>NC_056747.1:46688239-47324906 GCF_019279795.1 Protopterus annectens | reverse complement strand
ATTCTAATCATCCTAGCTCTTCTTCTATGTTGACTAAACAGTGTATATTTTCCAGTGATTCTAATAGTAAAAACTTAAAATCAGTTATGCATTTCTTATTTTTATAATGTTTACTAAGGGCATTTCTCTCATCTCCACTTTGTACTGCATATTTATGCTCGTAGATTCTTTTATGTAATTCATGTGTTGTTCTTCCCACAGAAAAAGATTTGCAGTCACACAACACACTATTAAATACACAACATTTTTGGATTTGCTATTGAATAACCCAGGTATTGTCACTACAGAATTTCCTATACTTATTTTGTTACTTTCTGTAAACAAATAACTGCAGCAACTGCAGTTATAGCATTTAATCATCCCACGTTTGCAGACCATTTCTCTGGGTTTATTAATTTGCCCTTTAAAAAGTTTTTAAAACTTTTCCCTCGCTTTTGTGTAAAATAAGGTCTAGCCCCTATTTTATTCATAATTTCACTGTTTGCCTTAAATAATCTGCAGTGTCTACATATAACTTCTTTAATAGCATTTGAATCAACACTATTTTGCACTGCCATAACAGTTTTGTAATTTTGAGATGGTTTGTTCCATATATCTACTTTTCCCATTTTTCTCTCTAAAATTGATCTTTTTTTGCAGGACATTCTTTACATTTCCTTCTGGATATCCTCTATTAATTATTTTATTGCAAAAATCCTTCGCTTCCTCTAAAAATTCATTGTCTTTAGTTGTCAAATTACTAATTCTTGTTAGCTGCTCTTTAACAACATTCATTTTGGTTAACTTAGGGTGGATACTGGAAAAGTGTAAATACATATTGTTCTGTACTTCTTTTTTATGTATTCTAGTAACTAGTTTGTTCTCTTTATACACTGTCACATCCAAAAATTTGATCTTACATAAATCAGATTGATAGGTAAATTTCAGATAAGTACACACATTATTTAAATAACTTATAAATTCTTACAGATTTTCTTTGTTACCCCTCCAAATAAAAAAAAAATCAATGAAACGATACATACAAATAATATTACATTTGTAGTTACTATTTAACACATTTGCTAATTCCCATCCATGCATAAAAACATTTGCATAACTAGGTGCCAGGGCTGCATCCATTGCCACACCATTATCTTGTACAAAGATGTTCTCATAAAATGAGAAATGGTTGTAGTTTAGGACAATATCAATCATCTCCGTTAATAAACCAACAGTATTAGATGAAAACATTTTTGATCTTAATAATTCAATCCTAACTGTTTCCATCCTTTTGTCATTTGGTATCATTGTATATAGGGACTTTATTTCTAAAGTGACTAAATCATTTTCATAAGCACTGATTTTCTCTAACTTATTTAGGAAATCGAAAGCATCTCTCACATACGTTGAATTAGTGAGGACAACTTTCTGCAGGTATTTGTCAACAAAAACTGATAGACCCTCTGTTTTACTGTTGGCACTAGTAATTATGGGTCTCAGCGGGGGTTCATTGATATCTATGATATCACATAATACCAAAGATTCAACTAATTTTGGGGTTAGTGACTGACGCATTCTTTCTAACTTTTTCATCAAGTCTTCCTGTGTAGAACCATTCTTCTATACAGGAATCAATGAAGGAATAACCTTTCTTCATATCTTTCATTGTTACTTTTTTATAAAATTTATCATCAGTCAAAATTTCTCCCATTTTCTTTTCATAATCCTCCCTATCCATTGCTACTATCGCACCCCCCTTGCCAGCTTTTTAGAACAGTACATTGTCCATGTGTCGCCTCACAGTAAGACGTTGTCCTGTTCGATTCTCAGCTAAAGCGTCTTCTGTGTGGAGACATGCATGAATGGGCGTACCTTTGTTGAAGGTTGTGTGTCAGGCCTGGCAAGTCGGTACGTAAAAATCTACTGCCAATCATTAGCGGACCGGAGTTCCGCTATGGCGACCCCTAACTGGGAAAAGCCGAAAGATAGAACAACATCATTGTCCATGTTCATCAAGCTATCAAAACACATTTTCTCATTTAATGACAAATTAATATACCTCTACTCAGATTTGTTATCTAAAATATCATTAATTTGCATTTCACATATATCGAAAAACATCTCATACTCTTGATAATGGAGGATTAAAATAACTATGTTTATAGAATAAGGCAGGTTCATTAGTTCGCCTTTTAAACAGTACATCAAAATGTAACCGTCTAACATAGTCTCTGAGTTCATTTATGGTTTGCACCTTATTGGCTATTAGAGCTGGGGAAAAATTCCATCCTTTGCTTAGGACTAGACATTCAACATTACTCAAAACATGTGTGGATAAGTTTACTATTTAAAAATTAACAGTACCTAAATTTTCCACGCTCGTCTTCCCTTCTTCCAGTTCTTCACATAATTGTCCTTTTTTACAGGACCATTTTTTCTCTGCCCTTTATTTCTAGAGTAACCATTCAGGCCAGAATGGGTTGCACCTTATTGGCTATTAGAGCTGGGGAAAAATTCCATCCTTTGCTTAGGACTAGACGTTCAACATTACTCAAAACATGTGTGGATAAGTTTACTATTTAAAAATTAACAGTACCTAAATTTTCCATGCTCGTCTTCCCTTCTTCCAGTTCTTCACATAATTGTCCTTTTTTACAGGGCCGTTTTTTCTCTGCCCTTTATTTCTAGAGGAACCATTCAGCCCAGAATTGGCTGTAACTTGAGCCCACAATCTCTCTGCTGAATTTACTTTTTTATACATGTCTGTCTTTTGCTGAATAGTCAGTTGATGCCCATTTTTGGTCTTACACTCATACTGGCAGAATTTGCGGCTTGCAAACCCATAGCAGTTGTTCTTTTCTCAGTAATAGATGTATCGCTTGCTCCATTGCTCAGTCCCACATTATTTACAGAGGTTGTTACCATTATCAGTCCCATGTGTTTGCCTTCTTACTTTTTGTTGCTGCAAACATTCAGATCTCCATATATTGCTTTCCTCCATTTTTCTCCTTGCTAGTTTCAACATTAGTTATGTTTCTCATGGTCTCATTCTGAAGTTGTAGTCTGTATGCTGCGGCCACACCCTCTGCATAATCAAGCCTATCCCTTTCATATTTTCTGAGTTTTCTCTTGCTCAAAATGTCATTTAGCTTAATTAAATTTTATTGTATAAGGCACATTTTACTGTTAAAATTCTCAATCAAGGTAATTTCTTTTAGTTTAGAGAAGTTCACTCTCACATTTTCCATTAGTTCTTCTATTAACACATTACTGGAACTGAGCAGTATTTCCATATACTGCAAGTCTTCTCTTTGGTTCACTTTGAGCCATTTATCTACCAGTTGCTCAGGGAGATTGTTACCAATTGGTAATTTAAAAATTCTCAGTCCTTTGGGGACTCTTTGTGCCTTGATACTATGGTCAAAAATATATTGTCCCATTGTAAGCGTTTAAGTTTAGTAAAATCTTTTTGCATATCACTGAACAATTCAGAAACACTTGCATTGAATGTTGTAGGCATTTGCTGCTCACTACTACATCCAAACGGGTTGGTTGGTGGATTCAAGCAACCTTTAAGGACTTCTTCACTGGAAGTTTGACTAATGGGTCGTTAAGTTGTCCTCGAAATGTTCGAGCCGACATTCCCTTCATTATTGGTAATAAACGACCCACTGGGTGTATCGTTCAATACACACCTGGCTGGCAAGGTAGTAGAACTGGTGCCAAAAGTTGTCCGATTCTCCATGTAGACACAAGCTGCAACTTCACAATAACATCCAACAAAAAGCAGCCAAAAGCAGCATAAAAAAGTTAAATCCAAAAAATAGCTCAGGTTAACAGGAGCTGCCAACAACTTTAATAGAAAACCTCAAGTGAGCTTTTTGGTCTCATAAAATTGTATACAGAAACTTCTTCAGACCAAGATTCACTTCTACAAACTTCACTTATATTACATCACATGCACCAGTCAAAAATCACATGATTACAATTAAAACATCACATGAACTTAAAATACCCAAGTACAAATAAACAAATTCTGCAAACTACAAACTGTTAATGTTTTAATCCGTTCCTTTTCAAATAGATAATAAAATCCTCTCTGTTATTTAAGCATTTTAAAAATAACAAATGCAGAATTGATTTTAAGTTTTTAGTATTAGAATCATTGTAAAATGCACACTGTTTAGTCAACATAGAAGAAGAGCTAGCATGGCTAGAATACTGCTGGCAGTTTGGATTAAATGCCTGATCTGAAGTAGTTAACTTCATTTGTCAGCAACCTTTGGGATTCGGATCCGACCTCGGATCCGAGCCGGCAATCTTTCATAGCTTAGATCCAAGCTCCTAGCTCCTCCCCTTCACCCATAATCCCCTGCTAACCCTGACTGACCTCAGATCTAGTTTGCCGTGCATCTTGTCAGCAGCTAGATTTTTGAGCTCCTGGTCTCAAGGGTTTCGTAAGAAACGTTCTTCAATTTTTTTCTTATCCCCTTAAGTGTGTGTGTGTGTGTGTGTGTGTGTGTGTGTGTGTGTGTGTGTGTGTGTGTGTGTTGAGTTTCAGGTCCTTTTACTGTAAAATTTACCCTAGTTTTAAACTGTTTTAGTTAAGTTTTCCCTCCCTCCCCTTCTCTGGTCATTAGTTTTCTGTGTGTTGTGTGTTTGGGGCCTAACAAGTGGGTTTTTCTGTTCAAATGTCTGAGGCCCAAAACCCATCTTTTCAAAATGCACCGAGTGTGGCCATAAGCTCTCCCCAGCGGATGGCCACACTCTGTGTGTGCGGTGCCTTGGGGTTGAACACCTGTCCTCTGGGTGTTCCATCTGCGCGGCGTTCAACCCCAGGGCACTGAAGGACTAGAAGTCGAAGTTGATCCTGGCGGGACTTTTGCCCCCGGATTCGGCTTCGGCCTCCGGTGCTCCTGTGGCCTCCTCCACTGCTTCGGCGGCGGCCACTCCTGCCTCTCTCCCCCTGGTTGGGACTCAAACTCCCACTACTATGGAGGAGAGGGAGGCCAGGAAAGAAAAAAGGAGGGAGAAGCACCACAAGCGGCGGGCCAAGGCCTCCGTGTCGGCCCCCCGGCTAAGCAGTCTTCTCCCTCCAGGGCTTCCCAGTCCCCTCCTTCTTGGATCCAGTCTCCGTGCTTCTCACCGGACCCCGAGGAGGAGGAGACCCGATCTCCGTCTAGGTCACTGAGGTGGCACTCCCAGCCAGCCTCTGTGGCCTCGTCGAGATTGACTCGCAGCCTTTCCGACGCAGATATGGACCGGATGATGTGAAGGTTTCTCCAGGCCCAACTGCAGATGGGAGTGCTCCTGCCTCCTCCCCTCCGGGGGGGCGCTCAACACCTTTTTTTTGCCCTGATAGCTCCTTCTCCGACCCGTTTCCTGGGCTCGGAGCCTTCGGAGCCGAGCAGCTTTGGAACCGGAGGTGGGTCGGCGCTGACAGTATCGGGTACTTTGGCGCTGACTCTTCCCTCGAGTCTGTCGGGTCCATTTTTGTCGGATCCGGGCTCTCGGAGCCGTGGGCTGAGCATCAGATCTGAGGGGATCAGTGTGTCTTTGGCTCCATCTAGGTCGGAGCACACTGGACCATCGGATCCGATGGCTTCGGCGCCGGCCCCGATCCGTCCATCGGATCCGAGTGAGGGCCTGCTCTCGGATCCCAGAGAGAGCTGCTCACCCTTGGCTTTCGATGTGGTGGAGAGGGCGCTATTGAGTGCATCCAGGCCCCCGGTCCTTGCTACGGCTCCACCCCGCACTCCATTTCTGTTGGGTGCGGCTTCCGTCACCCGGCCCCAGGGACAGCCTGCTTTGATGTTTCAGGTCATTCCCTTGGAACAGGACGTGGCTGGTGAGACATCCTTGGACAGTCCCCCCGACGACATCCCTCACAAGCGAAAGTGCAAGAGGAGGCACGTGGACTCCCCTGTGTCCTTGACCGATGACACGGATTTGAATGAAGGGGAAGGCTCCCCCGGGTCACCCCCCGAGGATGTCTCCTTTGGAGACATCATGGAAATGCTCAGGATTAGAGGGGGGTGGTCTGCCCCCAATGCTTCCTCAGACGAATCCGTGTTCCTGGAGGCGTTCGATGCAGGCCCAACTACTTCTTGGGTGTCCCCTCCACCTGACCCTTTAGTGGACCTTATTACCACTAGGGCATGGAAGGAGCCGGACAGTGTGGAGCCAGTCCCTAAATGCCCGGACAAGATCCTTAGTCCCCCCTCCGAGAGGTCCCATTGGAGCAAGGGTCCCCCTGTAGATGCCATGTTGGTGGCGGCGGCCACCAAGAGGGAGTTAGCTCAGGAGAGTCCCTCGGTCCATCCACCGAGCATGGAGTCCCATTTGATGGACCACTTAGGGAAGTGGACATTTAGTTCAGCGACCTTTTCGGTGAGGTCTCTGAACTTCATGACACATGTTATTCGACTGCAGTAGGACCTTATCAAAGAGTACGCTGCATTGCCCCTGGTGTCCATGTCGGTGGAGGACAAACGGTTGTACTCCACTCGAATGACCACTCAGGTCAATATCTAACACCTCTATGCGGCTTTTTTCCCACGCCACAGAGGGAGCCGCTAGAGCCAGCGGAACAAGCCTTGTCATACGACGTCAGGCTTGGCTCCGGCATTGCGATTTCGCAGAACCCTTCAAGGCATCATTTGCGAATGCCCCTTTCGATGGTTCTGCCCTGTTTGGCAAGACTGTTTGTGAGACTTTGGTCCAGAGCGAAAAGGACGGGAAGACGTCTGCCGTCGGAGTCGGCTTCTCTGCGCCCCAGAGGTCCTTCTCCAAGAACCAAAAGGGTCAGAAGAAGATGTGGTTCCGAAAGTCGCAACAATCCCAGTCTGCTCCGGATCCCCAGTCCTTCCATGGCAGAGGAGGACAGGGTGGACGCCGCCTTAGAGGCAGAGGGGGCCAGGGGAATAGTGGGTCCAGAGAAGCCTTCTCTGACCGGCCCACTCAGTGACCCTGAGGGGTTGCCCGACTGCTCCTCTCTGGAGGCAGTCGGGGGACGTTTTTCGAGGCACCTGGCAGCTTGGGAGTCCATCACAACAGACCGCTGGGTGCTTCGCATCATATCCAGAGGATACCAAATTCCCTTTTCTCACATCCCTCTCAAATCCAAACGCCTCCCCGACATCCCGCTCGATCAGAGGAAGGCCGCGGCTGTGGAAATTCAGCAGTTCTTAGAGAAAAGAGCCATCCAACACGTCCCCCCAGAACAGTTCGGATCGGGTTACTACTCCAGGTTCTTTTTGGTGCCAAGAAAGATGGGGGACCTAAGGCCAATCCTTGATCTCTCCCTCCTGAACCTGTCAGTAACCAAGGAGAAGTTCCGGATGGTCACACTTCAATCCATTCTCCTCCTGTTGCGGGAGAGTGACTGGATGTGCTCAATAGACCTCAAGGATGCGTATTACCACATTTTGATGGACAGACGCTCCAGGAGGTTTCTCCGCTTCCGGCTAGGAGCCAGTCATTATCAATTCAGGGTCCTTCCCTTCGGTCTCACCTCAGCCCCCAGGGTGTTCACCAAGGTATTAGCAGTGATAGCGGCCCACCTGAGGCTCCAGGGAATACAGGTCTTTCCATACCTAGACGACTGGCTCCTGACTGCCCCAACAAGGCATCTACTCTGCTGAGCCAGGAATTACTTTCTCCACCTTGCTCCCCAGCTGGGGTCACTGTCAACACGGACAAGTCCCTTCTCAGCCCGACTCAGATGATAGATTTTATCGAGGCCGGGTTAGACACCAACAACCTTCTAGCCTTCTTAACCACCGAGCGACTTCACACCCTGAGGCTTCATGTGCGGGCCATTTTGGTATCATCGGCTCCTCCAGCAGGATTGGACCTGAGGGCGCTGGGCTCCATGGCGGACGCGATTACCCTGCTCCCCATGGCTCACCTGAACATGAGGGTTTTACAGTGGACTCTTCAAGTCCAGTGGTCCTTCCATCGTTACCCTCTCAGTCACCCCATTCCACTCAGCAAGGCTTGCAGAAGGGCTCTCACATGGTGGTTGCAATCCCCGGACCTTCAAGCGGGACGCCCCTTCTCCATGGCCCCTCCACTCACCACGGTGACCACGGACGCCTCTCGCCTCGGGTGGGGGGGGCATTATGCGGGCAGGACGGTCCAAGGCACGTGGAACTACACAGAGACCTCACTGCATATCAATGTTCTAGAGATGAGGGCAGTGTTGTTCTCGTTGCAAGCACTTCAGAGCCTCCTCCCTTCAGGAACAATTGCAGTCCAGTCAGACAACATGTCTGTGGTCTGGTACATCAACAAACAGGGGGGAACCAGGTCCTACCCACTCTGTCGAGAAGCTATGAGAGTGTGGGAATGGGCGATCTCCACCAACTGCTTTCTTATTGCAACGCACATTCCGGGATGGTCGAACATCCTGGCGGACAAACTCAGTCGCACCATACTGTCTCCCTACAAGTGGTCTCTCAACCCCCAGGTAGCGAAGCAGATATTTGCCGTATGGGGGCAACCCTTTTGCGATCTCTTCGCCTCTCCTTCAAACACGAAATGCAACAGCTACTTTGCTCTAATTCCCCCCACCAGGGAATCCCCGAGAGACGCTCTGGTGCATGCTTGGCCTCCCAGTCTTCTTTATGCTTATCCCCCTCTACCTCTGATGCTAAAACTCCTACAGAAAGCCAGTCGGTTGGGGAGCAAAATGATCCTCATTGCCCCATTCTGGCCTCGTCAGGCTTGGTTCCCTTACCTATGGTCTCATCTGCTGAATCCGCCGTGGATTCTAGATCCCCTCCCGGATCTGATTTCCCACCCCCTAGGTCTCCCAGTCCCGAACCTGGTCAACCTCAAGCTTACGGCTTCGTTGCTCCAGTTCCACTTGTAGCTAGGACTCCCGGTATCTTGTCCCCACTTAAAGCTATCCTAGTAGCAGCACACAAGCCTTCTACTAGGAAAGTCTATAATAGTAAATGGAGATGTTTTGCTATTTGGGCGAAGCGTCAGAACCTGGATCCTTTCACAGCTCCGTTACCTGCTGTTTTGGATTTCCTTTCAGGGCTTTTTCATCAGGGGGCTAGCTGTTCCACAGTCAAAGTTCAACTAGCGGCTATCTCTCATTACCACGTGGGACATGAACTGGGCCCATTAATTACCACTAAGTTATGTAATACCTTTTTGAAGGGCACCTTCCTACTCAGGCCCCCAGTTAAGGAAGTAGTGCCTCCCTGGGATCTGACTTTAGTACTTCAGGCCTTAACAGCTCCCCCTTTTGAACCTGCAGCTTCAGCTGATCTCAAACATTTATCATGGAAAACTGCATTTCTCCTCGCTATTACTTCGGCTAGGAGGGTCTCTGAACTTCAAGCTCTATGTGTCAAACCTCCTTACTTGACCTTCCACAAGGATAGGGTTTACCTCAGGACCAATCCCTCATTCCTTCCCAAGATTGCTTCCGAGGATAATATTAACCAATCCATTAACCTGCCAGTCTTCTTTCCTGAATACCAGAACAAAGGAGAATACAAACTACATTCTTTAGATGTGCATAGACAGCTACGTTTTTACATTCACAGAATGGCTGGTCATAGACAATCCGACCAGTTGTTCGTCTCCTTTGCCAAATTTAACCTAGGTAAACCGGTATCGAAGGTCACCTTGTCGAGGTGGATCTCGCAATGCATCCTTTTGGCTTATGAAACTTCTGGCAGGCCCGCACCTCAGGGAGTCCGTGCCCACTCTACTCGGTCCATGTCTACGTCTGCTGCCTTTCTGTCTAGAGAACCCCTGGATGATATTTGTTCAGCAGCCACTTGGGCTTCACCTCATACCTTTATCAACCATTATAAGTTGGATATTATCTCCAGAGGGAGAGCATCCTTTGGCTGTGCAGTGCTCCGGAACATCCTTCCATGAAGGCCACCCAGGATTCAGGTAGCTGGGGACTCTGTCCCAAAGGTTGCTGACAAATGAAGTTAACTACTTCAGATTAAGAAGTTATGTACTCACCATAACGTTCCATCTGAGTAGGTAACCTTCATTTGTCTGCAGTCATCCCACCCTCTTTCCCCCTGACCTTTGGATGTTCTTTGGTTAGAGATTTTACCCTGCCCTTTAAGCAAGGTAGTTATACTTCTTTATTAGCCTTTTTGGCTATGGGCAAACTTGATCTGAGGTCAGTCAGGGTTAGCAGGGGATTATGGGTGAAGGGGAGGAGCTAGGAGCTCGGATATAAGCTATGAAAGATTGCTGGCTCGGATCCGAGGTCGGATCCGATTCCCAAAGGTTGCAGACAAATGAAGGTTACCTACTCAGATGGAATGTTATGGTGAGTACATAACTTCTTATTTCCCTCCAGGCTACCTGTAGTAGACGTATGTTAGGACTGCATAAAATGGGTCAGAAGCATGCACACAATAAACATCTGCAGCTGGCAGCACTAACCTCAGTCAGCACCTGTCACCCCTGTCCATGAGGGACACGGGTGGTACCCCTGGGACATATTTGTGGTTTCACATCCACTCATCAAGGTTGCGCTTGAAGAGGATTAGCGAGGTGTTCTGTTTGACGTGTATGGGAAGTCTATTCCAGAGCCGGGGCAGCCTCTGGGCGACAAACCTGTCTCTCTAGCAGGTTTTGTTGATGTCACATATTAGATTCAAGCCTTTTGAGCAGGTAGTGAGTGGAGTTAGACGTACAGATATGGAGCACCTCTAGTAGGCAGGGTCCAGGATTGCCTTGTAGGTAAGACACGGATCACCTTTGAGCAATCTGTACGATACCGAGTAGACTGATAGTGATTTGAGCCTGTCTGCACAGGACAGGTGTTGGAGGCCATGGATTCTCTTTGTGAGATATTTCAGTGGGCCTTTCCAATTGGTGCAGATGTTTGGAGAGGTACATCCCAACTGGGGCATTATACTCAATTATTGGTCTAATGAGGGAGGAGTATAGAGAGGTAATAACTTTTTTTTCTGGATGCAATCCCTTTACTTATGAGATGAATCAAATAAAAGGCTTTTCTGACCACTGCCCCGCTGCATGATGGCTGAATGTGAGGTTATCATCAACCTGAGTGCCCAGGTCTCTCATCGCAGGTTGTGTGCTTAGGCAGTCGCCGTTGATGTGGTAATCAGTAGGGGTCGTGTTTTTGCTGAATGGTATGATGATACTTTTTTTTGCATTTAGCTTGAGGCCATGACTTTGGCACCAGTCATTAGTTACTGTAAGACCCTCTTGCAGTATGTTAACATATTCTGAGGAGTCAGTGACAGCACCCAACTTACAATCTTCCACAGACTTGGTCAGCCACAGTCCTTTTGTCTTTGCCTGTACCTCTGAGAAATAGATGCCAAACAGTAGGGTTCCCAGGACAGATCTCACATGACTTGTGAAAGAAGTCATTGGATATTTAGGAACATCTTTATGCACCAGGATATTTCCACAGGTGCCAGTCCTCAAGGTAGATGCATGATGTCCTTCCTTGGATTACTGTTGCAGTATTACTGACTGAGGGGATAGTCTGTCAGGAATAGCTGTAGGTCTAGCCAGTGTAAGAGACTCTAGGTGCCTTCATCTTGTGACATATGTCCAACATATGAACAAAGTTTAAGAACTAGGAGGTACTTAAGGGATGTACTTGCAGAAATTACCTTAGAACTTTTTTGATGCGAGCTTGAACACTAAACCTGCACTTCAAGTTCAGTCTGTCATACAGTATGTGTCAGCTAAATTATCTTGAGCAGATAAGTATCCCCATTGAGGAACCTTCCTTTTTTCCTTCTGTTTTGTGACTAAAATAATATATTTAAAGTCAACTAAGAAGGGAAAGTGTGATTGCAGGAGGCAAATTCCTTATTGGGAAAATTGCTCTAATTTTTTTTTTTTTTTTTTTGGTTTTAAGAGCCATAAATGATAAAGACTGTCCTTTTTGGAAATCCTTCATCCCTATGACCCTTAGGAGCTAGTTGCCTTCTCTAATAATATATCTAGACAATCAAAGGTTAAATGAGCTTGCACTAGTGAAAATGTCTTCCAAAACCTGTGAAATGTCTGTCTTCAGCTGAAATAAAAAACAGGAAAGAAAAAAGGAAATAGATAAAGCAAAATATGTCCTGTCAAACCCAGACGTCTCAGCTTTGCCTCTTGATGGGTCCTCAGACCATCTATTTATATCAGCTGCTTCTGCTATCGCGACCCTGTTGGAAGGCCAATAGTGCACAGCCTTCTTGCATATCTGGCCACTTGGGAAGGGGAGCTATGGCTTATTATTTTAGAGGGACCTGAAGGTATTCCTCAAGTTCTTTTAATGGTTGTAGTGCCTGGCAGTGTGAGGTACGCCAGGGTTCAGTGTCTTTCTTTTGTGTAGGCTGGTATCCCTGTCAAAATATGCAGAAGGCTAAACTTAACATCCGTTAGCAGTCAGTCAAAGATCATCCAAAGGAGTGGTTTGAATTTTCCCAGGGGCTTTTTAAAGTTATGCCCCTCAGGTCTCCTCAGATGGTCATCATATTGATCACTGCTGCAGTAGCCTTTACTGTATGGGTTATAGCCTGCCAAAAATATAACAGCTGGCCAGCTTCCAAAGCTTCAGGACAGCTTCCACATGTCCAAACTGCTAGGCAGCTCCACCTTCCATGTTGTTAAACTGTTAGCTTAAGCTGAACTGCCGAAAAACACAGGTTTGAGCGCCAAGCCCTTCAGAATGTTTCTGTCACCAAAGAGAGTGCTCCTATGTGGCCTTTTGAGGATTGACTGTCAGCTTGTGCTATTCCTTTGTGGAGCCAGTAAGTTCCTTCAGAGAAGAACCTTCCAAGTTTTGAATGTATTGTTTAAATGTGCTATCCTGCTTAGGAATGGTTTTTTTTTTTTTTTTTTTTATCTAGGAGTTTGGTTTTTAAAGGATTGTCATAAGACTTATGTGTACTTTTATTTGGGAGCGGACTTTTTTCCTATCAGTTTAAAAATAGTTAAAAATTGTTTAAAACAATTTTTTCTATGGAGAAATTGTGTTTATTTTACTTTTTGGGGTTGTCAAAATGTAATAGAATGCTTTTTACTGTGCTTGCATGGGAGAAAGGTGACTTAACAACTTTAATTTTTTACTATCTTATGCTGATTGTTTTCCTCGGGAAAGAGGCACCATTTTCTGCTTGACCATGGATCAAACTACCTGTCCCATGGTTGGTCCTTCTTCCAGCTACAAGAAAAAAAGTTAACCAAACAGCATTTATCACTATAGCAGGCTAGCAGTTCACCTCAGCTGTAGGTGGGTCACTCTGCTGTGATCATTTGTTGTACCTTAGCCCACTCAAGTTTTGCCCCAGATCCCTCTGGTATAACACCTACAGCCACTATGGGCTGGGGGGGGGTCAGCCACATCCTCTGCAGCTGTTGGGGTTCCCTCAGTGGGCAAGAGAGTGACCCTCTTGTTGGTCTTAGGGAAAGGGTTCCTTAGGGATACTGGTGTTGCCATTAACAGCTCTGTTGGCCCCATTTTTCCTGTCAGAAAGAAACATCAAACTAAACATCTATCTGCTCCTGCTCAAATTTCTCTAGACAAGAGTAGTTTTTACATATGAAGTAGGGTCTAATTCAGACAACTGATCCTTCCTATAAGGTGTTTTTTGGTAAAATAAAAGGGATTCCTTCTTTTGAAGAGATTCAAGATTCTGAATATGGGCAGAAAGATGTTGGGATAAATGTAGTTTTTTTCTCGTCAGTTTCCTGATTCAGATTCAGAGGGGAGCACAGTATTTCATTCTCCTTGTTGGTGGGGGTTCTCTTTCTCTAGGACCACATCCAGAATGTGCCAGAGTTTTCAGTGGGAGAGCATTGAAGTTTCTCAGTCCCTCAGAAAATCTGGGACCTGACGATATACTAGGTGGCCTCTTAAACAGCTTAAATCAGGATTTATCAGGCCCATTAGGAGATCTGTTTAACCACAGCCTCTGGTCTGGCTTTGTCTGGATAGAGTGGAGAACAGCAGCAGTCATCCCTCTGCATAAAGGGGGACCATCTGCTGGACCCGGGACCGATAAGTTTGGCTAGTTGTACATGTAATGCCATGGAAATAATAATCGTGGACCTGATAAATAATGACATAGGAAACCTCCAAACACTGTGCTGACTCAATTCAGCTTTATCAAGGGCAAGTCATGCCTACTGAATCTGGTGGATTTTTTTGAGAAAGTCACTAAGGCCATGAATGAGGATAAAACAGTACATACTGCCTGCCTTTACCTGGCCAAGGCATTTGACACAGTTCCCCATTCAGGTATTGTAAATGAACTCACAAAACTGGGCATAGGTCCCTACATCACTAGATGACTAGCCAACTGGCTTATGGACAGAACACATGGTTAAAGTCAGAGGCCAGTTACTAATGGTGTGCCACAGGGCTCAGTGCTTGGACCACTCCTGTTTGGAATATACTTCTCTTAATTCAAGGCTAATGTGGAAGGCCTCTGGATGACAAAGTTTGATGATGACTGTAAGCTGGGGGCAATCATTGAACTCCCAGCAATGAAGATATCCTTCAGGAAGGTCCAAATCAGACAAATGATTGGTGGCAGAACCATGGCCTAAATCTAAATGCAAAAAAATGCATTATCATACCCTTTGGGAAGTCAAATACTCCTGCAAATTACAATATAAATAGCCCACCCCTAAGAACAGACTCAGAGGTGAAAGATCTAGGTACACAGATAGATAGTAGCCTGAACTTTGACTGCCATGTGTCCACAATGGTGAGTAAGTACTATATGGCATATCTTATAAGTAAAAGTTCGGCATCTAAATCCAAGGAAATTATAGTCCCACTGTACTCAACCTTCATTAGACCAGTAATCGAGTACAGTGTGCCATTTGGCATGTACCTGACTTTACACTTACAGCAGCTGGAGCGACCTCAGAGGTTTCTCACAAAGAAAATATAGGGTGTAAACAACATGTCCTACGTGGATAGACTAAAAGCCTTATCCCTTTACTCGATCTCCTACCAACTATTAAGGGGTAACCTATGTCTGACCTGCAAGGTGCTCTCAAATCCAGTCTTGATGGAACTGCTACACCTCCAAAAGTCAAACATGAAGGTCATCTGATCTAGAGATGTAAACTTAGCGAATCAAATAAAACATGCTGGAGAGACAGATGTTCATAGGTTCATAGGTAGATACTAGGCTATCGGCCCAAGGGCCTAAGTAAGCCTGGCCAACAAGGTTCCCTGGCTTATGCAACACAAGAAAGTTATTTTTTTGTGCCCCTGTCAAAGGGAGACACAGAAGTGATCGCCGGGGTGTATTTCCTATTTCCCATCCACTCATCAAGATTTTTCGTGAAGAGTGCTAATGAAAAACTTTACTTGACATAGATGGATAGCTTGTTCCAGAATATGGGAAGTCTCTGGGACAGGAATTTATCCCTCCAGCATGTCCTGTTTATTGTGGTGACAAGGTTTAGGTCCCTAGAGCGTGTAGCTCGAAGGGATTGGGATTTCTTTAACTGTAGCATGTAAACAGCTCTGGGTTTGACATAGCTTTATATATCAGGCAGAGATCACCTTGGAGTAGGCGATATGCTACGGAGTAAAGCTGGAGTTTTTTTAGATGGTCGGTGTAGGGCATCTGTTTGAGGCAAGTAATCCTCTTTGAGGTACTTCTGTGGCCTTTCCAGCTGCTGCAAATGTCTTGTGAGGTACATGCCAAAAGGGGCATTGGACTCTATAATGGGTCTAATGAGTGTCGAGTAGAGGGGAACAATGACCTCTTTTCCTGGATGAGAACCCTTTTGTGATAAGGTGTGCCACGTAGACAGATTTCCTGGCTACTGTGACAATGTGTTATCAAAGGAGAGACTACTGTTCACCTGGGTCCCAAGGGTTTTTATCACACATTTGGTGTTAAGTAGACTGCCGCCTATGTGGTAGCTCATGAGTACAGAGTTTTTACCAAAGGGGATGACCATACACTTTTTGGCATTGAGCTTGAGGCCATGGCTCTGACACCAGGTATCTGTCTCAGTGAGGCCCTTTTGTAGGATGTCCACATCATTTGGGGACTCGACTATGGCTCCTAGTTTGCAGTCATCTGTGAACTTCATTAGCCAAAGGCCTTCTGTGTTAGCCTGTACTTCACAAGTAGTAGATACCAAACAGGAGAAGTCCCAGGACCGAACCCTGTGGTACTCCACTTGTCATTGGTTTGAAATCAGATTTGGAGTCTGCAACTTTTACAATGTGGGTTCTGTCTGTGAGCCAGTTGGCAACACATCTTGTGATGTAGGGATTTATACGTAGTTTAGTGAGTTTATCTGTAATTCCAGAATGGGGGATGATGTCGAAAGCCTTGGCGAGGTCAAGATAGGCTGTGTAAACCACCTTACCCTCTTCTACGGCTTTGGTGACTGCCTCAAAGAAGTCTTTCAGGTTGGGGAGGCATGATCTGCCTTTCACAAACTCGAACTGGGTGGGGTCCAGAGTTTGGAGGTTACCAATGTCTTTGTTTGAGTTCCATGATGATATGTTCCATGGCCTTACAGAGGAGGTTCGTCAGGCTAATAGGGAGATAGTTCCCGGGATCAGTGGTGGCTCCCCCTTTGAGGAGTGGGATAAATGTTGCTGTGCGCCATTCAGTGAGCAGAAAGCCTGACATAAGGCTATGACTGAACATGGTGCTTAGGTGGGGAAAAGTTCATTGTGAAGTTCATGCAAAACACAGCCTGGGATGTTGTCCGGTCCCATGGATGCTGTGTTTTTGGCTTTATAGAGTGCAGCTTTTATCTGCGTAGTTGTGATTACAGGGACTCTGCATTATTCCTGTATAGATATGGGCCCTTTAGGGGGTTTGAAGGGGGGTGTTGGTAATATCAGTTGGTTCTGTAATTTTTGTGGTGGTGTGCTATAACTCATAGCAGATCCAGGTGTTGCCATTGAGATTCTTGACATAGGTATAGAATGCTTTGTGGTTGTCCCTAGAATCAGTGACGATTTTGTTTTCGTAGCTAGCTTTGGGGGATCTTATAAGGGATCTCGGCTTCTTACTGAGGCTGACCAGGGAGCTCCTCCACTCATGGGATTTTACTCTCTTTTGCAACAGTTTCTTCCTTCTGTTGTAAAGTCTGTTTATGGCAAGGGACCACCAAATTGGCTTCCTTTTTTTGGAGGATAGTGTCTTGGTTCTGTTTGGGATAGCATAATCCATGCACTTGTGTAAGTGCTTACAGAGTGCATTTGTGCAGGATTCAGCAGTCGTAACTGTATTGTCCATCTGCATGGGTGTCATGAAGTTCACCACTTCTGTCTTAAGAAGCATGAAGTTGGCTTTGGGGGAATTTTTTACTGTGTTTCCTTAATAGGGGGTGGGGGCAGGATGTGGATATCTAGGGTGATTAGATTATGGTCGGAGCCAACCAACGAGGAGTTGACTTCAGGTGTGGAACACCGGTCATTCATGTTGGTAATGACTAGGTCTAGGATACTGTTGCCCCTGGTGGGATGTGGATAAGTTGATCCAGGGCACTGGAATTTATGAATTCCAGAAAGCATTGAGTGAAGGAGTTGGCACATGAGTAGTTTTCCCAGTTAATGGTGGGGGGGAGTTGAAATCACTCATTAGTAGGGTGTTTGGTTGAGCCGTAATATTTTTCAGTATATTAAGAAAAGAGGAGTAGGAATCCTGGGGCATGGTGGGGGATCTGTAGCAAGCTACAATTTGTATTTCAGTTTTGCCCAGAGTTAGTTGCACTTGAATAACCTCGGATGCATTATGCCGGGCAACTAGCGTGGAGGTGTGGATATCCTTAATGAATATGGATACACCTCCGACTTTGGTGCTCCAGCCCAGGTTAGGTGGCCGAAAAATATGGTATGAGTTTTATAGCCTGGTAATGCAGGGGTGCTCTCTGCAGCTTTGAACCAGGTCTCAGTCACTGCACAGATATCAATGTTCTCCATTTTAAGGAGTGCCTTTTGAGATTTAGACTTTTAGCATTGAATAGCATTACCCTCAGTTTTTGCTTGCCTGTTCCTGTTACAGTGGTGAATGTCCTTTGAACCTTGCCTAAAAAGGGCACTATAGGGGCGGTAAGAGCCTTAGCCAGTATCCAGAATCCCAGGCGTGACAGGTGCAGGCCATCTCTGGCAAAGCATTGTGGTCTGTCAACCATGTCATCCCAACCAGACAGATACTGGATCCATTAGAAAGACACCTGAAGTTTAGCCAATTGTTGAAGTCATTTTGTCCTTGTACTGCGGTATCATTCTGGGCGATGGCAGGATGCTATTCAGGGGTTGGGTCATACCTGGCTGGGATACAAAATCGGAGAGTTCTTCCATGTCTCTTTTCATGTACTCCAGGGAGGTTCGTCTCAGGTCATTCACACCAATGTGGACAATGACAGAGTCATAATTGTACTTGTTGTGGAGTGACCTGAGTGCGTGGGTTATGTGGCGGATCCTGGCACCCGACAGGCAGCTGACAGTAACCTTCTCCTTGTTTAGCCTGGTGAGTGGGACATCAGTGTTCCTGACTATATAGTCACCTATGACTAGTGTGTTGGGTACGTTGGTTTGCCTTAGGTCTGTGGTTGAGTGGCACACTGAGTCTGTGGCTATGTGTCATTTTGGGTTGTGTTGGGGGGGTGGAGATTGCTTGTGTTTCTGCTTTGGAGGTCTCTGTTGCTTGATCAGATTAGTATTGAGAGCCTCCGCAAATGTTTTTGTGTTTATATGTGTGGATTTTGGTGGTATAGGTTTAGTGGGACTATGTGATGAGTGTGGTGTGGTGCAAGTGTTTACCTTCTCCTCTTGACTGACAAGTTCAGTCTTGGTTGGAGAGAGCTTTGCCTCCCGTTTGGCTAGATAAGTGCATCTCTCACTGGTTGTAGTGTTGGGTGGTAGGAGGAGAGGGTTGTTAGTGTACATGAGGCAATTGCTACAGTGCCCCAAAATGCCCAAATTCATCAAATAGGAGAGAACACTGGGAACTGACCCTTGGATATTCCTGAATAAAAAACTATTTTCCTCTAGACAAGTGAGGAAAGTGAGGACAATAGCTGTTTTTCTCTAAGCAAGTGAGGAAAGTAAGTACAAAAACTGTTTTCCTCTAGGTAATGAGGAAGGTTTAGTGCTGTAGTAATTTGTAGCTTATTTAGTCCTTACAACAAGTTCTGAGCAAGTGCTGAGCATGAATAAGCAAATCCATGTGCTAAAACTAAGAATCTGTATCTGAAGTAGACTAGTTACAAGAAAGAAACAAGTGCAAATGCGGGTTTTTAAATTAAAGTTGAGAGAGAGATGGAAAAATTGCCCAAAGGGCCAATAACTACAATTTCTGGGCCAGAAGCCACTCCTTATGTGGTAGATAGGCTACCTAGTGCTTACCACTCCCACTGATAAGCTAGCAGGCTTCCCTGCAACACAGAAAGGCTTGGGGGCCTCAGGAGCTTACAAAGAGTCCTGTTTACAGCAAATCTGTATCTGTATCTGGACTAGACTAGTTACAGGAAAGGGGGGAAACAAGTGCAAATGCGGGCTTTTAAATCAGAAAGTTGAGAGAGATGGAAAAACTGCCCAAATGGACAATAACTACAATTTCTGGGCCAGAAGCCACTCCTTATGTGGTAGATAGGTTACCTAATGCTTACCACTCCCACTGATAAGCTAGAAGGCTTCCCTCCAACACAGAAAGGCTTGAAGGGCTCAGGACCTTAAAAACAGTCCTGGATACAGCAAATCTGTATCTGGACTAGACTATTTACAGGAAGGTGGGGGGGGGGGCAAGTGAAAATGCAGGCTATTAAATCAGGAAATTGAGAGAGATGGAAAAACTGCCCAAACAGCCAGTAACTACAATTTCTGGGGCAGAAACCATTGCTTATGTGGTAGATAGGTTACCTAGTGCTTACCACTCCCACTGATAAGCTAGCAGGTTTCCCTCCAACGCAGACAGGGTTGGGGGCTCAGTAGCTTACAAACAGTCCTGGATATAGCAAATCTGTATCTGGACTAGACTAGTTACAGGAAAGGTAGGAAACAAGCGTAATTGTTTTTTCTTACAGTTAAGCAGAACACGGGGAGATTCTAGCAAAGTTTTTTTTTTGTAAAAGAAAGGGAGAGAGAAGCAGAAGATAATTTAAGGTTAGGAAACTTAGTGGGTTGGCCTTCTCAAATGCTCTCTCTGTATTAGGTAGAATTAGCTAATGACACTAGACTGGGAGGAGTGTCCCAGATCAAATTTACAGTAGGGGCGGGCAACTGCAAAGTATGCATCAGACAATAAAAAGTGCTATATATATAAATTGCTAGAAACAATAACTAGTAAAAAATAAGCAAAAAAAAAAAAAAAACAGGATACTTATTGTTATATATCTCAGATCAGAGTTGTATTCAATGCACCTCCTTCACTCGGCTGTTTGTATAGACAGAAATCCTCTCAAAGTTAGGGCTTAAATGCCAGAAGATACAACCTTAAACAACTTTTTTTAAAAAAGCTTAAAAGAACCAATGAGTGCTTACTCCAAGCCAAGACCATCCAACCTCCACCAGCCAGCAGCCAATCAACACAATCCTAATCAGCCCTTACAAGTCTTGAACCCAGGACCCTGCACACCACAGCCACAGCAGTTTCCACTAAGCCACCTGACAGAGATTGTCCCTTCTTTGGAACAGCCTTTGTATTCACATTAAACATAGCCCCTCCTTGGCCCTGTTTAAACATAGTTTGGATCAATGGATGGAGAATCGCAAATTCACACCTAGGGGAGCACCTATGTCCCTTATGGGCAGGGCAATCTGTAAGATACTTGAGGCAGGCACAAATCCAAGTAATCCTCTTTGCCCTAGAGACCATATATTCAGTAAAACTGGGTTATATTGCCTAGGCTTGTAAGGCTTTTTAGCAGTTAGCCTAGTAATCTCATATGAACCTATGAACTGTCATAAATGGTATTTCCAGAACCTTTACCCCTTCCTCCAGAGCTGTCAGCTTTAGAGGATGTGCGCATCACTGCTTGCAGTTTTCCTGATAGTCAGCCAGCTCACTTTAAAAAGATAGATTGTATAATTTTCATCCATTTTTAAGCTTTTATACACTCTTCCCAAACCTGATCCAGCAGCTATAGCTTTAGTTAACCCTACCGCGGCTAATCATTTAGTTAAGTCCAATCCTACACTTTTCTTCTAAAGGTATGAAAATAATTTTGTATGGGGGAGGGGGAAGGGTATGCTTCTACAAGTCTGATTTTTCAGAAGTTTGAATTATCAGGCTCACTCCTGTGTTCCAAGTTTATTCTGATTTAAAAGAATGATTGCTTTTTTTGTGAGGAAAAATCTGCTTTAAATAGTTTAATGTCTTCCATTTTTCAAGGCACTATTTATTGGGTAAAGTATGTGTATGAATTTGTTGATACCTCTTCCAGGGCTATGGCCACTGGTAGTCTTTTGAGGAAATTGCCTTGCTGCATTCTCAGAACCTCCCAGATGATGTGAAAAATTAGATTTTAAATTCTCCTTTGGATAGAGATTTAGCTGTTGGGTGGTCTGCTGCAGAGGTTATCAAAAAGTGTGATGAAGGGTAAATGGATTCAGGGAATTTTTTTCAGCCCTCTTTTTCCAAATTTTCTGAGGGATTCTGAAACCCCTCGTCAAGTTTTGGCAAAGTAAACAGTCTCGGCAAAATGCTAGCAAACAGACTGTTTAGAAGAAATGGCAAGGAGGATCTAAGACTATAGTAACCCCCCCAAAACCAGGGACAGTCCAACAAGTCAGAATAACTGTTTGAGGGATCCCCCCCCCCCCAAACACACACACTTCCTGGTATTCCTTTTTCCCTGTGGAAAGTCTGAATCTCCACTTCTATCTTTGTCAATAGTTTCAGTTAGATGGGTTCTGAAGACCATTGATAAAGGTTACCGATGGCAGTGGAAGAAAATTCCTTTTTTCTGGGGGGGGGGGAGGTTGGTAATTCCTCATCCACCAAACCAGACTCCTCCATTTCCACTATCCTTCATTAGATAGTGTCTTAGGGAGTGATAGAACTAGTTCCTCCATCCTAGTTTGGGAAAGGTTTTTATTCAAAAATATTGTTAGTGTCAAACAAGAAAATGCTTGGAGACCAGTTTTAGATCTTTCTTTCTTACCTAAACCAACTTGTGATAGTTCCGAAGTTCAAAATGGTGTCACTTTGGGACTTGTCAACCCTTCTTCATCATTCATGTTTCCTGGTAACACTAGATTTAAAAAGATGCATCTGATGTCAGTTTTCATTTTGTCCTCAACTGATGGATTCGGATTCAGTCCCTCTGATCCAACTCGGCCATTGCTAAAGCTTGTGGCAACCAAAAACTCTCGAGCTTCTCCATTACTCACAATGCACCAACCCTAATTACCTCAGATCTTGTTTGCTGCTTCAAGCAAAAAACTTGGTCTTCCATCTCTCTTGAGCGTTCTTCAGATAAGTGTGTAATTTTTTGTATTCCTTAGTTAAAAACCTTTTCATTTCCTGTCCCTTACCCTTGTTTATATACTTCTTGTTGTTTCTGACCCTTTTTCTATTTATTATATGTTTTTTGTACTTCTTAGTTACTATTGTTGGTATCTTCTCGCTTTCTATGACATTGCCGTAGCTCCATTACCACTGCTGTTATTTCCTTCCCTTTCTTTTTTTCTCTCTCTAGTGAAATCTACCTAAATCGCCTAGGATGGCTTGAACTGCCAAGCCTACTGCAGTTCATCCAGCTAATAGTCACACATAAAGTCAATAGTCACACATAAAGTCCTTTACCAACCAGAAAATACACCTGCACTAAAAAATATTATCAGCCCCTACACCAGCACCCGGCCACTGCGATCATCCACTAGACTCCTAGTTCAAACATACAAATCCAACTACTCAGCTGGGGACTCTCTGTTTGCCAACTCTGTTGGAAAAATATGGAATAGACTCACAGCTGACTTGACCCTAGAACCCTCACTAATTCATTTCAAAAACAAACTCAAGAAATACTTCAAAACTCATTGGTTATGTCCTTGCACTAACCCCGACTAGTGACCTGTCTATTTCTTAGGTGCCTTACCTTCAACTACTTCTAATTTTTTTCTACGACTCCATTTCAGGAAGGGTCAATTGTATAACTGCTGCTCAGTGTGTCTTAAACCTGAATGTAATGTTATGTATGTTTAACTTTGAAAATAATGTTATGTTTTGTAAAGTGTTTTATAATAAGTACAATATGTGCTAAATGCTGGTATTGCTTATGACTGTAATCTGATTGCAACTAGCATTTACTAAATGTTATCTTGGAGCTTTTCTCCCCGGGCCTCCACTGAAAATGGACATGTATCCAGTCAGACTATCCCGGTCAACAAATGTAAAATAAATAAATAAAATAAAATAGTGTTAACAGTTATCTGGTTCTCTTTTATTGGCTTAGTGATTGCGGATAAACCACCACAATTTTAGAAATGTTTGAAGTGTGAGCACAAGCTGCCACTTTTTTTTTTTTCAAAAACATTTTTATTTTGTTTTCATTATAAACATATGCAAATGTACAGATAAATGAAATAAAACAATATCAAAACTATTTACAATATTTACATACATCCATGATAAACAATCATTTTATCTATGAGAAGTTATCAGTATTTGTTCAAAAGGTTTTCCAATTTTTGCCATGCTATTTTTCTGAGTAATGTTATGAGTTCTATAACAAATGGTTTTGCAGTTCTTTTTTACAAACAACTTTTGCTAAATTAATAAAATATTTAAACATCAAATCATCTTTACTTTTCCAGTTCAAATTAATAACTTTTCTGGCAATTGCAAGAATTGACCAGAGTAAACGAATCTGAGATTTAGGGTATTACATTAGGTATAGGAATATTGAATAGGATTAGTGAGTTAGAAATATGACGGTTATCAGACCGTAAAGCATTTACAAAATATCTGAAGTATTTCCAGTATTGAACAACATTTCTACATTCAGTGAACATTTGAACCCAGTTGGCCTAAGGTGCCACTTTCTGATGCCCACACACTTTGTGTCTATTGTCTAGGCCCTCTCCATTTACGGAAAGACTGCTGTATATGCTGTGGATTTAATCCTTGAGCATTAGTAGAATGCAAAGATAAGCTGATACTGAAAGGTCTTCTTCCTTCATTTGGAGGGGCTATATTGGAAGGTTCTCCCTCTAAGACAAAAATTTCATAGACCTCTTCTCCAAAGCCATAATCCTCCTCCTCCTCAATTTCAAACTTCTCAAGAAAGAGGTCTCATAAAGACCCGTCTCAATCCCAGATCCAAAAAAGGCAAAAATACAAAATCTTGCTAAGGAAAACGTATCGGATCCAATGAAGACAAAAGTTCTCAGATCTGACTTCACCGGATCCAATGCAATTCGAACCTGACTCTCAGACTACCAAGTTACTTCTTACTGGATCCGGTCCCTGACAGGGTACTTTCCCCATTTTTAGAAAGACCCAGGTCTCCATCCATATACTCCACTCATTCTACCAGAAGACTTACAGAAGATGTGGAGAGACTGGCGAAGATGATTCTCTTGGCACTCACCCAGATTGGTGTTCTTTCAGCTCCTACCGCTCTGGGTCAGGAGATCCGTACGTCTGCTACTCCCCCTTTACAGATTTCTCCTCTGACTCCTGTTGCTTCAGAATTTTTGGATCAGAGTCATCCAGATCCATCTGGCTCAGATCCATGGATAACTTTATCCTTGGATCCAACAATTTCTCTGAGAGTTTCGGTCCCGTCATATCTGGAGAGCTCCTGGAGCCATAGTCTGCCTGTTGGATGTGAGGTGCTGCATTCAGCTCTGAAGCTTTTGGAGCAGTCTCTGCACCTTGGAGCCATGGCACTGGACAGCTTGTCTCTGGCTTCCACCTCTGAGGTTTTGCCCTTGGAACAGGGGATACGTACAATTCAGAAGCTTGTCTTCCTGGATCCCATATCCTCTGTTTCTCCTAGCCACTTTGCCTTTAAGGCTGTGAAGAGAGTATTTTCTGCCTGAACAGTTATGACCGATCCATCACTGTCAGATCACGTTTTCTACCATTAACAAAAAATAAAAGCCAAAACGACCCAAACATGGGTAGAGAAACTCCAATTTAATGACACAGCAGGAACAGTAAATCCCATAGACTAAGCACTTTCACCATTCATAAATGGCTTCTTCAGAGTAAAATATCTCAGTGCTTAGAGCTTCACCATCTCCCTACACAGGGAGAGCCAGAAGCAAAACCCCAGGCTGCCACCCCAGGAATTGTAAATGTGTTGTTGTCCTAGCTTGCCTTCATTCTTACCAGGATGGGTTCGGATCCTATCCTAGGATCCAACTCTGCCTTATATACAAACTCGAGGTGTTCCACTAGCTCGTGGCTAAACCTTATCCTAGCATGCACTAGGAAAGTTCCTCAGATCTTGTTTGCTGCTAAAACAACATTGGGTGCTAGTTCTACTGGCAGTGACTAAGTATACTCTTGATTATTATCACTGTTGTTGGAAATTGCTTATTCTTAATGATTATTGCTCAAGATAGTTTACTTCCACTTTGTTCTGCTTATTTTTGTGCTGTTGGCCATTGTTTCCTGCTAGGCCTTATTCTCTCTATCCCGGCCTCCACCTAACACTTTTAATAGTCTGTTTTAGTTAGAGGGCTCTTCTTACCTTTGTTTTTTCCTCTGTTTTAAGAATTGTTTAAAGTCAGTTAAAGACAGTTCATTTAAATTAGAGAACTATTGTTTTACCCTTAGCCTGTTTAAGTTAGAGGACTGTGCCCTTCTTTTTTCCTCTGTTTTAGAATTACAGTTGACTGTGTAACTATTGTTGTGGTTGCTGCTGCTGCTGTAAAAAAAAAAAAAAAAAAAAAAAAAAAAAACTGCTGTAGCTTTTTTCATGTTACTATCCCTTGTTCAGGATGTCTTCTAAAGATTCAAAACCCTCTGGTTTCAATAAATGTGAAAAATGTGGACAGAAAATGTTCCTAACTGATGGACACACTATTTCTGTATATTGCCTAGCAGCTGTCCACCTCCAGGAGTCTTGTTCCATTTGTCATTCCTTTAATCACAAGGCTCTTCTGGAGAGGAAAAACAAATTAATACTAAGAGGTCTCTTTAAAACCCCCCATCTCGGAAGCAATACAAGAAGGTCTGGGTTCATCAGAGTCTGACCAGTCTCCATCTTCAAGATCTGACAATTCTGAGAAGAGATCTTCCTCTTCCAGTGCTCCATCAGAGCCTTCCAAAAACATTAAAATTTTGACACCGGATCCTAAGGGTGCCAGATCCAAAAAATCTACTGCTCTGGCACCATCAGTATTGGTGCCGGTGGGGTTTGAGTTGTGGAGCCGGTCCCTTGTCTTGGAGCCATTCTCCCCTACTCTTAAATCACCTATACTCCAACCTTCCAAGTCTCCAGCCCCCTCCACTTGGTCTTCCAGGAGCCTATCCGACGATGACGTAGATTGAGTGGTACAGAGGCTATTAAGGATAACCGGCGCTGGCCAAGTTGTTGTTGGATCCAACCCGAGGGCTTCAGATCTGATCACATCCTCTGCTTCTGCTTCGATTCCTCCTCTGATCTGACTTCAGAGTCAGAATGTCTGGAGCTGATATTGGTGGAACCATCGGAACTGAGACCTATTATGGGATCCTCAGATCCGATCATTGCTCCAACATCCTCATCTCCATCTGAACCCGAGGAGTCTAGGAGCCGACGCTTTCCGGTTGGGTCCGGGGGGTGAGTTGGATCAGACATTTGTCTGATCTGAACTTGCCTGTCTGGACATCGGCTCAGGTGAGCTCGGCTCCAACCTCAGCCTCGGAGCCATCCTCCTTGATTCCGGGGGTTCCCTTGGCTTCTTCTAATCCAGGGACTTCCTCAGATCATGGGCAGAGGTGCTTTTGAGGAAATGAGAGTGCTTTCTCCTCAGGCATTTCCGCTGTCATCTGTGGATGTTCTTCCCCCAAAGGCACAGGTATTTGGCTCTATACCCTTGCATCCATCCACAGGGACATGGAGATCCTAGGTTTCAGGATGCTCCACAGGGTGCCCCCCACTCTTCTGGAACCTCTCGAGGGCATCCCTCTGAAGAGGTTCCCTTGGAAGAGGTTATGTAAGAGGAAGCATTTAGACTCACCAAAGGAGTCCATCACTTCGGTTACAAAGCTTGATGAAGCTGAAGGGTCTCCACTGTCACCTCCTGATGATGTCTCCTATGGAGACATTTTAGAAATACTTAAACAGAGAGGTGGCTGGAAGTCCACCAACCCTTCAGCATAGGAGTCCATGTACCTGAAGGCCTTTGGATGTCACCTTTCCTCCACTTGGGTGTCTCCACCTTTCGACAAACGTCTGGATTTAGTTTCTCGAAAGGCATAGGTGTCTCCAGATTCAGTGGAACCTGTTCCTTGGAGGCCAAATAAGTTCATCTTGTCCCCTCAGACAAAAACTTTTTAACTAAGTCCTAGTAGATGCTATTGTGGTGGTGGCAGCCACCAGGAAGGAACTCTCAGACATGTTCTGTTCGTCCACTGATCAAGGAGTCTGGCAGAATGGACAGATATGGAAAGTGCATTTTTTCTTGAGCTACTTTTGCTCTCAGATCGCTGAATTACCTGGCTCACTTTACTAAATTGCAGAGAGGTCTCCTGAAGGAGTTAGGAGATGCTCTCCAAGGTTCGGTAGCTGAAGGGGTGTCAGAGAAAGTTTACTCTCAGCTCTCTACCTTAAATTCAGTAGTCAACTCCTCCATAAGACTTGATTTCTTATGCAGCGGATGAAGTGAGTAGAGCAGTGGGTTCAGGAGTTTCAGTAAGGAGACATTCTTGGATGCACTTGTGTGACTTCGCGGAACCCAAATCTTCTTTTTTGAACACCCCGTTCAATGGCTCGTCTCTAGTTGTGCCAAGTCAAGGACACACTAACCAGGTGTGAACAAGAAGGAAAGACTCTCTCTGCCGTAGGAGTCCGTTTTTCCCTCCCTACCAGACCACATCCCAAAGGTCAGAAAAGAAGTGGAAAAATGTGGTTTCAAAAATCCTAGAGAGATTTCTAAGACACAAGTGGTGAATCTTTCCCCAGGGCAGAGGGGACGTAGTAATGGAAGACGCTGACCATGCAGCCGAGGGGGTTCACAGAATCAGGGCAACAGGGGAATCTTTCTATGGTAAGCCTTTTCAGCGCTCCTGAAGGGAGGCCCACCTGTCCATCTCTAGAGGCAGTTGGGGGTCACTTATTTTTGTACCCCAAAGCCTGGCTACGAATGACAAAAGACAAGAGGGTAAGAAGCATCATATCCAGAGGTTACTCCATACTCTCTTCCTTCCCCATCCCAAACATAAAAAAAGGGTTTATATCACAAGATCGATAGCATAAAATATCGAGTGTCAGTGTCAGAACATTGAACTCCTAATCTCAAAAGCTGAGAACAGCGAAAATGGAACCTCCGAATAGCAACGGTTGGCCCCATCGCAAACGGAACCTTCAAATAGCAAAGGTCGGCCATTAGGGTTACGGTTATGTTTCTGACCTCTTCTGAGACATTACACAGTCATATCTTGTTCCTAGTACTCTGGGAGCAGTAGGATTAGTAACGGCAGCCATGTTGCTATTCAGTCACAGCTAAGCTCACAGGGAGCAGACGTAGAAGGCTTACTTTTATAATGTGAACTTACAACACATACTGATAGTTTTATGGTGTGTAATGAGTAGACATCCTAATATGTGTATGACTTCTTTGTATACTAGCACATCCTTACTGGTTCTGGTGCTATACCACCGTAGGTCGTACCATATGTTATGCATCCTTTCACAGTGACATAAAGGTGTCTGTTCAGGAAGACCAACTATGAGTATCTGGGGTTTCTATTTTCGATCTCAGTTTTCAACGTTATCGGGTTTTGAGGTTAGGAGTTCGATGTTCTTGCATTCGATATTTTACGCTTTCGAGCTTGTGATATAAACCCTAAAAAAAGATCCCAGACGTTCCACCCAGTCAAAGGGAACAGGCAATGCTAAAAATTTGAAAGTTTCTAGACAAAAGAGTCATCCAAACAGACCCTGCAGACCAAATAGGATGCAGAACGTACTCAAGATTCTTTTTAGTTCCAAAGAAAACAGGGGACTGGAGACCATTTCTGGATCTCAGCAATCTAAACAAATCTGTAAAAAAGTCCAAGTTCTGGATGGTAACACTGCAGTCAGTACTCCCTTTTCTGGGACAAGACAACTGGATGTGCTCAGTAGACCTCCAGGATGCGTACTACCACATAAGAATTTGCATGCGATCCAGGAGACACCTGCACTTTTGGCTGGGAGCCAGTCACTACTAGTTTTGGACTGTGCCCTTTGGTCTCACTACAGCCCCCAGAGTATTCACCAAATGTACTGCAGTAGTCACGGCTCACTTGAGGCACCTAGGATTCCGGATGTTTCCATATGTAGATGACTGGCTCCCAACCGCCACCACTAAGTAGCTACTAATAAAAGCGAGAAGCTCCACCCTGCAGCTCTGCTCCCACTTAGGAATTACAATAGACTATGAAAAATCTGCCTTGCTGCCTTTGCAGCGTGTCATTTTTATAGGAGAAGAATTGGATACAAGGATGATGGCCAAACTTCCTCCAGAAAGAGTGGAAGTTCTACGACGTCCGGTTTTAAATCTTCTTACAAAGAAAAAAGCACAAGCAAGGATAGTCCTAAAAGTCTTGGGGACCATGCCAGCAATAATAACCATAATCCCATTAGCACGTCTGCACATGAGAATTTTCCAGTGGCTACTGTCCTGTCAATGGTCGATGCAGGAACTGCCTGTGTCCCACAAAATATTGATAACAGAATCTTGCAAAAAAGACCTTCATTGGTGGTTTTACTCCACTCATGTGATGTTAGGTCGACCATTTGTACTTCCCCAACCATTAGCCACAGTGGCTGCGGACACCTCTGAGATAGGGTGGTGGGGGGCACATTATCTGGGAAAGACAGTCCAAGGCACTTGGTAGGATCACGAGGCCCATTTGCACATCAATGTCCTAGAGATGAGAGCAGTACTACTGGTGTTGCAAGCATTCCAGGACACACTTCTGCTGGGAACTATTGCAATATAGACAGATAACATGTCAGTTGCATGGTATATAAACGAACAAGGAGGAACCAGAACTTACCCTCTTTGTCAAGAGGCCCTGAGAGTATGGCAGTGGGTGGCCTCCTCCCAACACATTCGGATAGCAATACACATCCTGGGGAAATTCAACGTGATAGCAGACAAACTCAGCAGAGCAATTCTGATGCCTCACGAGTGGTCCCTAAAACAGGAAGTAGTGGAAAAGATTTTCTTCAAATAGGGCCAGCCTTGCTGCGACCTTTCTGTGACATCCATGAATGAAATGCAGCAGCTGCTTTGCCCTTATCCCCCCTGTGGGGGAGTCACCTAGGGATGCACTTGTCCACGATTGGCCATCGGGTCTCCTCTACATCTTTCCTCCCTTCCCATTAATACCCAAAGTTTTGCAGAAAGCCAATTGCTTGGGAAAGGACTTGATACTCATCGCCCCATATTAGCCTTGTCAAATCTGGTTCCCCTTCCTGTGGTCTCATCTTCAGGAGGAACCTTGGATTCTGGACCCAGTTGTAGACCTTCTGACTCATGTGTTAAAAACGCTGCATCCTTCCCTTCAGACTCTCAAACTGACAGCTTGGCTGCTCCGATTCCAACCGTAGCCAGGTTTCCTAACTTTGCATCATCAGTTAAACACATCCTAATATCTTCTCATAAGGCTTCAGTGAGAAAGATATATAGAAGCAAATGGAAAAGATTCTCATTATGAGCTTCTCATAATCATATTGACCCAGTTTCTACCCTAGTAAATTCCATACTAGAATTCTTGGCAAAACTATTCAATGAAGCCGCAGCTACCATTAGACTTCAGCTAGCAGCGATATCCAGTTTCCATTTAGGTGAATCAGGCCTCAATATTATATCTCACAGACTATGCAAAGCCTTTCTTAAAGTACCTTATTATTAAGACCACCTATCGAAGACCCCTCCAGCACCATGGGATTTAAATTTAATCTTATCTCATTTAATTTTTCCCCTGTTCAAGCCAGCATCATCTTGCAAACTCAAATTCTTGACATTTAAAACTATTCTCCTGGTTACAATTACAATTACTTCTGCTAGAAGAGTGTCAGAGCTTGCAAGCCTTGTCAATAAAGCCAACATACTTGCTCTTCCATAGAGACAAGGTCTCTTTATGAACAAATCTATCCTTTTTGCCAAAAGTATGTTCAGAATGAAATTTAAACCAGTCCATAGAGCTGCCGTTTTTTTATTCATATTACAAGAATAAGGCAGAATACGTTATACCAGCTGGATGCACATAGACAATTACGTTTCTACTTACACAGGACTAAGGACTTCAGAAAATCTGATCAACTATTTATATATTGTTCAGATTCGAAGAAAGGTACTCCAGTCTCTAAAGTGACACTTTCAAAATGGCTTTCAGATTGCATAACCTTTGTTTATAAATCTCAAAATAGAGATCTTCCCCATAGAGTTAAAGTCCATTCTACAAGAGTCATTGCAACCTCTTCTGCCTTTCTGGCTAGACTATCAATTGATACCATTTGTGCTGAGGTAACATGGGCAAAGCCACATACCTTTATCACTCATTACAAAGTCGATTTGACCTCCAGGAACAGGGCCTCTTTTGGTTCCACGATTCTGAAGAATATTCTGCCTCGAGCCACTTAAGAAAGATGGTGCTAGGGATGCTGTTCCATCCAGGTAAGAATGAAGGCATGATAGGAATAACAACACAAAGAAGTTATGTACTCACTATAATGTTCCATGTGTGCTGTCCATGTTTGCTTTCATTCTTACATCCCCCCTCCTTCCCCCGGCCTTTTTACTCCTGGAAGACCTAGCTGGCACAATTCAAGATTATTATTCTCTGACATTCTTTATTGCTCTCTAAGTTATTAAACTGCCTTTTATTTTGTATTCTCTTATTATAACTGCAAACAAGATCTGGGGTGCTTTCCTAGTGCATGCTGAGATAGGGTTTAGCCACAAGCTAGTGAAAGACCTCGAGCTTGTATATAAGGCAGAGTCAGAAACAAGGACTGGATCCAAACCCATCCTGGTAAGAATGAAGGAGAAGATGGACATCACACATGGAATGTTATGGTGAGTACATAACTTCTTTTTTCCTCTTTTGATAGCTACTCAGAGCACCCCATTGAGGAGGTCCCAAAGAAGAGGATGTGTAAGAAGAAACACTTAGACTCCTCAGAGGAGTCTGTCACTGAAGACACATATTTTCATGAAGGCAAAGGGTCTCCATGATCATCTCTTGAAGCTGTCTCCTTTGGAGACATCCTAGAAATTCTTAAACAGAGAGATGGTTGGATGTCCAGCAACCCTATGTTTGAGGAATCTGTTCTGTTGGAGGGCTTTGGTACTGGACCCTCTACCTCCTGGTGACTCTGCCCATTGATGAGCTCATAACTTGATTTCATGGTGGGCATGGCAAGACCCCGGCACCAGAGAACCCATTCCTCTCAGACCAGATAGGATAATGGCACCACCTGCAGATATGTAGTTTTGGGGAAAGGGAGTTCCTGTTAATGCCATGGTTGTTGCGGTGGCCACCAAGGAGGAACTAGCCGAGTAAAGTTCCACTGTCCATCCCTCTATCAGGGAGTTGCGGTTGATGGACAGATTTTGGAAGCATGTCTATGCTTCAGCGACCTTTGCTTTGAGGGCTCGGAACTATTTGGCACAATTTATTAGACTACAGAGGGATTTGATCAAGAAGTTCTCAAATACACTCTTGGGTACTGTTTCTGATGTAGTTCAGGCATCTGTTACTTCCCAGCTGACGACCCTACAGTCCATATCCAATTCATCCATGAGATTGATTTCACATGTAGCCGCAGGAACCTCAAGGGCAGTGAGTTTGGGCGTTTCCATAAGGAGACACACCTGGATGCACCTCTGTGATTTTGCAGAGCCTTTTAAGTCTTCCTTTGTCAATGCTCCTTTTGATGGAACATCTTTATTTGCCCCCAAAGTAAAAGACACATTGTCCAGGTGTGAAAAAGACAGACCGTCTGCCATGGACATGTGTTTTTAGACTCCTTAATGAACCTTTTCCGGGAATTGGTGAAGTGTTGAAAAATGTGGTTCAAGAAGTCTCAGGGTCCTTTTCAAGACACTCATAGAAGAGGTTCCCCCAGAGGCAAGGAAGGGAATTCTAATGGACGAAGACGCCCCTGTGGCAAAAGTTGCCCACAGAACTAAGGTTCTAGGGAACCTTTCTTTGACAAACCCTTCCAGTGCTCCTGAAAGGAGGTCTGATTGTCCACCTCTAGAGACAGTTGGGGGATGATTATCTCTGCATCCGAGAGCCTGGCTAGATGTAACAAAAGATACCCGAGTGCAGAAGATTATTTCCAGAGGCTATATAATACTCTCTTCCCTTTCACCTCCAATCTCAAGAAAAATCCCCACTGTTCCACCCAGTCAGAGGCAGCAAGAGGCAATTCAAATATAAAAAGTGCTAGAAAAAGAGTCATCCAGGAGGTCCCACCAGACTGGATAGAATCTGGAACTTATTCAGAGTTCTTTTTGGTGCCCAAGAAAACAGGGGACTGCAGACCAGTTGTGGATCTCTCCAAACTATAAACAAGACAGTTCGAAGAACTAAGTTTCAGATGGTCACAGTTCAGACCATGCTTCTCTTTCTGAGCAAGGGCAACTGGATGTGCTGTATAGACTTTCAGGACACATACTATCATATAAATATGACAGATGAGCCAGAAAGTACTTGCACTTAGTCATCAGTTCAGAGTGCTGCCGTTTGGACCCACCACAGCCCCCAGGATGTTTACCAAGTGTATGGCAGTAGTAGCAACTCACCTGAGACTGCAAGGATTCCATGTTTAATCTAGACTAATGGCTCATTACCTGTTGACCAGGCATCAACTTATACATACAAGACAGCAGGTTCAACAGACTTGCTCTGTTCTGAGGATAACCATAAACTACGACAAATCTCATCTGAAACCAACTCAGAGCTTAGAGACATTCTCAATACAAAAACAGCTATTGCTTCCCTTTTATTACTGAGAGTTTAGAATATAAGATTCCAAGTGAAAAAAGCTAATCTGCAGTACCTCAATTTCAGCCCACCTGATCCTTCAGGCTCTGGGATCAGTGGTGGCAGCAATAATGTTAGCACCACTTCCCAAGTTGCATATGAGAATTCTTCAGTGGATGTTAGCTACTCAATGGTCAATTCTTCTCAGCCTATGTCTTACCAGATAAGAAGCACTCACACCTGCAAGAGACATCTGAAGTGGTGGATTCGTTCATCCCTCAGCCCAAGGCCATAGTGACCACGGACGCTAACCAGCTGGGGGGGCATTTTCTGGGGAAGACGGTCCAAGGCACCTGGTCCACTGAGCAGGTCAATTTCCATATTAATGTCCTAGAGATGAGAGCACTGCTGTTAGTGCTGCAGGCATTTCAGAATGCTCTCACTTTGGGGACAATTGCAGTACAATTGGACAACATGTCGGTCGTCTGGTACATCAACAAACAGGGAGGAATCAAATCCTACTCATTGTGTCATGAAGCTCTCAGAGTGTGGCAGTCAGTTATCTCTTCCAACTGCTTTCTTTTAGCAATGCACATTCTTGGGAAGTCCAGTGTGATAGCAGACAAATTGAGCAGGTGCATTCTTCTACCTCACGAATCGTCCCGCAATAAGAAAATTGTGAACACGATCTTCCATTACTGGAGCCAGCCTTTCTGCGATCTGTTCACATCCCGCTTGAACAACAAATGCAACATCTATTTTGTCCTAATCCCCTACAGGGGGAATCCCCGAGGGACACTGTACTTCATGATTGCCCCTCAGTCTCCTTTATATATGTATCCTCTCACTCCGTTAATTCCCAAATTTGTTCAGAAAGCAAGATTGAAGAGCAACGTCATCCTTATTGCCCCTTATTGGCCTCAACAAATTTGGTTTCCCTTCCTTTGGCCTGACCTGATTCAACTACCTTGGTTTCTGGATCCGACTCTGGACCTCCTTTCTCACCCAACAGGCATAATACATCCACACACAGTAAACCTTAGGCTGGCTGCTTGATTTCTCCAGTTCCATTAGTAGCCAAACAACCTATGCTCTCTCTACCCGTCTGTCATAATCTTTTGTCCTCTCATAAACCTACTACCAGGAAAGTATACTCCAGCAAATGTAAGAGATTTGTTTTTTGGGCTCAGAAACATAATATTGAACCTTTCATAGCTCCTTTTCATAATATCTTAGAATTTCTAGTGCATCTTTTTGAAGAAGGAGCTAGTTCTTCTACTGCCAAAGTACAATTTGCAGAGATTTCAAATTTTCCTGTTGGAATAAATGGTTCTTCTGTAGCATCCTATAGGTTGAGCAAAGCATTTTTGAAAGGCACTCTACTCTTAAGGCTCTCCTTTAAAGATCCCACTCTCCCTTGTGCTGCAGTCTCTTACACAATCTCCTTTTGAACCCACAGCTACATACGAACCCAAATATCTTTCATGGAAAACAATTTTCTTAGTGGCTATTACCTCTCCCAGAATAATTTCTGAGATCCAGGTATTGTGCTTAAAACCTCCATACTTGATTTTCCATAAAGACAGAGCTACCTTACATACCAACCCGTCATTTCTTCCAAAGGTGGTGTCAGAATCCAATATAAATAAATCTATTAATTTGCCAGTATTCTTTCCTAAATTTTCTAACAAAGGCGAATACATGTTACATTTATTAGATGTTCATAGACAGTTGAGTTTTTACTTATATAGGCCTAAAAACATCAGAAATTCTGACCAATTATTTGTTTCATGTGCAGAATCAACAATGGGTAAATCAGTTACCAAAGTCATTCTATCCAGATCAATAACAAATTGTATTTCCTTTGTGTATAACAAATTGGGCATTGCTCTGACAAAACCTGTCTGAGCCCATTCCACTTGATCCATAGCAACTTCTCAGTTTTTCAATCCAAAGTGTCCATGGATGATATTTGTGCAGCAGCTATTTGGGCTATTACCTTTATTACTCATTACAAATTAGATCTGGTCTCCAGTGGAAGGGTATCTTTTGGTTCCATAGTGCTCGGGAATATCCTTCCTTGAGTCCACCCTGGAAATTAGAGAGCCGAATACTCTGTCCCATCAGTTGAGGACAGAATGAAAATTGACAACATTAGATAAAGAAGTTAAGTACTCACCATAACGTTCCAGCTGCGTTGTCCATTTTCGTTCTTTCTCAACTCCCCCCCCCACCACCAACCCCCATCCATATGGTTTCTGGAAGAATGAGTATTTAGAGTATCTATATGTCATTATTATTTACATAAACTCCAGATATAGCTTCTCCATAATGATTTCCATGTTTTTCTCTCTAAGGTACCAAACAAGATCTGAGGTAATTGGGTTGGTGCATTGTGGGTAAGGGAGAAGCTCGCAAGTTTTTGGTTGCTACGAGCTTTAGGAATGGCTGAGTCAGATCCAAGGGATTGGAGCTGAACTCATCAGTTGAGAAAGAATGAAAATGGGCAACACAGGTGGAACATTATGGTGAGTGCATGTCCTTTTCTCATCACATCCCTATTTATCCAGGCTTCAGGTATTTCTTAAGGTTTTGTGTGCCTGGATTACATTATCAGTCATCTTCTTCCCCCTTTGGATGATCCACTGCATCAAGAGTGTTCACAGTGTGTCTAGCTTCAGATATGATGTCATTTTTATTCATTCCTCAACGAATGGGATTGGATCTGACCCTTGGATCTCAGTTGGCCACTTTTATTCTAAGCCTAGGATCCAGTTCTCGAGCTCCTCTCTTTACTCATAATGCCCCGATCACTGTTTTTCCTCAGATTTTGTTTGCTGGTCTAGCAATTGGTTGAGATTTTGTGCTCTTGACCTGGGAGTTTATTGTGTTATATTTCTGAAATTTTGTTACTAAATCTTTTTTTTTCATCACTCTGTTCCTTTCTTTACCTCTTTTAGAATTGGTATATAGTTCTGTTACAACTTTCTGACTACTGGTGTGGACGTTTCTCTACCATCATTGGTAGCCTGAGGTTTTTCTCTCATACCATTGCTGGTATTTTCTCTCAAAAAAATTTTTTTTTATAACTTCTTTGAACTTTTTACTGTTGAAGTTTATTCTCTTAGTGTTTGTAACTTTTCCAGTATGGCAGACAATCTTACCGATTTTAAAAAATGCACTTCTTGTGGGCATAAGATACCTAGTTCTAATGCTCACAGAGCATGTGTGTATCGTTTAGGCCTGGTTCACCTTCAGATTTCTTGTGAAATCTGTGCAGGCTTCAATGCCAGGGCTGTAAGTTTTAAGCGCAATAAGCTTATTCTGAAGGGCATGTTGCCTGCTTCTTCTTTTTCCACATGCCTTCTACTTCAGGGTCTGAAACCCCCTTGAGGAGTCAGAAAAGTTCAGAGACCAGGGAGTCCAAGAAATGCTCTGCTACCCGATCTCCTCCTCCTGTTCCAAATTCGGAGCTGCCTTCAAAAATAAAAAAGGTCTCAGATCTGACCTTGCTGGACCCGACTATGTCCAAAACTAAAAGGTTTCAGATCTGATATTGTTGGATCCAGTTACACATACAAACTGGTCTCCACGGATCCGATCTCCACTCTTCTCTCTGGAACCAGTTTCACTGAGATTGAAGTCTCCTTTCTTGCAGGAAACTCCTAGAAAGGCTTCTTGTCCTCCCTCAGCATCGTCCTCCATTAGGTCTTCCCAGATTTTCTGTGTAGGCTGTGGATAGGAAGAGCTCAGTTCCAGATAGGGGGGGTCCTTCATGCTCCATCCTCCATTGGCATTGGGTCCAGGGGGATGACTTTGACTCTGACGGTTTTGGAGCCATCACTTCCCCCCTGTACATTGGCTTTAGACAGCTCAGGTCTCAGTCTCTCCTGGGGGCAGACCCCAGGGGAGTGGTAATTTGGCTCAGCTGTGGGGAGGCTGATTTGTACTTCTTCTGGACCTTCTGCCTTCAAGGTAGTGGAAGGGATGATCTTCTCTGTAGGTGTTCCATCGTCTGTCATCTCCTCACATCAGAGCTGACTGCTAAGTCTCGTCCTTTTACACCTACAGGGCAGCCAACACATAAAATCTTCCAGGCAGTCTGTCACCAGGGTCTTCCCCTTTCTATCAACTCCTGTCCAGAGTATCACACTGAGGAGGTTCCTTGAAAGAAACAATGCAAAAGGAGGCATTTAGATTCCCTTCAGGAATCATGGACAGAAGACACTGATGTTGATGGAGAAGGGTCCCCTCAGATCTCCACCAGAAGACGTCTCATTTGGAGATATTTCAGAAATCCTGTATGAGAAAGGTCTTCTAGAACCCTTCTCAGGAAGAATAAGTGTTCTTGGAAGCTTTCGGGTCTGGCCCATCTACATCTTGGGTCCCCCCCCCCCCGGGGGGGATAAGCTTGTCGATCTTGTCTCCTGCTGGGCATGGAAGGAAACAGATTCTGCAGATCCCATCCCAAAATGCCCGGAGAAGATCCTCATTGCACCACTAGACAGACAACATTGGTCCAAGGGTATTCCTGTAGATGCCATGGTTGTTGCAACAGCCATAAAAAGGAGCTCGCCAAACAGAGCTCAACTGTCCAACCTCTAACAGAGAATCTAGGGCCTTGGACAGATATAGGAAGCAAGTATATACATTAGCAATGTTTGCTATATAATCGGTGAATTACCTGGCACATTTTACTAGGTTACAGAGGGACTTAATAAAGGAACTCTCAAACTCTCCAACTCTACCCTGGGTTCATGTCAGCAGAGGAGACCCTCGCAACTGGCCATCCTTCAATCCATATCAAACAGATTCATGAGGTTAATATCTCACATGCCTGAAGGTTCCTCACAGACTGTGGGTACAGGTATATCTATTAGAAGACATGCCTGGATGTGCTTGTGTAACTTTGCGGAGCCCTTTTAGGCATAATTAATCAATGCTCTCTTTGATGATTCCTCCCGGTTTAGAGAGACATTTTCCCGTAGTGAACAAGATGGAAAGACCCTATCTGCTGTAGGAATCTGTTTTTCTACCCTGCAGAGAACCTTTTCCAGGATTCAGCACAGTGGTAAGAGGATGTGGTTTATGAAATCTGAAGGTCCTTTTCAAGATTAACGAGGAGAATTTTCCCCCAGTAGCAGGGGGGGAGATAATTATAATAAATTGGCGAGGGGGATTTGCAAAATCAGGGGTCTTGAGATTCTTTCTCGGACACATCCTCTCAGCATTACTGAAAGGTTGCCTGTCTGTTCTTCTCTAGAGACAGTCAGGGATGCTTGCCTTTGCACTCAGAAGCCTTGGCAGCCATCACAAAATACGCATGGGTGCAAAGAATCATATCCAGAGGATATTTTATTCCGTTTTCACAAAATCCACCGAGGGTAAGAAAAACAATGTCCCTGATGTTCTGCCTAGTCAATGGGAGCAAGCATCCCTAGAAAATCAAAAGCTGCTAGACAGGAGTCATCCAAGATGTCCCACCAGACCAGAGAGGATTTGGTTTTTACTCTAGGTTCTTTTTAGTGGCAAAGAAAACAGAAAACCTGAGACCCATTCTTGATCTCAGTTATCTAAACAAATTCGTAAAGTACTTCAAATTCCAGATGGTCATGGTCTAGTCCATTCTACCATTGCTTCAGAAGGATGACTGCATGTGCTGTATAGATCTGAAGGATGCATACTGTCACAAAAAAATGAACAGACTATCCTGAAGATTCCTTCTCTTCCAGCTGGGAGACAGTCATTATCAGTTCAGAGTCCTGCTCTTTGGTATCATCACAGCTCCCACGGTGTTTTGTCAAATGTATGCCAGTGGTAGCAGCTCATCCAAAACTGCATGGATTCAGGGTGTTTCCTTATTTAGACGACTGGCTTCTCACTGCATCAACCAAACATCTATTGATAACAGCCAGAGAATATCCCCTTCAGTTGACTCAAACACAAGGCATCACCATGAGTCTTGCAAAGTTCAAATGTCAGCCATTACAAGTCTTGGAGTTTGTAGGGGCTCACCTAGACACAGTGAATCTTCAAGCATTCTTACCACAAAGTACAATTTTCTCTTTGATGTTACATGTCAGTCAGGTTCTGTCTCATCCTTTTCCTCCAGCCAAATTGGTCTTAAGAGCATAGGCTGCTGCAATCACATTGATACCAACAGCTTGTTTTCACAAGAGGATCCATCAGTGGACTTTACAAGTACAGTTGTCCGTTCTTCACCAAACTTTACAATTTCTAATGAGACTGTCCAGGGTATGCAAGGATTCATTAGCCTGGTGGATCCAATCCAAAGAGATTTGTCAGGGCCACTTCTTTGTCCTTCCTCCATCCCGCACCACATTGAACACGAATGCCTCCCAGTTCAGGTGGGGGAGGGGTACTACTTGGGACAGACTGTTCAAGGCATGTGGACCACAGTGGAGACCAGGTTGCATATAAATGGCCTGGAGATGAGAGCGGTCTTATTAGTGTTGCAGTCCTTCCAGTTCTCTCTCCCTCTGGGGACAATTGCTGTTCAAACAGACAATATGTCAGTGGATCTGATGTTGTTGCCTTCATTTGCTCTTCAGTCTATGGGTTTTGGATCCAAGCATCGGATCCAACTCAGCCACATACCAAAGCTGTAGGCTGTACCATCTGAGCTGCTCCCATACATATAATGTTCTTCTTCTCCAAATACCTCAGATCTCATTTGCCACACTTCGCTAAGCATCAGGTTCTCGATATTCTCAGCTCCTCAGGGCTTTTTTGATTGTGAATGATTCCTTTTGCAATTTATATAATTACTATTGTCAAAGGTTTTTCAAGTATCTACTTTTCTGTTAGTCTTTTTTTAGTATCAGGATAAGGGTTTTTTTGGTCTCTTTCTTTCCCTTCCTTCACTACCCTTTACCTCCTTCCAGTGGTTTAGACAAATAAATATATACCTTTATAAAAAAAAAAAAAAGTTTTTTGCTTGCTTGCTTCAAGTTCTGCAGAGTTAGACTTTTATTTCTATCTGCTTGGTTTGTGTGCGTGTGTTTGTACTCCTGTATTCCTTGTCTTCCTTGCTGTTTTTTTTTTCCTTCCTCTAGCATGGCCGAATTGAAACTCGCTAGGTTTCAAAAGTGCTGCACTTGTGGGCACAAAATCCCTCTATCAGATGTGCACACTGAATGTGTAGTATGTTTGAGGGTGGCTCATCTGGATTCTGCCTGTACCACTTGTGCTGGCTTTAATCAGTGGTGATTTATTGACCACTGTAATAAACTTATTTTAAAGAGACTTCTCTCTAGTCCTTCCTCTGCAGCCACTCCTTACACTTCAGGGGCTCAACCCCCCATCAAGCAGTACAAAAATTGGAAGAGATCCCCCAGCAGACCTCGCCACTTGGGGAACCTCCCAAAATTCTGAGATCCTCGGCGCCAACAGATTTGGCGCCTATAGTCATTTAAGCCTCCCCTTGGACCCACCTATCGACCTCATGTCCCACAGGGCATGGAAGGAACCATTCACAGTAGAACCTATTCCCATGTGACCCAATATGATCCTTAGTGCCCCTTCTGACTGCCCACACTGGACTAAGGGAATACCCATCGATTCCATGGTGGTTGCAGCCACCACTAAAAAGGAGCTAGCCCAGCAGAGCTCCACTGTCCATCCCCGTAACAGGGAGTCTAGGGCTTTGGACACATTCAGGAAGTGGATTTATGCTTCAGCGACCTTCGTGTTGTGAGTGCTGAAGTATTTGGCAGATGTAACCAGGCTACAGAGGGACTTCATTAAGGAACTCTCTAGTTCTGTCTGTGTCCATGTTTGCCGAGGATCAGAAGACCTTTTCCTCAAGAATGGCCACCATCTCCAGTATGTCCATCTGGTTGATCTCTCATACTACATTGGGTGCCTCACAGGCATCCGGATCAGGCATTGCCATCAAATGCCACACCTGGATGTGACTGTCTGATTTTTTTGTAACCATGTAAGGCTTCTTTTGTCAATGGTCTCTTCGATGGAGCATCACTTTTCAGTCCAACAGTTAGAGACACTCTCCTAAAGTGAAAAGGATGGAAAGACCTTGTCTGCTGTCAGGATATGCTTCTCTATCCCACAACGACCCTTTTCCAGGAACCACCGTGGAAGTAAGAAGTTGTGGTTCCGTAAGTTGCAAGGTCTTTTTTAGGATTCACAAGGGGACCATTCTCCCAGAAGCAGAGGGGGAAATGGTATTAATAAAAGATGCAGCCCTTGTGTCTGAGGGGGTCTGAATAACCAAGGGTCTCAAGATTCTTTCTTGGACAGACTCCACCAGCAATTCTGAGGGATTGCCTGACTGCTCTACTCTGGAGGCAGTCAGGGGGAATGTTTAACTTTACACCCAACAGCCTGCGAAGCCATCACAAAAGATCATTGGGTGTTAAAATGATATCCCGAGGCCATTCTGTATCTTCTTTCCAAAAACATTTGCTAAGTAAAATCCTCCCAGGTGTTCCAGCTAATCAACGGGAGGTTGCAGCCTTAGAGATTTCAAAGCTGCACTCAAAAAAGAGTCATCCAAAGCCCCCCCCCCCCCCCCAGACCAATTCAGATTAGGCATTTACTTCAGATTCTTTTTAGTGCCCAAAAATATGGGTGACTTCAGGCCCATTCTGGATATCACCTCTCTAAAGTCTATTGCCAACTCAAAGTTCTGAATGGTTATGGTACAGTCCATTCTCTCCTTCTTACAGAAAGACAACTGGATGTGCTCTATAGACCTTCAGGACGCATACTATCATATCAAGATGAATAAGTGCTCCAGACGGTATCTCCGCTTCAGACCGGGAGCCAATCACCATCAGTTCAGAGCACTGTCCTTTGGTCTCACCACAGCCCTTAGGGTGTTTACCATATGCATACCAGTCATAGAAGCTGACCTGAGAATACAGGGATTCCAGGTGTTTTCTTACTTATATGTTTGGCTCCTACTGCTCCCACCAGGCATCGACTTCTTCAAGCCAGAGAATACCTATTCTGTCTAGCCCCAACCTTGGGCATCTCCATCAGTCTAAACAAGTCTCATCTTCATCTGGTTCAAGTCATAGACTTCATCGGGGCTCATTTAGACACCACTCGATCACTAGCTCTTTTAACTCCAGACAGGATTTCCAACCTGAGAATTCATGTCAAGCAGATAATGGACATTGCTTCTCTACAAGCAGGTCTTGTTCTTTGGGCCTTGGGGTCCATGGCAACAACAATCTCTCTGGTTCTGATGGCTAGAATGCCCGGGCTTTCTTCCCTTGTCAGAAATACTTTGATTGCGGCACACAAACCATTCACTAGAAAGCTATACCATAGTAGGTAGAAGAAGTTATCGAGATATATGGGCTCATCAGAACAATTTAGTCCCCTTTCCTGCTCCGGTTTCAGCAGTTTTTGACTTCTTGGGATACCATTTTAGTAAAGGGGCACGTTTTTCTACTGTGAAAGTGCAACTGGCTGCCATTTCCTTTTTTCACATAGGGGAGAATTCTTTATCACTTGCTTCATCTAAATTATGCAAGGCCTTCTTGGAGGGTATGTTTCTCTTATGCCTTCCTATTAAGGATCCTGCTCTTGCCTGGGACCTCACCTTAGTTTCACAGGCTTTAGTTTTGCCCCCTTTGAACTTTCAGCTACAGTAGATTTAAAGTTTCTGACTTGGAGAACTATTTTCTTGATGGCTATTACTTCATCCAAGAGAGTTTTTTAGTTACAGGCTTTGTCTTGCAAGCCTCCATATCTGACTTTTCACAAGCACAGAGTTACGTTGCATACTAACTCTTCCCTTTTGCCCAAGGTAATTTCTGAGTCTAATTCAAACCAAGTTATCAACCTTCCTATTTTCTTTGCAAATTTTTAAAACAAGGGAGGATATCTCCTTCATATGTTGGATCTACATAGACACCATCATTTTTATTTAGATAGAACCAAAGCATTCAGGAAACCTGACCAATTCTTTGTGTCCTTTTTCAAGTCCAGATTGGGTAGACCTGTTTCTAAAGTTACCCTAGCTCATTGGATAACTAGTTATATCAAACTTGCATATTCCACTAAGGACATTCCTTTAACTTGCCACATTAAGGCCCATTCTACTAGATCTGTTTCTAGCTCTTCAGCCTTCTAGTGTAAACTTTCCATTGATGAAATTTGTGCAGCTGCTACTTAGTCAAATCATCATACTTTTATTTCCCATTACAAACTGGACATTATTTCTAGGAGTAGGGCTTCCTTTGCTTCTGCTGTGCTCTGGAATATCCTTCCTTGAGGGCCTCCCAAGTTCTTTCTGTAGCTGGGGACTCTGCCCTATAGGTTGAAGAGCAAACAAAGATAACATGAGATAAAGAAGTTATGTACTCACCGTAATGTTCAATTTGTGTTGTTGCCTCTCATTTGTTCTTCAACTCCCCTCCCTCCCTCCATCCCCCTGCCTTCTGGTGGACCTAACAGAATATTTTGGACAGATACTTCTGTTCTCCTTTGAGCCCCTGAAGTCTCCTTTCATGTTGATTCTTTTATTTCTAGTATTTTTTTTCTGTTTGTTTGTTTCATGATTATGTGATGTACTGAACTGCAGCTAACTTGATCTGAGGGATTTGGAAGAGAGAAGCATTATGGGTAGGGGAGAAGCTCAGATGTTGGAGCCTACAGCTTTGGTATGCAGCTGAGTCGGATCCAATGCTCAGATCCAAAACCCATAGGTTGAAGAGCAAATGAGAGGCAACAACACAGATGGGACATTATGGAGAGTACATGACTTCTTTTTTGGTACATCAACAAATGGGGGGGGGTCCAAATCTTACCCTCTTTGCTGAGAAGCAATGAGAGTTTGGCATTTGGCATTCTCACATTCTGAGGAAATCAAATGTGCTAGCAGGCAGGCTCAGCAGGATGTTTCTGATGCCACACAAGTGGTCTCTCAATCAGCCAGTGGCAAGTAATGCCTTCCAACAGTGGGGTCAACCATGCTGTGACCTATTTGCCTCTCTTGTCAACAAGAAGTGCAGCAGGTTTTTTGCCCTAATCCCTCCTCAGGGACAGTCACTGAGAGATCCTGTAGTCCAAATTTGGCACTCCGGTGTTCTTTATACCTTTCCTCCCCTCATCCCCAGGTTTCTTCAGAAAGCTTTCAGGTTGAAGAGCAAAGTAATCCTCATTACCCTCTTCTGGTCTTGGCAGATTTAGTTCACTTTCCTATGATCTCACCTAATATGTCCTCCATGGACATTGGACCCCAGTCCAGATCTTCTATCACACCCATCAGGCCTGACTTATCTGGACATTCCGGGCCCCCAAATTGACCACATGGTTTCTCCAGTTCCACTGATGGCTGGACCTTTCAGGCTATCCTCTCCAGTTAGAAGAATTTTTTCATCCCAGAAATCCTCTGCAAGAAAGATTTATAAAAGTAAATGGAAGAGATTTTTCTTTATGGGCTCAGCAGAGAGAGATCTAGATCCTTTCCCTCCTTTGATTTCTGTTGTGTTAGAATTTCTAATTTTTCTTTTTCAAAGTGGGGCCAGTTTCTCTACTATTAAAGTCCATCTAGCTGCTGTTTTGAATTTTCATGTTGGAGGTAATGCCTCCCCTTTGGTATCATCTAGACCAGCAGTCCCCAACTAGTGGCATTGTTCAACCACTACCTTTCTTTTAATACAAGCCAAAAGTACTGTAACTGTTCTATTAATTTAAAACTGCCCTGTTTTAGCCCTATTAATACTTCCTATATTCTACTAAACTGCTACTGCCCTGTTTTCAGCTCCTATCCCCTGTCAGCCCTCTGCATCCTTCTAATTTCACAGACACAGTGCCTTATGCCAATGTCTCCTTACCTCTGAGCTAGTTCTCAGCTTCACTGATAACTTTTTGCTGGCTTTCTTCCTTCTCCTTGGCTCTACCTGAGGTGCCCTTCGTTCCCCTACCCTACCCCCAATTCCCACTCCCCCCCACTACTCCTACTTTTATTTCAACCACTCCCCATCCAGTCAAAGCCTTCCCCTCTTTACCTCTCCTCCTTTCACCCACAGTCACCCATCCAGTCAAAGCCTTCCCCTCTTTTCCCCTCCTCCTTTCATCCACAGTAATTAAATACATCACTCTTTCACTACCTCCTCTCACCACACAGCTCTTTACTCCAACTACAAATCCTCCCATATTAAACTTCCTTTTTCTAACCATGCCTTCCTTATTCTTAACATTCCAAACCCCATCTCCCTCCTACTACTAACATCTTTATACCCTGCCAGCTCCTATACCTCCAATCAGCTTCCATTCTCTACTCCTTACCATACTACCACACAAAAGCATCTCCTCCCTCACACAAATAATCATTTCCTTTCCATCTTCTCTCTCTGTTTCAGCTCAACCCCCTGCACCTTTTTAATCCTAAAATTATTTCCACTATTGCTAAGACACTCTTAAACAAATACTAGACCATCCAGAATACCCTAAATCCAAAGCAATACACACTAAAATAACTTCCTTCAATAACCTTGTCTTAGCTGGAGACATTCACCCCAACCCCACACCTAATCCACCCACAAGTAACAGTTACCCTCCCCCTTCCTCTAACCTTTCATCCCCCTACAATACTCTTAAATTCTTCACACTCAGTGCACAGAGTCTCAACAAAAAAGCACATCGGTTTCAAGCATGGCTAAGTCATAAACAACCTGACATTTATTTATTTATTATTTATTTCCAGTTTGATGACCGGGGAGGTCCACTGGGCTCAGGGAGCCCATTTTCAGTGGAGGCCCGGGGAGAAAAGCTCCACATTACATAGTGCATTTACAGAATACAGTCATACTAAAGAAAACACAATTAAAATTTCATTTTGTGCTAGAGAACAGGAATAAATTATTTGGTTACATAGTATCAAAATATTTAGGATGGCATTACATAGTGTAGTTACAAATACAATCCTAGTAAAGAAAACATGATTACAATTTTATTTTATGCTAGAGTACAGAAATAGATATTTAGGATGGCAGATTGGCAGTGGAAACTTAATTGTGAGGGGGAAAAAGATTAAGAAGGAAAAGAGAGAAAACATGTGGTAAAGGTTATTTATAAGTTGCATAGTTGTGACATTTACAATATTTATATTTGTTAGGTTAGCTTGTGCTCAGAGTTAGACAGGAGATTAAGTGGAGGAAAGATTATTAGGCTAGATGGGGCAAGTACAGTTGCATTTCCTGTTAGAGGAAAGGTAGGAGTGTAGCTGAATTTTAAAGATTTCAAAGTTATCACAAGTCCTTAGCGAGGATGGAAGAGAATTCCATTTTTTAGCTAAGGAAAAGAATAGCAAAAGCTGACCAGCAGGACAATTGGGTTTGCGGACAGTGATTAGGTTTTGGTGAGTCAGTCTTGGCGTTCTCTGAGCGGTATAAGGTTGGAGGATGTTGGTTAGTGGTGGGCACTTAGTAGGTTGAAAAATTAGTCTGTGGGCTGCAGTAATTTGGAGATAGTCTAGATAGTTGGAGAGGTCAAGCCAATTTAACAGATGAAAGGCAGTACAATGATGGGAGGAGAATTTGGCTTTGGTGGCAGATTTAGAAATCTTATTATAACAGATTTCCAATTTAGAGGAGAGAGAGGCAGATAAGTTGTAGTAGAGGAGTGCCATACAGTAGTGAGAGGAGTAGATAGGTAGTGGCAAGAGTTTGTCTGGTGGGAGATGAAAGAAAGTGGATGTTTCTGTATAGCATATCAAGTTTTACATGGGTTTTCTTAATGTTTTGCTGGATGTGAGTGTCGGATTTTAGGTGTTCATGAACAGAATAGTTACCCCAAGTATTTTAGCGAGGGGAACAACCTCTGTTGGAGAGTTGTTTTGGCTAATAGTTTAGAAAGAGTTTTTATCAAGAGGGGAGGCTTTTGAGGAGAGAGTAATAGTATTTTGGATTTATTGGCATTTAGTGAGAGGTGGTTTTGGAGCATCCAGTTTTCAGTGGAGGAGAAAGCAGTTTGGGATACTGTTTGAAGCTCTCGGAGATTAGAGGTGCAGCAGAGTAAAGTTGAATCGTCTACATATTGTACAATTTTGGTATTGGTTATGGCTTTGTGGAAATTATTAATAAAGATGTTAAACAGCATTGGACCAAGTATGGATCCCTGGGGTACCCCAGTGGTGGTAGGAAGGAAGGTTGAGGTGCCTTTCCCCCACTTCACGGCTTGAGACCTGTCAGGGAGGTAGCTTGAAAACCAGGATAAGGAATTCTGGGAGAGATGAAGGCTAGAAAGGTGGTTCAAGAGGTGGGTGTAGGAGATAGTATTAAATGCCTTGGACAGATCAAGTAGAACTGTAGAAACTATTTTTCCAGAGTCACGGGCAAGATTTACTGTGTCTAAGAAAGAGAGAAGGGCAGTGATAGTACTATGGCCAGGTCAGAAACCGTGTTGGGTTAGAGTAATTAGTTGGTGATTGGCTAGGAATGGCATAAGCTGAAGGTGGATGCATTTTTCCAGGAGTTTTGAGATAGGGGAGAGGATAGCTATGGGGCGGAAGTTAGAGATGCTATTGTTCTTGCCTCCTTTATGGAAAGATAGGATAAAGGCAGCACACCATAATTTGGGAACATAAGATTCCTGAATGGATCTATTTATCAAGATACTGATGGGGAGAGCGATACCATCTGCAGGTATTTTTAGGAAGGAAGATGGGATATTGTCAGGGGCATATGAACATGGTTTTAATTTAGAGAGTAGTTTTTTTTATGTGAGAAGTTGAGATTGGTTTAAGTTCAAATATTGGAGGGGGAATGGGGGCAGAGGGTTGTGTAGGGGGTGTGGAATATTGGATAAGTTGAGGGGAAGGGTTGTTGTTAGGGAAGGTCTTAGTCAACTCTGCTATAGAGTTGGTGAAGAAGTTGAATAGGCAAGCTATTTCAGGATCAGATTTGCTGGAGTCAGGGCAGGGGTTATTTTTGGTGCCTGGGCTGAGAAGAGAATTAACAGAATTCCAGAAATGTTTTTTTTTTTTTTACTGTTTAGACTGGAGTTTAATATAGTAGGACTTTTAATCTCTGATGATTTGTTTTTTAACGAGGTTGCAAAGTTGTTTATATTTAAGAAGAGTTTCTGGCTGCTTATTTTGATGGTATGTTTTCCAGATTTATCTCTTTGTAGCATAAGGTTTTTGGTGTCTTTGGTTAGCCATGGGGCGGTCTTGGTTTTTACCCTTTTTTTCTTGGTGGAGCTAGGGAATTGAGGATGTTTAAGAAGGTTGAGTTGAAGAATTCTACGTCATTGTCTAGTGGTAGAGTTTTTAGGTAGTTCCAGTTTGTTATTTCATTGACATTGTAGCCATCTCTGAAACTTAGCTGAAACCCCATATCTGTGACTCTGAAATCCTCCTCTTTGGAGTTCACACTCTTAGATGTGACCGCCCAAAGAAAAAAAAGGTGGAGGTATTGCATTAATCTATTCCAGTCTACTTACCTTAATTCCTCTACCAAACCACAATCCTAAATTCGCCAATGCAGAACGAACAGTCGGTCTATTAAAAATGAATAATCACAGAAACCTCTTTACCATCGCCTTTTATATCCCACCCGGAAATAACATCTCAACCCTTGAAGACATACTCTAATGGGCCTCAGCTGAAATTAACCTTGAAATTTGCATACTAGGTGATGTAAACATCGACTGGAATAAAATCAACAGTCCCATACCCTCCCTGTCCATTAACCTGTTTAACTTTACTCAAGTAACCCACTCCATCACCAGACCCAATATAACAAATCCTCCAGGATCCACTCTTGACTGGATCTTAGTCACCCATCCAAATAAAATTACCAACTCTGGCACCATCCCTGACTCTATTAGTGACTAACTCCCAGCTTTCATTTACCATGCAACCACCTCCCATCCAGACCAACATCAATATATTCCGACCCACAACCTTAGTAAATTTGATCCCAAAACCTTCTCTAACTATCTCAAACAAATCAATTGGAACATTCTAAAAATCCTTCCACTCGATAAAGCCATAGACCACTTTAATTCTACTTTCCTAGATGCTCTAAATTCCCTAGCTCCACCAAGGAAAAAAAGAATAAAAAATATAACTGGCCATTGGCTAACCAAAGAAACAAAGCACATTATGCATGAAAGAGACAAATCCTGGAAACTTTACCAAAAGAATAAACTTCCTGAAACCCTTCTTCAGTATGCATAGCTCTGTAACTTTGCAAAAAAAAAATCTTCAAAGACAAAAAATCCTACTACACTAAGGTCCAGTCCAACCATCCACAAAATCCTAGGCTTTTTTTGGAACTCCATAAACTCACTCCTCAACCCAGGCTCCAAAAATAACCCCTGTCCGGACCCTAGTAAATCTGACCTCAAATTAGCCTCACTATTCAACTCTCTTTATAGAGTCAATATGGGTCTACTTTACATGGGCGACAGTTCAGAAAGTTGACTTTCATATGGCTTAGACCATATGATCGACTTTCAGAATGCCAACTATGTAAAGTAAACATAAACAAACAACAAACACTTGCTTTAAACTTTTAGCAGGGGGGGCTCTGCCCCCACACCCCCCCGTAACTTAAATATACCAACTTCGAGATCGCACTACAGTGCGGAAGTGGGAATTTTCCCATTCCGCACTGTGCGGAGATAGCGGTTCCCCATGATCAGCTTTTCAAAAATCGATCATATGATCTCGGCCATATGAAAGTCGACTTTATGAAAAGTCGACCATGTGAAGGGGGCCCATATATATATATATATATATATATATATATATATATATATATATATATATATATATATATACATATATACACACACACATGTTTCAGTCTGTCTGAGTGAATGGATGCATGAAAGTAAAAGAGACTGTGTGTTTGAGAGATCAGGAGAGTGACAGGGATGTGAGAGTGAATGCAGGTATGAATAAGGAAGTGACTGTGTGTGAGAGATCGGGAGAGAGTGAGAGCGATGTGTGACTGAATGCATGTATGAATGAAGAAATGACTGTGTCTGTGTGTGTGTGTGTGTGTGTGTGTGTGTGTGTGTGTGTGTGTGTGAGAGAGAGGGAGAGTGAGAGATATGCGAGTGAATACATGTATGAATGAGGGAGTGACTGTGTGTGTGGGAGATCGCAAGAGAGTGAGAGCAATGTGTGAGTGAATGCCTGCATGAAAGCAGAAGAGACTGTGTGTGTGTGTGTGTGTGTGTGTGTGTGTGTGTGTGTGTGTGTGTGTGTGTGTGTGTGTGGGTGTATGCATGTGTGTATGCGTGCGTGTGTGTGTGCGCGCGTGTGTGTGAGAGAGAGAGAGAATGAAGAGTGAAAGTGATCCCTGGCAGCAGCAGCAATGAGGTTTGTGTACCTCTCCACCATACCACAACCTCTCGCACAATAAATCTGGACACATACCTCTCAACCTCTTAGATCATGAAATCTGGATAAAGCCAAAATTAATGGGGGGACAAAGTTCCAAAAATAGGGACATTTGCAAGTACTGCTCTTACAGACTTAGAAAGTAGATCGAAATACATGTTTTGCATTAGCATGAATTTTCTGAAGGATATGAAGTATGAAACTCAACTGTCTGTCATTGTTTTCTGAATTCAGACTTCAGTGATTTGCCAGAAAACAACAGATGGGAAGTTGTTCAGTCTCGCCGTTCATTCTTACAGATGGGTTCCAAGCCGATCCTCAGCTCCGAGTTGGCCTACTACAAAGCTTGAGGTCAAGTTCCTATCCCATGATGCACCTTGAGTTACCCCAGATCTAGTTTGCCTCTGCAGTAGATCGGAGGTTTCCTTACACAGCTCGGGCCAGTATAGTTTTTTTATATAATATCAAGCTAAATTGTTATTTCTCCTAGTATTTAGAGATAGTTGTCATAGTCTTTAATAATTATAACTTTTTTATAGCTTATTAATAGCTATATTTCCCATCTTTTTGGCCTTCATTTTTTCATATAGGCCTTTAATATTCCCTCTCCCTTTGGTGTGCCTTTATAATATTATATAACTTTGTAGTTTAAATAAGTATTTAGTGTGTGAGTGTTTTTGAATAGTGATAGTTAATTCACAGTATATTCTTATTCAGCCCATTTGTTGTTTAGGGCTTTTTTTCACTAGTTTCGCTTTACTAGTTTAACTTTACTAATTGTGTGAGTGTGTCTATTATCTTTAAAAGTACAGTAGATTTTTTTCTTGATACTGTATTTGATTATGGCTGACCAGAAGAAAGACAAGCATCCTAAGTCAGGCTTTAAAAAGTGACCAAAATGTGGAAAAAAGATGTCTGTGACAGTCATGTTAATTGTGTGTATTGTCTTGGAGCCCTTCACTTACAAGAAAGCTGCTCCATTTGCCATTCTTTTTCCTCCAGAGTTCTTCAAAAGAGAAAAAGAAAACTCATAGACAGAGGACTTCTGAAATCTTCGTTTCAGAAAGCTTTGAGTGACCAGGATCAGTCTAGCAAGTCTTCAAAGTCATTGTCTTCTTCTGAAGTAAAAAAAATCAAAGAAACCCTCAATGTCTGCTCCACAGCCCTCGGAGCAGAGCATCCTGTCTTTTCGGAGTCGGTACCCAGTCCTGGAACCGGTGTCCAAAGTATTAAAGTCTCCAGTTCTCTTCTCAGTGCATCCATCCATTCATTCATTTCGGTCCTCGATCAGCCCATCCGATTTGGATGTGGATCGTGTGGTGCAGAAGTTGCTACAGGCATCGGCGTTGGCTAAATTTATATTGGCTCCGACCCAAGTGGTTTCAGAGGCGAAGATTGTAATGCCATCAACTTCCTTTCCTCCTCCAAGCCATACCGGTCCTTCAGAGCTGGAGGAGTCAGACCTGATGATTGTTGAGCCTTTGAAGACGATGCCTGTTCCAGTGCCATCGGTTTCATTTATTCGGACTTCCTCTGCGCCTATTGAGGAGTCTAGGAGCCGACACTCTCCGGTCGGGTCCGGGGAGGATAGTCGGACTGACTTGATGGTTCCAACTTTGCTTCTTCGGGCCTCAGCTCAGATGATTTTGGCTCCTATCTCTGGTTCGGAGCCCACTGTTTTGGTGCCGAGGGGGATCGGTGGTTTCTTCGGATTAGACAGTCCCTTTTCATCGGAGCAGAGGTGCCTTTGAAGCCATGAGAAGAGTGATGTCTCCCAAGACATCTACAGCTTTAGGTCCCACTACCTCCTCCCCAAAAGCACCTGTGTCCACTTCTGCCTCACAGATCCTGTTGAAGCGTTGAGACCCGGAGCCTCAGGAAGCCTCACTGGGTGGCCCCTGCTCTTCCGAGACTTCACCAGAAGTTTCCACTGATTTGATTCCCAGGAAAAGAATTTGCAAGAGGAGTCTCTCACATCCGACACCGACTTAGATGAATCAGAAGGATCCCCCCGGTCCCCCTCTGAAGATATCTCATTTGCTGAGATATTAGAAATCCTTTGGCAGAGGGGCGGCTGGAAGTCCACCAACCCTACTGAAGATGAGTCTGTTCTCCTGAAGGCTTTCGGGTCTCAACCCTCCACCTCTTGGGTGTCTCCTCCCTTTGATGAGCTCATGGAGCTGGTCTCACTAAGGGTGTGGGAGTCTCCGGACACCATGGAGCCTGTCCCTAGGAGGCCTAATAAATTTATTTATGCCCCTCAGGATAAGTTTCCTCACCAAGGGAGTGCCAGATGATGCCAGGGTGGTGGCGGCAGCCACCAAAAAGGAGATGTCAGAAACTTCTTCCCCTATCCATCCTCCTAACAGAAACTTTAGGATCATGGGAAGATATGGGAAGCGCACATACAATTCAGTGACTTTTGCCATGCGTTCACTGAACTATCTCACACATTTTACAAGACTACAAAGAGACCTCCTAAAAGAGCTTGGAGATGTTCTTCAGGGTACAGTAGCTGCAGGAGCTTCAGACAAAGTCACCTCTCAGCTTGCTACCCTCATTTTCATAGTGAACTTGTCCATGCATCTCATTTCTTATGGAGCTGATGGAATGAGTAGGGCAGCAGGTACAGGAATTGCTCTCAGGAGACATTCCTGAATGCGCTTGTGTTCCTTCGTGGAGCACTTTAGGTCATCCTTTGTCAACACCCCTTTTGATGGCTCATCCCTTTTCAGGTCCAAAGTGAAGGAAACACTGACCAGGTGTGAGCAGGAAGGAAAGTCTCTGTCTGCTGTCGAAGTCCGTTTTTCCACCCCTACCAGACCCTACCCCAAAGGTCAAAAGGGAGGAAAGATGTGGTTCTGAAAAGTTCAAGGAGTTTTTCTGGACACAAGTGGTGAATCCCCCTCCAGGGGCAGAAGAGGGGGCAATAATGGAAGACACTGCCCTCGTGGCAGAGGGGGTCCGCAAAACCAGGCAGACAGAGACCAGTTCTTTGGAAAGCCCTACCAGCGCTCCTGAATGGAGGCCTGGCTGTCCTGCTCTGGAGGCAGTCTGTCGCTTATCTTTGTATCTAGACGCCTGGCTCAAAATAACAAGCGACAACTGGATACATCCAGTCCCAGCAGACAAAACAGGATCCGGAACTTAGTCAAGAATCTTTTTAGTTCCAAAAAAGACAGGGGACTGGAGACCTATTTTGGACCCCAGCAGACTAAACAGATCTCTCAAGAAAGAGAAGTTCTGGATGGTCACGCTTCAGTCGATACTTCCCTTCTTAGGGAAAGACAATTGGATGTGCTTGATAGATCTACAGGATGCGTACTACCATATAAAAATGGCCAGACCATCCAGGGATCATCTGCGCTTCTGGCCGGGAGCCAATCATTACCAGTTTCGAACCCTGCCGTTTGGTCTCACTACAGCCTTGAGTGTTCATCAAATGTATGGCAGTGGTCACGGCTCAACTGAGGCATTTAGGATTCCAGGTGTTTCCGTACTTAGACGATTGGGTCCTTTCCGCCACCACCAGGCATCAGCTAATACAAGCCAGGAACACCACTCTTACTCTGCAATCATCCAGGCATTACCATAAATTCAGAAAAAATCTGCCTTGTCGTTTTTAATCGGAGCAGAATTGGACACCACCACCACTTTAAAACTTCCAGCAGAAGCAGTTTTACTACTTCATCAGCAGGTCCACAGCATCATATCCAGAGACAAGGCTCCAGCATCAGAAGTGCTAAAGTTGTTAGGCATGATGGCAGCTGCAATATTAGCAATACCGTTGGGTTGCATGCACATGCAGATTCTACAATGGCTACTATTCACTCACTGGTCTTATCAAGAGCTCCCAGTGTCTCATCTCATAATTATCACAAACACATGCAAAAAGGATCTTCGGTGGTGGTTGACCTCTCTTCATATAACAATAACAATAGGCTGTCCTTTTATCCTTCTCTCACCAGCGGCCACAGTGACCATGGACGCTTCCCTGATAGGGTGGGGGGGGGCATTTTCAGGGAAGAACAGCCCAAGGCACATGGACCAAACAGGAGACACATGTGCATATCAATGTCCTGGAGATGAGAGCGGTACCTTTTGAGTTGCATTACTTTCAGGACTCCCTCCTTCTGGGGACAGTTGCGATGCAGATGGACAACATGTCAGTGGTCTGGTACTTGAACAAACAAGGAGGAACCAGGTCCTACCCCCTCTGTCACGAGGCTCTAAGAGTATGGCAGTGGGCTACATCCACCCAGCGCTTTCTGATAGCAATGCACATCCCGGGGAAATCCAACATGACGGCAGACAAACTGAGCAGGGCAATTTTGTTGCCTCATGAGTGGTCCCTCAAAAAAGAGATATAGCTGAGAGACTTTTCCGTAGGTGGGGCCAGCCTGGCTGCAACCTTTTTGCCTTATACATGAACACAAAATGCAGAAGCTACTTTGCCCTGATTCCCCCTCTGGGAGAAGCCCCAAGGGAGGCACTCGTACACGATGGGCCTCCGGGTTTCCTCTATGCATTCCTACCAATTCCCTTGATACCCAAAGTATTACAGAAAGCAAAAGGTCTGGGAAGGACCATCATTCTAATAGCCCCTCATTGGTCTTGTCAGATTTGGTTCTCCTTCCTTCGACTTCATCTGGGTGAAGAACCTTGGATTCTGGATCCAGTTCCAGACCTTCTGACACATTTGTCGGGGGCTCTTCATCCCTCTCTTCAGTCCCTGAAATTGACAGCTTGGCTGCTGCAGTTCCCAACATAGCCAGGTTCTATAACCTCTCAAACGAAGCCCAGCATATTTTGATATCTTCTCATAAGTCCTCTGCTAGAAAATTGTACCTTAGCAAATGGAGATGATTTTCTATATGGGCTTCTCAAAATCACATTGATCCCTATCAAGGCCCCATTTCCTCAATATTAGAATTTTTGACTATGCTTTTCAATAAAGGAGCTGCAGCAGCTACAGTTTGGGTACAGCTGTCCGCCATCTCTAATTTTCACCATGGCTTTGAAGGATTCAACATAATGTCACACAAGTTATCAAAAGCTTTTCTCAAAGGGACCTTCCATCTAAGACAACTTGTAAAATCCCCTTATACCTCATGGAACCTAAATTTTATGCTTTTACGCATTATCCTCCCACCTTTCGAGCCAGCTTCCTCATGTGATTTGAAATATTTGTCTTGGAAAACTATCTTTTTAGTAGCCATTACATCTGCCTGTAGAGCATCAGAGCTACAAGCCTTGTCCATAAAGCCTCCTTATTTGATTTTCCATTCTGACAGAGTGTCCCTGCAAACAAATCCTTCATTTTTACCTAAAGTTTGTACTGAAGCTAACCTCAACCAGATCACAGAGTTATCAGTTTTCTTCCCCAAACACACCAATTTAGAGTATATGCTGCACAAACTTGATATTCATAGACAGCTCAGATTTTACCTGGATAGAACAAAAGAGTTCAGAAAATCAGAACACCTTTTCATTTCCTTTTCAGATTCTAGGAAAGATATGCCAGTGGCAAAAACAACACTATCTAGATGGTTACCTGATTGTATCACCTTCACTTATTCAGCTGCCAACTTACCTTTACAGCACAAAATTAAGGCTCATTCTACAAGAACAGTGTCCACATCTTCCGCCTTTTTTCTAGGTTTCCTATAGACAACATTTGTGCAGCAGCCACTTCGTCAAGATCTCATACCTTTATCACTCATTACAAAGTTGACAAGGCCTCCAGGGACAGGGGCTCCTTTGGTTCTACTGTCTTGAAAAACATACTCCCATGAGCCACCCGAGAAAGATGGTGCTTGAGACACTACCCATCTGTAAGAACAAATAGCGAGATTGAACAACTTCGCATAAAGAAGCTATGTACTCACCATAACGTTCCATGTGAGTTGTTCATCTCGCTTTCATTCTTACTTCCGACTCTCCTACCCCCTCCAGGGTTTTTTGAGGACAGAGATACTAGTTTTTATCTTAGTTGTTCAGTATTTCTATGGGTTTTCTCCTAAAGAGTGATAGAATGGCACATGGTATTATTAGACACAGCAAACAAGATTTGAGGTAACTCAAGGTGCATCATAGGATAGGAACTTGACCTCGAGCTTTGTAGTAGGCCGACTTGGAGCAGAGGATCGGCTCCGAACTCATCTGTAAGAATGAAGGTGAGATGATCAACTCACATGGAACGTTATGGTGCGTACATAACTTCTTTTTTTATGAGAAACAGAGCCAAAATATGAGGCACAAATCTCGACAGTTGAGAGGTATGCTGGACAGAGCCAAATAATGGGGGCAATTTTTAAATATTGCTCTTTTAAATTTCAAGTCAAGGTTGCCATTAGGTTTACGTACCTCTCAACCATAGTAGATCAATGTTATACTGTTAAGCAGAATGCACACTTTTTTTGGTAATTATTGACAATTGTCTTTTTATTGTACTTTGGAGCTTTTTTCCCCAGGTCTCGGCTGAAAATGGACTTCTAGTCCAGTCGGGCCTCCCTATTAAACAAATGCCAAATAAATAAGTATTATGCACTTTATTATGCGCGTGCGATGGCCGGCCTGTGGAAAATTAGCTTACATGAAACTGGTCCTTGGTGCAAAAAAGGTTGGAGACTGCTGATCTAGGCTATGTAAGGCTTTTCTTAAGGGTACCTTTTTACATAGGCCACCTATTAAGGACCCTGTACCTCCTTGGGATCTTACTTTGATTTTTACAGAGTCTAACTCAATCACCCTTTGAACCTTCAGCAAAGGTAGACCTAAAGTTTCTTTGTTGGAAAACTATGTTTCTTGTAGCTATTACTTCTGTAAGGTGAGTCTCTGAACTCCAAGCCCTTTCTTCAAAACAGCTTTATTTGGTGTTCCTTAAGGACAGGGTTGCCTTATGTACAAATCCATCCTTTTTACATAAAGTTGTGTCAGAAACAAATATCAATCAAGTCATTAAATTGTCAGTTTTCTTCCCAAAATTTCAGAAAACAGGAGAGTACATGGTTCATTGATTAGATGTACATAGACAGCTTCAGTTCTACCTTCATAGAACAAAAGAATTTAGGAAAAACTGATCAGTGTGTTGGTTTCCTGTGCAGAGAACAAACTGGGTTGGCCTCTTTCAAAAAACACAATAGCCAAATGGATAACTGATTTATTGGATTTCTCATGTATATTCTCTAAAAAGTCTGACTTTATTAAAACAACCAAGAGCTCATTTGACTAGGTTGATGGCTACATCATCTGCTTTTGGTTCAGAGCTTACACTGATTATTTGTGTATCTGCCACTTTAGGTCTAAAGTTCATACCTTTGTAGCTCTTTATAAATTAGACATCATCTCCAGGAATAGAGCTGTGTTTCGTTCTGCGGTAATCTGGAATATTCTTCCATGAGGGCCACTCAAGATTAATGTAGCTGGGGACTCTGTCCCATTCATTGAAGAATGAAAATGACAACATCATATATTTAATTTATGTACTTACCATAACTATGTATCTGTATTGTCCATTTTCATTCTTCGCCCCCTCCTCCCCCCCGCACACACACGCACACACACACACACACACACACACACACACACACACACACACACACACACACACACACACACACACACACACACACCTTCCCCCTTCCTTGGCTTTGGAGATGACCAGATGGAGTTTTTCAGGAACCATTTTTTTCTGCTTCAGCCCCTGTTCTGTTCTACTATATCTCTTTCTGTTGGTGGTATAGGTTCATAGGTTGGTACTAGGCTATTGGCCCTAGGGCCTATACACGCATAGCCATAACAATTCCCTGGATATTTCTTCCCTGAACCCCTGTCTAGCAGGGTGACTGATGTGATCCCCAAGGTGAATTTCCTATCTCCCATCCAATTGTCAAGGTTCCTTTTGAAGAAGGCCAAGCAGGCGCTCTGCTTGACATGTATGGGCAGTATATTCCAGAATATGGGGAGTCTCTGGGTCAGGAACCTATCCCTCCATCATGTTTTGTTCATTGTGATGACAAGGTTTAGATCCCTGGAGTGTGTGACTCCGAGGAATTGGGATTTCTTTAAGTGGAGCATGTCCAACAGCTCAGGGTTTGACATGGCCTTGTATGTTAAGCAGAGATCACCTCTGAGTTGACGATATGCCACAGAGTATAACTGCAGATCTGAAGTAGGAGATTCATTTGTCTGCAACCTGTGGGTTATGGATCCGATATTGGATCCGAACCGGCATGGTTTATCCAGCTATGGATCTGAGCTCTTAGCTCCTCCCCTCACCCATAATGCCCTGCTCTCCCTACATGACCTCAGATCTAGTTTGCCGCGCTGGTAACCAGGTCTTGGATTCTGAGCTCTTCAGCTAAGTGATTTTTTGTACTTAAAGAAAGCTTTTATTTGAGTATTTGTTGTGATATTTGAGTGATTGTGTTAGGTTCCCCTTTATAATTTGATACTTTCAGCTTAAAATTTTTAATTTTAAAAACTTTTAGTTATACCCTCCCCTCGCTGGTCGGAGTTTCTGTGTGAGTGTTTTGTGTGGGGCCTTGTGTGCTCTAGTTTAGTACTAGTCTCTGTCTTTTGTTTTTTCTTGTAAAAAAAAAGACTTTATTATGTCAGAAGCCCCTAAGGCAATATTCTCCAAGTGCTCCGAGTGTGGCCATAAGCTATCCCCTGCTGATGGCCACACTCGGTACGTTCGATGCCTTGGGGTTGAACACCTCACTTCTGGATGTTCCATTTGTGCAGGGTTCAACCCCAGGGCATTGAAGGAGCGGAGGTCGAAGCTGGTCCTGGCGGGACTTCTCCCCCCGGACTCGGCTTCAGCTCCCGCTCCTGTGGTGGGTACCATGGCCTCGGTTCCCTCCTCGCCTGCTCTCCCTCCTCCACCTGGGACTCAACCTCCCGCTGCTGGGTTGGAGGAGAGAGAGGCAAGAAAAAAGGACCGGAGAGAGAAGCACCACAAGCGGCGGGCCGAGACCTCCGTTTCGGCCCCGCCAGCTAAGCGGGCTTCTCCTCCAGCCTCCTTGGCTACTGGCTCTCCCCCCCCCCTTGGCTCCGGTCTCCAGTCTGCTTCTCACCGGGGCCTGAGGAGGAGGAGACCCGATCTCCGTCGAGGCTATCGAGGAGGCACTCAAGGCCTACCTTGGTAGCCTCTTCGAGATCCACGTATAGCCTTTCTGACGCCGATCTGGACCTGATGATGAGAAGGTTCATCCAGGCCCAGATGCAGATGGGAGTGCTCCTGCCTCCCCCCCCTCTGGGGGGGGGCTTGACCCCATTTTTCAAGCCTATAGCTCCTTCTCCGACCCGCTACCCGGGTTTGGAGTGTTCAGAGCCGGGCAGCTTCGGAGCCGGGGGTGGGTCTGCGCCGATAGTACTAGGTACTTCGGATCCGACCCTGCCCTCGAGTGTTTCGGATCCGACCTCTCGGAGCCTGGCTCCGAGCTTCAGATCTGGGGGACTCAGTGTGCCTTCGGCGCCGTCTGTGTCGGAGCACACTGGTCCCTCGGATCCGAGTGTCTCGGGGCCGGCTCCGATCCACTCTTCGGATCTGAGGGGGAGCCGACTTTCGGATCCTTTGGTCGAGGCTGGCTCCCCCTCGGCTTTTGATGTAGTGGAGAGGGCTCTGTTGAGGGCTTCCGGACCCCCGGCACTTGCTTCGACTCCGTCCTGTGCTCCATCTGCACTGGGTCAGGCTTCCACCATCTGGCCACTGGGACAACCCGCTTCAGTGCCCCAAGCTGTTCCTTTGGAACAAGACACTGCTTGCGAGGGCTCCTCGGACAGCCCCCCCGAGGAAGCCCCTCGCAAGCATACGTGTAAAAGGAGGCACATAGGCTCCCCCGAGTCTTTAACTGAAGACATGGATTTGGAGGAAGGGGAAGGCTCCCCAAGATCACCCCTCAAGGATGTCTCCTTTGGAGACATCATGGAAATGCTTTGCATAACGGGGGGGTGGTCTGCCCCCAAGTCTTCCTCGGACGAGTCCATGTTCTTGGAGGCATTCGAAGCGGGCCCATCTACCTCTTGGGTGTCCCCTCCTGCCAACCCCCTGGTGGACCTCATTACCACCAGGGCGTGGAAGGAACCGGACACCGTGGAGCCAATCCCCAAAAGGCCAGACCGAATCCTTAGCCCCCCTGCAGACCGTGCCCACTGGAGTAAGGGGCCCCCTGTAGATGCCATGTTGACGGCAGCAGCCACCAAGAGGGAACTCGCTCAAGAGAGTCCCTCAGTTCACCCTCCGAGCAAGGAGTCTCGGATGATGGACCGCTTGGGGAAGCGAATGTTTAGTTCTGTGACCTTCTCAGTGAGGGCGCTCAACTACTTGGCACATGTGATCAGGATGCAGCGCAGTCTTATTAAGGAATACGCTGCATCCCCCCCTGAGTCCATGTCGGAGGAGGACAAACTTTTGCACTCCACCCGTATGGCCACTCTTCGATCCGTGACAAATACCTCTATGCAGTTGCTGTCCCATGCTACTGAGGGAGCCGCTAGAGCTGCAGGAGTAGGCCTAGTTACGCGACGCCAGGCCTGGCTCCACCATTGCGATTTCACGGAGCCCTTCAAGGCATCCTTCGCGAATGCCCCCTTCGATGGTTCTGCCCTTTTTGGCAAGACGGTTCGCGACACCTTGACCCAGAGTGAAAAGGACGGGAAGACGCTGTCTGCCGTCGGAATCCGCTTCTCTGTGCCCCAGAGGTCCTACTCTAGGAACCAAAAGGGCCAGAAGAAGATGTGGTTCCGGAAGTTGCAGCAATCCCAACCCACTCCGGACAACCAGTCCTTCCGTGGCAGAGGAGGACGGGGAGGACACCGCCCCAGGGGCAGAGGGGCTCCCAGGAACTTCGGGTCCAGAGAACCTTTCTCTGAACGGCCCGCGCAGCAGCCCTGAAGGGTTGCCCGACTGCTCCACTCTGGAGGCAGTCAGGGGACGTTTTTCGGAGCACCTAGCGGCATGGGAGTCCATAACATCAGACCGCTGGGTTCTCCGCATTATATCCAGAGGATACAAGATCCCCTTTCATTACATTCCAAAATTCAAATCCCTCCCCAACGTTCCACCCGGTCAGTGGGAGGCTGCATCTGCTGGGGAAAAGAGCCATCCAGCCCGTCCCCCCAGACCAGATCGGATCAGGGTTCTACTCCAGGTTCTTTTTAGTGCCAAAGAAGACGGGGGACCTAAGACCAATTTTAGACCTGTCCCTGTTAAACCTGGCAGCTCCCAAGGAGAAGTTCCAGATGGTCACCTTGCAATCCATCCTCCCCCTTTTGGGAGAGAATCACTGGATGTGCTCTATAGACCTCAAGGATGCGTACTACCACATACTAATGGACAGACGTTCCAGGAGGTTTCTTTGCTTCCGGCTGGGAGCCAGTCACTACCAGTTCAGGGTCCTTCCCTTTGGTCTCACCACAGCCCCCAGGGTGTTCACCAAAGTATTAGCAGTGGTTGTGGCCCACCTGAGGCTTCAGGGGGTGCAGGTCTTCCCATACCTGGACGACTGGCTCCTTACCGCTCCAACAAGGCATCTACTATCATTGGCGCGAGACTATTTTCTTCATCTAGCTCCCCGCTTGGGCATCACGATAAATGTAGCAAAATCCAACCTGGCCCCTACTCAGTTGATAGATTTTATAGGTGCCAGGTTAGACATGAGGGAGTTAAGAGCCTTCCTCACAGCCGACAGAGTTCAGAATTTGCGACTCCAGGTGCGGGCCATCCTCCACTCCAGCTCTGTTCCGGCGGAATTGGTCCTGAGGGTTCTAGGGTCCATGGCGGCAGCAATATCTCTTCTTCCTCTCGCCAGGTTCAACATGCGGGTTCTTCAGTGGACACTTCAAGTTCAGTGGTCTTACCTTGCTCTACCTCTGCATCATCCCATTGCAATCAGCAAGGCTTGCAAGTGGTCCCTCTTGTGGTGGCTCCACTCACAGGATCTCCACGGAGGCCGCCCCTTTTGTGCTTCTCCCCCTCTCGCCACGGTGACCACGGACGCCTCCCGCCTCGGGTGGGGGGGGGCATTTTGCAGGCAGGACGGTCCAAGGCACGTGGAACGACTCAGAGACCTCCCTGCATATCAATGTTCTAGAGATGAGAGCAGTGCTCTTGGCGTTGCGAGCACTTCAGGCCTTTCTTCCCCTGGGAACAATTGCGATTCAGTCAGACAACATGTCGGTGGTCTGGTACATCAACAAACAGGGGGGAACCAGGTCTTATCCCTTATGTCGAGAAGCCATGAGAGTGTGGGAATGGGCGATCTCCACCAACCGCTTTCTCATCGCAACGCATATTCCGGGTCGGTCCAACATCCTGGCGGACAAGCTCAGTCGCACCATTCTCTCCCCGTACAAGTGGTCTCTCAATGCTCAAGTAGTGAAACATATCTTCGCACGGTGGGGAACTCCTTGTTGCGATCTTTTTGCGTCTCCCTTAAACACGAAGTGCGACAGTTTTTTCGCTCTAATCCCTCCTCCAGGGGATTCCCCGAGAGACGCTCTGGTGCATGCTTGGCCTCCCGGTCTTCTTTATGCTTACCCCCCTTTGCCTCTGATGCTCCAAGTTCTTCAGAAAGCCTCTCGGTTGGGGTGCAGAATGATCCTCATTGCCCCATTCTGGCCTCGACAGATCTGGTTCCCTTTCCTAAGGTCTCACTCTGTGAATCCACCTTGGATTCTAGATCCCATTCCGGATCTGATATCGCATCCATCGAACCTATCAACTCCGAATCTGGACAACCTGAAGCTAACTGCTTGGCTGCTCCAGTTCCACTCCTAATTAGGACTACCGGTATCTCGTCTCCCGTTAAGGCCATCTTGGTAGCGGCTCATAAACCATCTACCAGGAAAGTTTACCGCAGTAAATGGAAACGATTCTCCATTTGGGCGGAGCGGCAAGGTCTAGATCCCTTCACGGTTCCCCTTCCTCTGGTGCTAGACTTCCTAACCACTCTCTTTAATGATGGTGCCAGTAGTTCCACGGTCAAAGTGCAGCTTGCGGCCATTTCTCACTATCATGTTGGTCATGACTCTGGACCACTTATGTCTGCCAAATTGTGTAAAATCTTCCTTAAAGGCACCTTTCTCCTCAGGCCCCCTGTCAAGCAAGTGGTTCCTCCTTGGGATCTGTCTTTGGTTCTTCAGGCCTTGACCGCTCCCCCATTCGAACCTGCGGCCACAGTAGATCTTAAATTTTTATCCCTCAAGACTGCTTTCTTAGTAGCCATTACTTCGGCCAAAAGAGTTTCGGAACTTCAAGCCTTATCTTCAAAGCCTCCTTACTTGGTCTTCCATCCGGACCGCGTATACCTCAGGACCAGTCCCTCCTTTCTTCCTAAGGTAGCTTCAGAAGCAAACATTAATCAGTCCATTAACCTCCCTGTTTTCTTTCCTAAATACCAGAACAAGGGTGAATACAAGCTGCATTCTTTGGATGTTCACAGGCAGCTTCGTTTTTATCTTAACAGGACAGCTGGTCATAGGCAATCCGACCAATTATTCATTTCCTTTGCCAAATTCAATCTGGGTAAGCCAATTTCCAAAGTCTCCTTGTCACGCTGAATTTCGCAGTGTATTCTAGCTTATCAAGCCTCTGGGAGGCCCGCACCGGAGGGAGTCCATGCCCATTCAACTCGGTCAGTTTCTACCTCAGCGGCCTTTAAGGCTAGGATTCCACTGGATGACATTTGTTCAGCAGCCACTTGGGCTTCATCCCATACCTTTATTTCTCATTACAAGCTGGATATCACATCTAGAGGTAGAGCATCCTTTGGCTCCGCAGTGCTCCGGAATATCCTTCCATGACGGCCGCCCAAGATTCAGGTAGCTGGGGACTCTGTCCCACAGGTTGCAAACAAATGAATCTCCTACTTCAGATTTAGAAGTTATGTACTTACCATAACATTCCATCTGAGTAGGTGGATTCATTTGTCTGCAACCATCCCGCCCTCCTATCCCCCTGGCCTTGTCAGTTTCCTGCATATTAGGTGTTACCCTTTCCAGGGTATTTTGATTCTGGGCAAACTTGATCTGAGGTCATGTAGGGAGAGCAGGGCATTATGGGTGAGGGGAGGAGCTAAGAGCTCGGATCCATAGCTGGATAAACCATGCCGGTTCGGATCCGATATCGGATCCATAACCCACAGGTTGCAGACAAATGAATCCACCTACTCAGATGGAACGTTATGGTAAGTACATAACTTCTAATTCTTTAGACGGTCAGCATAGGGCATTATGGTTATATTATACTTTTTAAACATATCAGGGGCATTATGGGTAAAGGCAGGAGATCAAGACCAGAATGCTAGGCTGAGAAGGAAAGTGGCCTATTCGGATATGAGGATCAGATCCAAACAAATTTGTTAAATAATGAAAATGGACAACACAGATGCATAGTTATGGTAAGTACATAACTTAAAGTTGTAGCTCATTGCAGGCTAAAGGGTATCCACATTTTTCCATATATATACAGAGCTTACTTACCTTTGTAGATCTTTTTCCAAGTGTCAAGCATCTCTCACTTGAGTGAGAAATTTCTTATACAAGCTGGAATCCAAATCTTTGTCTTTTTGACTCCATCGCACAGGATTGTGCTCCTGAAGTGTATGCTAGATGCCTCCGTTCGAAAAGGTTTTCTTCTACAGGAAAAAAAAAAATAGGTGTGTATGTAGAGCTATTTCTAGAATTTTCCACTCAGACTTCAACCACTGTGAGGGAATACCTAAGGATGGTATCTGAAGTCTCTTTGGTCCCAGCACCAGCATCCATTATTTTTTCAAACCCCAGTTGTGAGATCTGTCAGGAGAGAAATCACTTGGCAGAGGCCCGGATTCAAGACTTGACAGCAAATTTCCATAAGTCCAGGCCTCCCACTCCCCCCTTGCACCAAAGCAGTCAGTCACCACAGATGCCTCAAACTTTGCTTGGGGAACAATTTCAGGAGGGATAAATGTGCAAGCTGTTTAGGACACCAAGGACAAAAGCAAGCACCTAAATATAAAAGAGATGCTTTCTCTGATCAATGCAGTTAACTCTGGGTATCCTCTTTGGCTCCATGGACCTCTTCAAATTGTTACAAACAATACCACATTCTTATAGCATATCTAGAAGCAAGGTGGAACCAGGTCCCTACTCACTTGGCAAATTAGCATTGTTACCTTTGGATATAGCTTCAGAACACAGTGTGACTTTACAGGCATGCTACATCCCATCAGAGCAAAATTATTTAGCAGAGAAGCTTAAGAGGGCCAAAGGAAGACCATTACAAATGGAAACTGGATTGGCGGTCTTCCAAGATTTGATCCATCTGGGGGGCAGTTTCTCAAGTAGACCTCCGTCTCATCTTTTAATAATCAGCAGGCACATTTCTGCTCCGGGACTCCATGCAAGAAGGCCTGGAAAACAGATGCCTTTTCTATTCTTAGTACAGGAATGTTCCTATCTTCTTTTCAGCCCTTTCCACAGATATCCAGAGTACATCTTAAGATTCAGAAGGAATCCCTCAAGAGCATTGTGGCGACTGCCTTCTGGCCCAGGCAATAGTGTTTCTCCCTTCTTTGGAAATGGCCAAGGACAGTTACCACAATCTTCCTGACAGACTGGATCTACTCACACAAGAACAGATAGTATTTGTTATTCCTCGACTCCCAACAACGTCAACTGACTGCCTAGTTGATAGGGTATTAATTCCTTTGAGGCACCTTTTTACTGAGGATATGCAGCAGGAGCTAATGGAGGCAAGAAAGCCTGCTACTTAAAAATCTAATATTAGCAAATGGAAAAGGTTTTTTAGTCCATGCTGTGACGATGTGAGGTATTGCCATCTGTTCCAGGGAGAATTGGGCAGTGCATGTGTAACATATGCCAGCATAGTTAGCTGGAGTCTTATAAATAATTTTATGTCATTTGACTTATCACACTGATTTGTATAGATGCTTGTGTTAAAATGTATCAGCAGTGTTATTATAACTGACTAAATGTTTGTTTTAACAGAGAATTCTAGAAGGAAAGAGTAGTAGTTTTTGAAATTGTTTTATAGCTTTCAAATACTGCAACAGATCTTAGCAAAGCTCTGAGTGTGTATTGTACCAGAGTCAGGTGATCAAATGTGATGTCAATCCATAACCGACACTGAGAGGTTGGAACTCTCACAGCAGTTTGTTTTGTTTTATTTTCTTTGGAACCTGAGATAAAGATCTATGACAGTTATCACAGGCCTATCACAGTCCTATTTCCTCCTCATCATCGAAATCCACAAGGCTAGGAAATGCAGTTCCTCGGTGCCAATATCTTCATCAGCACCAAGCAGCAAAAAGTCTAAACTGTCGGTTCTATCAGTTGCCTCAGAATCAAGTACTGAACCTTTGGTCCCGACAGGTCCATCTGCACCGGCCTCAGATATGGATAAGTTATTGGCATTGTCTGTGTCAGTGCCAACTACAGAATTCATTAATATACTCAGGTCTAGATACTCCCTGTCTGTCGATCCAGTTCCTGATGGACTGTCATCCCCTTTTCTGGATCGACTGACTTCATCTTCAGAAAAATTCACCCATTACTCCAGAAGCTTTACTGAAGAAGAGCTGGAGAAAGTAGTGAGTAAGATTCTCTGAGTGCAGGGAATCACTGGAACCTGTAGGCCTACTACCCCGTCAGGTCAGGATCGTACCACTTCCACCCCTCCAAGCACTTTTCCTCTTCTGACTTCTGTGGTAAGTTCAGAGTCCTCAGTTCAGAGTTGTCTGGCATGAACTGCCTCAGTCCCAAAGTTGTCTTATTCATCAGCGCCGATGGTATCCCTGAGTTCTCTGGCCTGCTCAGAGCTGGAGGCCTCCCAGGGCTGTGTCTGTCCTGTTGGTTCTGAGGAATTTGTGTTGAATCAAGTTTTTTTGGCGTGGTCTCTCCTTCTTGGACCTTGTCTCAGGAGGGGTCTGCCCTGGTTGGGGGGGACTGTGCTGCAGAGCTCTGTTCTTTCAAACCCAGACTCCCTTCCTGCCAATGGTGGATTGGCTTGCGAGATGATGGAGAGGGCCTTGTCTGTTTCAAGACACCAGTTGGGTCTATACACCTCGGAACAACCTCCCAGGTCCATCCTCGTGCTAGAGCTCATCCACTTCCTGCACCTGGACAACATAGGTCGAACCCCATATTTGGGAACTACTACTTCCGACACCTACCCAGAGCTTCTCACTGAGGAGGTTCCTCGGAAGAGGAAGTATAAGAGGAAACACATTGATTCTCTTGATGAATCATACACTGAAGACACAGATTTTGAGGAGGGAGAAGGATCCCCATGATCACTTCCTGATGATGTCTCCTTTGAAGACACCCTGGAAATGTTAAAACAGGTAGTTGACATCCCAGCAATCCTATGTTGGAGGAATCTGTGTACCTGCACGCCTTTGGCATCCAGCTATCTGCCTCCTGGGTGACATCGCCCACTGATGAGCTCATTAAGTTGATCTCTAAATGGGCATGGAAGGCCCCTGATTCTATTGATCCAATAACCGGAGACCAGACAAAATCATAACTGCATAAACCTTTCTGGACCAAGGGCTTACCTGTAGATGCCATGGTCATGGCAGCAGCCATTAAAAATAAACTGGCAGATAAAAGTTCCACTATTCCCCCTCCTAATTGGGAGTCTAAGATGATGGATAGGACAAGGAAGCGAATGTATGCTTCATCAACCTTTTCCTTATTGTCTTTGATTTACCAGCACATTTTACGAGGTTGCAGAGGGATTTGATTAAAGAACTTTTCGATACCCTCTCAGGAGCTGTTTCTGATAAGGTTTGGGATTCCTTAACTGAAAATATTGTGTAAATTAATTTCTGTTTTTAATGACCATTTCTCACTTGTGTCAGTGGTGACAACTGAGGCTCCTTGATTACTGACCCAGGGTAGGGAGGCTGTCACAGGCGCCAGCAACCTTACCAGCACCCATTCAGAGCTAGCTAGCTGTTCTCTGATGTTTTAATATATTTGTGTGTGTTGATTTGTGGTCTTCTTTATTCTTCTGTCAAGGTTAATTTATTGGCCATTTCAGCATGCTTGCCAATTGATACTCCTCTTTCAATGCATTCTCATTTTAGAATATTTTTCAAAGGAGTTTTGCATATGAGACCTCCAAGAAAGCCAGTGTCCCTCCTTCAAATCTTAATTTCGTGTTGGAGAAGCTAACACTTGTTTCATGTGAGCTAGTTATCCTGGCTGATTTGAGGTTCTTAACATGGAAAACAGTTTTGCTGATTGCTCTGACCTGTGTAAGAAGGGTATCTGAGTTGCAAGCTCTTATGGTGAGTTAATCCTATTCATTTCCCACAGAGGTAGGGTTTCTTTGAGAGCTAATCTTTCTTTTATGCCTATAGTGGTATCCAGGTTTACTTTAAACCAAACTATCCTTCTCCCCATTTTCTTTCCTGAACTTAAAAATGAGGAAAGAAAGATATTTCGTGCTTTGAATGTCCACAGACAACTCAGTATGGTCTTGAGAGAAATAAATCTTTCAGATCTTCAGATCACGTGTTCATTTCTTGTGAAGGTAAGAAGTGGTGACAACCTATGTCAAAACGGACTATTTCCAAATGGAAATGGAAACATGTTTGTTGTCTCTGCATCCCTGTTTCTACTGGCAGGAAAGCTCTGAAGGTCTTGCTGTCCAAACTTGCTGTAGCTGCATGACAGTTTGGGCATGTGGAAGATGTCTTGAAGCTTTGGAAGCTGTCTGTCTGTTGTATCTTTAAAATATGACCCATATAGTCAAGGCTACTGCAGCAGTGATCATTTGAACATTTACTGTTATGGCAAATTTACTTGCACAACTGTAGTTTCTTACTCAGCTGTACTGTTCAACATCAGAAATTAGAGAACTGTATAGGCCAGTGCACTATATGCAAGCCTTGCTGACCACAGACACTGAGAGCACAAGTGCACCAGGTATTCATAGCAGTGGCATCATAACTGTTAATGGAAGTGTATACAAGTAAGGGTAAAAAAAAGCATGTGTATCAAGGTTATAACTGAGTCGCCAATGATCACTAATTTGTTAATGTGTTCAGATTGTTCAGTGTTTGCTGCTGTGTGCACGAAACTAGAGCACAATAAAACTTGGTATTTGTGGAAATGTGCACAGGCAATGTTAGCAAGCACCGGCAATGATAGCAGAGATGTTTTCCATGTGGGTAGCACAGATGTTTTTCCTGTCAGATTTTCAGTTACGTTTTTCCTGCGACACAGTAGATATGAAGTTGTCCTATCTCGCCATCATTCTTACTGATTGGTTCAGCTGTTTACACAAGCTCGAGGTCTTCAACGAGCTCGTGGCTTATTCCCTATTTCATGATGCTGTAGTGCCTTCCCCAGATCTCGTTTGCCGCTGAAACAGATCTGGTGATTCTCCTAGCTCTGGCTAAGTGGAATACATTTTTTTCTTCTACATTTTTTACTACCTTTAAAATAATAAGCATATATTAGTAGTGTGCAGTGTGAATTTTGATATTTTTTCTGACCGCTTTGTATCTAGGCCTACATACTCCCTATCCCGTTTTTGTCAAAGTAGTATTACTTCGATTTTTCCCTTGAAAGTTATTAAAACTTGTTTAAAACCTACTTTACAAATATTTACATAGGTTATCTCTTCCAATCACTTAACGATAGCTATTTTGTGTGTGTGCTTGCAGTGATACTGTTGGTTCAGTTTAAACAGTCGCCATTGCTTTTTATATATTTTATATATATATATATATATATATATATATATATATATATATGGGTCTAGGTTACAACGTCGACAGATGAGAAGACCGACAGTGAAATCACCGACGCCAGAAGATCGACGGATGAAAACACCGACGCGGAGAACACCGAGATGGGGAAAGGATGTGTAAGTATGCGGTAGTGACGGACATTAGGGTGCGAGTAAGGTAAGTGTGCAATGTTGACGGTCTGTAGGGGTAGGGGTGGGTTAAGTGAGTTAGGGTTAGGGCGCGAGTTAGGTAAGGGTGCAGTAGTGAATGTTTTGGGTTAGGGGCGGGTTAAGTGAGTTAGGGTTAGGGCGCGGGTTAGGTAAGGGTGCAGTAGTGAACTGTTTTGGGTTAGGGGCGGGTTAAGTGAGTTAGGGTTAGGGTGCAGGTTAGGTTAGTGTGTGATAGTGACGGACCTTAGGGTTAGGGTTTCGGTTAGGGTTGTGGATAGTTGTGTATGTAAGGTTTAATGTTTGTTTGTTAGGATTTAGGTGTGCTTGTGTTGTGTGTGTGGTTTTTGGTCAGGGAATTTGTTTTATTTATTGGTTGTTGTGATGATGTGTTGAGTGTGTGCGGTGTCGTGTTTGTGAACTGTCGATGATGTGGTGTCGGTGATGTCGTTGTCGATGTTGTGTGCTGTCGGTGTTATAACCTAGAACCATATATATATATATATATATATATATATATATATATATAGGTGGTGCAGCGGTAGCATTGTTGCCTCATAGCAAGAGGTTCTCCCATTTGATTCTCGGCTGGAGTGCGGGGAGTGCCTCCTGTGTGGAGTCTGCATTCTGCATATCCTCCCCGCAGTTGGGTGGGCATTCGAAAGACATGCGTAAATGAGCGTGCTTTCGTTGAAGGTTGAACATCGAGCTGGCACCTCGGCGTTTGTGAAAATCTACTGCCAGTCATTAGCGGACCGGAGTTCCGCTGTGGCGACCCCTAACTGGGAAAAGCTGAAAGACAACAACAACATATATATATATATATATATATATATATGTATATATATATATATATATATATATATATATATATATATATATATATACACACACACACACATATATGTATATATATATATATATATATATATATATATATATATATATATATATATATATATATATATATATATATATATATATATATATATATAAATATATATATATATATCTAGGAGCAGAGCCCATTTAAGTTAGAGGGCTTTTTCTTCTTCTATGTTGGTTGTTGCTAGTTAAAAAAATGTATTAGTAATAAGCTATATAATACTGAGATTCTTGTTGTGTACTTCTTTTTGGTGCTTATCTTTAGATAGTTTGCATAGGTATATCCACCTCATTTAAATTAAAGAGCTGCAGAGACTGTTACTGCTTAAAATGACTATATTGTTGACTAAACCAACTATTATAATGTCTAAGCAAGGTAAAGAAGGTAAACCTTCTGGTTTCAAAAAGTGCCCTAAGTGTAACAAAAAGATGTCAATCACTGACGGACACACAGAGTGTGTTTACTGCCTGGGGGGCAGTTCACTTACAGGAGTCATGCGCCATATGCCACTCCTTTAGCTCCAGGGTACTTCATGAGAGGAAAAATAAGTTAATTTTAAGAGGACTGGTAAAATCTTCCTTTACAGAAGCCTTAGAACAGGGTCAAAGTCCCCATAAAAAGTCAACTTCCCCTATATCTGACAAGACGAAGAGTTCAAAAAAAGTCATCCTCTTCTACCTCAGAAGGGTTGGAGCCATTAAGGAAAGGACCAAGGATGTCTTCAACAGTTTCCAAACCTATTGGTTCCGAGGAATTGTCTATCTCGGCTCCACTCGTATCGGAGCCATTGGTTTTTCAAGTTAGGAGCCGGTATCTCCTTCACTGAGGTCCCCTCTATTACAAGTTAGAGCATCCCCAGCTCCTTCATCTCGATTCTCTAGAAGCCTTTTTGATTTTGATGTGGATTGCATGGTGCAGAGACTATTGAGGACAGTGGCAAAACTTTTGTCAGAACCGACACAGAGGGCCTTGGAATCAACCAGACCTGTCCCTTCTACGAGCTGTGGGATTGGAGTCTGAATGCGCAGAGCCAATTATGGTGGAACCATCGGAGGCAAGACCTGCTCCAAGATCTTCGGCTCCGACTGCTGGACTACGTCGGTGCCATCCGAGGAGTCTAGAAGCCAACAATCACCGGTTGGGTCCAGGGAGGAGAGTCGAGCTGAGTTTTTTTCAGATTCAATCTTACCTCTTGGGGCCTCGGCATGTGTGAGTTCAGCTCCTACCTCTGCTTTGGAGCCTACCCTTCTGGTATTGGGGAGACCGTCCAGTTCTTCTGAACCAGTGGTTTCCTCGGGTCATGGGCGGGGGGCTTTCAAAGCTATGAGGAGAGCACTGTCCTCACAGGCAGTCCCACCTTTGGGTCCAGCCATTCAACCCCATAGGGCACCGATGTCTCTCTCGGTGCAACTGATTCCACACAGACATAGAGACCCAGAGCCTCAGGATGTCCCAGTGGGTGAACCCTTCTCTTCCGAAACCTCTCTAGAATACCCTTCTAAAGATATCCCCCAGAAGAGAGCATGCCAGAGGAAGCATTTGGACTCTCCACAGGAGCCAGTCACATCAGACACAGACCTCAATGAATCAGATGGGTCCCCAATGTCGCCCTCTGAGGATGTCTCCTTTGCTGACATCCTAGAGATCCTTAAATACAGAGGTGGCTGGAAGCCCATCACCCCTTCTGATGAGGAGTCTGTTTATCTGAAGGCTTTCGGGTCTCAACCTTCCACCACATGGGTGTCTCCGGCTTTCTCAATGAGCTTATGGAATTATTTGTCGGAAGGCCTGGATGTCTCCAGGAATAGTGAGCCTGTCCCTAGGAGGCCAAATAAATTTATGACTTCTCCTGAAGTTAAACCTTTTTGATGAAAAGTGTCCCAGTGGATGCTATGGTGGTGGCAGCAGCCACCAAGAAGGCATTGTCGGAAACGTCCACTTATGTTCATCCTCAGAACAAAGATTCGTGCACGATGGACAGATATGGAAAACACATTTTCTTCAGCAACCTTTACTCTTAGTTCTCTGAATTACCTAATCCACTTCACTAGGTAACAGAGATAACACCTTAAAGAGATTGGAGATACTCTTCAGGGTTCAGTAGCTGAGGGGATAGCAGATAAGGTATCATCCCAGCTGTCCACCCTTAATTCCTTAGTGAACTCATCCATGAGGCTAGATTATTATGCGGCCGATGGAGCGAGTAATTCAGAGGGTTCAGGGATTGCCCTTAGGAGACATTTCTTGATGTGCTTGTGTAATTTTGCGGAACCCCTCAAGTCATCCTTTATCAACACCCCTTTCGATGGCTCATCTCTGTTCGGGCCTATAGTCAAAGAGACACTAACCAGGTGTGAACTGGAAGGAAAAACTCTTTCTACCATTGGAGTCCATTTTTCCACTCCTCCTAGACTCTATCCCAAGGGTCAAAAGGGGGGAAAGTTGTGGTTTCAGAAACCCAGAGAGTTTTTCAAGACACATGTGGTGAACCTTTCTCCAGGGAGCAGAAGAGGAGGTAATAACGGAAGACACCAGCCACATGGCAGTGGGGGTCTGCAGAATCAGGGCAACCGAGAATCTTTCTTTGGTAAGCTTTTTCACCGCTCCTGAAAGGAAGCCCGCCTGTCCCACTCTGGAGGCAGTCTGGGGTCACTTATCTCTGTACCCAGACACCTGGCTAAAAATAACAAAAGACAAGTCGGTACAAAGCATCATATCCAGAGGCTACTCAATACCCTTTTCCATGCCACCCCCACAAAGCAAAAGGATCCCAGATGTTCCACCCAGTCACAGGGATCAAGCCACCAAAGATATTCAGAAGTTGCTAGAAAAAAAGAGTCATCCAGTCTGTCCCAGCAGACCAGATAGGATCTGGAACTTACTCAAGGTTCTTTTTGGTTCCAAAGAAAACGGGACTGGAGACCCATATTAGATCTCAGCAGACTGATCAGATCAGTAAAAAAGGCAAAGTTCCAGATGGTCACATTGCAGTCAATACTTCCCTTCCTGGGAAAAGACAATTGGATGTGCTCTATAGACCTCCAGGATGCGTACTACCACATAAGAATGAACAGGCCATCCAGGAGTCATCTGCACTTTCAGCTGGGAGCCAGTCATTATAAATTTTGAGCTCTGCCCTTTGGCCTCACTACAGCCCCCAGAGTGTTCACTAAATGTATGGCAGTGGTCACGGCTCACCCGAGATGTTCAGGGTTCTGAGTGTTTCCATACCTAGATGACTGGCTCCTAACACCACCACCAAGCATCTACTAATACAAGCAAGAGACACCACCTTACACCTGTTTGCTCATTTAGGGATTACTATAAAGTACGAAAAATCTGCCTTATTGCCATCTCAACATATTGTTTTTAATGGCACAGATTCAGATACACCTACAATGATGGTAAACCTTTCAGTAGAAAGGATATAGGCCCTTCGAGCACAAGTGTTGGATCTCCTTTTCAAAACAAAAACTCAAGCAAGGGAAGTTTTCAAAGTACTGGGCACGATGGCAGCAGCATCAGTGTAATTCCTCTAGCTCGAATGCACATGAGAATTCTACAATGGCTTCTTTTTACACAGTGGTCCATGCAGGAAATCCCAATGTCTCACCAAATAATACTGATGGAATCTTGCAGGAAAGACCTACGTTGGTGGCTTCACTCAGACCAAGTGACATTAGGCCAACCTTTTATTCTCCCATCTCCACTAGCCACTGTGATCACGGATGCTTCCCAGATAGGGTGGGGGCATTATCAGGGAATAACAGCCCAAGGCATGTGGCAAAATCACAAGACCCACTTGCATATCAATGTCTTGAGATGAGAGTGGTGCTTCTAGTGATGCAAGCATTCCAGGACTCTCTTCCATTAAGAACAATCACAGTTCAGACAGACAACATGTCTGTTGTATGGTATATAAACAAACAAGGAGGAACCAAATCTTATCCCCTTTGTCGAGAGGCCCTGAGAGTATGGCAGTGGGCAACGTCCTCCCAACACTTTCTGATAGCAATGCACACCCTGGTGAAATCCAGCGTGATAGCAGACAAACTCAGCAGAGCAATATTGATGCCCCACAAGTGGTCCCTCAAGCAAGAAGTAGCGGAAATGATTTTTCAAAAATAGGGCCAGCCTTGCTGCGATCTCTTTTCCACATCCACATACACGAAATGCAGCAGCTACTTTGCCCTAATTCCCCCTCCGGGGAAACTCCCAAAGCATGTGCTAGTGCACAATTGGCTCTTCTGTCTCCTCTATGCTTTTCCTCCATTTCCATTGCTACCCAAAGTTCTTCAGAAAGCCAGCACATTGGGAAGGACCTTAATATTAATAGCCCCTTACTGACCTTGTCAAATATGGTTCCCCTTCTTGCGGCCTCAACTTCAAGAGGAACCTTGGATTCTGGACCCAGTGCCGGATCTTCTGATTCATTCATTGGGAATTCCTCACCCATCCCTTCAAACCTTCAAGTTGACACCTTGGCTGCTCCAATTCCAAACATAGCCAGGCTACAAAATCTTTCAACGTCTACACAACACATTTTGATATCTTCTCAGAAGATATCAACGAGAAAGTTATATCTTAGCAAATGGAAAAGATTTTCAGTTTGGGCATCAGAGAATCATACTGACCCTTATTCAGTATCTGTACCTTCTATTCTGGAGTTCTTGGCAAAACTTTTTAATGAGGGGGCAGCTGCAGCTACTGTCTGAGTCTAATTGGCAGCAATTTTTCATTTTTCAGTTTGGAAATGATGGACCAGACATTATGTCCAAAGCTTTTCTGAGAGGCACTGATCTTTTGGGACCACCTATTAAGCCCCCACTACCACCATGGAATCTAAATTTTGTTCTATCTAGGATAATTCTTCCTCCTTAGAACCAGCATCATCATGCAAATTAAAGTTTTTGACATGGAAAGCTATCTTTTTAGTAGCCATCACATCAGCTAGGAGGGTATCAGAACTACAGGCGCTATCGATCAAACCCCCTTACCTATTGTTCCACAATGACAGGGTATCACTACTTACAAACCCGTCTTTCCTTCCAAAAGTATGTTCATAGTCCAACCTAAATCAATCCTTAGACCTACCAGTTTTTTTTCCCTAAATATAGCAGTAAGGCAGAATATATGCTATACCAGCTTGATGTTCATAGACAATTACGTTTATATTTACACAGAACAAAAGAGTTTAGAAAGTCTGATCAACTGTTTGTATCATTTTCAGATGCTAAAAAAGGTGCATCAGTAGCAAAAAACACTCTGTCTACGTGGTTATCCGACTGCATTTTGTTCACTTATAATTCAGTGAATAAACAACTGCCAAACAAATAAAGGCTGTCTCTACTAGGGCAGTTACTACTACTTCTGCATTTTGTGCCAAGTTGCCAATAGATGCCATTTGTGCAGAGGCAACTTGGGCAACGCCTCATACTTTTATCACTCTTTGCAAAGTAGATTTGGCCTCCAGGGACAAGGCCTCCTTTGGGTCCATTGTTCTGAAGAATATACTCCCGTGAGCCACCTGAGAAGATGGTGCTAGGAATGCTGTCCCATCAGTAAAGAATGAAGGCGAGATAGGACAACTTCACATAAAGGAGTTATGTACCTACCAAAACATTCCATGTGAGTTGTCCATCTCGACTTCATTCTTACGTCCCACCCTTCAACTCCCAGCCTGTGGCTTCTAGTGGATCAAGAGATGTCTGATTGACGCCTGCGTGGCTTTGAACCTATTCTAGTAGGGAATTTTATGTGCATGTATACATATATATATATATATATATATATATATATATATATATATATATACATATATGTGTATATATATATATATATATATAAAAATAACCTACATGAAAAACATCTGTGCTATTATTACCGGTGCGTGCTAACATCGCCTACACACATTTTCACTGCTGCCCCATTAACGGAAAAGTACTCAAAACTTTTTATGCACCTGTCTTATGTCATAGAGGTGCATAAACAAGCTTGTCTTGTCTCCTGATTTCAGCCCATCAGTGTGCTGTATGTGCTATATCAGTCCTGAAGTGCTAGCTGCACATGTACCAAATACAACAACAATGCAACCTTAACAACATAACTTGTTCACAACAGAGAGAGCTCAAAGAATGACACATGAACATATAACATCACCATTTGCAACATCCTTCCAAGAAATGAGTATGTAATATCTTAAATGTAAAATTTAAGACTAAATTTAACCCAAACTTCTCCAAGGCCCTTCACTGTCACTACCTACCTCACAGAGTACATAAGTGTCCACCAGCTGACTAAAGCACACAGTGTAAGCCTTCCTACTTGTCATCTTTCCAGTCTGTACTCTTACACTGCCGTAGGGTTTCCAGTTTGTACATACTCAAGAAAATTTCTTCCTGGTTGCCAAAAAATATGCTTGTTAAAACTGTTCTCTTACACGTGTTTGTGAAAATTGTACCTGGATATCTCATAATGTATGATACCCTTCATTCCCTTGTACATAGTAACTGTATATACGAGTATTATCTGTGTCTGCTTATTAATATTGAACATCTCAGCTGAGTGACACCTCCAGGTGTTTCTGTAGTTGCATTCAACTGATGCCTCTAGGTGTGAAATATTGCTTGTTTGTATTTGCATCAATAATTCCACAACCATGCTACAGTGAAAGTATTAAACAATGTCCTTCCATATCACTGTTGTAGTATTCTTTACAATAGGGACCCCCTGCCAAAGGCAGCCTGACATCCGGCCACTATACCAAAGCCTTTAGGTTTTGATGGGTACTCCATATGTCACACGTTTGCTCCCCTCACATGGTGTAGGGCATAAAGGTGATATCTGGATGTATCATCCTCAGAACAACTTTGCTGCCCGTCCAAATGCCATCTTTGACCGTCGGTTTGAATGCTCGTTCATTTGTTGGTTACCAAAATGTTTTCAGATAAGTGCCCCATTAGGTTTTTTTTTTTTTTTATTTTCTTATAATTGTTTTGCCTTGTTCTGGTTGTTGTTTTCATGTCATCCAGAAAGGGGACCAGGGAGGGAGACAGATTCTCCATAAAGACTGTTGCGAGCAGTGTGTGTGTTTTGCTTAGGTGCTTTCCACAACCATATGTCTTGTGCAGTTTGCCAAGCTTTCATCCCTAAGATGTTGGGTAGTCAGCTTTCTTCCCTAGCTATTTATTTAGAAAATCAACAACTTAAAATGTTGGCTGGACAACTATGGAAGGATCCTCCCGGCCTGAGGGTCAGCCATCTGCGAAGAAAAAGATCAAGAAAGCTCAGTTGGAGTTTTTGGCTATACCATCTCCACCAGATGTCTCTCTTGAGGCTAGTGGAAGTCTGGAGGATTGTCCGGTTTCCTTGTCAGATTCCTCTGCTGCGACCGCTTCAGAGGCCAGCATGGATCAGATGTCATGGACATCCATGGAGGCTTGCAGATGTCTTACTCAGATGTACAGGGGGAACCGTGTCTGATAATTACCGAATTGCCTAGGGGTGTGCCTCACATATTAGTAATGGAAGAGATTCTGACTACAATAATAGAATTTCATTAGGGGTCAGAGCCTCCTAAGATGTTGAAGGCTGACATCCCTATCAAAAGGAAGCAGAAAATTAAGCACATTTCTCCTGCTCCCAAACATCCTCAGAGTGAATGGCAAGACTTCACTTAAGGCCTGTTTAATGCCTTTATGGCTCTAAAGCCTCCACAGGGGGTTCTGTTTTTGCTCCTCCTTGGTCTTATACCACTCTTAAGTTGCCTAGGGAGCAGGATTCCTCGAAGGATGATGCATGCAAATTCTGATGAAGAATCTCTGACTTATTCTTCTCAGATTTCTTCTCCCTTAGATTGTGGTTCTGTTGAAGAGTCTGCCAGTTCTGACCCCTTTTGAGGAGATTTATTTCAGTGGCATTTTTTCCAGAATGATGGAATTTTTCAGATGGGACAATGCTCAGCTGTTTGATGTTCAGAATAGGTACTATGAGCTTCTGCAAATGGAGTTTCCTAGGCCTTCAGGTGTTCCTCTTGTTCTTGCTGCCTTGCTGGATGTATTTAACACTGCTTCTTAGGCTCCTGATTCCCAGCCCCGGTTACCAAACAAACTTGACAGGTTTTATAAAGTTCCTGATCATTGTAAGTTTCTTTGTACGCATCTCTCGGCTGACCCTTCTGTGGTATCACCTGCCTCTGATAAACTCCTTGTTGCCTTCTACAACATTGCTTCCTTCTGAGAAGGACAGCCGAACCATGGATAGATTAAATAAGAAAGTGTATACTTCTGCTACCCTGGGCTTTAGATCTGTGAACTATCAAACACAAGTGACTAGATATGTTTTGGCCTTTCTCTCTCATGCCATTTCAGATCTTCCTGATTCTGAGGGGAAGGCCTCTGCTCTTTCCTTGCTAGAGATGTCTTCCCAAGTTGCTCGCCATTCCATTAAATGCAGCTGATGCTGCATCTAGGGCTGATGCTTTTGGTTCTGTTTTGAGGAGGTAATTCTGGCTCAGACTTTAGCCTTCAGATACCATGGTTAAACTGATTGCTGTTCCTCTGGATAATAAGCATTTCTTTGGTGCTGCTGCTGTAGACCTGTTTAAGTCCCTGCAAGAAAAGGGTAAGGTCTTGCAGAAGTTGAAGCATATTTTTTTTTCACCTGTTCCCAAATTTCAAAGGAATTCCCCCAACAAGCCTGTGTTCATTCATAGATGGTCTTGCCTTCCCCTTCAGAGGTAGAAAGGATGGTAGAAGGGCTGCTCCTGCTAAGGTTACGAAAACTCCTCCTATTCAGAAGCCTCCTTTCCCTGACAAACCAGGTGCTGTCTGACTGTCCTTGCCCTCTTTTTCTTAGTCACATTCCTCTTTCTCTGTCCCTTCCTATTTGGTTGAAGATGAGTAAAGAGTCCTGAGTTCTTTCCATAATTTGACAGGGTTATTAAATGGTTTGGAAATTTCTTCCCCCTTTGTTGAGCATTCCTTAGCCTCCTCAGGAACACCTGCCCTTTTTCCCAGAGGTGCTTCAGGACCTGTTGGCTCAAGGTCCAACTCCTCAAAGTGGGAAAAGTTTTACTCCAGAAAGTACTTGGCCACCAGGAAAGAAGTCACCTGGAGACCTATTTTGGATCTTTCTCAGCTAAACTTTTTTTTTAAGGTCCCTTCTTTTCAGATGGTATCCTTTCAAACCTTGTATCTGATATTGTTAATCCTCGTTCATTCCTTAAGCCTGGGTTATTGGTTCTGACTTCAGAACCGAGACGGCCATCTTCCAAGCCCGCGACAGCCACAAACTCTCAAGCTAAACTCTTACCCACAATCCCCCTCTCCCTGTTATCCGATTTCATTTGCTGCATCGCAATTCAGTCGTGTTAAGCCACTTCTCTTGAGCTAAGTAAACTTCTTTGATAATACTTTATTATATTGCAGCTATTCTCTGTTCTAATTTTGTTAAACAGTATCTCTTACCCTTTCACATCTAGCAGCTCTTCTTTTTTTTCTAGCCCTTCTTTCTTCTTACCATCGTTGGTAAAATCTTTCCTGCTTTACCTTCAGGTATTTCTCGTACCATTGTTGGTACTTTCTTCCTTTGTTTTCTTTCTTTCTCCAATCATGGCAGAGAAAAAAGGTGGTTCAGGATTTAAAAGATGTGTGGATTGTGGACATAAATTGCCTATTTCGGATGCACATGCGTTATGTGTTTTCTGTCTGAGTGTGCCTCACTTGACTGTTGACTCGCCTTGCGGGATTTGTGCAAAATTTTCAAACAGGACTTTGGTGGAAAGGAAAAATAAACTGCTTTTAAAGGGGCTACTTAAATCTTCCTTTTCAGAGGCTATTTCTGGGTCGGTGGCTTCAACCCCTCATAATTTCCATAAGAAAAGAGATGAACACAAGAAGGCCAAGTCTCTCCGGTCATCTCCTGCTGGAGACAACCAGGAACTGAGACCTAAGAAGGACAAACTTTCCAGTTCAGATTTGACTTTCTCGGCCCCGAGGCTTTCGGTACCTAGATCTTTGGCACCTACCATTACTTCGGCACCGAGTTTTGTGCCCTACACCTCATCAGAACCAAGGAGCCCCTCGGTTCAGACTACCTCACCGGCACCGACCTTTTCCTCGATGCAGACCTGTCCGGCATCGATGACTGTTCTGACGTCCGCTTCTGCTTTGACTCCGACTATTTTCACAGCACTGACTATTCTCTCAGTACTGACAACCTTGTTTTCCGCACAGACTCTTTCGGCACCTACCATAGTGCCAGCTACCACTTCGGCACCAACCTCGTCAGTGCAGTCCTTATCTTCGGCACCGAGGATGCAGACACCAGTAGTACAATGCTTAACAGCTCCATTGTTTTCGGTGCAGTCGTCTATTTTAGCACCATCCAAAGACCCATTTGTAGGCACCGAGTTTCCTGCATCCTTGGATAGACCTGACTCCCCTTCAGCTACGTCTGAGATCCACTAGAAGCCTCTTGGAACATGATGTGGTGCGCCTTGTGGATCAGTTGCTTTTGGCCAGAGGTATCCAACCCTCCAGGAACTATACTTCCTTTGGAGGTGATTAGCCTTCTCCAAGGACTCCTACTTATTCTCCTCCTTCATTGCCTTTGAAGCCCCCTGCTGTAGAGCAGACGTCCCTCACTTTGGCTCCTTTCATGGACCTCACTAAGGAGTCGCAGTTGCCTTTGTGGCAGGAGAGACTTGTCACTCCAGTCACTGCTCTGGATGTTAGCTGTGACGTATGTACCCCTGTTTTTCACAGCCATCCAGGGACTCTGAGTTGGTGGGCTGATTTGCTTGAGTGGGATGTGACTTCCTGCGGTGGACCAGCCTTCCATCTCATGGAGAAGGCTCTTGCGTCTGTTGGCGATCCTGTGCTATCAGTGTCCCTGTCCTCCTCTGGACCACAGTTTAGACAAGGCACCTCTTGTGGACACCGGGTACAAGGGCCTCAGGACACACTCCCACTGGAGGCCCCTTTTGCGCTGTATTCTCCAGATTCTCCCACTGAGGAAGTTCATTGCAAGAGTTTGTGTAAGAGGAAGCACGTGGACTCCCCAGAAGAGTCCCTCATGGAAGACACAGACTTTGATGATGGGGAAATGTCCCCTCGGTCACCCTCTGAGGTATCCTTTGGAGATACCCTCATAATACTTAAGCAGAGAGGTGATTGGTGGCCCTCTAACCCAACCTCTGAAGAGTCTGTGTTCCTGCAGGCCTGTTGTGCCTGGCCCCCTACATCTTGGGTTACTCCACCTACCGACAACCTTGTCTGGCTTGTCGTGCAGTGTGCATGGAAGGCTCCTGACGCCGTTGATGCCATTCCCCGCCGGCCAGATAAAATCCTGTCCCCTCCAGATAGTGAGCCTCACTGGTCCAAAGGTTTTCCTGTAGATGCCTTGGTTGCGGCTGCAACAAAAAAAGATCTGGCGGAAGAAAGCCAGACTGTCCACCTGCCCAACAAAGAGTCCCAAGCACTGGACAGATTAGGGAAGCATACCTTTGCATCAGTGACCTTTGCTGTCAGGTCCCTGAATTGTATGGCACATTTTACCAGGCTTCAAAGAGACTTAATTTCTGAGCTCTCTGAAACCTTGGCCGGAGCTGTGTCTGCTGAGGTCCAGGACAAAGTGGCCTCACAGTTAGCCACCCTTGAATCGATTTCTAACTCCTCCATGTGTCTGATTTCTCACGCATCAGAAGGAGCAGCTAGAGCAGCGGGTGCAGGCATAGTCACGAAATGGCATGCCTGGATGTGCTTGTGTGACTTCACGGAACCTTTCAAGGCTTCCTTTCTGAATGCTCCCATTGAAGCCTCTTTGTTGTTTGGACCCAAGGTTAAAGACACACTGGCTAGGTTTGAACAGGATGGTAAGACCCTTTCTGCCATGGGTGTCTGCTATTCTTCCCCTCAACAGGCTTTCTCCAGAAACCAGAAGAGTAGGAACATGTGGCACAAAAAGTCTCAGGTTTCTTTCTGTGACACACGAGCCGAGTTTTCCCCTAGAGGCAGAGGGGGAAACTCATATGGAAGACGCCCCTTTCGGGGCAGAGGAGGTCTGTGTAACCAGGGTTCCAGAGATTCTTTCTCTGGCCAGTCCTACCAGCGCTCCTGAAGAGCGGCCCAACTGCTTTCCTCTGGAATCAGTTGGGGGTCGTTTCTCTTCGTACCCAAGAATCGATGGTAATGGTTAGCCAGGCAGAAGAGTACAAATGATAATAACCAGCAGTTATCATATTCCCTTTGATCTTTGTCCTGCCCCACTAAGGAGCTTACCCGACGTTCCACCCAGTCAAAGGGTAGAAGCAGCATTAGAGATTTCAAAGCTGCTAAGAAAAAGAGTCATCCAAATAGTCCCATCAGACCAGATTGGATCCGGATTCTACTAAAGATTATTTTTAGTGCCAAAAAAGATCGGGGACTGGAAACCAATTTTGGATCTCAGTGTGCTAAACAAATTCGTAGAAGTACAGAAATTCTGGATGGTCACAATACAGTCTATCCTCCCATTATTGGAGGCAGGTGATTGGATGTGCTCTATAGATTTTCAAGGTGCGTACTACCACATAAAGGTGGACAGACCATCAAGAAGATTCCTTCACTTCCGTGCAGGAGCCAGTCATTACCAGTTCTGAGTACTGCCCTTCGGACTCTCTACAGCCCCCAGAGTGTTCACCAAGTGAATGGCAGTTGTCACAGCTCACCTGCGACTGCAAGGTTTCTGGGTGTTCCATACCTAGACAACTGGCTCATCACCGCTCCCACCAGACATCTATTGGAAAAAGCTTTGGCATACTCTCTTCACACCGCAGAAAGTTTAGACATAACTATGAACTGGCAAAAGTCCAACCTATCCCCATCCCAATCCATAGAATTCATTGGGGTCCTGTTGGATACAAAGAACTGTACAGCATCGATCCCAGAGTGCAGAATCTTAAGGATAAAACAACAACTCATACCCATCCTCTCAAGGGAAAGATTGACAGCACATTCTGTTCTCCAGCTGCTGGGTTCCATGGCAGCTTCTATCACTATTGTCCCCTAGCGAGATTTCACATGAGGCTTTTACAATGGTTACAACTCACCCAGTGGTACCCTTTTCAGTTTCCTCTCTCATCCCAGATTCGGGTGACTCAGAGATGCAAACAAGACTTAATTTGGTGGATGTCGCAGAACCCGTCACAATGGTCTTGCCCCTTCACACCTCAACAGCCCAAAGCCACAGTGACCACGGATGCCTCCCTGATGGGGTGGGGGGGGGGCTTTTTCAGGGAAGACAGTCCAAGGCACGTGGTTGGACCTAGAGGCGCGTCTGCATATAAATGTCCTAGAACTGAGGGCTGTGCTTCTAGTGTTGCAAGCATTTCATCCACTCCTTCCGTCAGGGACTATTGCAATATAATCGGACAACATGGCTGTAGTCTGGTACATCAACAAACAAGGCGGAACCAAATCCTACTCACTTTGTCGGGAGGCCATGAGGATATGGCAATGGGCGATGAATACCAACCGCTTTCTTTTAGTAACGCACATTCTCGGGAGTTCCAATGTGATAGCAGACAGATTGAGCAGGTGCATTCTGCAACCACACGAGTGGTCTCTGAATCCTCTTATAGTGGCGGGGATTTTCAACTCCTGGGGTTTCTCTTGCTGCGACCTTTTTGCATCCCCAACCAACTACAAGTGCAGCAATTACTTCTCCCTGATTCTCCCTCGGGGACAGTCTCCCAGGGATGCTCTAGTCTACGATTGGCCCTCGGGTCTGCTATATGTCTTTCCCCCCTCTTCCTCTCATTCACAGTTCCTGAAGAAAGCCTGGCAGTTGAAGAGCAAGATTATCCTCATTGCACCATCTTGGCCTCGGCAAATTTGGTTCCCCTTCTTATGGCCTCACATGCTAGATCAACCATGGATTCTCGATCCAACTCCGGATTTGATCTCCCATCCACAGAACCTGATTCACCCCAACCTGAACAGCTTGAAGCTTACAGCTTGGCTCCTCCACTTCCAGTGATTGCCAGACAGACTGATCTTTCTTCCCCAGTACGTGACATTCTTATTGCGTCTCCTAAGTCTTCCACCAGAACTACTTATCTCAGCAAGTGGAAAAGGCTTACCATTTGGCTGAAGGAAAAAGAGATGGACCCTTTTTCGGCACCAGTGCCAGTAGTACTGGAGTACCTGTCCAGTTTATTCCAATCCGGCCTATCTGCTTCTGCCATTCGAGTTCATTTGGCCGCAATATCTAATTTTCACAATGGTGTCCATGACTCTTCTCTTATGTCACACAAATTATGCAAGACTTTTCTAAAAGGCGTAAATCATTTGAAACCCCCTTTTAGAGAACCTAGCCAGCCATAGGATCTGTCTTTAGTCCTGCAAGCATTGACTATGGCTTCTTTTGAACTTTTTCATGCAACCTCAAGTTTCTTTCTTGGAAAACTTTGTTCTTGGTCGCCATTACTTCTGCCAGACGTACCTCTGAACTTCAAGCTCTATGCATCAAACAGCCTTACTTAATCTTTCATAAAGATAGAGTGTCATTGAGAACTAATCCTTCCTTCCTGCCAAAACCCCTGGATCTGCTTGTGGCTGCTATGTGTTCCTGGCCTGCTATCCCATGCTTCCTTTTTTCAGTCACTTTACTTTGTCTTGCCTACCAGCCCTGCCCTCCTGGATAACCAAGGACAGTCACTGAATCATAGTTCCCGGATTGACCTACTCTCCCAAACAGGAAATCCTACCTTCTCCCTGAATTGTCAGGAAAGGAATTAAAAGAAAGTATGTTATGGACTTAATCTTCCTTTGATTTGTATGTAAAGTTTCTGCCACTTAGTAGGAGCTAGTATCGGACCCCAGCCTGCAAAGCCTGCAGCCAAAACCCCTCATACCTTCTGTATCCCGTGTCATCTTTTCCATATACCTTTCTACCTCTGTAGTGATTCCTCACTCCACTTCAGAGTTTTGGCCACTAGATGGCAGACTTTACCCACCTATAACCTTTCTTCCTCACTCATTCCCTCTCACCATATCGATACAACCAGTCCTTCACTCTCTTTTCCTCTATCTGCTTGTTAATAGTCCTCCTAATCTCGGACTTTCACTCCTCAATACAGTCCCCTAGCACCCCTCTAGCCAGCCTGACTTCCACCTTCTGCACTTACCTTCTCAATACTGATAGTTTTTTCACACTGTCTGTCCTGCTGCCTTCTTTTTCTGGGTCTGCCCCGCTCCATTCGCCCTGTGGGCTCACTCCACTCCCCTACCCTGCCCCCATATCTCACCCGCCCCCAGGACCTCTACCTTTATAGCTATTAGGCCACACCCTCTGCCCTCCCCTATTTAACTCATCACTTAACACCCACTAATTACTCTCCTACCTCACCTACTCTGTACTCCTGCTGAATCTTCCTACTCCACATAAACCTATAGTTCTTAAACAACTGCCCTAATACCCCCTAACTTAAATGCACTCCAGCAGTGTTCCCCTTCATAAACATCATGAACACTAAATCATTAACCTGTACAGCTCTACTACTAATTCTAATCTGCCTTTCCTACACACTCTACCTTACCAGACCTCTTCTTACCATTCACACAACCCCAACCCACTCTACCATCTCCTCACCCTTACATTTTACTCACTCCTCATTCTTCATATCCCTAACCTCTACTCCCACAACAATTCCTTGCTCTACAACTTCAAACTCCTATCTTACCCCAAAACCACTACTCAAATACATACCACTCCCATCTTAACACACTTCTCTACCTTCAAACCCAATACCAAGCTTCTTAAACACCTCTTCAACCTCATACACCATGTTATCTCCATACTTACCTCTGGAGACATACACCCAAATCCTTGCCCTTCTACCACTTCCATCTCCCCCCTTCACCTCTACCCCACTCAACCAGGAGATCCCTCCACTTCACTGCTCTCAATGCCCAAAGCATATGTAATAAAATCCCATAACTTAATGCCTGGCTGCTTCACAACAAACCTGACTTTCTTTCCATCACTGAAACATGGCTCAAGCCACACATTAATGACTCAGAACTTACTCCACCTAACTATAGTATTATCAGACACGACAGAACTAATAAGAAAGGGGGAGGCGTAAGTCTCCTCTTCCCCTCAACGCTGTCACCCCCTACTCTAAACATGTCCCCATATTTGGGAAAGCTAAATTACTTTTAGCCCTTCTTCAAATAAACAAACATAAATCCATCTGCATAGCCACCCTATATATCCCTCCAGGTGATAACATCTCTGTCTTAGAAGACATTCTCTGCTGGCTCTCCTCTAATATGTCAAATGAAACCATAATCCTTGGGGATGTTAACATAAATTGGAATAATATACATTCCCAACCAACTCCCTCAATATCAATCTGTATAACTTCACGCAGCTTATCAACTCCCCTACCAGACCCTCTAAAGACCTTGTATCAGGTAGCATCTTAGACTGGATACTAGTTTCCCATCCACACTACTTCTCCAAGAGTGGCACACTTCCATATTCACTCACAGACCATTTTCCCACTTTTGCCCTTCGCCTTCCTTCCTTCCTTCCTTCATCTATCCCACTCCTACATCTCCACTCGCCTCATAAAAAACTTTAACCATGATGCTTTCTCCAGCACCCTAAAAAGGGCCAACTGGAACCCATTAATAACTTTACCCCTGGATAACGCAGTTACTTACTTCAATACAACCTTCTTAAGCTTGCTTGACTCCTTTGCTCCCTTAAGAACTAAACATATAAAGAGTAAATCCATTCCTTGGCTAACTAGGAACACCCTAATTACAATGCGAAACCTCGACAAAGCTTGGAACCACTATCATAAAACTAAAACTTCCACTTCCCTTAACAAATACAAATCACTTTGCAACAAAGCTAAAAAACTCATTAACAGCGACCGTAAAGCCTATTTCTCCACTCTCCAAACCAAACACAACAATAACCCTAAGAAATTCTGGGATGGCATCTCTTCCCTTCCAAGCCCAGGTAAAAAAGAAAACCCTTGCCCTAACTCTAATGCCTTAGACTCCGATCTAGCTACCCAATTTAACTCATTCTTTATTAACTCCATCTCAAAATTAACATCATCCTTTACCATGAAATCACCAGCCCCACAACAACCTCCTCAAAACCCCTTCTCCCATAACTCCAATACCCCCAAACTCCTTATTTCATCACAAACCCTATTCCCATCTCTCTGCTGTAAAAAAAAAAACTTCTTCAAAAACTAAAAACATGTTCTAATGCACCCGATGAAATACCTTCCTTCTTCCTAAAGACTGCTGCAGAAGCCATAGCCTACCCTATCAGCATCCTAATAAATTGATCTATTTCTGAATGCCATGTTCCCCAGATCTGGAAAAAGGCCTATACTGTTCCACTCCACAAGGGTGGCAGCAATAATGATATCTCCAACTTCGTCCCATCACTGTCCTGTCCCCCATCTCTAAAATTCTCGAAAAAATGTTTCCATCTACAACTCCTACCCTACCTCATCAATAATAACCTTCTAACTTCCACTCGGCACGGATTCCGTCCTGGCCATAGTACTACCACAGCTGTTCTCTCCTTCCTCGAAACTGTAAACAAGACCCATGACTCTGGTCATATTGTTTCCACCCTCCTCCTTGATCTCTCTAAAGCTTTCGACACAATTTCTCATAACCTTCTTCTTACTAAGCTCTCTAAACTAAACCTATCCCACTCCTCTATTAACTGGTTCACCAACTACTTATCAAATGGGCAACAAGCAGTTAAGTGGAAAAAAGCAATTTCCCCTTTCCAATTTACACCCACTGGTGTACCCCAAGGCTCAATTCTAGGTCCCCTTCTATTTAACATCTTTATCAATGACTTCCACCAAGCAATCCCTAATGCTAAACTTATTCAATACGCAGACGATTTGACAATTATCTGCTCTTCTTTCTGCACTTCCACCCTAATGAAACCTACCCAGGAAGCATTCTCTGTTACAGAGCTATGGATGCTCCAGAACCATTTAGCGCTAAATGCTAACAAGACTAAACTAATGTTATTTTCCCCCTCCAGAAGCATTACCCTAGATAAACACTCCTTCCTTATTACCAGCAAAGATAACACTTCTCTTAAACCTGTCTCCTCTGCCAAACTCTTAGGCATCCAAATTGATGACCAACTAAAGTATGACAACCATTTGCTGGCAAATATCAAAAAAACATACAAAAAAACTGGGCATGCTTTATCATCATCATTACCAATTTATCTCTCCACCTACCCGGCTCAGTCTTGCCAACACCTACCTAATCCCATCCCTACTATATGGATCCTCTATCCTTACCAACCTGCAATCCTCCCTCACATCCAAACTCTCCTCCTGTTACTATAAGATTGCAAAATTCGCAACTGGCCACAGATCCAGCACCCATCACTGTACCTACCTGCACCAACTGAAATGGCTTGAACTTCCCAATTATCTACATACAACTTATCCAAGCACATAAACTTATATTTCGTCCTTCTCTCTGTCCCACCCTCATCTCAACCTTTAAAATGCATCTTCCCAACAGATGCCTGCGATCCAACCAACAAAATCAAATTGAATTGCATAAACCCTCTTGCCCACCTGGCAAACAGCTTCTTTCCTTCTGCCTCGCATGCCACTGGAACTCCCTCCCACCTCTCATCCATACCACTAACAGTCTCTCTATCTTCAAATCTCTTCTCCACTCTCACCTAACATCACTGTGGGAATGCTCTTGCGCTCATCCTACATAATATTTCTATCTATTCACCTCCTACTTCAAACACTTCTGCTGACACCTTTTTAACCAGCTGTCACTTTTTATTCCTCCTTAATGCATTATATGGGGCCTTTTGCACTATTTTTTACAGCTGGAACTAACTTGATTATTGTTAATACTGTGATACTTATCTACCCTGACATTTCATTATCATTAAACTGTGACACTTTATCTACTCTGACATGTAACACAGTATACTTTACCCTGACATTTGATTATTGTTAAAACTGTGATACTTGACCTACTCTGACATTTTTATTTTCTAAATTCTTTTTAACCACTGTAGATTTACAGCTATGACTTCTCAGTAGCTCTGTGTAACCTAAAATTTATTTTATTATATTTTTTTATTTTTCTTTAAATTGTATTGTATTTGTATTTGTAATACTGTTACTTTAACTAGTTGTAACTTGGAGCTTTTCTCCCCAGGACTCCATTGAAAACAGGCTACCCAACGCCCAATGGACACGCAATTTCCCTTAAGAGCACACAGAGATCACAGTCAGTCTGGGGCTGGTCGCTCTCTTGCTCTCCAGGTCCCCAGTAAGACTCCCCACTGGCACAGCTATAGAGTCCAGATCTCAGTCTAGTGGGCAAGCTAAAACCTCCAGCACCTTTTCTTTCCAACCAGTGCTTCGTGTCCCTGCCCAAGTAGCTGACACACACACACACACACACACACACACACACACACACACACACACACACACACACACACATTGAGAAGAGTTTATACAACCACATAAACACTTCCAGGGAAGGCTGGCACGGGTTATCCAGACGTACTCCTTTTTCCCAGACTATACGGTAGTACCAGCTGCCACCACCCACTAATATTTATCAGCTACTCAAAGGCCCTTAAAAGGGTGTCCAATTATTATTTTGCAATATTATTATCCAATGGTAAGTGTGACTAAACAGTCAAGGCTTATTAGAGTGGCTTGGTACAGGATCACTCTATACATGTACTCTAGAGCTTAAATTATCTCTACACAAAACAGTCACAGTTAAAGGGTTTAAAAATATTTAATAATAATTAAAAACACAAGACAATACTTTTTATTACACAGTGCTAGTCAAGAGTTCAGAGATCACAGAGAAATACTTAAAATAATTCCATAGTACAGTTCTGACATCACAGAAAAACAACTAGTCTAATCTTTCTAGTTTTTAGCTATTTCTAAGAGAAAACACAAGTCTAAGATAAACTTACAGATGGAGCAAGACCGTGCTGATGAGTTGGATGGTCAAGACAAAAATGCTTTATGCTCTCTGATTCTCTCTGTTTTTAAAATCGCATTCCTGGTTCACATTACACCATTCTTCACACTTCACTGGGTTCTCAGGCTAACAGAAACTACATTCTTTAGTAAGCTCACACCAGGTCAGAAAGCAAAGCCATTAAGGACATTTATGCATGCAAATTCTGGCCATTAAATCTGGCCTTAAAACAATAGCAAGAATTCCTTCATCTAGACTGGCCAGAGCCAACTTTAGATCAAAGGGTCACACCATGTTTTACTTGATCAGCAGAGTGCACTGTTGTTACATTTTTGTAACAGCATTTTTCCATTTAAGACAAGCCTGTGGCTTACATTAATATTTACAAATGACAGAATTATCTATAAAATTCTATCTGGCTAGGTTGGCAGCCTTCACCTATCTCCACTAGCCTTCCCCTATCATCCCACATCTTCCCCCTTGGAGAACTTAAGCCAGTTTTTCAAGTGACCCTTGAGAAATGCCACTTGAGAGGGTTAGGTCTATCTGAGTATACCTTATCCCATTCCCTGTCTTGAGAGCCCATCTGCATTGGCATTGCTAATCCCAGTGTGGTGCTGCACTGACATATCATATGCTAGCAACCCCAGGCTTTTTCTTAGCAACTTAGCATTTTGCTGGCTGGCTGTGTTTAACCATGTTAGGGGGTTGTGATCTGTCATAACAGTGAATTTCCTTCCATACAGAGAAGGCTGAAGATTCTGCAGTGCCCACATTATGGCTAGACATTCCTTTTCTACAGGTGCATAGCAATCCTCCCTGGGTTGGAGCCTATGGCTGAGTTAAACCACTGGGTGCTTTTCCCCCTCTGAAAAAATCTGGTGATATACAGACCCCACCCCATGGCTAAAAACATCCACCTGCACAACAAATTTTTTGCTGTAATCTGGACTGGCTAACACAGGGGGTCCTCCCAAAGCTTCTTTAAGCTTCTGGAATGCCTTCTCACATGGTGGGGTCCACACTACCTTATCTGGCCTGATCTGAAGTAGGGACTTCATTTGTCAGCAACCTTTGGAACCTTTGGGTCTTGGATCCGACTTTGGATCCGAGCCGACAACTTATTTTACAGCTTATGGATCCGAGCTCCTAGCTCCTCCCCTTACCCATAATCCCCTGCCAACCCTGATTGACCTCAGATCTAGTTTGCCGCTCTTAGAAGAGACAGCTGGATTTTAGAGCTCCTGGCGACTTACCAGATAAGTCTTCAAAACTTGTCAAATTAGAATTTTTTTTGGTTTAATTGAACAGTGTGTGTGTGGTTTAGGATCCCTTTTCGTTAATTTTATTAATTTTTAGTGTAATTCCTCCCCTCGCTGGTTCGTAGAGTGTGTGTGTGTTGCTTGTGTTTTTGGGGCCTGGTGTGTTTGTGTAGTTTTCTTTATTTTTTCTAATGCCGGAGGCCCCAAAACCCATTTTTTCTAAGTGCACCAAGTGTGGCCATAAGCGTTCACCGGAGGATGGCCACACTCGGTGTGTTCGGTGCCTTGGGGTTGAACACCTGTCCTCTGGGTGTTCCATTTGCGCAGCGTTCAACCCCAGGGCACTGAAAGAGCGGAGGTCGAAGCTGGTTCTGGCGGGACTTTTCCCCCCGGATTCGGCTTCGGCCTCCGGTACTCCCGTGGCTCCTCCTCAGTCCTCGGTGGTAGCCACTCCTGCCCTCCTTCCCCCGGCCGGGACTCAAACTCCCACTAAGACACCGGAGGAAAGGGAGGCCAGGAGGGAGAAAAGGAGGGAGAAGCACCACAAGCGGTGGGCCGAGGCCTCCGCTTTGGCCCCTCCAGCTAAGCGGGCTTCTCCCTCCACGGCTTCCAGGTCCCCTCCTCCTCTGATCCGATCCCCTTGATTTTCCCCGGGACCCGAGGAGGAGGAGACCCGATCTCCGTCGAGGTCATCGAGGTGGCATTCCCGGCCCGCCTCGGTGGCATCGTCGAGATCTACTTATAGTCTTTCTGATGCAGACTTGGAACCGATGATGAGAAAGTTCATCCAGGCCCAGCTGCAGATGGGAGTGCTCTTGCCTCCCTCCCCTTCGGGGGGGAGCTCAACACCCTTTTTTGCCCCGATAGCTCCTTCTCTGACCCGTTTCCCAGGTTTGGAGCGCTCGGAGCCGGGCAGCGTTGAAGCCGGGGGTGGATCGGCGCTGACAGTACTGGGAACTTCGGATCCGACCCTGCCCTCGAGTCTGTCGGGTCCTTCGTCGGATCCGACCTCTCAGAGGCATAGCCCGAGCTTCGGATCCAAGGAATTCAGTGTGCCTTCGGCTCCGTCCAGGTCGGAGCACACGGGTCCTTCGGATCCAGTGGCCTCGGCGCCAGTTCCGATCCCTTCATCGGATCTGAGTGGGAGTCAGCTTTCGGACCCCAGGGAGAGCGGCTCCCCCTCGGCCTTCGATGCAGTGGAGAGGGCTCTGTTGAGAGCATCCGGACCCCCGGTCCTTGCATCGGCTCCACCCTGCACTCCCTCTCTGCTGGGTCAGGCTTCCATCACCCGGCCTCATGGATAGCCTGCTTCGATGTCCCAGGTTGTTCCACTGGAACAGGATATTGCTGGTGAGACCTCCTCGGACAGTCCCCCCGAGGAAGTGCCTCGCAAGCATAAGTGTAAGAGGAGACACGTGGACTCCCCCGAGTCCTTAACAGAGGACACGGACTTGGATGATGGGGAAGGCTCCCCAAGGTCACCCCCCGAGGATGTCTCCTTTGGAGACATCATGGAAATGCTCAGGATCGGTGGGGGGGGGTCTGCCCCCAAGGCTTCCTCCGACGAGTCCGTGTTCCTGGAGGCATTCGAAACAGGCCTGTGTACCTCTTGGGTGTCCCCTCCGGCCGACCCTCTGGTGGACCTTATCACCACCAGGGCGTGGAAAGAGCCGGACACTGTGGAGCTAGTCCCCAAACACCTGGATAGAATTTTGAGCCCCCCTGCAGACCAGTCCCATTGGAGCAAGGGTCCCCCCATAGATGCCATGTTGATGGCGGCAGCCACCAAGAGGGAATTAGCTCAGGTGAGCCCCTCGGTCCATGCACCGAGCGAGGAGTCCTGCTCGATGAATCACCTCGGGAAGCAGGTATTTAGTTCAGCGACCTTCTCAGTAAGGTCCCTGAACTACATGGCACATGTCATCAGGATGCAGCGAGATCTTATCAAAGAATATGCTGCTTCCCCCCCAGAGTCCATGTCGGCAGAGGACAAGCAGTTGTACTCCACTCGTATGGCCACTCTAAGATGTGTTTCAAATACCTCTATGCAGCTTTTGTCCCACGCCACAGAGGAAGCCGCTAGAGTCAGCGGAGTGGGTCTAGTCATGAGACGTCAGGCCTGGCTCCGACATTGTGACTTCGCAGAGCCCTTTAAGGCGTCCTTTGCGAATGCCCCCTTTGATGGTTCTGCCTTGTTTGGCAAGACCGTTCACGAGACACTTGTCCAGAGCAAAAAGGACGGGAAGACGTTGTCTGCCATCGGAGTCCGCTTCTCTGCTCCCCAGAGGCCCTTCTCCAAGAACCAAAAGGGACAGAAGAAGATGTGGTTCAGGAAATCGCAACATTCCCATCCTGCTCTGGACAACCAGTCCTTCCGTGGCAGAGGAGGACAGGGCGTACGCCACCGTAGAGGCAGAGGGGCCCCGAAAAATTTTGGGTCCAGAGAAACCTTCTCTGATCGGCCCACGCACTAGCCCTGAGGGGTTGCCCGACTGCTCCACTCTGGAGGCAGTTGGGGGGAGGGCGCCTCTCGAAGCACCTGGCGGCTTGGGAGTCCATTACGTCAGATCGCTGGGTGCTTCGTATCATATCCAGAGGTTACAAAATTCCACTGCACCATGTCCCCAGACTCAAAAACCTCCCCGATGTACCACCCGATCAGAGGGAGGCGGCAGCTGCAGAAATTCAGCAGCTGCTAAAAAAAAAGAGCCATCCAGCCCGTCCCCCCAGATCAGCTCGGATTAGGGTTTTACTCCAGGTTCTTTCTGGTGCCAAAAAAGACGGGGGGCTTGAGACCGATTCTCGACCTTTCACTCTTGAACCTGTCAGTAACCAAAGAAAAATTCCGGATGGTCACCCTTCAATCCAATCTCCCCCTCTTGCGGGAGAGCGACTGGATGTGCTCAATAGACCTCAAGGATGCGTACTACCACATTTTAATGGACAGACGATCCAAGAGGTTTCTCCACTTCCGGCTGGGAGCCAGTCACTATCAGTTCAGGGTCCTTCCCTTTGGTCTTGGTCACACCACAGCCCCCCAGGGTGTTTACCAAAGTGTTAGCAGTGACAGCAGCCCTCCTGAGACTCCAGGGAATGCAGGTCTTCCCGTACCTGGACGACTGGCTCCTGTCCGCCCCAACAAGGCATCTACTTTGCGCAGCCAGAAATTACTTTCTCTGGCTAGCTCCCCAACTAGGCATTACGATCAACATGGGACAAATTCTCCCTTGCTCCGACACAAGTGATAGAATTCATAGGGGCCAAACTAGATACGAGAAGTCTGTGAGCGTTCCTCACTTCGGAGCGACTTCAAAACCTGAAGCTTCATGTGCGGGCCATCCTCCAATCAAAAGCCCCACCGGTGAAATTGGTCCTGTGGGCGCTAGGCTCCATGGCGGCAGCAATAACTCTTCTTCCATGCACTCGTCTGAATTTGAGGGTGCTACAGTGGACCCTTTTAGTACAATGGTCCTTTCAGTTTCTTCCCCTCAGTCACCCTATCTCACTCAGCAGGGCTTGCAGGAGGGCCCTCTTATGGTGGCTCCAGTCTCCGGACCTCCATATGGGACGACCCTTCTGCATGCCGCCTCCCCTCGCCAGGGTGACCACGGACGCTTCTTGCCTCGGGTGGGGGGGCATTGCTCAGGCAGAACGGTCCAAGGCACGTGGAACGACACAGAGACCTCCTTGCATATCAATGTTCTGGAGATGAGGGCGGTGCTGTCGGCGTTGCAAGCACTTCAGAACCTTCTCCCCGTAGGAACTATTGCGATACAGATGAACAACATGTCAGTTGTCTGGTACATCAACAAACAGGGGGAAACCAGGTCCTACCCTCTCTGTCGAGAGGCCGTGAGGGTGTGGGAATGGACAATCTCCACCAACCGCTTCATTATCGCAACGCACATTCCGGGACGGTCCAACATTCTGGCGGACAAGCTCAGCCGCACTATTCTTTCCCCTTACGAGTGGTCTCTCAATTCCCAGGTAGTGAAGTGGATTTTTGCCGAATGGGGGCAACCCTGCTGCGATCTTTTTGCCACTCCCTCAAATATAAAATGCTCCAGCTTCTTCGCTCTGATTCCCCCCACCTCGGGGAAACCCTGAGAGATGCTCTAGTGCATGCTTGGCCTCCCGGTCTACTTTATGCCTATCCTCCTCTACACCTGATGCTGAAACTTATACAGAAAGCCTCTCGGTTGGGGAGCAGAATGATCCTCATTGCCCCATTCTGGCCTCGTCAAACTTGGTTCCCTTTCCTGTGGTCTCATTTGGTGAATCCTCCCTGGATTCTGGATCCCATTCCGGATCTAATATCCCATCCCTTAGGTCTACTGACCCCGAATCGGGACAACCTGAATCTGACAGCTTGGCTGCTCCAGTTCCACTCTTAGTCAGGACTCCCGTCATCTCTTCACCAGTTAAAGCCATCTTGGTGGCAACACATAAACCTTCCACTAGAAAAGTCTATCGCAGTAAATGGAAGCGTTTTTCCATCTGGGCGGAACACCATAACATAGATCCCTTCACGGCTTCGTTACCGTCCGTCTTGGATTTCCTCACCGGACTTTTTCAACGGGGAGCTAGCTGTTCTATGGTCAAGGTTCAATTGGCAGCCATTTCTCATTACCATGTGGGACACGAGACAGGTCCCTTGATGACTGCGAAATTATGTAAAACCTTCCTCAAGGGTACTTTCCTGCTCAGGTCTCCTGTCAAGGAAGCTGTGCCCCCTTGGGATCTATCACTAGTCCTTCAAGCCTTGACTGCCCCTCCCTTTGAACCAGCTGCCTTGGCCGAACTTAAATACCTTTCCTGGAAAATGGCATTCCTTGTCGCCATCACTTCAGCGAAAAGAGTTTCCGAACTTCAGGCCCTTTGTGCAAAACCTCCCTACTTGATTTTTCATCAGGATAGAGTGTACCTCAGGACCAATCCCTCCTTTCTTCCTAAGGTGGCCTCAGAAACCAATATCAATCAGTCCATTAACCTGCCAGTTTTCTTCCCTAAGTACCAGAATAAAGGAGAATACAAGCTGCATTCCTTAGACATGCACAGACAACTGCGCTTCTACATTCATACGACGGCTGGTCACAGACAATCCGATCAGTTGTTCATTTCCTTTGCCAAATTCAATTTGGGTAAAACTATTTCTAAGGTCACCTTATCACGATGGATTTCACAATGTATTCTTCTGGCCTATGAAACTTCTGGGAGGCCCGCACCTCAGGGAGTACGGGCACATTCTACTTGCTCCATATCTACTTCTGCCGCCTTTAGATCTAGAGTATCTTTGGATGATATTTGCTCTGCAGCCACTTGGGCCTCATCTCATACCTTTATCAACCATTATAAGCTGGACGTTATTTCCAGAGGGAGAGCATCCTTTGGCTCCGCAGTGCTCCGGAACATCCTTCCATGATGGCCGCCCAAGATTCAGGTAGCTGGGGACTCTGTCCCAAAGGTTGCTGACAAATGAAGTCCCTACTTCAGATTAAGAAGTTATGTACTCACCATAACGTTCCATCTGAGTAGGTGACTTCATTTGTCTGCAACCATCCCTCCCTCCTTCCCCCTGGCCTTCAGAAGTTAATTCTTGAATGCCCTTCCTTGGTCCCTTTCGGGATGCTTTTGGTCTGAATTTTGGTATAAGGGCAAACTTGAACTGAGGTCAATCAGGGTTGGCAGGGGATTATGGGTAAGGGGGGAGCTAGGAGCTCAGATCCATAAGCTGTAAAATAAGTTGCCGGCTCGGATCCAAAGTCGGATCCAAGACCCAAAGGTTCCAAAGGTTGCAGACAAATGAAGTCACCTACTCAGATGGAACGTTATGGTGAGTACATAACTTCTTATTCTTTGTTGTCAGGTCTGTGAGGGGAGCAGCTATGGTACTATAACTGGGGACGAACTTTTTGTAGTACCCTGCTATCCCTAAAAATGCCCTCACCTGCTTTTTGGTAACAAGTGTATACCATGTCTAAATGACTTCCACTTTGGCAGGTTCTGGCCTTTTCTTACCACTCCCCACTATATGTCCTAGGTAGGAGATCTCTGCAATACCCACCTGACATTTGCTCAGCTTAATGGTCAACCCTGCCCTCTGTAGTCTGCCCAGCACCTCCCTGACATGCTGAAGGTGCTCTGCCCAGGAATGGCTGTAGATGGCAATATCATCTAGGTAAGCAAGGGCAAACCCTCCTGCTCCTGCTAGGATATGATTTACCAGCCTTTGGAAAGTTGCTGGGACATTCTTCATTCCAAAGGGCATCTTTATGAACTCATACAAGCCAAAAGGAGTCACAAAGGCTGACTTTTCTGTAGCACTGAGAGTCAAGGGCACTTGCCAGTAACCCTTGGTAAGATCAATGGATGTAAGATACTTAGCCCCGCCCAGCTGCTGTAGGGCCTTATCTGTCCTAAGCATGGGGTAAGCATCTGACTCTGTGTGACTATTTAATTTCCTGTAGTCCACACAGAACCTGGTGCTGCCATCCTTCTTTGGCACCAGCACCACTGCGGAGGCCCAGAGACTGTTGGACTCTTGTATCACCCCTAGCTCCAACATGTTCTGTACCTCCTCCATCAGAGTCTGACTCTCTCAGGCACTCTATAAGGGGCCTGCCTAATAAGCCTTTGGGGTCCTGTATCCATCTGGTGCTACCCCAGGTGGGTACACCCTGTTTCCCAGTGAACATGTCCTCAAATTCCTGCAACACTGCTTGGATTTCTCAAACCTGGGTAGGAGATAGCTGCTGGGACATTGCTACCCCTTCCACTAAGGTGTCAGCCCGAGCCTCAATGAGGAGATCAGTCCCCAGATCTCCCTCAGACTCCTGCAATCCACTGCAAATGCTCAGCACAAGGGCCTCCTTAGCCATAGTAAGGTTTCATTATGTTAACATGGTACAATTTGTGCCTCTGCCTTCTGCCTAGCAGTTCCACCATGCAATTAACATCACTTCCCTTTTTTACCACCTTGTACCCTCCCAAGCTGCTTGCAGTTTGTTGTGTCTGACAGGAATGCGAACCATTACCTGCTGCCCCACAGCATACTCTCTAGCTCGAGCATTCCTGTCATACCACACCTTTTTCTGTTGTTGGGCTTCTGCTAGGTTCTCCTGGGCCAAGCCCATGAGTTCCCTCAGCCTTGTCCTGAGGTTTAGGACGTATGCCACAACATACTCCTTGTGAGACTTGCACTCACCTTCCCACTTATCACAAATTATATTTAGAGGTCCCCTCACCCTATGCCCATACAGCAACTGAAAGGGTGAAAAACGTGGATTCCTGGGGAACCTCTCTGTAAGCAAACAACAGATGGGGCAAATATTTGTCCCACTCCCTCTTAAACTGATCTGCAAATGCCAATAGCATGGATTTGATTGTAGAGTTTAACCTCTCAACAAGACCATTAGTCTGGGGATGGTAGGGGGTGGTCTTCATGTGCTTCACCCCGCAGGACTTCCACAGACAAGCCCAGCAGGTCTGACATTAAAAAACTGGCACCTCTGTCAGTCGGTATTTCTTCTGGGAAACCTACCATGCTGAAAATCTCTAGCAAAGCATTTGCCACCTTCTCTGCATCAATGGAGGACAAAGCCACTCCTCAGGGTATCGTGTAGCATAATCCACTGCCACTAGGATATACTTTTTCCCTGTGAAACTTTGGGTACTCAGAGGACCCACAATATCCATAGCTACCATCTGAAATGGCTCCTCAATCACAGGTAAAGGTATCAATGGAGCTCTCACCTTGTCTCCTGCCTTGCCTACCTTTTGGCACTGCTCACAGGTCCTGCAGTACCCTGTTACATCCTTGGAAATTCCAGGCCAGTGGAAATTCTGCATTTTTCATCTCTTTGTATGTTTTATGCCCATATGACCTGCAAAGGGAATATCATGTGCTATGGCTAGAAGTGCCAGACGGTAGGCTCTAGGCACTACCAACTGCTGTACTGTCTCACCTTCTAGCCCTTCCTCAGGGGTCCACTCTCTGTATAGTAACCATTTGTTCCCAGTATACAGATTCCACCTTTCCTTGAGAATCAGGTGCTTCCCTAGCTACCTGCCTCAGGCCTTGCAATGTAGGGTCTGAGAGCTGAGCCTGTCTCAACTCTCTCCTTGTAACCCTTCCCAGCTCCCCTTCCACAGGAAGTCTGGCATCCTCTGACAGTGGTGCCTCACTGCCAGCCTGGGTACTACTACTCACCTCTACCTTTGCAGTCACTCTGTCCAAGGGACCATCAGTACCCCCAAGCAGCTATGGTTCACCTTCAGTCTCACTGCTACAGGGTAGCTCCCTCCCTGAAGGAACCACTTCACCAGTCCTGGCTGCAAGTATGCAGTTTGTCTGGGTCTCCCCCAGGCTACCAGACCCACATGCTTGTCTCCTTGCCTGACTGCGTGTAACTGCATAAGCATATGGTACTGCTTCATCCAAATCCTTCCATCAGGACATCTGCAGGATGGTAGTTCGGTGCCCCTGTTGTCTCAGGGCAACCTACTATTGGCATTTTGTCTTTCCCACTTACTGACTCCCTCATCTTTTGGTCCCCACCTTGCCTCCGTGGATACCTGTATGCCTCATGGCCCCACTGGTTGCATTCAAAATATTTAACCCTAGCTCCTGGACTTGTACCTAGCTAGTGGCTTCCCCTACTGCAGATTCTGTTGGAGCAGTCTGTGCTGCCCACCATGGGTTCCTTTAGACCCATGAGCAGTACTAGGGGTCCCATTCCTGTGCAGGACTGCCCTGCTTGCCAGGTATAGGTCTCCCTTCTTCCCCAACTCATCTGAAGTAGCACATTGTCTGTCAGCTAACCACATCCTCATGTCCTCAGGAAAAGTGCTAAGGGCTTGTTCCCTCACCAAAAGGTCTGCCAGCCCTTCAAAAGTGGTGACCTGACATCCACTCACCCACCTATGGAAATAAGTGCTCAGTTCAGCAACATATTCATACACACTTTCATCTGCCTTGTGTCTATGCTCACAAAACATTTTCCTATACGTTTCAGGTGTTCCCTTAAACAATTCTAACAAGTGATTTTTAACAGCAGTATAATGAAAACATGCAACTTCAGATATTTTTGACAAAACAGTTACAGCTTTACCGTGGAGTAAGGGAGTCAGGAACCATACCCAGAGCCTTTGGTCATCACTATACTGTTTGCATACCCTCTCAAACATATGAATGAAACTATCAAAAGTATCCCCCACTTTAAATTGCGGAATAAATTTACTGACCTTTTGTGCGTCTGGGGTCCACTTACTCCCTTCGCATTACCTCCACGACTCTGGAGAAGAGTCAGCATTTCCCTCTCATGCCTCTTCTTCCACTTCTTTTCCTCAGCTTCTTTCTTGCCTGGCCTCCAACTCAAATCTCTTTAGCTCCAGATGGATTTTTAAGTCCTCTGCAGAAAGGTTGAGCTGTCCATTCTCCAAGGGTATTACATCTCTACTGCCAGTCTGATTGTCTTCCTGGTTGCTGTTTTCTGATGCAGCTGTAACCAAGGCTGCAGTTAGGTCTGCCTTAGTCAGATTTCCATGCACCATTCCCCTAGCCTGGCACATCTCTGCCAGCTGACTCCTTGTCAGCTTTCCATACTCCTCTGCTGACATGCTGCCTGCTCACCCTGACTAACTAAGCTAACAAAAAAATAAAACAATTGTGATCTTAACTCTTGAGTATTCACTGCGTGGCTGATTTAGAGTACAAAACACCTTCAAAGCTCACTGTACACAAGCTACAGGAATTCACAATGCTCACACCAGTACAAGCCAATTAGTATTTGCCAACCAATTAACATGTAGTGTGGATATCATGCCGCTGCCAAACAATTAATATGTGATGCCCATGCCCTGGCCCATCAATCAATGAGCCTTAATCTCCAGGTTCCCAATAAGACTCCCCACTGGCACAGCTATAGGGTCCAGATCTCAGCCTAGTGGGCAAGCTAAAATCTCCAGCACCCTCTCTGTCCAACCAGTGCTTCGTTTCCCTGCCCAGGTAGGTCACACACACACACACACACACACACACACACACACACACACACACACACACACACACACACACACTTTGATTAGAGTTTATACAACCACACAGACACTCCTGGGGAAGGCTGGCACAGGTTCTCCAGCTTTGCCCCTTTCCCCAGACTGTACAGTAGTACCAACTGCCACTATCCACTAATATTTATCAGCTACTCAAAGGCCCTTAAAAGGGTGTCCAAGTATTACTGTGCAATATTATTATCCAATTGGTAAGCATGACTAAACATTCAAGGCTTATTAGAGTGACTTGGTACAGGATCACTATATACTTGCAGTGTACTCTACAGCTTAAATTATCTCTACACAAAACAGCCACAGATAAAAGGGTTTAAAAGTATATAATAATAGTTAAAAACACAATACAATACTTTTTATTACACAGTGCTAGTCAAGAGTTCAGAGATCACAGAGAAATACTTAAAATAATTCCGTAGTACAGTTCTGACATTACAGAAAAACAATTAGTCTAATCTTTCTAGTTTCTGCCATTTCTAAGAAAAAAACACAAGTCTAAGATAAACCTACAGATGGAGCAAGACAGTGCTGATGAGTTGGATGGTCAAGACAAAAATGCTTTATGCTCCCTGATTCTCTCTGTTTTTAAAGTCAAATTTCTGGTTCACAGTACATCATTATTCACACCTCCTTTGGTTCCAAGGTTAATAGAAACTACATTCTTTAGTAAGCTCACACCAGGTTAGTAAGCAAAGCCATTTAAGGACATTTATGCATGCACATTCTGGCCATAAAATCTGGCTTTAAACAATTGCAAGAATTTCTTCATCTAGACCAGCCGGAGATGACTTTAGATCAAAGGGTCACAACATGTTTTACTTGGTCAGCAGAGTGCACTGTTGTTAGATTTTTGTAACAGCATTTTCTTCATTTAAGACAACAAGCCTGTGGCTTACATTAATATTTACAAATGACAGAATTATCTATAAAATTCTATCTTGCTAGGCTAGCAGCCTTCACCTATCTCCGCTAGCCTTCCCCTATCATCACAGTTGCTTCCTGGCATTTTTAGTTTTCTGCTTTGCCCTTTTGCCTCTGTACCGCCCCAAGGGTCTTCACCAAATGCCTTTGCTGCTGTGATTGCTTTCTGCAGGTTGAGGGGGATACAGGTATTTCCTTACATGGCAACCTTCTTGTTCAGTCCTCTTCTCCAGAGATTTTACTTCAGCAGCTACAGTATGGTATTTCTCTCACGTAAAGCCTGGAGTTTACTATAAACTTCCAAAAATCATTCCCAACTCCTTCTCAGGATCATGGTTTTCTGTGGTCCAGGCTCTAGATTGTTCCAATGCTGGGATCCATGCCTCCTCCCAAGGCTTTAATGCTGATTGCTTTCTTTCAATCCCTTCTTCATCTGGCTTCAGTTACAGCCAGGTAATTTCTAAGTGCTCTAGCTTACATGGCATCCACTGTTCCTATGCTTCATCTGGCCATGCTCTATATGAGGAAGCTCCAGTGGTTTCTAAATTCACTTTGGCTTCATCCTTCTTATCCTTTAGATTTTTTAGTCCCTCTTATTCCATGCCTCAAGATGGAACTGTCCCTCAACCCAGGACTTCCTTTTCAACCTACATTCCCCTCTTAGGAACTCTTCCCAGATGCCTCAGATATGAGATGGGGGGCCTCCTTTGGTCCTCTGAAAGTGCAGGTCCTTTGGTTTCTTCGACAAAAGAAAGATCACATCAGTGTCAGAGATGAGAGCTCTTCTTTTGGCTCTACAAGCTTTTCATTCTCTTTTCATTCCAGGACCTCCCAAAATTCTCACTGACAATACCACAGTGGCTTGGCATATCATCAAGCAAGGAGGGACAAGGTCTTATCCCCTGTGCAGATTAGCTCTTCAGATTTGGAATCTAGGTATCCAGTATCAGGCACTCATCAGGAAGGTTATATTCCCTCAGATTGGAATAGAGTGGCAGATTCTCTGAGTACATCCATAACATAATCCCATAAGTGAATGCTTCACAGCAATGTGTTTCTGGACATTGCCCACCAGTGGGGTACTCCTCAAGTAGATCTAGTTACCTCCCTTCTGAACAGACAACTTCCTTTCTTTTGCACCAGAGTCCCCATATTCTCTTGCCTGGAAGGTAGATGCGCCACTCTCTTTTTCTTGGAAAGGGATGTTTCTTTATGCCTTCCCTCCTCTTCCTTTCATTCAGAAGGTCCTGTTCCAGATAAAAGAGGATGCTCCCAAAATCTTGCTGGTGACTCCCTTTTGGCCCAAACAGTATTGGTTCGCTCTTCTGCATTTAGCCAAGGACAGTCATCACAAGTTACTTCACAGATCGGACCTACTCATACAAGACAAGGGGTCTCTCATCCATCCCCACCTGTCCACTGTTCAACTGACATTGTGGATGATAGTGTTTTGATCCCTTTCAGATACCTTTTTTGTGCGGAAGTGCTTTGAGTCCTGCAGGAGGCTAGGAAACCCACTACTAGAAAATCTTATTTGTCCAAATGGAAGAGATGTTCTATTTGGTTTGTTTCTCATAACTTGAATCCATTTACTGTGGATGTTCATTTGGTTCTCTCTTATTTATGTGAATTGCTCAATGCTTGGTTGGCATAGTCTTTTGTTAAGGCCCACCTATCTGCTATTTTTACTTGTCTGCCTTTGACTTCCCCTTTGGCCTCTAGATTTGAGGCCAAATAGTTTCTTAAATGCATTCTTCTCATTAGGCCTCCCAGGAAGTCTGTCCCTCCTTCATGAGATCTTAACTTTGTTTTGGAGAAATTGACTCAGGCTCCTTTTGAGTCTGCTGCTTCGGCTTCCTTACAGCATTGTTCTTAGAAGACTGTTCTTTCTTTGGCCCTTAATTCTGCCAGACTGGTGTCTGAGCTGCAAGTCCTAATGGCTGTTCCCCATTTTTATTGTTTCATACTAATCTTTCTTTTATGCCTCAGGTGGTAAATGAGTTGTCTTTTAATCAGTCTATTCATTTACCAACTTTTTCCCCTTCTCCCGAGTCTGCTAATGAGAAGGGTTTGCACACCTTGGATTTGCATAAACATCTCCAATATTATTTGGCTAAACTACTTTGAATACCAATAGTGTAGCAATACTATTACCAGCTAATCTTCTCAGATGTACCTCTGCAGTCAAAAACAGAACTTCACCTCTTTCTCTAATTAAAACACTTTAATAAGTCTGAAAAGTAAAAAATAATATTTTAGTTAAGAAATATAACAATTGATTGAGCGCTTTCATCCTCAACATACTAGGACTTCATCAGAATCATTTTTACCAGCTTCCACCTTTTATATCTCTAGAGGGTTGGGAGGGTGGCCTAATGGTTAAGGTGTTTGCCTTACAAACACAAGGTGCAGGGTTTGAGTCTCACAAGGGATAATTGGCTAAGCTTAAAATAGCTCGCAAGGGCAGTTAGCTTAGTACTAATCTATGACCCACCCTAATTAATTAAAAAGAACTTCCTTAAAGAAACAGTTTAATTAATAAAACCACTCCAGTTAAATATAAAAATATATAGGAATACTATACAAAACGTCATATAACAGTATTTAAAATTTATTAAAAATACAGTAAAAATACATTAAAAATGCTAGCACTCATATATTTAATAATGGTTGTAAAGAAATGGTTTTACTAATACCAGTGTAATGTGATGCATGATTCCTAAGCTGCCATTTCACTTCCCTTTCTTGTAATTTGGTCTTTATGTTACCACCCATAGGGTTACCTTAGTTTGATCTAAAATACCAAAACAGAAAATTTTAAAGCTGGGCCAAACTCTTTAAAGCTTATATAAAGCATTGTTCTCATTATTTTTGCCAATTTGATACATATACTTGTATATTATTTTTTGGCGACATCTCTTCATTTTGACCACAAAAAAGCCAGGCAACCTAAGCACTTAGCAAGATACTGCTTTCGATTGGCAATTTCCCCTTAAAAATACAACTTTAGAGCCTAAATTGTTTTCTAATGTTAGGTTTTGCACCTCTAAAATATAGGGGGATTGAGCACATTAACCACACTTCACTGTTCCTCTTTTTTGGGTACCTTGGTGGACATGACTGTGACCCTTCAAATATTTCCTTTAAATTAGGTCCTGTCTTAAAGATAAAAATGGGCTTAATCCTTAAAATTTGATGAAAATGGGGATTTCCCTGTAAATGTTTTAATTTCTCTTTACAATATTTTTTTAATTTCATGTGTGTGAGGTCCATATTCAACTATTAAGGCTATTTATATTCACTGTCCCCTAGCTTCCCGCCTTTAGGTATTAAACCTACCCCCAATAAGAGTTTATATTTCTCACCCCATTGAGACTGGACTTTACTCGTATATCTTCTACCAACTGGTGGGGAGACCACCTCTATCTAGAAACGTCTTAGCTACCAGGGCTAACTCATTAGGTACATCATCAAATTGAGAAGCCATCCTAGAGGCCCTTATGCATTACCTTTTAACTGCGTGTTTCTTCTGACTAAGGGGATGGCAACTAGAAAAATCCAAATAAGAATTATTAAAAAAGAAAGAACTTCATGACACAAAAGCATTCAAAAAGAATTAAAAGGAAAACCTCATCAACTCTTGTATTATTTAGCGCTTTCGTCTTCTTTAATATCAAGACTTCTTCAGAATGACATGTTTCATTAATACAACCAACCATTTTAACATTGTTTAAATACATTACTTCAAGTAGTTTATTTAAATTAGCACAACAGTTCCTATCCAATAATAATGTAACAACAGTAGTCTTGCAATGTGCTGTATGCATCTTCATCATCATTAAAAAGGTAGATCAGTTAAATAGGAGGGGTGCCATGTGAATTCTGTAGTGTTGTGTGCATACCAGGGTCGTGTGCAACAAGGATACATGGAACAGAAGATAATAAAAGTTTTGTTTTTTTTTTTTGCACGATACCTCAGGCTTCTTTCCAAGTTTCTATTCCAGGTATACTTGTTGCACATGACCCCGGTATGCACACGACACTACAGGATTCACATGGCACCCCTCCTGGTTAATTGATGTACCTTTTTAATCATAATGAAGATGCACACAGCACCTTGCAAGACTACTGTTGTTAAATTATCATTAAATAGGAACTGTTGTGTTAATTTAAATAAACTACTTGAAGTAATGTATTTAAACAATGTTAAAATGGTTGCTTGTATTAATGAAACATGTCATTCTGAAGAAGTCTTGATATTAAAGAAGATGAAAGCACTAAATAATACAAGAGTTGCTGGTGTTTTCCTTTTAATTCGTTTTGAATGCTTTTGTGTCACGAAGTTCGTTCGTAGTTAGTGAAATTTATCTTCGTTTTAGTGTGTTTTTTTACCAGTTGCAAGAATTACTAACATTTGAATTCCTATAAACTGTTGGTTTAAAACATTCCTGGTATATTTGATGAAAGTGTCCAAATAATTTATGCCATTCTTGTTAAAATTGTGTGTGAATTTTAAAAATGTGGATGTATTAAGGTAATTGTCAAATTCTGATATTTCATTTCTAGTCCATGCCACAAGATAAAGATATCATCTAAAAACCTCACATGTAATTTTATATGTTTATTGTAATTGCTGCCAAACACAAACTTGGATTCCCACTGAAATAAAACCAAGTTAGCACAGACTGGTGCGCAAGAGGCCCCATGTCTACACCTTTATTTTGTTTTAAAAACTCCCCTTCAAAGAAAATATAGTTATGATCAAGAACTAAAGTTATTAATTCATTTATAAGATTTAGCTTATAGCAAGAGAACGTTGTGTATTGAATTAAACTATTGTAAAAGTGTTGAAACCTCCTCCTTTGGGACTGAAGTAAAAAGGTCCACAACATCTATGGTTAAAAAAAATAATTTCCTCAACGCAAAGGTTTTTGAGTCTCCCTAAAAAATCCCAGGAGTCTATAATTAGATGGTTAACTGTTTTATAGACTGTTTTTAGCCATCTATCAGTACAGACTCTTATAGAAGGTGTCTTATAATCTCGACCTGCAACTATATGTCTAAAAGGTGTTTTTTCATGTTTTATGGATTTTAAGGATATCAAAGATGGTAACAGAAATGGAGTTCTGAACATTCAATACATTAAAAATATTAGTAGAAATTCCCTGATCCAGTAAGTACTCTTCCAAGTAAGAGTCTATTCTTTGATAACTTGTATTAACCTCACTGATAGAAGCACTGGAATAGATTTCTGTATCAATTAATAAATTAAATATTCACTTAGAATAACTCAAGGGAGTCAAATAGAATAATGCCCACCACCCATGTCTGTTTTTATATATGTACAGTTCGATCATTCCTGAGTTGTTCAAATCTCTCTACCCCTTATTTAGATTAGAGTAATTTAGCCATTTGTTTTTGGTATTAGCCTGTCGTTTATAAAGGTCATCAGAAATGGCCTTTTTAAATACACTAATGGTGGGGTGCAACAGTGATATGGAAGGACAATGTATAGTTGTGTAAAATCTTACCATAAATGTCCTTCTCTTCAGTGTTGCAGTATTAACTCCCTCCCTCCTCCCCCTGGTCCTTTTTCCTGCTGGATGTGCCTATTACCTGATTTGTCCTTGGGCTGTCGTTCCAACTGAGGTTTTCAGTTCTGGAGATGGTACATCCAGATGTCACCTTAATGCCATATACTGTGTGCAGGAAGCATACATGTGACATACGGCATACCCATTACAATCTAAAGGCTTTGGTATACTGGCCAGATGTCGGGCTGCCTAGGGAGGGAATCCTTATTGTAAAGAATACTGTAGCAGTGAAGAGAAAGACATCTACTGTTATGATAAGATTTTACACAGCTGTACTGTTTCATCTTAAAGCTTACGCAATGGCAAACTCAACTGTACTGATAGTTGACAACTTTATAGTGCAGGTAAAGCAATATCAATTGTTTATATAATATTTTTTAGATATAAATGTTATGTTTTTTTCTAAGTATCTCAACAACCAAGTAACTGACAGAATTGCTTAGCCTCCTATGAAAGCTCTCAGGCAGGATAAACAAAATGCTGCAGACAGTATAGTGGTTTCTGAGATATTGAAGTTGTTTACAAAATACTACTGACTTAATAGTTACTGTATTTACTGTGATTTATGAAATTAATTTTAAGGCCTAGAACCTAAAGAATACTATCACTATAAAAAGTTTGTACTTAAGAGTTTGCCTTTTATACATATTTAGTAACCCCTATGGTTGCAGAGATGTGAACATTTGTTTGAAATGCGAGGACATAATTAAATTCTATCAAAAATCTTAGGTTTCACTCATGAAGTTAACAGTGCAAACTTCTAGAGCTCCATTGAAGGGAATGACTTAAGATCCCAAGTTATAAAACGGCTAATCTTTAAAAAAAAAGTTTGCATGCTCACACATTATTCTCCTGAGACTCTGCTGAAATGGTCTCCTGTATGTCCCAGTGATATTTTGTCAAAAGTGTAGATATGTAAGTAAACAAACACCAATGAACCTATGCACAAGCAAGCATACTGTCAACATTTTACACAATGCACTAGGCACGTATTTGACATTTCAAACAGATACTGGTATACTGGCAATGTGAATTCAGCGCCATTTTTTAATGTTTTTTTGACTCCCTATGTAAATTGTTAGCCTTTTTAAAATTTTTCTAAGCCCATTCATTCCCTACCATTGACATTGGCCTCTGTCTTGGGCAAGAGCCAACTAGACGGTGCTATCATCTAGGCAGGAATGGAAGTTGTTTTACCTTGTTCATCCTTTCTGCATCAGTCTTTCTTGCAACCTGTTGCCCTTTAAATGGTTTGCCAGTCTCCATCACACTTTGCTTTAACCAGTATCTTGAGGAGCCATGAAAGAATCAGTACCACTACTGACACTTTCCTGCAGCTTTAAAGCCAACAGGCTCACCAATTCTCCATGGTTATTATTTAAACTAACCTGCTTGGAATCCTACAAAAAAGCCTTCATTAACAAAGACTGCTGTGCAGTTTTATTATTCTCGAATTGCACACCCCTAAGTGACTGATATGAGACCCTGTATTACAACAGAAGTGTTCAATACCTTCCTCATGCCACTGAAGCTTACTTTCAAGCTTTCATCTCCACTCCTGGATATTTCAGTGTGTTACAAGATGTGAAGTTGTTCAATCTCGCCTTCATTATTACTGATGGGTTCAGAGCCGACCAAATAGCAAATCTTGAGGTCTCAAACAGTTTGAGGCCAAAGACCTATCCCACAATGCACCACTACATTCCCCAGATCTAGTTTGCCGCTGCAACTGATTGGGTGTTCTCTACATCTCTTGGCCTTTGGAGAGAGAAGTTTATGATTTCTTTGAATATTTCTTAATAGTTTTTTATATTAGGTCTTAGTAGTATAGTTCTTTGCTCTGGTTGTCCGTTTTCAGACTTATATCTTGTTGGATAGTTTTTTTCTCTGGGTGTTAGTATTGTTTTGGGCTTGGCCCTGTTTTTCAAGTTGGCCGTTGGCCTTTTGCTAAAAGTATTATAGCTCTATCCCAGCCTAGTTAGGCTTGCTGCAGTTTCTGCATTTTTCTTTTATTAGGCGGTTAGGCTCTTGGCCGTTTTTCTTGGCTGTTTTTTGTTTCTTAGCTTTTAGGCTTTTTCTTATACAGTAGAAGACTTATTGCTGCCCTATCATACCCTAAGCCAGTTAGGCTAATTTTTTTTGGACATAGTTCTTGTTAATTTTGGCTACAATGTCTGAAAAAGCTAAATTTGGATTTAAAAGGTGCCCCAAATGTAGTCAAAAAATGTCAATCACAGACAGTCATTCCACATGTGTGTACTGCTTAGGGGGGTATACTTACAGGAGGTTTGCTCCATTTGTCATGGCTTCAGCTCCAGGGTGTTAGCTGAAAGGAAGCGTAAGCTGGTAGAGTAGGGGTTTAATTAAATCTGCCTTCCAAACAGATTTGGATTCTGCTTCGAGTCAACCAAAACCCTCTTCTCCAGCTTCTTCATCTAGTTCGGCTCCGAAGGGCTCTTTGGTCCCAAAGACATCTAAAAAGGCCACGGTGTCCACTCCAGTGCCACCAGAATGGACCATTCAGGTTGCTGGTAGCAGCCAGTCCCCAGTTTTGGAACCAGTATCTCCTACTTTGAGGTTCCTGATTCTGGGGTCACTGGCTCCGTCGGTGGTCTCCTCTCGGGCTTCCAGACTCTCCAATTTGGATGTGGACCGAGTGGTGCGGAGACTTCTACAGGATCCGGCGCTTACTAAAATTCTGTCGGCTTCGACTCTAGCAGCTTCGGAACTGACAAAGTCCTCTCCTGTTGTTGTTGCTCCTCCTCCGACTCGAACTGAGACATCGGAGCCGGAGCAGGCCAGTCAGTCATTGGTGGAGCTGTCGGTACCGACACTCACCTCTGAACTGTCCGACCACCCTGATATCCTCTGCTTTGGTGGTGGAATCTGGGATCCGACACTCTCCTGTCTGTTCCGGGGGGGGGGGGGTCGAACTGATACATCTATTCCGACTCTCCTTCTTGGGGCTTCAGCACTGATGAGTTTGGCTCCTACCTCAGGCTCGGAGCCAGCAGTTCTGGTGTGGGAGGAGTCCTCAGTGTTTTTGGACCTGGGTGCTTCCTCACATCAGAGCCTTAGGGCCTTCAATACCATGAGAAGGGCTTTGTCCCCTTGTACTTCCACAACCTCTGATATGGCAACCACATCCCGAAAGGTGTCTACTTCTTCCCTGCTTCCACAGGTTCACTGTAAGTGCAGGGACCCAGAGCCTCAGGATGCCCCCTGGGGGAACCCTTCTCTTCCGAGACTTCCCCAGAGATTCCCACTGAGGAGGTCCCTCGGAAGAGATTATGTAAGAGGAGACATCTAGATTCCCCTCAGGAATCCATCACGTCGGACACCGATTTGGAGGAACTGGAAGGGTCCCCAAGTTCCCCCTCTGGGGATATTTCCTTTGGGGATATCCTTGAGATCCTTAGGCAGAAGGGGGACTGGCAGCCCCAAAACCCTACAGAGGATAAATTTGTGCTCCTGAAGGCTTTCGGGTCCCGACCCTCCACCTTTTGGGTGTCTCCGCCCTTCGATGAGTTGATGGATCTTTTGTCTCGAATTGCATGGGAGTCACCAGATTCTATGGAGCCTATCCCTAGAAGGCCAACCAAGTACGTTTCAGCACCCCATGATGAAACTTTTTTGTCTAAACCCATACCTGTTGATGCTATGGTGGTGGCGGCAGCCACTAAAAAAGAGATGTCTGAGACTTCTACGTCTCTCCATCCTCCTAATAAAGAGTCTAGGATAATGGACAGATTTGGGAAGTGCATGTTCAGTTCTACGACCTTTACACTTTGGTCATTGAACTACCTGACCCACTTCATACATCTACAGAGAGATCTCCTCAAGGAGCTTGGAGATGCTCTCCAGGGTGCAGTAGCCGACTCTGTGGTGGACAAGGTGACGTCTCAGCTTGCTGCCCTCAATTCCATCGTAAACTCTTCCATGTGCCTCATGTCTTGTGCAGCTGATGGAACGAGTATGGCTGCGGGTACAGGAACTGCTTTGTGAAGACATTCCTAGCTGATGGAACGAGTAGGGCTGCGGGTACAGGAATTTGTGAAGACATTCCTGGATGCGCTTTATGTTCTTTTGCAGAACCTTTTAAGTCGTTTTTTGTGAATGTCCCTTTCGATAGTTCCTCCTTATTTAGACCAAAGGTCAGAGAGACCCTCACCAGATGTGAGCAAGACAGTTAGACTCTATCTGCCATTGAAGTCCCTTTTGCTACTCCTACTAGACCTTATCCCAAAGGTCAACAGGGTGGGAAAATGTGGTTCCATAAGACCCAGGGAGCCTTTCTGAACTCACAAGGTGAAGCCTCCTCCAGGGGCAGAGGGGGATGCAATGGTGGAAGATGACGCCCATGTGGCAGAGGGGGTTTGCAGAACCAGGGTGACAGGTATCAGTTCCTTGGGAAACCCTATCAGCGCTCCTGAAAGGAGGCACGACTGTCCTGCTCTGGAGACAGTTGGGGGACGTTTGTCTTTGTACCTAGGCGCCTGGCTAAATATCTCAGAAGACCGATGGGTACAAAACATTATATACAGAGGATATTCCATCCCCTTTCACTCTCACCCCAGGCCAATAAAAGGAATCCCAGACATTTCACCCAGTCTATGGGATGTAGCATCCGTAGAGGTCCAGAAATTATTACAAAAAAGAGCCATCCAGCCAGTCCCAGCAGATCAACAAGGATCTGGAACTTACTCAAGGTTCTTTTTGGTACCAAAGAAGACAGGGGACTGGAGACCTATTCTGGACCTCAGCAGACTCAACAAATATGTGGTGAAGACGAAGTTCTGGATGGTCATACTTCAGTCCATTCTACCGTTTTTAGGGAAGGACAATTGGATGTGCTCTATAGATCTCCAGGATGTGTACTAACATATCAAAATGACCAGGCTATCCAGGGATCACCTGCGCTTCTGGCTGGGAGCCAGTCACTTCCAATTTCGGGCCCTGCCCTTTGGTCTCACTAAAGCCTCCAGTGTGTTCACCAAATGCATGGCAGTGGTCATGGCTCACTTGAGACATTCAGGAATCCAGGTGTTTCCTTACTTGGACGACTGGCTCCTTACTGCCCCCACCAGGCATCAGCTTATTCGGGCAAGGGACGCTACCATAGATCTATGTTTACAGCTGAGCATTACAATAAATTTAGAAAAGTCTGCCTTATTGCCATTGCAGCATACAGTCTTTATAGGAGCAGACTTAGATACGGTCAGCATGCCCCTGAAGCTCCCCCCTGAAAGAGTGATTGTCCTCCAACAACAAATTGTGGATCTCCTGTCAAAACGAAAAGCACCAGCATCACAGATTCTCAAACTGCTCGGCACTATGGCAGCAGCAATTATTGCAATACCTCTTGCGAGATCTCACATGCGCATTCTTCACTGGCTGCTATTCATGCAATGGACATTTCAGGAATTACCCTTGAATCATCTAGTTTTGATTACTGACTCTTGCAAGGATGACCTTCGCTGGTAGCTATCATCAGAGACGGTGACTATAGGCCTCCCATTTGTTCTCCCCACTCCAGTGGCAACGGTAACCACAGACTTCTCCCTGATAGGGTGGGGAGGGGCATTTATCAGGGATGGACAGCCCAAGGTACTTGTCAGGCTCACGAGGCTCATTTGCACATAAATGTCCTGGAGATGAGAGCAGTTCTTCTAGAGTTGCAGGCCGTTCAAGACTCTCTTCCTCTTGGCACGATTGCAATCCAATCGGACGACATGTCAGTAGTCTGGTACATAAACAAACAAGGAGGAACCAAATCCTACCCCCTGTGTTGAGAGACTCTGAGATTATGGAATTGGGCAGAGTCCACCCAGCGTTTTCTGATTGCAACGCACATCCTGGGGAAATCCAACGTAATAGCAGACACACTCAGCAGAGCTATTCTGCTACCTCACGAGTGGTCTCTCAAGACTGAAATAGCGGAAATGATTTTCTGCAGATGGGGCCAGCCTTGCTGTGACCTTTTTGCCACCCCCAGAAAAACCAAGTGCAGCAACTACTTTGCCCTGATCCCTCAACAGGGACAATCACAGAGGGATGCACTTGTCCACAATTGGACTCCAGGACTCCTTTATGCTTTTCCCCCCTTTCCACTGATTCCCAGAGTATTGCAGAAAACCAGTTTTCTGGGCAGGACACATCTTAATTGCCCCATATTGGCCTCATCAAATGTGTTCCCCTTTCTGAAGCCTCATCTACTAGAGCAGCCTTGGATCCTGGACTCAGTGCCAGATCTGTTGACTCACTCATCAGGAGCTCTTCATCCCTCTCATCAGTCCATCAAACTGACAGCTTGGCTGCTCCAATTCCCAGAATAGCCAGGTTCCAGAATTTATCAGAAGAAGCGAGGCATATTCTGTTGTCGTCTCATAACTGTTCAACTAGAAAACTTTTTCTCAGTAAGTGGGCACAACAGAATAACATTGACCCTTTCCTGGCATCTGTATCAGATATACTGGAATTCCTAACAAAACTGTTCAATGAAGGAGCTGCAGCAGCAACCATTTGAGTCCAAATCGCTGCTATTTCTAATTTTCATTTAGGTGCATCCGAAAATGGTATAATGTCTTAGAAGCTGGCTAAGGCTTTTTTGAAAAGTATGATGCACTTAAAAACCACCAATCAGATCTCCTACTACTCCCTGGAACTTAAATCTAATATTGTCCAAAATTATTCTTCCGCCCTTTGAACCTGCCTCTTCTTGTGAGCTGAAGTATCTTTTTTGGAAGACCATATTCTTGGTGGCCATTACATCAGCACGCAGAATTTCGGAGTTGCAAGCCCTTTTCATTAAGCCATCTTACCTAATATTTCATAAAGATAGGGTTTCCCTCAGGATGAATCCATCATTCCTACCCAATGTATGTTCAGAATTCACACTGAATCAAATGATTGAGTTACCCGTTTTCTTTCCTAATCATTCAAACCAGTTGGAGTATATGCTTCACAAACTTGACGTGCATTGACAACTTCACTTTTATTTGGACAGAACAAAAGATCTCAGAAGGGCTGATCAGCTGTTTGTCTCCTTCTCAGATTCAAAAAAAGGCGCACCTGTCTCCAAAACTACCTTATCGAAATGGCTCTCTGCATTTCCTTTATCTACAGTGAAGCGGGTATTGCATTTCATAACAAGGTCAAGGCTCATTCTACAAGGGTGGTTTCTACATCTGCAGCCTTCTTGACCAGGTTACCTATAGATTCTATTTGTGCAGCTGCCACCTGGTCATATCCACACAAAGTGGACAAGGCATCTAGGGACAGAGCTTCATTTGGATCTGCTGTCCTGAAACAGGTACTCCCATGAGCCACCCAAGATTGTGGTGCTGGGGACGCTACCCATCAGTAATAATGAAGCTGAGATTGAACAACTTCACATTAAGAAGTTATGTACTTACCATAACGTTCCACGTGAGTTGTTCTTCTCGCCTTCATTATTACAATCCTCCCTCCTATCCCCTTCCTATATCTGGAAGTACGAGAGGTACCACTCTGGTTTTGGTTTTCCTGAAGAGTTTACTTTCACCCTGGATTTTATGATTTCCTTGAAATCTGGGATAGGTTTCTACACTAGCTGGCAGCAAACAAGATCTGGGGAATGTAGTGGTGCATTGTGGGATAGGGCTTTGGCCTCGAGCTGTTTGAAACCTCGAGCTTTGCTATTTGGCCAACTCAAAGCCAATGGTCTGCTTCGAACCCATCAGTAACAAGTGTACCAGTTTAAGCTGTTTTGTCCTATCTTCCCCTCCCTTGCCTGGCTGTTATAGCATCCAGACTGCTAAATAAACTCATGTCATCTAGGTTGGAGTCAAGAGTTTCACTTGTCACTTCACCAGACTCCAAAGGGACATCCTTAAGGAACTAGGTGAAGTAGTACAGGATCCTACGGCTGCAGGAGCTCAAGAGAAAATTGCTTCTCAGCTAGGAATCCTTAATTCTATAGCTAACTCCTCCATGCGACTGATATCATATGCAGCAGATGGAGCGTGTAGAGCCGCAGGCACAGGGGTGGCTCTTAGACGTCAATCCTGGATGCGGCTCTGTAATTTTGCAGATCCCTTTAAGGCGTCCTTCACAAACTCTCCCTTTAATGGGTCAGCTTTGTTTGGCCCTCAGGTGAAGGATACATTGACCAGGTGTGAGCAGGACGGCAAGACTCTTTCTGCCATAGGGGTCCGTTTTTCCACCCCTTCTAGACCTTACCCCAAAGGACAGAAGGGTGGAAAGATGTGGTTCCGCAAATCCCAAGGAGTCACGCCGGATACACGTGGTCAGTTTACCCCTAGAGGCAGAGGGGGTAACAATAACAGATGCCGCTCTAGAGGCAGAGGGGGTCCACAGAACCAGGGAAGCAGAGAGCCTCTCTCTGACAAGCCCTTCTAGCATCCCTGAGATGTTGCCCGACTGTCCATCCTTGGAGGCAGTCGGGGGAAGACTATCGCTGTACCCAGAAGCCTGGCGTTCCCTCTCTCAAGACAGATGGGTACAGTCGATTATATCCGAGGGTTACAAAATTCCTTTCGAGGAAAGTCCCTTCTCTCACACAAATTCCCTTCCAGATGTACCACCCGGTCTAAGGGAAGTTGCAGAGTTAGAAGTATTAAAGCTTCTACAAAAAAGAACCATTCAGCCAGTTACAACAAACCATTCAGAGCCCGGAATCTACTCAAGATTCTTTTTGGTCCCCAAAAAGACGGGAGACTGGAGACCAATATCGGATCTCAGCAGACTCAACAAGTCTGTGAGAAAGGCAAGATTTTGAATGGTCACACTTCAGTCAATTTTGCCCTTCCTAGAGAAGGACAACTGGATGTGCTCAATAGATCTTCAGGGCGCGTACTATCACATAAAAATTCACAGACGCTCCAGAAGATTTCTCCGCTTTCGGTTGGGGTCCAGTCATTTTCAATTCAGAGCCCTGCCCTTTGGTCTCACTACAGCCCCCAGAGTGTTCACCAAATGTATGGCAGTGGTCACGGCTCACCTGAGACGTCAAGGATTCCAGGTGTTTCCGTATCTCGACGACTGGCTCCTTTCAGCCACCACCAGGCATCAACTTCTTCTAGCCAGGGATTACACACTAAATCTCTGCACTCAATTAGGGATTTCGATCAACTACGAAAAATCCTCCTTATTACCCTGCCAGTCTATTACCTTCATAGGCGCAAACTTAAACACTGTTCGGATGTCAGCAACCCTCACGGACCAAAGAATCTCAGATATACAAAGTCACGTGAGGATCATCCTTGCCAGCAAAAAGGTACAAGCCAGAATGGTTCTGAAGGTGTTGGGCCTCATGGCTGCGGCCATTACCCTTCTTCCCCTGGCCTGCTTCTACATGCATCTGCTTCAATGGATGTTGTTCACTCAGTGGTCTTACCAACAACTTCCAATGCGTCACCAAATCCTGGTGACACAAATTTGCAAGAATCATCTTTCATGGTGGATTACTTCCCCCCAGATTCACCAAGGCAGACCCTTTGTATCCCCGGCCCCGGTAGCTACTGTCACTACGGACGCCTCCCTGATCGGGTGGGGGGGGGGTCATTATCAGGGCAGGATGGTTCATGGGACGTGGCAACCGTTCGAATACCACCTGCACATAAACGTCCTAGAGATGAGAGCAGTGCTTTTAACATTGCAAGCCCTCCACGACTTTCTTCCCTTGGGAACAATTGCAGTTCACACAGACAACATGTCTGCAGTATGGTATATCAACAAACAGGGCGGAACCAAGTCCTACCCCTTGTGTCGAGAAGCTCTCAGACTTTGGCAATGGGCGATCTCCTCTCATCGGTTTCTGGTAGCAACGCATATCCCTGGGAAAACCAACATTCTAGCGGACAGATTGAGCAGAGCTATTCTCATGCCTCACGAGTGGTCTCTCAAACAATCTATAGTGGAGGAGATTTTTCTAGAATGGGGCCGCCCATGTTGCGATCTTTTTGCTACTCCCCAAAACAGCAAATGCCCAGACTTCTTTTCTCTCTTCCCACTGCCAGGCCATCCCCCCAGAGACGCTCTAACCCAGGATTGGCCCCAGGGACTTCTTTATGCCTTTCCTCCCTTTCCGCTGATTCCACAAGTTCTCAGAAAGCCTCCGTTTTGAGAGCCAAAATGATTCTCATTGCTCCCTATTGGCCTCGACAAATTTGGTTTCCGTTCCTCCATCATCACCTTTTGGTGCAGCCGTGGCATCTGGACCCAGTACCAGACCTTCTGATTCACCAATCGGGTCAGCTGCACCGGTCTATCCCTTCTCTCAACCTCACAGCATGGTTGCTCCACTTCCTTCCTTAGCCAAGCTTCCTATGATCTCTAACCCTGTTAGGGATATCATAGTGGCTTCACTAAAATCCTCTACTAGAAGGATTTATACCAGCAAATGGAAACGCTACTCTTGTTGGGCAAAAGCTAAAAATATAGATCCCTTTACTGCTCCTGTTCAAGCAGTTTTGGATTTCTTAGCGGAAATCTTTCACGCAGGCTCTTCATCTTCCACGGTCAAAGTTCAGTTGGCTGCTATCTCGAACTTTCATGTCGGGTTTGCAGATCACAACATTATGTCCCACAGGCTTTGTAGAGCCTTTTTAAAGGGAATCTTTCTCCTGAAACCTCCAGTCAGGAGTCCTCCTCCTCAATGGGACCTAAATTTAGTGCTGACATCCTTGATTCTTCCTCCCTTCGAGCCAGCTGTTTCATGTTCCCTGAAATTTCTCTCATGGAAAACACTCTTCCTGGTTGCTATTACCTCGGCTAGGAGAGTGTCTGAACTTCATGCTCTCTCTGTTCGTCCCCCTTATTTGGTCTTCCACAAAGAGAGGGTATTCTTGAGAACTAATCCGACCTTTTTGCCTAAGGTCGCCTCAAAGAATAATTTGAACCAGTCTATTGACCTTCCTGTATTTTTCCCAAATTACTCAAACAGATCGGAACAAAAATTACATTATCTTGATGTTCACCGCCAACTCAGATATTATTTGGACAGAACAAAACAATTCAGGAAATCCGATCAGCTCTTTATTTCTTATGCTGATAACAAAAAAGGCCTTCCTGTCTCCAAAGTGACCTTATCTGGGTGGCTTTCTTCTGTCATCTCTGAAATCTATCAGCTCAGGGGAAAACAGCTGTGCTCGAAACCTAAAGCGCATTCAAACAGAAGCTTAGCCACTTCCACAGCCTTTCAAGCTAGACTTCCATTAGACACTATTTGTGCAGCAGCCACTTGGGCCACTCCTCATACCTTTGTTTCTCATTACAAATTGGATTTGGCCTCCAGGGATAGAGCCAGTTTTGGCTCTACAGTTCTCAAGAGAAGAGTCTGTTCCATTGAGCCACCCAGGATAGAGGTGCTAGGGACGCGGTCCCATCAAGCAAGAATGAAGGCGAGATTGACAACTTAACATTGAGAAGTTATGTACCTACTATAACGTTCCATGTTAGTTGTCTTCTCTCGCCTTCTTTCTTGCGACCCTCCCTCCTGCCCCCAGGCCTGGACAGACCTTTTTCTCCCTACATGGAAGTATGCTTCTTAAGACCATACAGTTCTGGTCTTCCTTACCCATCCTTCAGGTGTTTATCTGCCTTCTTTCTTCCTTCTGGGAAGTTTTTATGCTAGGTGTTATTGCCTATAGACAACAAACGAGATCTGGGTACTTACCGCCTTGCATCATGGGATATGGGGCTGCCTCGAGCTGGTAAAAGTGACTCTCGAGCTTAGCAAAGTGCCGAGTCGGAGCCGAGGATCGGCTCTAAACCCATCAAGCAAGAAAGAAGGCGAGAGAAGACAACTAACATGGAACGTTATGGTAGGTACATAACTTCTCAATATTAATCCTCGTTCTGTCATTACGTGTGGGTATCAGTTCCAACCTCTGAACCGAGCCGGCCATCTTCCAAGCTCGCGTCAGCTACAAACTCTTGAGGTAAAACTCTTACCCAGAATTCCCCTCTCCCTGTTACCTCAGATTTCGTTTGCCACATTGCCATTCGGTCGTGTTAAGCTACTTCTGTTGAGCTAAGTACAATAATTTGTTGTCATACTAGTCTAAAACAACTTTTTCTCTCAGAAAAGTTACTAAATTGTTTCCTCTTACCTTATCGCATTTAGCGACTATACTTTCTTGAATTTTTTCACTCCCCTTCATCCTATCTACCGCGAGGTATTTTCTTCTTTACCATCGTTGGTAAACCCTTTTTCCTCCTTACCTTCGGGTATTTCTTGTGCCATTGCTAGTATTCTTTCTGATTTCCTTCTTTCCTATCATGGCAGATAAAAAAGGTAGTCCAGGATTTAAGAGATATTCAGATTGTGGCCATAAATTACCTACTTCAGATGCACATTCTCTGTGTGTCTATTGCTTGGGTGTGCTTTATTTATCAGTTGACCCGCCCTGTGGAATTTGTAAGAACTTCTCTAACAGGACGTTGATTGAGAGGAAAAATAAATTGTTATTGAAGAGGCTACTTAAATCTCCTTTTTCAGAGGCTATTTCTGGGTCGGAGGCTTCAACCCCTCCAAGATCCCATAAGAAAAAGACTGATGAACCTACAAAGGCCAAGTCTCTTCCTTTGTCCCCGGCTGAGGACTCCCACCAACCGAGACCCAAGAAGGCTAAGCTTTCCACGTCGGATCTGACTTTTTCGGCTCCAGCACTTTCGGTGCCTAAACCTATTGCACCGAGGCCATCCTCGGTTCAGACTTCTCCACCAGCACCAACTATCCAGTCGATGCAGACTGTTACCACATCAGCTCCAACAACTCAGTTATTGACACCGATTTTTTGGTCCCAGCCTCAGCGGCGACAACCAGTTCGGCACCTACCTTATTGTTGGTGCAGACCATGACTTTGGCACCGATGATTTCATCAGTGCAGACACCTGTAGTTCAGTCCCTTACAGCCCTGTTGTTTTCAGTGCAGACTGGTGAGGTGGGCACCGAGCTTGCCCCATCTTTGGATAGACCTGACTCTCCCTCAGCTGTGTCCGTGAAATCCACTAGAAGCCTCTCTGAACACGACGTGTTGTGTCTTGTGGTTCAAGAGCTTTTGGCCCGAGGTATCCCGCCCCCCAGGACCTATCCTTCCTTGGGAGGTGATCACCCTTTGCCAAAGACCCCTACTTATTCTCCTCCTTCACTGCCTTTGAAGCCCCTTGATATAGCACAGTCTTCCCCTTCTGTGGTTCCCTTTATGGACCTCACTAAGGGACCGCAGTTGCCTTCCTGGCAGGAGAGTTTTGCTATGACCCAGGATGTCACCTGTGGCATATGCGATTTGGTGTTTCACAGCCATCCAGGGACTCCGAGTCAGCAGGCTGAGCCACTTAGGGGAGGGGTGACCCCTATCCTGGACACTCACCCCTCTTCAGGTGGACCAGCCTTCCAACTAATGGAGAAGGCTTTGGTGCTGGCAATACTGTGCTGTCAATCTCCCCGCCCTCCCCTGGACTACAGTGTACACAAGTTGCTCCTAGCGGACACTGGGCGCAAGGGCATCAGGATGTACTCCCACAGGAAACCCCTTTTGCGTTGTCTTTCCCACCTTCTCCCTCTGAGGAAGTTCATCGAAAAAGCTCATGCAAGAGGAAGCACATGGACTCCACAGAGGAGACACAGACTTTGATGATGGGGAAGGGTCCCCTCGGTCACCCTCTGATGTATCCTTTGGTGATATTCTCGAAATCCTTAAACAGAGAGGTGACTGGCAGCCCTCTAACCCGACCTCTGAGGAGTCTGTGTTCCTGCAGGCCTTTCGCGCCTGGCCCCCTACCTCCTGGGTTACTCCACCTGTCGACGAACTGGTCCGGCTCATCATGCAGCAAGCATGGAAGGCTCCTGACATTGTTGAGGCCATTCCCCAGAGGCCAGATAAAATTTTGTCCCCTCCTGCTACTGACCCCCATTGGTCCAAAGGTCTTCCTGTAGATGCTGTGGTGGTGGCTGCCGCAATCAAGAAGGACCTGGTGGAAGAAGAAAGCCAGACTGTCCATCCACCCAACAAAGAGTCCCGGGCTCTGCACAGAATAGGGAAGCATACTTTTGCATCAGTGACCTTTGCAATCAGGTCCCTGAATTGTATGGCACACTTTACCAGACTTCAAAGGGATTTAATTTCTGAGCTCTCTGAAACTTTGGCTGGTGCCATGTCTGATGAGGTCCATGACAAAGTGGCCTCTCAGCTAGTCACCACTGAATCGATATCAAACTCCTCCATGCGCCTGATATCTCACGCATCAGAAGGAGCAGCTGGAGCAGAGAGTTCAGGCATTGTTTTGAGATGACACGCCTGGATGCATTTATGTAATTTCACGGAACCCTTCAAGGCTTCCTTTCTCAACGCTCCCATCGAAGCCTCTTCATTGTTTGGACCCAAGGTTAAAAGCACAGTAGCCGGATGTGAACAGGACGGTAAGACCCTTTCTCCCATAGGTGTCCGTTATTCTTCCCCTCAATGTGCTTTCTCTAGAAACCAGAAGAGTGGGAAGATATGGTACAAAAAGTTTCGGGGTCCTTTCCGTGACACACAGGCCAAGTTCTCCCCTAGAGGCAGAGGGGGAAACTCATAGGGAAGACGCCCTTTTCGGGGCAGAGGGGGTCCGCATAACCAGGGTTCCAGGGACTCTTTTCCTGGTCAATCCTACCAGCGCTCCTGAAGAGCGGCCCAACTCCTTTCCTCTGGAGGTGGTTGGGGGTCGTTTCTCCTTGTACCCTTCTGCCTGGCTAACTGTCACCACTGACTCTTGAGTACAAAGGATAATAACCAGAGGTTACCATATTCCCTTCGATCTTTGTCCTGCCCCCCTACAAACTTACCTGACGTTCCACCCAGTCAAAGGGAAGAAGCAGCATTATAGATATCAAAGCTGCTAAGAAAAAGAGTCATCCAAATAGTCCCTCCAGACCAGATAGGATCCGGATTCTACTCAAGACTATTTTTGGTGCCAAAGAAAACCGGGGACTGGAGACCAATTTTGGAGCTCAGTGTATTGAACAAGTTTGTAAGAGTACAAAAATTCTGGATGGTCACAATACAGTCTATCCTCCCACTTTTGGAAAAAGACAATTGGATGTGCTCGATAGATCTTCAAGATGCATACTACCACATAAAAGTGGACAGGCCATCAAGAAGATTTCTGTGCTTCCGTGTGGGAGCCAGTCACTACCAGTTCAGAGTACTGCCCTTTGGACTCTCTGCAGCCCCCAGAGTGTTCACAAAGTGCATGGCAGTCGTCACAGCTCACTTGCGACTACAAGGATTCCAGGTGTTTCCATATCTAGACGACTGGCTCAGCTTCGCCCCCACCAGACATCTATTGGAAGAAGTCCTGGCATACTCTCTCCTCACTGCAGAAAGGCTAGGCATAATCATAAACTGGCAAAAATCCAATCTCACCCCATCTCAGTCCACAGAATTCATAGAGGTCATCTTGGATACAAAGAATTGCAGAGCATCCATTCCAGAGCACAGAATTCTAAGGTTAAAGCAACAACTGATCCCAATCCTTTCAAGGGAGAAAACCTCAGCTCACTCTGTCCTACAGCTGTTGGGTTCCATGGCAGCCTCCATCACCATTGTCCCCCTGGCCAGGTTTCACATGAGGCTTTTACAATGGCTACTGCTCACCCAATGGTATCCTTTTCAGTATCCTCTTTCAGCCAAGATTCGAGTAACTCACAGGTGCAAACAGGATTTAAATTGGTGGATGACCCACAACCCGTCACAATGGTCTTGCCCCTTCTCCCCCCAGCAGCCCAAGGCTACAGTGACCACGGACGCCTCCCTGATGGGGTGGGGGGGACTATGTCAGGGACAGACAGTCCGAGGTACTTGGTCCGAATTGGAGGCCCAACTACATATAAATGTTCTGGAGCTGAGAGCGGTACTTCTGGCGTTGCAAGCATTCCATCCCCTGCTGCCGTCTGGGACTATTGCGATACAATCAGACAACATGGCGGTGGTTTGGTCCATCAACAAACAGGGCAGAACCAAATCTTACCCACTTTTTCGAGAGGCCATGAGGATATGGCAATGGGCCACGGCTACCAAATGTTTTCTTCTAGCAACGCACATTCCCGGGAGTTCCAACGTGATAGCAGACAGACTCAGCGGGTGCATTCTACAACCTCATGAGTGGTCCCTGAATTCCTTGATAGCGGCGGCGATCTTCCACCATTGGGGCCTTCCTTGCTGTGACCTCTTTGCATCCCCGACCAACTACAAATGCAGCAACTACTTCGCCCTGATTCCCCCTCCGGGACAGTCACTCAGGGATGCTCTAGTCCACGATTGGCCTTCGGATCTTCTTTATGCATTTCCACCTCTCCCCCTCATTCCCCATTTTCTGAAGAAAGCCCACCAGTTGAAGAGCAAGATGATCCTCATAGCACCATATTTGCCTCGTCAGATTTGGTTCTCCTTCCTTTGGCCTCACCTGCTAGATCAACCATGGATTCTCCGTCCAACACTGGGGTTGATCTCCCATCCCCAGAACCTGATTCATCCCAACTTGGACAGCCTGAAGCTCACAGCTTGGCTCCTCTTAATTCCCTTGATTGCCAGGCAGAATGATCTTTCTTTGCCAGTACGGGACATTCTTATTGCATCTCATAAGTCTTCCACTAGAGTTATTTATCTGAGCAACTGGAAAAGATTTAACCTTTGGCTGAAAGAAAAGCAAGTAGATCCCTTTTCAGCACCAGTGTCTATAGTACTGGAATATCTAGCCGACCTTTTTCAATCAGGTCTATCGGCCTCTACCATTAGAGTTCATTTGGCTGCAATATCTAATTTCCACGAGGATGTCCAAGACTCCTTTCTTATGTCACACAAATTATGCAAGACCTTCATAAAAGGTGTGAATCATCTGAAGCCCCCTTTTAGAGAACCTATTCAACCATGGGACCTGTCATTAGTTCTACAAGCTCTAACAATGCCACCTTTCGAACCAGCTTCTTGCAACCTCAAATACTTGTCATGGAAAACCTTGTTTTTGGTCGCCATTACTTCTACCAGATGTATCTCTGAGCTTCAAGCCTTATACATCAAGAGTGCATACTTGATTTTTCATAGAGATAGTGTCATCGAGAACTAATCCTTCCTTTCTGCCAAAAGTGAACTCCGAAATGTCCATTAACCAAACCATTGAATTGCCAGTTTTCTTTCCCAACTATTCAAACAAAGGAGAGTATTGCCTACATACCCTAGATATTCACAGGCCAATTTGCTTCTACTTGTACAGGACTAAGGCCTCTCGTAAATCAGACCAGTTATTTTTGGCCTATTCTGGACCTAGATTAGGATGTGCTGTTGCTAAGGTTACATTGGCTAGATGGTTGAAAGACTGTGACCTTCATTTATGCAGTACGTAATATTCCATTGCCAACTACCATAAAGGCACATTCGACAAGGTCGGTGGCAACTTCTGCTGCCTTCCATGCCAGAGCTTCTTTACTTGACATCTGTGCAGCTGCAACTTGGGCTACACCTCATACCTTCATCAATCATTACCAATTGGATTTGGCCTCCAGGGGAAAAGCATCTTTTGGTTCTATGGTGAACAGGAATGTCCTTCCATGAGAGCCTCCCAGGAATAGAGGTAGCTGGGGACTCTCCCACACGTAAGGAATGAACGAAGATTAACAATATCAGATAAAGAAGTTATGTCTTACCATAATGTTCCATCTGTATTGTTGATCCTCGTTCAGTCATTGCGACCCTCCCTCCTTCCTCCTCCTGTGGCTTCTAGTGGATCTCACCATCCGGCTCTTTTAGGTAATTTGACCAGAGGTAGCCTCTACCTTCTTTTGACTTGCAAATTCAATCTGAGGTAACAGGGAGAGGGGTATTATGGTGAAGAGTTTTAGCTCAAGAGTTTGTAGCTGACGCGAGCTTGGAAGATGGCCGGCTCTGTTTCGAAGTTGGAACTGATACACACACGTAATGACTGAACGAGGATCAACAATACAGATAGAACGTTATGGTAAGACATGACTTCTTTTTCCTTCTCCTTCTCACCTGTCTCAAGCTCCACAATAAAAAAAATACCTCTTAAAACTAAAACCCACTTCTCTTGCAGCCGATGGCATACCTGCTCATTTCCTAAAAATGGCTGCCAACTCTCTATCCTACCTTGTCTCTATCTTAATCAACCGCTCCATTAAAATCCCATATCCCTCAACTGTGGAAAGTATCTTACATTATTCCCCTCCACAAAGGTGGAAATTCCTATGAGTTGTCTAACTACCGCCCCATAGTGATTCTGTCTCCCTTATCAAAAATACTTGAAAAATGCATGCATTCACAGGTGATGCATTTCCTCAACTCAAACAAGACCTTCTCCTCTGCACAACATGGTTTTCATCCACACCACAACACAACCTCTGCCCTCCTATCTTTCATGAACCTAGTTAACCAACACAGAAATAATAACGTGTTTGTATCCGCCATATTTCTGGACCTCTCTAAGGCATACGATATGGTATCCCACTCCATTGTAGTAGATACTCTTGCCTCTCTATCCTTTGCTCCTAACACTGTTGCATGGTTTAAAAACTATCTAACAGACCGTAAACAGGCTGTCCAGTGGCAAGGAGTCCTATCATCCTTACTCCCAACATCAATTGGTGTACCTCAAGGATCCATACTGGGCCCTCTCCTCTTTTCTATCTTTACTAATAACTTACATACCGCTTCTCTACAGTACGCAGATGACTCTGCATTGATATGCTCTGCCCCAACCCTTACTGCCCTTCAACATATTGCCCAAAAATCTTTTAGCACAGTGGAGAAATGGATCACAAATATTCAACTTATACTAAATCCTAACAAAACAAAACTACTTCTATTCACCCCAAACAAATCCAAAGCCAACCCACTCTCCTTCTCTATCCTTGCTAATAATCGGACTGTCATCTCCCCTTCTCTTCACACCAAGCTGCTAGGCGTTGAAATTGATAACTTGCACTTTGACATCCACATATCAAGAAAGCACATAAAAAATGGGGTCCCTTTACAGACAAAAATACTTTCTGTCAGATCAAGCTAGGGTCACCTTAGCTCAAACCCACCTTCTCTCCACACTTATGTATGCAGCACCAATTCTCACCTATGTCAGAAAATCTGATCTCAGCAAACTAGTAATGTTTTAACAACAATGCTAAATTTGCTAAAGATTCCCCCTTTAGAACTCACCATTGTATACCTCTCAGGTAACTTCAGTGGCTTGAACTCCACAGCTACTAACCTACCACCAAGTTGTTATAGCGTATAATATCCAACAATGTCCTGACAGAACTCCAGCCCTTAAAGAACTAATAAGTAACTACATACCAAATCGGTCACACCGCTCTGCCAATAAATCACTCCTCTCCATCTCTTCAGCTAATAACTCAACAGGTAAAGCTCTGTTTTCTCATTGCATAACAAAATATTGGAATAACCTCCCTCACTCAGTTATTTCAGCATGAAACACAAAATAATTCAAACACTCTCTTAAGTCTCATCTGATAAATTCCTGATTATGTCCATGTGTTACATAAAGACAAATAAACTACCTTTCTTTGTCATCCTAAAACCATGTAACATGCACATAGCAAATATTAGTTGTATGTTAATGTAAGAAAGAAACAGTAAATTAATCTCTTGTCTTAACATTTATTGAACTATCAATCTATTGTCTACTTGTAAAGTTTGTTTTGAAAATATGTTAAAATTATATGAATAAACAGAACATGCCGGAGGGATAGATTCCTGTCCCAGAGACTTCCCTTACTCTGGAATAAACTACCTATCTATATCAAACAAAGCTCCTCATTTAGCACTCTTCAGGAAAAATCTTGATGATTGGATAGGAAATAGGAAATTCACTCCGGGGATCACTTCTGTGGCTCTGCTTGACAGTGGCACAGGAAAATAATTTTCTTGGGTGGCAAAAGCCAAGGTACCTTTTTGACTGAACTTGTATAGGCCCTAGGGCTGATAGCATAGTACCTACCCATGAACCTATGTCCTTGTACTCTGATCTATTATGTCACTGTTTCACAGTCTCACTAACTGGTTTATAACTGATGTATAAATACCTGTTGTCTCTGTAATTAATTAAGTGGAGCTTTTCTTCCCCAGCCTCTGCTGAAAATGGACCTCGTCCAGTCGGACCATCCCAGTTAACATATGTAAAATAAAATAAATATGGGAGCCTCACTCGCATAGAGTGGATCATGTCAGGCTAGTCGACATCAGGGTAACATTCATATGCAGCAGGACAACAGTGTGCACATACATATATGTTCTCATCAAAGGCAGCCTATTGCCATTGGCAGTAAGCACATGAATTTTTAATGGCCATGAAGCAGTCTCAGTGAAGAAAGTGACCTGTCCATTATACTGTGCTCTGAAGGCTGTATCACAGTGTCACAATTATTTTAGCTATAACAATGCAGCATGCCACTGATGTGGAGGGATGGGGTGCACTGACTACAGCCCCTATGACCCCAAGTTTTGTTTTTAACCTGGACATGCCTACCCTGGGGAGACGTGTATGGCAGACAGCCGCAGCCCCTCTGAGAAGTTGCAGCAGTGCATTGAGCATTCTGGTAGTGGGCTTACTATTCTCCAAACTGTATCTTGGTTGTAGCACTCACAATCAAGTGCACTAGAGTGCGCACTCACAGGAAGGAGGGTTTGTGTTCTCATGGTGATACAGGTAGTCTGTCTCTCAGCTCAGGTGCCTGTGAGAGAACAAATTCCCTGATGCCTGCCTGATTGATGACCTTTCCAGGCATCTGTGTTCCTAGTGGGTCCAGTAGATGGAGACTTGATGGTTATCAGGCAGAGAGAGAGTATCTTGGGGAAAAAGACAATGCTTTCCCAGTCCTTGCACAATGGATGCCAGATTATCCATTGCCACACGTGTTCCATAACCACTCTGCACTTATGCTGTATGCTATGCATGAGTGCTAGTTTTAAATTGCTGCGGTAGCGTTGTCACCTCACAGCAAGACGTTGTCCCGTTTGATTCTAAGCTAGAGCGTCTTCTGTGTGGAGGCATGCGTGAATGGGCGTGCCTTCGTTGAAGGTTGTGCGTCAGGGCTGGAAACTCGGCACGTAAACATCCACTACCAAACATTAGCAGACCGGAGTTCCGCTATGGTGACCCCTAACCAGGATAAGCCGAAAGACACAACAACAACAACAACAAAAAAAAAGTGATCAGCAGTCTGTTGTGCAATCAGTAATGTTCAGCTCCCTTTATTTTTGCTAAAAAATCTAGGTCACTATCCTTTCCCAGAGTTAGAGATCTACTTTTTCAGATATTTTTCTCAGCTTTTTTTATAAAATGTTGGTCTTTTGTGATCACAGTAGTGTGTCACATTTCTGTTATAGAGCCACATGGTTTGAGTGTGCCGCACATCACTATACCTAGCCACAGACATTATAAGACACACATCTGGTTGTGATCTTTCAGAAGGGTGTGCACATTCGTGGTACACATTGAAGTGCACATGTAGAGGTCACTTACAGGCACACGTTTGGATGTAAAAAAATTATAGTAACAGGATACCTTGTCAAGAATCTGATAAACAAATCCGTGTGTGTCAGGTCCTACTCAACAAATGCCATATATGCTGTATATTATGGCAGTTCACAACTACCAGGCAGTACTAATTCATTGTAAAGTTGCTGGCTTGAAGATTGAGCAACTATAGAGATAGGGTAATGGGTGGTATTACTTAGTATCAGCCATTTATCTTTTTTTGTTTGTGCTGCCCTGGAATTGATCTGTATATACTGCAGGTGTTACATAGTTGCAACCACCCCTCATATAGAGGGTGAGCTGGAGGGCATTCCTATGTTAAAATGCAGTTACTTAGGTGTGCTTTTCTTCTGCATCAGTTGATCTCTCTCTCTCTCTCTGCTTGCTTAGTTTGTGGACACTAAGTATGTTGGGAATTTCCCAGTGATAAGAACACCAGGAACTTTTATCTTTTTTGTTAGTCTGTGACAGGACTGTGATGTTCAAGGATTTGTTTATACCATCACTGTTCAATGTACTGTAACCATTAAAACATATTACCAGATTGTGAGCTTAACTGTACGCAGTGGTGTGTATGATGCGTGCATTTATAGGTGCATCTTGATGGTATAAGTATCACATAAGTAGGCATTGGCCATATGATGCCCCATCAATATGGGTGACCATATCTGCAGCTAGTGTGGTGCTGTCACTGTAACTCTGAAAGCCACATTAACATGTTGTGGAAGCTGACCATCACTCCTAGTATGTTGTACTGGAACACTTAAGTTGTTGTAGTACTGAAATTAGCAACAGCACCACTCATGTGGGACGTGGCCCATATGATCATGGAGTCATATGCCATGTGCATCAGTATTTACACAACATAGAAGCACCATGAATTTTACTTACATAAGCAACTAGGTGCTTATGAAAATATTTACCAACATAAAACAGCAGAGAAGGAAACATTTTGGCTGTGTAACATCTACTTGTCATTACCAGATTTTCATGGAATGTAATATTACATGTGTAGAAGCATGTGTCTCATCACTGAGAAACAATGTAGTATTGCAAAGTATACACCTGTAGTCACCATCATATATATAGAACGCAGGCAGCACCAATACAGATTACAAGTAACTGAATATGTTCATTGTGTAGTTGTGGAGTACACGTGCGGAGACAGACACAGTGGACATGGTAAATTTGCAAAGACTTCAGTCCAAAAGCTTACCAAATCCCTCTCTGGACCATTACTTCTGAGGCAGAGAGTTAAATTGCCTTACAGTTAGCTATCCTACAATCTATTTCAAACTTGTCCATGATGCTTATCTCCCATGCAGCTGAAGGTACCTCAAGGGCAGCAGGTTCAGGCATTTCCATTAGGAGACATGCCTGGTTGCACCTGTGTGATTTTGTGGCGCCCTCAAGTCTTCCTTCATTGGTGCACCTTTTGACAGACACTTATTTGGCCCTAAGGAAAAGGATGTACTATCCAGGTGTGAGCAGGTAGGTAAAATCCTGTCTACTGTGGGCGTATGTTTTTTTGACTTTTTCTAGGAATCAATGAGGGGGTCAAAAAATGTGGTTCAGAAAGTCCCAGAGTCCCTTCCAAGAGCCCCATAGAGATAGCTCCCCCAGGGGCAGAGGGAGGAATTCTAATAGTAGATGCCATCTACACCGCAGAGGCAGTCCGGAAAACCAGGGATCCAGAGATGCATTCTCTGAGAGGTCCTTCTGAAAGGAGGCCTTACTGTTTGAGAGTTGTTTTATCACTGCACCAGAGAGCATAGTTTGTGGTTTCGTGGATGCAGAAATTTTTTACCAGAGGTTATGTAATACTCTTTTTTTTTTTTTTTCTTACATTCTCCTTTGACAATAAACAAAGTCTCCAATGTTCCACCCAATAGAGGGAAGCAGCAACACTAGAAATAGACTTGTAGCTATAAAAGCATCATCCAAGAGTTGTCCCCATTCTAGAGAGAGTCTGGAACTTACTCAAAATTCTTTTTAGTGCCAAAGAAAACAGGGGACTTGAGACCAAGTTTGGATCTCAGCAATCTGAACAAGTCAGTTGAGTATACTAAGTTTCGGGTGTTCACTGTTCAGTCCATTCTGCCCTTTCTGCACAAGGGCTATTGGATGTACTCTATAGCTCTTCAGGATCCGTACTATATCATCAAAATGAACAGATGCTCCAGAAGATATCAACACTTTGGCTGAGAGCCAGTCATTACCCAATCAGACGTCTGTCCTTTGGTCTTACCACAGCCCCCAGGGTGTTTACTAAGTGCATGGCAGTAGTAACAGTTCACTTGAGATTTCAAGGATTCCAAGTGTTTCCATACTTAGATGACTGACTCATAGCCGCTTCAACCAGGAATTATCTTATCAAAGCATGAGAGTATGTACTCCAGTTATGCTCTCATCTGGGAATTACAGTCAATTACAAGGAATCTCAACTCAAACCAACTCAAATATTAGTTCATTAGAGCATTATTCAACACAGTATTCATGATGGTCTCACTCCCCCTAGCAAGTATTCAAATCATTCAATTCCAGGTCAGAAATCATTCAAAACTCTTCTCTTTCAACACAAGTGATTCTTCAAGCTTTGGGGTCAATATCTGCTGGAATAGTTTTGGTTCCACTTGCAAGGTATCACACGAGAATTCTGCAGTGGACCATAGTGACTAAGTGGTCCATTCTTCAACCTCTGTCCATCCAAAGCAAGATAACTCAGGCTTTCAAGAATTACCTCCTATGGTGAATATACTCCGATCAGATGGTGCAGGATTGTCCCGTTATTCTCCCTCAACCCGAGGTCATAGTTTCCACTGGCACTTGCCAGACAGAGTGGGGCATTTCTTGGGAAAGACGGTCCAAGGTACATGGCCCCCTGAAGAGGCCAACATTTGTATCAATGTGCTGGAGATGAGAGCTGTCCTAGCACTGCAGGCTTCCCAAGACACACTTCTTTCTGGAACTATTGCAATTCAGATGGACAACATGTCAGTGGTCTGATACATAAGCAAACAAAGGGAACCAAATCTTACCCCCTGTGTCTAGAAGCTGTGAGAGTGTAGCAATGGGCAATCTCTTCCAGTCAATTTCTGATAACAATGCACATTCTGGGGAAGTCCAACGTGATAGCAGACAAGTTAAGCAGGTCCATTCTAATGCTTCATAAGTGGTCACTCAACAGGAAAATTGCAGAAAGGATTTTCCATTGATAGGGCCAACCTTGCAGTGATCTCTTTGCATCTCCCCTCAACAACAAGTGCAGCAGGTTCTTTGCCCTAATCCCCCCACAAGGAGAATCACAGAGGAATGCTCTTCTCCATGACTGGCCCCACAGTCTCCTCTACACCTGTCCCCCAGTACCTCTAATTTCCAAATTTCTTCAGTAAGCATGTCGGTTGAAGAGCACAGTTACCCCCATTGCCCCTTACTGGCCTCATCAGATTTGGTTTCCCTTTCTCTGGCATTATCTACATCACCCCTCAAGGATTCTGGATCCCATTCCAATCCTTCTGTCACACCCAACAGACTTGACACACCTGGACGTTCTAGGCCTGAAGTTGACCACATGGGTTCTCCACTTTCATTGATTGCTAGACAGCCCAGGCTCTCCTCCCCTGTCTGTCATATCCTTTTATCTTCCCATCCAGCTTTCACTAGAAAAAATTCAAAAGTAAATGGAAAAAAATTGTTTTTTGAGGGCAGCAAAATGACATTGCTTCTTTTCAGTAACAGTACCTATAGTTCTTGAATTTTAGCTGCAGTTTTTAATGAAGACGCTAGCTCCTCAACTGTTAAAGTTCAGTTAGCTACCATTTCCAATTTTCACATGGCAATTAATAATTCATCCTTAGCCTGTTCCAAACTTTGTAATGCCTTCATAAAGGGAGACTTTCTTAGACCTCCTTTGAAAGATACCCCATGGTATTTGCTTACTGTTTGATTCAGTCCCCATTTGAACTATCAGCTAAGTGTGAACTAAAATTTTTGACATGGAAGACTATATTTTTAGTGGCCATAACCTCTGCTAGAAAAGTCTGAGAACTACAAGCCCTCTCTTTCAAGCCTCCTTATTTGATTTTTCAAAGGATAGGGTATCCTTACGAAACACCCCCTCCTTTTTTTCCTACGGTGGTGTCAAGACTCGAATATCAATCAAACTGTCAACATACTAATATTCTTTCCAAATTTCTCAAATAAAGTAGAGTATATGCTGCGCCTGTTGGATGTTAACAGACAGTAAAGGTTTTATCTACATAAAACCAAAAGTTTCAGGAAATCAGAACAATTGATGTGATGCTGTCAGTCTTCATGTAATCCTTGACTGTGGGCTCTGTTCTGAGCCTTGGAACAGAATCTGCCAGTATTCCAGCTCACACCTTCCAAAACTCTCAAGCTAAGCTCTACCCACAATACTCCTCACCGAATTACCTTAAATCTCGTTTACCTCTTCATAGTACCAGACGCATTCTCTCTGATCTCTCAAGCGATAGCTTATTGTGAAAACCTGTAAGTTAAATTTTCCTATTTTCTTATTTTGTCTATCATTCCTGTATCTGTACTACCCGCTCCTCCTTTCAGTAGTTTAATTTAGTTTGTGCATGCATGTCTTTTTTCTCTAATTTACCATTTTCTTAAGTACCATCGATGGTACTTTTCCTCCTTTATTTTTGGATATTCTTAAATACCATTGTTGGTATTTCGTTTCTCCTTGCCATTTTATGCCTTAGTTTAAAGGGAAAAAAAGCCCTTTCTTTTTTCTTAGTATAAGTGATTGAGTGTGTCTGTACGTGTTATGGCGTTTGTTTTTTTGTAATGCCCGACAAACCCTCCAAAGGCACTTCTGGTTTCAAGAGGTGCCCAGAAATCAGGATTCCAAGGCTGTGAACCAAGTGCTGAAAATGTAGTTTGTTTTATTTTAAAAGCTCCACAAAAGCGTTAAAAACACAAAGTACATCCAGTATGTCAAGCGCTTTCACCTAGGCACTCCCAGGCTTTCTCAAGACAAATATTACATAGTTTGGTGGGCTCTTTTATATCACCCTCACCAAATCAATGAATTCAATCAACTTACAATTATTCAATCATTAAATTTGTAATTAAAAGGCATAGTTCCACTTGTAACTTTACCATATATCTAATGATACCATATATCTAATGATACTTTGTTTTGCAACAGAATTAACATATGGGACTGATTTCTGATCACCAGTTGGTATTTTTGCGAGGTTTTTCGTTTTCAAGAGGTGCCAAAAATGTGATAGGAAGATGCCAAATTCAGATGGGGACACTATTTGCGTCTATTGCCTCATTGTGGTCCAGCTACAAGAGGACTGTGCATTTTGTCATGGTATCAGCCATAGAACTCTGACTAAGCATAAAAATAAACTAATTTTGAAATGTTTTCTTAAGTTGGACTTTGACGAGGTCTTATCTGGTCCGAAAACTAAAGCCAGTTCTTCCTTCTCCTCCTCCTCTTCCAAACCAAAGAAACAAAATCAGTTGGTTCCGACATGTTCATCGGAACCACCAAACAAAATTGACAAGACTGCCATGGTGCTGACAGCCTCCTCAGAACTGGTGGGCCAAAATATTCAGCCCTTGGTGCCAGCGATGCTCGTTTGTGCACCGACTTCTTCTGCACCAATGTCTTCGATACCTGATTCAGCGCAGACTACTTTGGTACTGATGCCAATCAAAGACACTTCCCCTTTGGTACCAACCAAGCCTACAGAACCAAATTAACCTTCAATTATATATTTACCATGTACCACATATTCCCCTTCAGTAGGTCCCTTGTGCACCATCATCCTAGTCCCTTTTTGGAGAAACATCCACCGAAGTCTCCATCAGCTTCCTCAGTTTGACCCACTAAGAGTTTGTCTGAATCTGATATAAGACTGGTGGATCAGTTCTGTTGCTCACCTTGTCAAGAGAAAACAGGTGAACAGTTGTGCATTCGGTTCAAGCAACTTTATTTTATACAAACACATCTGGATTGAGGCTTAGTAACTTAAACTTAAGCTTATAAAAGATATCTTTTTTGGTTAAAGATAGGTTATTAAAGCGGGGTTACAGCGAGGAATGTATAGATGAAGCCCTAATTAAACTGAAAAATAATGGGGGCCGTAGGGGATTAAATGGTAACTTAATTCAAAGCAGGGAAGTCATTAGGAATAATGATTTGTATAAGGTAGATGCTGAACCCTTATTTTTTGTGAGTAAATTCTCTCCCTTTTCTGTGATGCTCAGAAGGTTAGTCAATGACCTTTGGCCCATTATATGTAGGGATGAAATAGTGGGTAAATTGTTCCCTGAAAAGGTTGTTTTTTGTATGGCAGGTTTAATAATTTAAGATAATTATAAGGAATGAAGAATAAGGTAGCTAAAAGGAAGGAGGTATTTCCATGTGGGGGTTGCAAAGTATGTGATAAAATAAAGAACGTAGCTGGATGGATGATCACTGGAAAGACATTTTCTGTAAAAAATGAGTTTAATTGTAATTCATGTGGTGCAGTCTACATCACTGGATGGGGATGTACACCATGGGAATGGTGTGTGGGCAGACAACGAGAAGAGTGAAACTCCGAATATGGAACATCTTGGAGATGTTAGAAACAAGATTACATAGTCCAGTGCCACAGCATTTCTGCAGCACACATGGAGGTCAGCTAGATAGTTTCTTTTTTAGTGTACTGGCAAAGCCATATGGGGAACACATTTTGGGGGGTGATGAATTTAAAAGGAAGTTGGTTAAATTGGAATCCAAATTAATAATTTATTTTGGCACTTTATTCCTGAAAGGTCTTAATCTTGAAATAGAGTGGGGTGTTTAGATTCACATTTGGTATATATAAACAACAAAGAATATAATATAATAATAATAAAATAATAAAAAAATTAAAAAAAATAACATTTATGTTAAAAGATGAAAAAAGATTTTAATTGTTATAATGCACTTTAATAGGGCTTAGGATAATCTTGAGTTTTTGAGGAATGTAATTTGGTTGTTTAGATAGTATAAAATCTAAAAAAGTAAGTAAAATGGTAAAATATGAAGATATTATTTATTAATTAATGAATGTTGTATATTTTTGGAAATAATACCATCGGATGTTTCTTATAAAAAGACGGGTTTATAGTTCACTTTTTGCACTTTTGATATGTTTTATTGTAATGTGTTAGTGTGTGGGGGGCACATCTTTGCTTCAGAATGAAGTATGTTTGGAAAAAGTGTAATTTACTTAATTGAGTAAGGAATTTATTAGGCTGAATTAATTGTGGGGATGGAATATAAAATGCTGCCTGAGGTTATTCCATTGAAGGCCTGTGGGGCCGAGGTACCAGAATGTATTAAATAAAGAAATTTGGCAGCGTCAGCAGTGTTCTATGTTTTTTTGAGGAGAATTCCTGGTTTTCCATTTTTAGAACAAGTATTTTGGTGTTTATAAAAGAATAACACTCTCATACATGCTCACACTCTGGCTGTTCTCTCAAAATGGCACTGCTGCCAGCATGTGTTCACTATTTATATGCACGTGTCACACTTGGAAATGCTTCTTAAAGTTACAACACACACTCTGTTCTACATCCTTCCTCTTTGTGAAATAGCTCCTACATTAATGACAAAATTGGTTAACATGGAATCGTATAGAAATTATCTTTTGACATGCAATTATACAAAACTAAGTTCATATAAAACAATCCTGTCCAGGTTGCTGTGTATTTCACACTGTGTTTGGAAATATGACCAGATCGTGTGACATAAATATTGGAATTAGGTCTAGCAACGGGAACTGTCTTTATTGAATGTTCAGCTTTGGAGATATCTGGGACATCACCAGGAATGGGAGTAGGTTTTGAGACTTGTTCTTCGACAGGAACATTATCTGTATTGCTGTGAGATCTAGAGTCTGTATCACAGGTACAATGCTGCGATATTGATTCTGGCACAGGAAGAAGATGCCTGCGGTTTCTCCTGTAGTCTATACCCTCAGATTCCACTAATAGGATCTTGGCTCGGCACATATATCTGTCACTTGACCAATCTGGTCAAAGCCTTTTGCCGTTTGCATCCTCACTGTCTCTCCTTTTCCCAGCGTACAAAGAAATCTGTTTGTTTTGTCATAGCTGGACTTCTGAAAAAGATTGTTTTCTAAACAGTTGGGATTGCTCTGTTTTTTAGCATTAGGCACCAACAAGCTAAACTGATAGGCAAGGTTGTTCTAGTTTGCCTAGATAGAAGTCTCTGAAGAGGTTAGTCAAGTAGGTTGTCACAGGGGTATATTCCTGAGACTGAGTAAGTTCAAAAAAGATATTGGTATTGTCACGCTTTGACCTCTCAAGCAATTGCTTTGCACTCTGTACTGCTTGTTCAGCAGGCCATTTGACTGTGGTTATTTTGGACTGCTAGTAACGTGGATAAAGTCCCACTCTTTTGCAAATTTCTGAAATAATTTACTGGTAAACTGGGTACAGTTGTCAGCGATACCTCTGTGTGGACTACCATGGAATGAGAAATGACGTTTCAACTTGGTAATAACAGTAGTAGACGTTAGGTTAGGTTAGGTAGCAAATCAATTTCAAACCAGTTTGAGTAAGAGTCTATCAGCACTAAGTAATACTAAGTAATACTGATTGTTCCACCCAAATATGCCAGTGCTACTGCTGACCAAGGTAATTCAGGAATTTGGCTTAGCTGAAGTGGCTCCTTTTTCAAATGCAGCTTAGTCCTGTTGCATACTGAACAAGATGAAAGGAATTTATTAATGTCTTTTGACAGAGAAGGCCAAAATACTAGTCCACTTGCCCTTCTTTTGGTAGATTTGGAACCTGGGTGGCCACGATGAAAAATCTGAATATGTCGTAAGGAAGTAGGAACAACAACTTTATGATCTTTGAAAATTATGCCGTCTTCCATCAACATTTCATCTCGGTAAGGAAAATAAGGTTGCACTTCTGGCAATACACGAGTGCTTAGACGGCCATCCAACATTAATGATGTGGTTGAGCTTTTGCAAAACTGGATCAGTCATTGTATGGACTCTCAGCTAATTTAGTCTCGTGGTAGAAAAATTATGCACTTCCATTACATCTAAGTCAAAATTCTCTGCATAAAGCTGTTCCGTGGTATTTCTGGGTGATCTGGATAAGGTCCAACAGACAGGAACCAAAGTAAGATAAACTAGCGAAAAACAAAAAGACAGCTTGGAAACACCAAAGCAAATTCTCTCTCAGTTTAATGAAGCGCTTTTCATCTTGTACATGTGGCAAGACTTCATCAGAAACTGAACAAACTTCAACACAAGCAATATATACACACCCTTTTTGTCACATGACACGTCTAATTAAAATCTTGTGTCTTAAAGGCACATCCACATTATTGCTACTTAAAACATTTTTTAAAAACAAATATGACTGACAATATTTTAGAACATCTCAACCCTTCCCTTGATTCAGAATTTTTACCTGTAATGGTGATAGAAATATATATACATATACTAACAATACTATATCTCAAATTATTGTGTTACCTCTCAAAATATGATATTACTTAGTTAACTAAGAAGTCAGAAACTTACATATCCGAGTCAAATGAAGTCAGATATCACAAATATGAACGCATTTTATAAAAATGCATACACACAATAACGTTTAAGATTTTTCAACTTCAATATATTGTTTAAAGATATTGTCTCATTCAAACCCAGGTAAAACATTGCCCCAGTGCGTATTTGCCAACTTAACTCAAGTTGCTCAAGTAAAAGTGTAATAATAACAATATCTTTCTCTTGGGTCAGTGCATATTCTGATTTCATCTGAGCTCTTCTTATGAGTAGCTACCATGGAAGACACCTACTCAGTTGGTTCTGTGATGGGACAGATCACACCTTGCTTCACCATCTTATCCAACTGGACCTTGACCTTGTCTGCATAGCTATCAGAACGCTCCTTGCTGGTCTGACCACTGGACTGACCTCTAGGTCTATTTTCATGGAGTACACAACTGGAAGTTTGCCTAAGTTGTCATTGAAAACATCAGCATACTCTGCAAAAATAGCATCGGTGAAGCTGGAACTAGGACATGTGCTTACATGATGGACTTCTTTAGTAAAAGAAAGCAGTTTCATTCTCAAACTGTCTCTGAGACCTAATAATGACTGCACAAGTCTTCAGACTATATAGAACTGCAAGCAGTAACTGTTCATAGCTGAATAGCATGAATTTGAAGCTCTTCACCTGAATAAGCAACAAGCTTTGTACAATTAGTCAAATTAAGTTGCTCTCCAGCTCTCACTTTAGCAAATGTTTCTGCTGACGTAACATTATACTTTGAACCAGTATCAAGTTTGAGCTCCATGGGTTTAGCATTAATCAGGACAGTACAGAACAGTTTGTTTTTTCCCAATAAATCTACCACATTAACCTTTTCACTAACCACCGATACAACATCTATATACAAAGTAGGGTTGCAGCTTTCTACATGATCAGCTTGCTTTTTTGAGTGACCTTTCTTCCATTTCCATTTTTTGCACTTGTGGCATTGCTGACCAAATGCTAAGCACTTCTCTTTTTTAGACTCATGACTGGCTGCACAACCTGCTGACTCACCCTCGTACTGCACTGAGAAAGCCCGTTTCACTGAGCTAGTCTTAGAACTTCCTGGAAAGTTACGGATCTCCCTGTGAAACCCATAGGGGCTGCGGCTGTCATATGCTTAGGCCTGTTTCTGCTAGCCATTTTACCAGACTTCAAAGAGGTCTGATTACAGAGCTTTCAGATACTCTCTTGGGAGCAGTAGCTGAAGGAGTTTGAGACAAAGTGGCTTCTCAGCTCGCCACCCTGGAATCTATCTCTAACTCATCCATGAGGCTAATTGCGCATGCTGCCAAAGGGATGACAGGAGCAGTGGGTTCAGGTGTAGCGATCAGGAGACACACCTGGATGCAGTTCTGTGATTTCGTGGAGTCATTTAAGTCTTCTTTCATCAATGCCCCATTTGATGGAACATCCCTATTTGGTCCCAAAGTTAGAGACTCTAGCCAGATATGAGAAAGATGGGAAGACCCTTTCTGCTGTGGGGATACCCTTCTCCACTCCTCAGTGGCCTTATTCCAGGCACCAGAGAAGGAGGAGGTTATAGTTCAAAAAGACCCAAGGACCTTTCTAGGACTCATGTGGAAATGACTCCTCTGGGACGGGGGGGGGGGGATTAATAATGGAAGATGCCGTTCAACAGGCAGAAATGGCCCACAGAATTAGGGTTCCAGGGACTCTTTATGTGGTAGCTCCTATCAGCACTTCTGAAAGAAGGCCCATTTGCCTTCCTCTGGTGGTAGTTGGGGGACTATTATCCCTGCACCAGTCTGCCTGGCTAAGGATAACAATGGACAAATGACTGCAGAGGATTATTACCAGAGGTTACAACATCCCCTTTTTAGAAGAACCAAAAAGACTAAGAAGAATCCCGGATGTTACACCCAATCACAGGGATGCAGCAGTCTTAGAAATTCAAAGAATGCTTAACAAAAGGGTCATCCAAGCAGTCCCACCAGACCAGAGAGGATCTGGGATATACTTAAAATTCTTTTTAGTGCCAAAGAAAATGGGGGAGTGGAGACCAATTTTGGGTCTCAGTCAGTTGAAGAAATCAGTACAGCAAACCAAATTCCGGATGGTCTCGGTTCAGTCTATACTTCATTCTTGGAAAAAGACGATTAGGTGCGCTCAATAGATCTTCAGGATGTGTATTAACATATATAAATGGACAAGTAGTCCAGCAGATTCATGCCCTTCCAGCTAGGAGCTAGTCAGTATTAGTTCAGGACCCTGCCCTTTGGTCTAACCACAGCCCGCAGGGTGTTCACCAAATACACAGCAGTGGTAGCAGCTCACCTCAGACTGCTAAGATTCCGAGTGTTTCCATATCTAGATGACTGACTCCTTACCACTCCCACCAGGTGTCAACTCGTAAAGGCACATGATTATACTCTTCTTCTGTGTTCCACTTTAGGAATCACTATAAACTATGACAAATCTTATTTAATGGCATCCCAAAAGCTGTTCATTGGAGCTATGGTAGACACAGTCACTGGCATTGGGGTCTCTTCCCCTAGAAAGGCTCCAAAGGATCAGATTACAAGTCAGCTAGATCATTTACAGCAGGATGGTAATGGCAAGACTCATTCTCCAGGCTCTAGGGTCAATGGCAGCCTCTATCACTCAAGTTCCCCATGGCCATCTTTCACATGCGAATTCTTCAATGGCTTCCGGTCTCCCAGTGGTCCTTATTGAATCAGTCAATGTCCCATCTGATTATGATCACCAATCGATGCAAAGAGCACCTTAGTTGGTGGCTGCATTCCAAACAAATGTTGTTGGACCGTCCCTTTACCCCTCCTCAACCCCAAGACATAGTGACCATGGACATGTCCCAGATTGGATGTGGGGGCATTATCTGGGAAAGACAGTAAAGGCACTTGGTCCCAGCTGGAGGTCAATTTGCATATCAATGTTCTAGAGATGAGGGTAGTGCTCTTTGCATTGCAGGCATTTCAAGATGCCTTCCCCTTGGGAATGACTGAAATTCAAACAGACAGTTTGTTGGTAGTCTGGTACATCAAAAAGCAAAGGGGAACCAGATCTTAGCCTCTTTCTCAAGAAGCGCTCAAAATATGGCAATGGGCAATTTCCTCTGACTGCTTTCTAATGGCAGTGCACATTCCGACGTGCTCCATCATGATTGCAGACAAACTGAGCAGATCCATCCTCATGAATGGTCTCTCAATCCAGTGGTGGTGGACGAGATATTTCGCCTTTGGGGCCAGCATTGCTGCAGCCTATTTGCCTCTCGTCTGAAAAATATTTGCAGCAGTTACTTTGGCCTTATCCCCCCACTGGGGAAGTTGCACAGAGATGCTCTCTTGCATGATTGGCCCTCCGGTCTATTGTATGCCTTTCCTCTGATTTCCCTCATATGTCAGTTTCTAAAGAAAGCCAACAGGTCAAAGAACAGAATATCCTCATCGCCCTATTGTGGCCTCGGCAGGTCTGGTTTCCCTTCCTATGGCCTCATGTACTTCAGAAACCCTAGATACTGGACCTAGTTCCAGACCTATTGTCCCACCCAGAGGGACTGATTCATCAGAATCTGCAGTATCTCAAGCTCACTGTGTGGTTTTTCCAGTTCCCATGATTGCCAGGTACCCCTCTGTCACCTGCCCAATCCAGCACAACATTCTGGCACACCACAAACCTTCAACAAGAAAATTGTACCATAACAACTGCCAAAAGTTTACTAAATGATCGCTAGACTGTAATCTTGACCCATATTCAATGCCCGTTGATAAAGTTTTAGACTTCTTGGCTTTACACTTTGAGGTAGGTACATCAGCCTCTACTATTCAAGTGCATCTGGCTGTGATATCTAACTTCTATATTGGTTTCAGTGGTTCATCCCTTATGCCACATAAATTTTGCCAAGTCTTTTTGAAAGGATCCTTAATGCTCAGACCCCCATATAAGGAACCCTTTGTGCCATGAGATTTGAATCTGGTACTGCAGTCTCTTATTTCTCCACCTTATGAGCCTTCAGCAAGTTGTGACTTAAACTTCTTGTCCTGGAAAACCATAATTTTAATAGCTATCACTTCTGCCAGGAGAATATATGAAATACAAGCCTTATCCTGCAAACCTCCCTACTCAAGTTTTCATAAGGACACGGTCTTTCTCCGGACGAATCCCTCTTTCCTACCAAAGGTTGTTTCCGAGTCAAATCTCAATCAGACTATACAACTCCCAGTCTTTTTTCTTAACTTTTCCAATAAAGGGGAGTACTGTCTGCATTTGCTAGATATACAGAGACAATTACGTTTCTGCCTTCACAGAACAAAGGAAATCAGAAAATCTGACCAGCTATTTATTTCATTTTCTTCAATCACTTTAGTGAGTCCAGCATCTGAAGTTACTCTGGCTAAATGCCTTAGAGACTATATCACCTTTGTTTACAAGACAAAGGAACTTCACCTACCAGAACCTGTAAAGGCCCATTCAACTAGAGCAATGGCAGCATCTGCAGTATTTCATGCCAGAGCTTCTTTAGATGATATTTGTGCAGCGGCAGTATGGGCATCTCCTCATACCTTTATTAAACATTACAAACCAGACCTGGTCTTTAGGGAATGTGCATCATTCGGCTCAATGGTGCTCAGGAATATTCTTCCATGAGATCTCCCAAGATCCAGGTAGCTAGGGACTGTGTTCCATAGTCAAGGATTATGTGAAGATTGACAGCATCAGATAAAGAAGTTATGTCTTACCATAACGTTCCATCTGTGTTGTCGATCTTCACTAATCCTTGACATTCCCTCCCTCCTTCCCCTGCCTTTAGAACTCTTGGTGGATCGGATCTTCCCAAACATTGGCTTTTAGTACAGACTCAGATATGGCCTATTATCTGTTATTTTCTGTCTGTCACTATTGTTTGCAAACTCAATCTGAGGTAATTTGGTGAGGAGCATTGTGGATAGGGCTTAGCTCGAGAGTTTTGGAAGGCAAGAGCTGGAATAATGGCCGTGTCGGTTCTGAGGCTAGGAACCGAGTCCATAGTCGAGGATTAGTGAAGAATGACAACACAGATGGAACGTTATGGTAAGGCATAACTTCTTCTTTGCCTCCTTTGCAGATTCAAAATTGGGCAAACCAGTTTCTAAATTGACTTTAGCCAAATGTTTAACTGATTGCATTTTCTTTGCCTGTAAGTAATCTTTGTCTCTATCAAAACCACCAAAAGCTGATTTCACCAGGTCTGTGGCAACCTCAGTATTTTTATCCAGATCTTTCTTGGGTGATATTTGTGCAGCTGCAGCTTAGGCTAATCCTCATACCTTTATTGCTTGTTACAGATTAGATCTGATCTCTAGGGGAAGAGCAGCCTTTGGGTCAAAAGTGCTCAAAAATATTTTTCCTTTAGAGTCCTCCCAGGATTTAGATAGCTGGGGACTATGTCCCATTCATTGAGGAATGAATGAAAATGACAACATGAGATAAAAAAAGTTATGCACTCATCATATCATTCCACCTGTGTTGTCCATTTTTATTCTCCCTCAACTGCCCTTCCTCCACCACCTTACCAGTTTGACTTTTGGAAGGAGTGGAAGATTTTACAGGAACCAATGTTCCCTTATTTGTGCTTCAGATGATGTTATTTCATTGTCATATTATATTGTACAAGTTTAAAAAGCAGCAAACAAGTTCTGAGGTGTACAATGCAAATCCGACAAACACTCCAAAGTCTGGTGCTTAGTTCCACTCAGAATATTAAATCCAACTCGGTGAAAGTATAAAAGTAAACAGTTTATTTAAGCCGTTAAAAACATACGCTTTTCGTCGGAACACAATCCAACTTCCTCAGGATGCTGAACAAGCAAAACAGTGCCTCACCTCCATCTAACATTTTAAATATCTCACTAATTAAAAACTGATCACATGCTGGAACTCAATTAGCTTAAAGCCCCAACACAGAAAAAAAAAAAAAAAGAGATGAAAAATAGAACGCGATGAATGAACTAGTAAAATAAGTTTATAAACATCACTGAACAATAAACTGACCCATGAGTGACATATATATATATATATATATATATATATATATATATATATATATATATACGCTCTCCACAAGATATAATGTCTTGATTCGTGTCCACAGTGTCCCGAATCTACAATATGACATAAACTGTCTCAGAACATATATAGAACCTACCCTTATAAAGTTGCTTTTAATGGAAAGACGATCTGTACTCTGTAGATGTATCTATATATTCCACTTCCTGCTACATCTGCTAGCGAGGAGAATGTATGGATGAACAAGCCTTGCATACAACTAGGAAAACTGAAGGGAGCAGAAAGAATAAGGACATATAACCTCGAGGTACCCGATCTACTCGGATACTAGACGGTCGGGATTGCCACTGATATAAAGCAAGAGAATGATAATAATCATGTTACTTGGAGGGAATGAAAGACGGTTTCAATCCAAACCATATAACTGATATCTTCTGATCGCCTCACTGATCAGTACGAATCTAGTAAACACCAGCCAAGACTCTGGGGTGATACTATTACCACTACTTATCTAAAAAATGCTATTCTAAACTAAGTTAAATAATATAGCTACCTTCATACAAAAGCTCAAAGAATATTAAAGGTTGAAATATTATTATAACTGGTTGAAGTTGAGGAAATTGAAATACTCAAACATGAATATTTGTTCCAATTATCCCCCTCGCTTACCTTAGACTACACATGCTGATGTAATCGAACCTTGTATATAGGAGATGTACGACAAAACCCTGTGTACAAGTACTACTGAGGTGGATTTCCTGATGTAACATGAACCTCAGTATAGAACTCAGGCTAGACCTCCAAGGGCCAAAGGGAAAGACTCTCACTAAATAGACATGTTTGCCCCCCCCCTAGAGTTCTGAGGTGTGTTAGGGGACTTGATGCATTATGGGCAAGGGAGGAACTTGAGAGTCTGTGTTCCATGAGCTGGAAAAAGTGGCGAAGTAGGACCTGAGAGTTGGATCCAGATCCAGTTGTTGAGGAAGAATGAAAATGGATAACACAGGTGGAATGTTATGGTAAGTACATAACTTTTTTTCAAGGTTTAAGTGTAAACTAGTTGGCTGTTTATAATACAATGCAGAGTTTAAAGTAGTAGTGTTTAGGTTATACCGCATTCTGCAGATTTCAAAGTAGTGTTTAGGTAGGCTTTGCATAGTGTTTTGAAACTGATTGGATTTAAGTTTTCTTTGGCAATGAGTTCCATTCACTGACTAAAAGTATAGAAGCTTTGTCTCCACATTTTGTACTAGCTCTGTATGTCTGCAGTAGATATTTATTGAAGGATCATAGACATACCAGTCAACCTCTTAACACAAAAAGTCTGGACAAAGCAAAAAAAAAACGGTGGGACAAAGATCCAAAAATAGGGAAACAATTTAAATATTGCTCTTATAAACTTAGAAAGTTGCTAGATTTAAATGTTTTGTGTTACCATGCATTTTCTGAAGGGTATGAAACTCAATGCCTGTCATTATTTAGTACATTCATTCATCCCTAATTTTCCATAAAAATCCAGAAAACCAAAACTTTTATGAGTAACAGATCAAAAATATGAGGTGAAAATCTGGACATTTGAGAGGTATGATCAGATAGGTCTGTTGAGTATGTACCTGTGTGGTGTTATACTTAATGCTGGAATATGGACAGCTGTATAAAAGTTTGCCTGCAAATACAAGGTAGAATAATTTAGTTATATTAATGTAAGGCATCTAGCTTAGTTTGATTGTACATGTACATTAGCTGTTTGATAATTGGTGGATTCTAGTTTAACACTGGTAGTATTGTTTAATTTATAGATGGCACATATACCATAGAAAAGTCTGGCCATGAAGAGACTGTATGGGTAATACAACCCTACTAGATCTGGCTAAGTATTTAGACAGTAAAGAATATATAGATGTTCATCATTAGATCTCTGTTGCAGTAGCCTAAGCTGTATGGGATATATTCTGCTGAAGGTATGACCACTGACCAGTATTCAAACTTTTGTGCATCTTCAGTGCCCCCCAACTGCTGTGGGGGTTGAGGAGAGCTACATAAATTCAGGACATCCATCAAACTTTTAGAACTTTCTTGCCTCCAGAGTGTGATGTGTTTGGGTTTCATAAGATTGACGAATTGCTAGTTATTTTTCACGGCTGAGCAGACAATTACCCTTTAGGGTAAAACCTTACATTTCTTTTTTTGAGGATAACATTTTTTTCTAAATAAGAATATTGATTTATGGTAGGATAAGCAAATTTATATACTGCCGCTTCACGTTTTGTAAGAGTTTTTGTTTTTTGAAAATGCTTGTGTGAAAAAAACTTTGTAAAAATCAATTTGCTAATTTCAAATTTACCTTTCTATGTAGACAGATTTATAAGACTAGTAAATTTGGTTTTGGTGGTGGCATTATATATTTTTACTTCAAAATAGTTTTCTTTGAGGAGGTTTACCAATTTATTCAGGCTCCGCTACAAGTTTGTGAAGCTCTTTTTTCTGACTAACCACGGAGCAGTTGCCTAGCTCTTTTCTTCTTACCTCCTGATCCACAGGATGAAAAAGTTTTTTCAGCAGTCTTTGGTAGTCAAGACTCTCTGCTTCAACTGCTGATGGGTGATTCTGCTTTGACCAAACCAGGTTCACAAGATCGCTCTTTGTTGTCTCTCAGCCCCCCAACCCCCCCCCCCGGTGTTGCTCCTTGGAAAGCCACTAAGGACAAGGGAGTTAGAGGTCTTAAGCATTGGTGTGGACATAGTTTTACTGCAACTCTAGTCAGCCTTCTAGGGAGGTTGCTTGAAAAAGAAAAGAAGTTAAAAATTGCTTCTCTTTAAGTATGGACAGAGAAGACTTGCTGGGCTTTGCTGAAGGCATGTTTCAAGACTTTAATACTTTAAACCCAATTTCCTCATTGAGTACAAGAAGAAAAGGAATGGTCTCCCCTTCTGTTACTGATTCCCAATCAAAAGGGCAGGGACTGGACCGAGCGGGGTTGTTCTCTCCTCAAGCAGACGATTCTGATTCTGTTTCTTCAGCTTGTCATCAAGAATAGTTATCTTATTCTGAAACTATAACAAAAATTTATTAGTTCAGCAGGAAAATAATGAAACTGGACTTTCCTCAGCCTGCAGCTGTTCCTCCTGTCTACTAACATTAGAGGATATTTTCTTGACAGCCTACAAGTATGCCTGACAGTCAACTTCCTGCCCTTTAAAAGTCTTATAGGCTATATAAAGTCCCTCAAGCAGACAAATACTTAGTTTCTAATACCAAATTAGATTCTGCAGCTAATTCTTTAACAAAACCATTTGCTGCCAACCAGAAACATATTGTGAATGCTAAATGCATTAATTCTGACAAGGATGGGAAATCTTTTGCTAGATTTGGGGAGAGTGTTTATTCTTCTGCAACTTTAATGTAATTACCTGGCTCATATGTTGTTTTTTTTTTACTGGTTTCTTTGAGAACATGAATTAACTGTAATCTCCCCTCTTGAAAGGTTTATCTATCTCCGAATTCCTTACGTGTATGCTTCTCAAGTAACCAAACTTGCTTTGAAGTGTTACCATTCTGGTGATGCCTTATCCAGAGCTGCTGCTACTGGATTTTTAAATTCTCCCCTTGACAGAGAGGTATTATTTGGTCCTTCACCTGCTTTGAGATCCTTAAACGTTGATGAAAGACGAAAGCTAATTCAAGAGGTTACCCAGATTTTTCAACCCTGAAATGCATTTGACCAAGTTTAATGATGATTGCAGGCTAGGCACTGTTATCCACTTAGCCACTGATGATAAACTTCTCCAAAAAGAGCAAGAATATGCCCATGTCTGTTATATTGAAAACTGTCTCAAGCTAAATGCAAAAATTACAGCATAGTAACATTTGGCAAAAAAACAACTTTTCCCATTTAATATATTATAAGTGGAACTTATCTTCAAACAATCTGGTTGTAGGAGGGTTAGGGTAATTATGGGACATCTCTCTCTCTCTCTCATTCAGTTATATTTCCACCATAGTAAGGAAATCTTTCTGTCAGGTCTGGTTAATTTCCACAGGAATATCTTCCAAGATCCTAAGAAGCAGTCGTACCAATATATTCTTCCCTTACTAGAACAATCATTGAATAAAATGCCTGCTTTAGTTTGTGCAGATCCAAGCATATCACTCAGGTGGAAAGGCTACAGTGATTTTTAGGGTAAAAAAGTCTTAAATTCTTCAGCTATCTTGGACAACTCTCATTATACTGAGTAGCCTAACATCTGCTCTGTGGTGACCTGTATTTTGCTTTTTGAGACCTGAAAGAACCAAGCCTATTTGACCTATTTCTGCATTAAACCAGTAGCTCTACAAACACCCATATTAGGGACCTAATTTTAGACCAACAAGACTTGCTTGAGGAATAGGTTCCTAACTCAACATAATCTCTGCAGAAAGTATAAGTTACCAGTACAGGTCAAACAAAATACTACTTTGTCTGCCTTTAAGGCTAATCTTGGATGGTTAGACATACATTTATACCCAGGGTTATAATGTACGTCCCTGCTTGATTTGGTAGGTGGGCAGTATTACGTTCTCATAAAGGGTGGCAAGAAGTTTTAAGTGCATTTGTTTAAAGATGCATATGACTAGCCCCTTGTGGTCCCTGGGATCACTTACCTAGTGTTGTGCTTATATTCTTTTTTGCTGACTTGGTGTAGAAGCTTATGTTTATTTTCTTGACTGCCTTGTGTGGCATACTAGCAGTCTGGAGCAGATCATCTCTAGGTATGCATTATAGGATGTGTAAGAGACTTGGTATCATGGGTAAGTTCCAGTTGCTGATCTGTCCTAATGCCTGTCAGCATTATTGTTAACAAGGTCAGTCCATCTCTGTAATTTAACATATTTATGTCTATGGTTGCATCAGATATTTAGCTTTCTTTCTGTTGTCCTCATCCCTAGAATGCTTGAGCATGTCACATACCAGATGATTCCCAAATAAACTTTTTTTTTTTAAGGACTAAAGGATTTAAGAAATCTGATCAACTGTTTGCTTTATGCCATGCAAACTAGACAGGTGATTGTGGCCTATATATGTTTATTATAACTCTGAAATCTTTTCAATGACTCATCAGAGGGCTTTCCTGCAGGAATTGCTTTCTTTGGTGGGAGGGCATCAGCTTTCAGTGTATTCAAAGCAGTGACTTAATGGACATTATAATCTGGATTGTGTCCGGAGTTTGAGAGAGTTTTGCCATTGTGATCTTCCAAAGATAATAGTTGAGGCTTCCAGGTAGCATTTTGATTTTTAATTTAGCAATGTACCCAAATGACACCAATTTGTAGTAGAGACATAAATGGAAGACATTTAATAATCAAAGTTTGTTACGCAACATAAGAGCAGAAATCCATGTATGGCTTCAATGTATTTGTGCCTTACTTTCACCATGTATTGGTAGTAGCATTTTATATGGGTGAAGTGCTAGTTTGGGAGTGCTTGGTATGATAACATTATCATTTTAAGCTTGTTGTTCAGATGTAATATTTACATAGCAATTTTTGAATACATTTCACTGCATTTTTTTTCTCTTCCTGTGATGTACTTACAGTTAGGTTACACAGAGGTGGTCTGCTAAGATTTCATGGTAAATGATCCTAAGAAAGGCAATTTCTAGTTTTTCCTCCCGCTGGCATTAGTATCAGAGAGTTGCTTAGGGTGCATGTGGTGCTGTATGGTTGCATAAGATGGGGGTCCATATGTCATTTAATTTAAATAGATTTTCCATCTTTTCCAGGCCTTCAGTTGTGAGATGAGGCTTTTTGGGCTTTGGTTGGTGACACACTGTGGTTGGGAATAAGTGGCAGTGCAGTCAATCTTTTGGTAGCAGGATCTACAGAAACCTGCTCCCTTTCTCAGCTGTAAGCTAAAAGGTGAAATACGGGCATACGTAGTCATACAACTTACTTTGTGGTGATAAATGTATGTAATACCATTGTGAGACTACCTGTTGTCTTCATCCTTCTGTTAGTAGAGTTGTTTCATATAATGAGAAGAAAGTCATACTGGAATAATACTGTTATCATCCACAAAGAGTGAAATTCTGATATTAGTGAAGAACAGACAAAAGCTCCGACACAAAGTCATCTTTTTATAACATAAGATGGCTATAACTTTTTGCTTTATAATCTACCTGCATAAGGCTGTCACTTTAGGGCAAGGTAGAGATGAGAGTTGTCTCACAGCAAGGGATGGGAACTGTTAGTGAATTTGTCAGATCAGGTAGTTTTTGTGATAATTAGGCCATATGTAAAGTTCTGTGCCACAAATGGCTTCTCCCTTAAACATCTGTCATGTTGTTCTCACAACTATATTTCCTGTAATTAACATTTAGATCCTGGAAAAAGTCATAAAGAAACTTCTAGATTACTATTTTAGATTATTTTTAAAAGATAATGGCTGGTTTCACCCTAAGGCGGCCACGATGGTGCAGCGGTTAGCGTTGCCGCCTCACAGCAAGAGGTTCTCTGGTTCGATTCTCGGCTGGGGTGCCTTCTGTGCAGAGTCTGCATGTCCTCCCTGTGGTCGCGTGGGTTTCCTCCGGGTGCTCTGGTTTCTTTCCACATCCCAAAGACATGCAGTAGGTGGATTGGACACTCTAAATTGGCCCTAGGTGTGTGTGTGTGTGTGTGTGTGTGTGTGTGTGTGTGTGTGTGTGTGTGTGTGCCTTCTGTGGAAGGTTGGGTGCCGGGCTGGCAACTCGATGCTGTAAAACTCCACTGTCAATCATGAGTGGACAGATGATCCGCTGTGGCGACCCCTAACCGGGAAAAGCCGAAAGAAGAAGAAGAATAGCTGGTTTCACCCAAACTGACATAGAATCTCAGAAAGTTCATACCAGTCTGTTTTGGTCAGATGCAAGTAGTTTACTGTAAAAATATTTTTCCTGAGGGAAGCAGACTTTCATTTTGGTTCTGCACAAAGTCTGAGAGACAAACTAGAAGAGGTGAATTGGATGTAAAGTTAAAATAATGAAAAGAAGCAGCACATTGGTGAGGGACATATGACATCAGCTTGTTACAAAGGCAGGTAAGGGACTAGTCCTGAGTGGAATTCTTCCTTAATCTCAAATGATGTTTAGATACAAAGAAAAGATAACTGGCTTCAGTAATTCTTCCTTAATCTCAAATGATGCTTAGATACAAAGTAAAGATAACTGGCTTCAGTAATTCTTCCTTAATCTCAAATGATGCTTAGATACAAAGAAAAGATAACTGGCTTCAGTAATTGGTTGTGTTCTAAATTATCTCCTTGTTAACAATGTTCTAAATGCTCTCCTTGTTAACAAAAACACCCTTTTATGGGTGACTTTACCCTTCCATAAACTGGGGCACTTATATCTCCCCCAGCGTAGGATGTGCCCAACATTTCCGTAACTTAAATACATATTCCCTTGAGCTGCATTATTGACCTAATTATTAAAAATATGTCTGCCACTACTCCTCTGGTACTTCCTTCCCCAGTGAAATCTGAACATAAAGGTTGTGACACTCTATTAAACTCCAAAAAGCTCATGTAGCAAACTGCACTGAATGTAGGGACTACATGCTGACATCAACCTACTGTGTGGCAAAAGATCAGAATTAACTGACCTTAATACAGCAGCAGGCTTCATTGGGAATTCTAAATGCAGAGCTAGCACTCCTTCAGAAACAAACTAGCCCTGGTAGCCCACAGCCATAAATAAGCTATTCACCAAAAGAAAGAAACTCTTTAAATAATTTAGTAGATCCAAATCTTCTCAAGGCTGATATCAAAAACATTACAAAAACATTACAAAAAGACTGAAGAAACACCATCGAGTCTACTAAAGACCATGAATAATTATAAATCCTTTAGCTTTGTTAGAAACTAAAATCAAAAATTTACATTGCCCAAAACTTATTCATAATGATGCTTTCTATTATGACCCAGTAGGTATCGCCAATATTCTTACAAGCAAATTTAGTGTCAGCTTTATCCTTAGAATTCTGCTCAAAGCCCCAAAATATGTGAATCTATTACTGCCACAAGTGTCTCCAAAGATCATTTGCTGAAAACATTAACCAAGACCAAAAATACTTCTACCACAGGAACTGATAGTATACCTGGTCGCTTAATTGTGTGAAACATGCCTTTGCTGACTTGTCTTCAATCTGTTTTGCTTAAGATCTGATGTTGTTAATCTCCATTCCATTCATTATTGATGGGTTATTGGTTCTGTCCTCTGAACCGAGTCGGCTTATACCAAGCTCGCGCCAGCCAAAAACTCTTGAGCTAAGCTTTTACCCAAAACACCCTTCTCCCTGTTACCTCAGATATTGTTTGCCGCATAACTGTAAAGCCGCATTCAAGCCAGCTCTCAGTTAAGTCTTATATATTTTTGATATATAGTGCTTTTTGAAAAGTCTTGATAGTTTATCATTCTTTATTTTACTCATTTCTGGCTATCGCAGAGGCAGAGGGGGTCTGCGTAATCAGAGTCCCAGAGATTCGTTCTCTGGGCAACCCTATCAGAGCTCCTGTTGGAGGACATTTTTCTCTGAACCCCAATGCCTGGCCGAAGGGGCGGCAAGAGGTTCAGGTGAAGTTATGAGACATCATGCCTGGATGCACCTTTGTGTCTTCGCGGATCCTTAAGTCTTCCTTCCTTAACGCTCCAGTGGAAGCGTCTCCCTCCGATTCTTGGGTGCAGAAGATAATAACCAGAGGTTACCAAATTCCATTCGATTCCAAAGCCAGCAAAATGAGTTCCCAACATTCCACCCAGTCTAAGGGAAGAAGCAGCTCTAAGATAGAAAAGATGTATCAAAAAAGATTCATCCAAAAAGTCCCACCAGACCAGATCTGATCCAGATTCTACTCAAGATTCTTTTTGGTGCCAAAAAAGACAGGGGACTGGAGACCAGTTTTGGACCTCAGCAGTTTAAACAAGTTCGTCACCCAGACAAAATTCCGGATGTTCACGGTTCAATCTGTCCTCCCCTTTTCTGGAGGAAGGCGATTGGATGGATAGATCTTCGGGATGTGTATTACCCCATCAAAATGGACAAATGCTCCACAAGGTTCCTTCGCTTCAGGCTGGGAGCCAGTCATTACCAATTCCAAGCTCTGCCCTTCGGACTGTCTACAGCCTCCAGAGTGTTCACCAAATGCATGGCAGTAGTGACAGCTCAGTTGAGACTACAAGGAGTCCGGGTGTTTCCATACTTAAACGATTAGCTCCTTACCACTCCCACCAAGCACCTACTGGTAACAGCCTTGTACTGCACCCTTTCTTTGGCAAATCTTCTGGAAATCTCTATAAAGTGGGAGAAATCCAATCTGACTCCAACCCAATCTTTGGAATTTATAGGGGTGATTTTCAATAACTGTTCTTGCTGGGTTCCTATTATATAATCAAAGACGCAATCCTTCGAATGCATCTTAATTGAACTTGAAAGCATGAAACAGCAAAATAGAGAAATGGCATATAAGCAATTTCTTTCCCTGGGAAAGAAATCGCTTTGCCGCCTCAGTTACTTTGCTGTTTTCATCACTGTAGTGCAATCTCGGAGTTGGTATATTTAACTAGGGGGGGTGGGGGGGGCACAGCCTTTCACATCAGGGGGGTGGGGGGGCAAAGCCCGCCACTTTATGTAATATTTTGAAGTTTTTATTTTTTTTGTGGAACAGCGATTTCTTTCCCCTGGGGAAAAAATTGCTGTTCCGAGTGTTCGGGATTGTAAGCTTTTGCTTTCATGGGATTGATAAATCAGCATTCACTTTTTTAAGCATTAGCTGATTTAATATAGACCCTTCTTGCTTAATCTCTCTCCCAGATCACATGCTACGAAGACTAAGGATCCAGCTCTGAGTGATACTCTGCCATGACATGGTTTCAGCTTGAGAGGTCCTGCAGCTGTTAGGGTCAATGGCAGCATCTGTATCAATAGTACCTCTTGCAAGGCTTCATATGAGACTCCTACAGTGGCTTTTGTTAACCCAATGGTATCCAAACTGTCACCCTTTGTCTTTCCAGACTCGAATAACAAATCGATGCAAGCAAGATCTATCTTGGTGGATGAAGTCAGAGACAGAACTTTGGAGCCAACCCTTCCACCCCTCTCATCCCAGTGCCAATGTTACTATGGATGCTTCCCTGATTGGGGGGGGTCGTTTTCAGGGAATGACGGTCCAAGGTCCAAGACACATGGTCCAATATAGAGGCCAATCTGCATATAAATGTTCTAGAACTGAGGGCAGTGCTTTTGGCGTTGTAAGCATTCCCGTCTTCCCTTCCTTTGGGAACAATTGCTATCCAATTGGACAACATGTCAGCAGTTTGGTATATCAACAAACAAGGAGGAACCAAGTCCAACCCCCTGTGTCGAGAGAGCATGAGAGTCTGGCAATGGGCGATAGCTTCCAACTGCTTTCTGATAGCAATGCATATCCCGGGGAATTCCAACGTGATTGCAGACAAGTTGAGCAGATGCATTCTCCTGCCTCACTAGTGGTCCCTCAACCCCAACATAGCGGCAAAGATTTTCAGTTGTAGAAGCCACCCTTGCTGCAACCTATTTGCCTCCACGTCCAACCACAAATACAGGAAATACTTTGCTCTAATTCCCCTGCAGGGGGAGTTCCCAAAGGATGCTCTAATCCATGATTGGCCCGCGGGACTGCTATATGCTTATCGTCCCATCCCTCTGATTCCTCAGTTCGTGAAGAAAGCTGTTTGGTTGAAAAGCAAAGTGATCCTCATAGCACCTTTTTGGCCTCAACAGGTATGGTTCCCCTTTCTCTGGCTCATCTACTTCGCCGACCATGAATCCTGAATCTAACTCCAGATCTGATTTCTTACCCCAAAGGGTTGAGCCACCCGAACTTGACCAGTCTCAAGCTCAAAGCTTGGCTTCTCCACTTCCGATGATTGCCAGGCATTGTAATCTTTCCTCTCCAGTACGTGACATTATCCTGGCTTCGCTTAAACCATCTACCAGGAAACTTTATGCTGACAAATGGAAAAGATTTTCAATTTGGTCTAGACAGAGAAAACTAGATCCATATTCTGCACCGGTGTCTACCGTACTTCAGTACTTATCAAACTTCTTTGAGGAGGGTGTCGCAGCATTAACTATACGAGTTCATTTAGCTGCCATTTCAAACTTTCATAATGGTTTTGGTGACTCCTCCTTAATTTCACATCGCCTAAGCATTGCAAGGAGTCTATCACTCCAGACCCCCAATTAAGCAGCCCATAGAACCATGGACTCTCACACTAGTCTTACAATCTTTAACACGGTCTCCCTTTGAGCCTGCAGCCACTTGTGACATCAAGTTTCTGTCTTTGGAAATCTCTTTTTCTGGTGTCTATTACATCGGCCAGACACATTTCTGAGCTCCATGCTCTATGCATGAAGTGTCCTTATTTGATTTTCCATAAAGACAAGAGTATCACTACGGACTAATTCTTCCTTCCTTCCCATAGTAATTTCTGAGTTCTCTGTTAATCAGACTGTTGACCTACCAGTCTTTGTTCCTAAATTTTCGAACAAAGGCAAGTATTGTTTACATTTACTCGATGTCCACAGATAACTGAGATTTTACTTAAGACAAAAACAATCCGCAAATCAGACCAGTTATTTATATCCTTCTCTGGTCCTAAAATGAGAAAGACATTTTCTAAAGTGACCTTATCTAAATGGCTTAGAGACTGTATAATTTTCATTTATCACCCAGAGAGAAAGCCTACACCATAAAACATCAGAGCTCACTCCACCAGATCAATGGCAACTTTTGTAGCGTTCCACTCTAGAGCTTTCATGGATGACATCTGTGCAGCAACTACATGGGCTGTTCCTCATACATTTATCACTCATTACAAATTTATCTGGTCCCCAGGGGAAGAGCTTCATTTGGTTCAGTGGTGCTCAGGAATATTCTTCCATAAGGGCCGCTCAAGTGACACAAGGTAGCTGGGGACTCTGTCCCATCAATGATGAATGGAATGGAATGAAGATTAACAATATCAGATAAAGAAGTTATGTCTTACCATAACATTCCATCTGTTTTGTTGATCTTCATCCATTCATCACGTCCCACCCTCCTTCCCCCTCCTAAGGACTTCTGGGGGATACTTTGAGTCCAACTCCTGGATTAGGGTTCTTGCTCCGAGACAGCCTCTGCTTTACTAAGTCCAGGCAAACTCAATCTGAGGTACAAGGGAGAAGGGTATTATGGGTAAAAGCTTAGGTTGAGAGTTTTTGCTTGGGGCAAGCTTGGTATAAGGCCGACTCGGTTCTGAGGACGGAACCGATAACCCATCAGTGATGAATGGATGAAAATCAACAACACAGATGGAACATTATGGTAAGACATAATTTCTTTTTTACATGCTGTTTTTCCGCTGATGAGAGGTGCATGGCAGTACTAACCTAGCAGCCTTTCAAGCCTTTTCTACAAAACCATGGAACATATATAAATGACCTGATAAACTGTGATAAGAAAAATCTTGTTAGAGTTCACCTCTAACAGTCTAGCTTTGTGAAGGGTAGATACTGTCTCTTTAATCTGGTAAAGTTCTTCAAAAAGTTCACAGAGGCTGTAGATTGTGGCTATACAGTGCACAATAGTGTACCTTGAGCTGGCCTAGGCCTTCAGTATCATTCCCTATGCAGGCATCATACAATAACTAAACGTTTCTAAAATTTACTCATATGTGGTAAGACGTAGAGCAAACCGACTGAAAGACAGAACCCAAACAGTATAAATCAAATTCTGGAGCAGACTACCCATCTGTAGATTACAGCATGTGTTGTAACTTTAAGAAGTATTTCCAAACATAGGCACATGCATGTAAATAGCAGTTCTATTTTGAGAGAACACCCAGAGTGGGATTGAATCATGTGCTAGTCAGTCTGTTTATAAGTTTATTTAAGTTTAAGTTACTGAGCCTCAGTCCAGATGTGTTTGTATATAATAAAGCTGCTTGAACCAAACCCACAACTGTTTGTCTGTTTTGTCCTGATCAGAGGAGCAACATGGTGTTAGAACCAGGACTGAGAAAGTGACTTCTTCATTCCACGAGGAAAGAGTTGGTGGTGAAGGCATACTGAGCAGGCTGGGTGAATATAAACTACAGGTTACCAAACTCGCACAAATGATTTATTTTGTAAACAAAATGCTATAGGCGCAAAACGCATTATTAATCAAACAAATAGCACAAAGATGTATTATTAATCAAACGAAAGGCACAAAATGCATTGATGATTAAACACAATGTTCAAAACCATGATATTTGATAACATTTTCAGAGTTGTACTGGATTTGCATAACAAGCATGTTTAAAATAAAAAGAGCCCAAGAAAAGTATAATGAGCATGAAATGTGGTAAAATGGGCATAATAAGTATAATAAAAGGGCAACATAAGTATAGAAAAGCAAAGTGACAGCATGTTTTTTAGTAAACCACAGTATTTTGGCATGAGCTACTATTTTGCATTGACCAAAGCTCTTCAAAGCATAACTAGAGTTGTTTGAAGTATTTCAGAGCATGCAAAGTGTATAAAGTGTGTGCTTTATTACAGTTCATTTATTCCAAAGAGTTTACTGTGTGCAAAGTGCAATTATTTCATAAAGTGCAGTCAGAAACCAACCATTTGGAAAAGTTTCTTGTGCTGTGTACATTTATTTGCAGAGTGCTGCCATTTCAGTGTATTTCTTACACTGTACAGAGTTATTTTGCAAAGTACAGCCATTTTTGAAAAGTTTACTGTGTGCTGTATACATTTCATTAGCAAGTACAGTAATTTCAAAGTGTTTCTTACTCTGAGCTTCTTGTGCCGTATACAGTTCATTCGCAAAGTGCCATCATTTTGAAGAGTTTCTTGCACTTATAACATGTGGTTTTGCAAAAGTACAGTGATTTTTAGAGTATTCTTGTGCTACAGAGACTTAGTTTGCAAAGTGCAGTTGTTTCAAAGAGGAGTTGTGCTATTGGGCATAGTTACAAGTTCTGGCATAAATTTCTGGCATATGTATATGTGTGTATGTTCGTACATAATTTCAAGGGCCTTCACTCGTGTGTGTTGATATGACAGAGGCATTTTGCAGACCCAGTTCACTTGTAGTTGACATTAACATTGCAAAGAATTGGAGAGTATTTGAGCAGGAGTACAGCATCTTTATACAAGTAGCTTTTTCTGACAAAGATGCACATACGAAGGCATTAATTTTGCTTAACCTAGCGGAGTCTGAGGCCATTGAAAGAGAGCATTCATTTGTGTATGCACCAGCAGTATATGCAGGAGAGGGGGAAACTGCCATATTGTTGTGCTGACTGACTCAAGAGAGTGAATGGAATGAAGATTAGCAATATCAGATAAAGAAGTTATGTCTTACTATAACATTCCGTCTATTTTGTTGATCTTCATCCATTCATCACGTCCCATCCTCTTTCCCCCTCCTAGAGACTTCTGGAGTGGTTGACACATAAATTTAGACAAATGTGCAATCCCCAGATAAATGTTACATTAGAGAGGCACTTATACAAGAAACCAAAAGCTAGGAGAAATGTTAGCAGCTTACATTACTGACCTGAGAAATAAAGCTAAAATGTGCAGATTTGGAGATTTGAAAGACTAGTTAATAAAGGACAGGCTTGTGTGTGCTGTTAATAGTGCTGCAGTGAGGAAGATTTTGCCTTGTGACAGTGATTTAATGTTGAGCAAGGCTATAGAAATTTATCAAATCCATGAACTTACAGAAAGGCACACAAGTATGCTTGCAAATGATAAAAGAATGGCTTCAGTAGCCTCTAGAGCAAATGTAGACAGCATGCAGCATGTGACTAGCAGAAACAGGCCTAAGCACATGGCAGCTGCAGCCCCTGCAGGTTTCACAGGGAGATCCCGTAACTTTCCAGCAAGTTCTAAGACTAGCTCAGTGAAACAGACATGCTCAGTGCAGTGCAAGGGTGAGTCAGCAAAACCCAGGTCAAGTTTTGTTAATTGTCATAATTGTGGAGCCAGTCATAAGTCTAAAAGAGAGAAGTGCTTAGCATTTGGTCAGCAATGCCACAAGTGTAAAAAATGGAAACACTTTCAAAGTTTTGCAAATCAAGCAAGCCTCATTCAGTTATAAAAAAGGTCACTTAAAAAAGCAAGTTGATCATGTAGAAAGCTGTAACCCTACTTTCTACGTAGATGTATCAGTGGTTGGTGAAAAGGTTAATGCAGTAGATTTATTGGCAAAAGACAAAGTGTTCTGTACTGTCCTGATTAGTGCTAAACACATGAAGCTCAAAGTAGGCACTCATTCAAAGTGTAATGTTATGTCAGCAGAAACATTTGCTACAGTGAGTGTTGGTGAGCAACTTAATTTGGCTAATTGTGCGAAGCTTGTTGCTTATGGAGGTGAAGTGATTCAAATGGAAGGGTCAGTAATGCTTTCTGGGAACAGTTGCAGCTTGCAGTTCTATGTAGTCCGAAAACTTGTACAGTCATTATTAGGTCTTGGAGATGGTTTGAGAACTAAACTGCTTTTTTTTAGTAAAGAAGTCCATCATGTAAGCACATGTCCTAGTTCCAGGTTCATCAGTGTTATTTTTTTCAGAGTATGCTGATATTTTTGACGACAAGCTAGGCAAACTTCAGTGGTGTACTCCATGAAAATAGGGGTCTATATCAAAATCATGAAGAGGCATTTCAACAAACGCCTCTTCATCGACACAGTGAATGAACACACTAAACTGTGATAGTTCAGAACAGCAATTTCTTTCCCTGGGAAAGAAATCACTTGGCCTTCTCTTTTAGTTTGATGTTTTCTTCACTGTAGTGCATTCTCAGAGTTGGTATATTTAGTTAGGGGGGTGTGGAGGGCGAAGCCCTCCACTTTGTTTTGTTTGAAGTGGTGTATTCGTGGTTTGAGAGCAAGCGATTTCTTTCCCAGAGAAAGAAATCTCTGTTCTGAATGATTGCGGTTTAGTGTGTTCATTCAGTATGTGTAGATGAAGAGGCATTCGCTGAAATGCCTCTACGAGATTTTAATATAGATCTGAAAATAGACCCAGAGGTCAGTCCAGTGGTCAGACCAGGAATGAGAGTTTGATAGCTATGCAGAACAACGTCAAGGTCCAGTTGGATAAGATGGTGCAGAAAGGTGTGATTTGTCCAGTCACAGAACCAACTGAGTGGTTGTTTTCCATAGTAGCTGCTCATCAGAATATGCATTGACCCAAGAGACGTAAAGCATTAAAGAGATCTCATCATCCTATGCATGCAGTCAAGGAAGTTGCTACCCTGATGCCAAATGCCACTGTTTTTTTCTGTCTTGGATGCAAAGAGTTCATTTTGGCAAGTGTTTCTTGATCGCAAATCTTCACTACTGACTACATTCAGTACTCCATTTAGTAGATACAGATTCCTCAGGATGCCCTTTGGTATAAATTCTGCAACTGAAGTCTTTCAGCGTGCAATGGAGCAAATGTTTTCAGGTTATCCATGTGCCATAATTGCGGATAATTTCTTGGTTGGGGGCAATGGAGAAGTAGAACATGACAAAAACCCCAGGGAAGTCCTGGACAGAGCTCATGAAGTGAACTTAAGGCTCAGTCCTCTAAAGTGCAAGTTCAGACTACCAGAAGTAACATGTAGGTCATTTATTTACTAGTACTGGCTTACGACCTGACCCATTTAAACAAGAAGGCATTCTTGACATGCCAGCTCCAGATAATGTCCAAGCCCTACAGCGTTTCCTTGGTATGATTAATTATTTGGGTAAGTTTATACCTGACTTCAGTGAATTATCAGCACCTTTAGGAGTGCTGACACGCAAAATGTTGTCCGGTCATGGTTGGAACGGCACCAGAGAGCATTTGATAACCTCAAACAAAAAATTGCCTCCCCACCTACATTGAGATACTATGATGTCCATAAACCAGTAATTCTTTCCTGTGAAGCTTCAAAGTTTGGTTTTGGTGCAGTTATTATTCAGGAGGGCAGACCTGCTGCCTATATGTCTAGAACTTTACCGAAACTGAAATTCAGAATGCTCAGATTTTAAAGGAACGTACAGCAATTGTGTTCACATGTTAGAAGTTCCATGATTATATTTATGGTCTAGCTATCCAGATCAAGACCGATCATCAACCTGTAGTCACTATTTTGAAGAAGCCTATGCATACAGTTCCAGCAAGACTACAAAGAATGACGCTCAGATTACAAAAATACAACTTCACCATAGTCTATAGAAAAGGCAAACTTCTTTATCTGGCTGATGCTTTATCCAGATCATCCAGAAATACTACAGAATAGCTTAATGCAGAGAATTTTGACTTTGATGTCATGGAAGTGCGGAATTTTTCTACCACGAGACTAGATGAGCTGAGAGATCATGCATTGTCGGATCCAGTTTTACAAAAACTCAACCACTTCATTAATGCCGGATGGCCGTCTAAGTAATCTTATGTACTGCCAGAAGTACAACCTTATTTTTCTTATCGAGATGAAATGTTGATGAAAGATGGTATCATTTTCAAAGGTCCTACTTCTTTACAACATGAGTATATTCAGATTTTACATCGTGGTCAACCAGGTTCTGAATCTACCAAAAGGGGGACAAGACTAGTATTTTAGCCTTCTCTGCCAAAAGATATTGATAAAGTGCTTTCATCTTGTTCAGTGTGCAACAGCACTAAGCCGCATTTGCAAAATGACCCATTTCATTTCAGTCAGATTCCTGAACTACCTTGGTCAGCACTAGCCACTGGCATATCTGAGTGGAACAATTAGCATTACTTAGTGCTGACAGACTCTTACTCAAACTGCCGATGAACGAAAAAGAAACCAAAAACTCACTGGTTGGATTCAAGACACTCTCCACAAGATGCTAGAATATTTTTCCTTTTATTTACTAATAGACTTGAAGTGCGTTCAGTATCATGCACTTTTCAGCAAGTGAATACTCAACTTCTTCAGAATGCAAAACAGTGGAGCCTTCCAAAAGGCTGCCTTTAATACATCAATCAATTAACACTAATTAAAACATTTAAAATGGCTGTTTCTCTTATTAAAACAAGCATTGTAAACTGCAACCTATAAGAACAGTATGTAAAGACTAAAACAACCACCAGGGCTAGTCAATACAAAACATGCTTGGTTCTATATAATTAAGTTCTAACAATAAAATATTTAGAAGTTAGAATCCATCACAGTGTAAGTAACAACACTGGTGTAAATATAAAAACAGTGTTTGTTGCTTTTTCAATGTTAATGTGCAAAGTTAATACAAATCATCCCCTATGTACAAAACCATCCCCCTTCTCTGCAAGTCTCTACTGTTTGGAGGTTAAGCAACTTTAGGGAATTCAAAAAGTTGCAGGGTTTTTTTTAAAAAAAACTTTAAGAAGTTAAAACACACAGTAATAATGAATATAATGATAGGAAGTACCATGCAACTAAACATGAAAGTAAAATTAACTTAAAAATGAGAATAAATGTGTCTTGCTGCAAATAGGTCTACTTCCTACTTAGTTTGCACGTAATTATGCATCCAATACAGAATGTACAAGTTGTGATGTGTGCTGATATTTAGTCTTGTAAATGCCTAAATGTATATAAAGCATCCACCTATTAATAGGCTTGACAAAGGGTGGGGGGTGAGTTTACTACCTCTCTAAGTTCTTTAATCTCAGTATACACTGAATTGAGCACATTTCATTTATCCCAGGTCTCTGATTGGAATTAACCCTCAATTGCCAAAGGAGCTCTTTCCTTTCGAGTTTAAGTGAGTCATGACCACCCCTTCCATCACTGACCTGTTGGTCAATGGCCCTAAATTTAAACTCGTGTCCTGGATGTTCGTTAACGTGCCTAGCCAGGGCGTTGGACAGTTTATTACACCTAATGCTGTATAGGTGTTCGTAGATCCTCTCGTTTAACCTTCTGTCCGTCTTCCCTATGTAGAAGACCGGACAGTAGCAACACTTGGCTAAGTACACTACCTGTTTACTGTTGCAATTGAGTTTGTAGTTTGTTTTAAACCTCCACTCACCTATTTCAAAATTACAGCCTTCATCAATAAACTTGCAGTACTTGCACATGTTACATTTAGTCATACCTTTCCTAGTTGAAAATCCCTGTTTACTACTCTCGAGGAGTTCTTTCAAGTTGCTGCCCCTTTTGTATACTATCTTTGGTTTAATTGGGAGTTTGTGTCTCAATTCATCGTCGTTAGCCAGGAAGTCCCAATTTTTTAAAATGATGTTAAAGATAGCGTTGGAATCTAGGTTGAATGTGCAAGTGAAACTGGCCATGTAGTTTACCTCATTCCTTTCTCTCCCTTCATTAACCACTGTAACACTCTGGGTCGAACACCTCACATTTAACAGTGGTACATATACCTTTAAGGTTCTTTTTGTTTTAACTTCCTCGAAAATCTCAGTGAGGAAGTCGTGAGGGTAACCCCTCCTCGAAAAGAACTGAAATAAGGTTTCACATTCACTAACAAATTCCTCATCATACGTTATCATTCTAGCTGCCCTTACTAACTGACCTTTTACAACAGATTTCTTTTGATGTTTAGGGTGGCAGCTAGAAAAATGGAGGAAGGAATTAGAATATGTCGCCTTCCGATGTATCTTAGAGACCCAGATTTTCTTATTGTAATCTTTCCTAAGGTCGACATCTAAATAATCTATTCTATCCTTATTGAAGTGAAATGTGAAGGAAAGGAAGTCCGTAGAATTATTGAGGTACCTAATGAACTCATCGATCTCAGTGTTTGTTCCATCAAACATCACAAACATATCATCTAGGAATCGAGTGTAGAAGAGTAGCTTTGAATTGTGGTCTCCTTCGTTTAATAAATAGGATCTCTCCCAAGATGCCATGACTAAATTAGCTATGCTCCCCCCACATGGGGAACCCATGGCTATCCCAATTTTTTGATGGTATAATTCCTTCTCAAATTTAATAAAATTGTATGACAGGACCACATCAATTAACTCTCCTACCAGTTGACTTTCTTCACTAGTTGCTCCCAGTGACCTTAACATAGCTGGTACCCAATCTACTGCTATATTGTGGGGAATAGAAGAGTAAAGGTCTTTCACGTCGATAGTTACAAAAAAGCAATTAGGGTGGAACCCCAAAGAATTAATAGAACTTAAAAAAGACCAGGAGTCTTTAGTGATTTGCTTTTCCATTACCACATATTTCTGTAAAATACTGTCCAAAACCTTGGCACAGGTGTATGTGATACTGTTTCTCCCGTCCACCAAGGGTCTCATTGGTGGGTTATTAATGTTCTTATGAATTTTGGGGATTCCAAACAATAAAGGTGTTCTAGGTGTAATTTGTTGCATGTAACTGTATGTTTCTCTATCAATACGTGCTTCAATGTATAACTCTTCTATGAAGCTTTTAATTCTGTTATGTGCTGTATTCATCTCACTGATGGATGATTTCGAATAAGCTTCACCATTAAGAATTTGGTACATTCTTGCACTGTAATCATCACTAGTCATGATGGTAATGCCACCCCCCTTGTCCGGCTTCATTAAGCGGACAGGGGCCTCTAAGGAACTGTAATTCAGTTCTTTCTTCCATTGATATGTTGTGGTTAATGTGACCATGTTTTGGATTTTGTCTCTTCAAGTTCCTCAAATCTAGTTCCATTGCTCTCTCAAAGATTACCAGCGTGGGGTGTAGTGGAGGGTTAAAGACGCTGGATACATAAAATTGAGACTTCCTGTTTAAATCGTTACCCATAAGATGTAGCAAGTTTAGTTTCCTCGTGAACAGTTTCAAGTCTATTAAGGTACTAGCCAGGTCAAAGTGGCAGGAAGGTACAAAAGTGTGTCCTCTGGATAAAAGATCGACCGTCTCACTACTAATGTTGTAGTGGGTGTAATTAAACACCTTAAAGTCGCCACTCTTGTTCAATAGTATCCTACAGCCCTGGTCAAAAAGTTCTGGGTGGTCCTCATTTTGTGCTGGAATTACCACCTCTTCCTCCTGGCCTCCCTCCTTTTGTTGTTGTTCTGCCCACGAGTGTAGGAGGCTCCTGGTCGAAAATTTTCACCCTGGTTATTACTGTTCATGTTGGCCCCATTGTTGTTATTAGTACCTGTGTTGTTGTTTTTGTTTTTGTTGTTATTTTTGTTTTGATTTTGGTTCGCTATCCTTTCACTTCTCCTGGTCTCAGCTCTAGTGTCTTGACTGTTGAGCTCCATGTCTTCATCCCATTGGTCCCCGTTTTGATACCTTTGTTCTCCCTCCATAACACCAGCGACATCTACATTTGCCCCTGGGTCCCCCGTGATTAAGGCCTTGCTGTTGGTATACACAGGTGGTTTTGGATATGCTTTACCAAGTCTATAATCATTGAGATCTCTAGTGATTTTTTTGTTTTTTGTTAGATTTAATCTACTCAGGTGTTCATCGATGCTCAAAAAACACCTCTCGTAATCGAACTGGTATCTCCCATAATTAATGTCATTTTTAATGCCATTGTCCAGTTCATCAATTTCTCTGAGTAGTACATCTATTAAAAGTTGGTATTGTTCACAAAGCAACCCTAACAGTTCCAGCCCATGTCTATCAAACAGTGACAACAATGCCTTGTGGAAGGAAGAACCTTCCACAAGTCCTGCAGGGAATTGCCATTGTCGCAGTCCCTTTGGCACTATTTTTAGTTTGATACGTTCACGGAAGTAAGCAACCTCCAGTTGCAACTTCCGTACTTTAAAAAGTTTGTTGTCAAAAATAGTCAGTCTAGTTGTTAAGTCATGGCTTACCTCCTCACGGTCTGCCAAGTGAGGTAACGCTCCTCCATTGTTAAAAACAAATTCTCTGTGTACCCATACGTCCAGAGCTGGAGTCGCCCCAATGTTTCTATGGGCTTGAATGGCTCCGGACCCTTGGTGTCCAATTCCTGTTGTTTCACCAGTACCACGGTCATGTTGCTGTTCATCCAGGCACTGCTCGCTTCTGTTATTACTTCCTGTTGTAGTGGTGCTGCCTCCCGGTTGACAGGAACTACTCCTAACTCCACTGTTCTGTACTCTCTGCGTACCCATAGTACTTCCACAGGTCCTATTCTCTCTCTCTTGTAATTCTTCGTGAAAGCGGGTTGTAGCGCTGACCTGCTGCGACAACCGGTCCACTTTCTGGGTTAAAAGCTCAATGAGCATAGTGAGGTTCCCCTCATTCTCTTGTGAGTTACCGGTGTTCACTGGAGAGCTTCCTGGTTCCATTCGACACAAAAGACAAACCTCCGATGAACGAAAAAGAAACCAAAAACTCACTGGTTGGATTCAAGACACTCTCCACAAGATGCTAGAATATTTTTCCTTTTATTTACTAATAGACTTGAAGTGCGTTCAGTATCATGCACTTTTCAGCAAGTGAATACTCAACTTCTTCAGAATGCAAAACAGTGGAGCCTTCCAAAAGGCTGCCTTTAATACATCAATCAATTAACACTAATTAAAACATTTAAAATGGCTGTTTCTCTTATTAAAACAAGCATTGTAAACTGCAACCTATAAGAACAGTATGTAAAGACTAAAACAACCACCAGGGCTAGTCAATACAAAACATGCTTGGTTCTATATAATTAAGTTCTAACAATAAAATATTTAGAAGTTAGAATCCATCACAGTGTAAGTAACAACACTGGTGTAAATATAAAAACAGTGTTTGTTGCTTTTTCAATGTTAATGTGCAAAGTTAATACAAATCATCCCCTATGTATAAAACCATCCCCCTTCTCTGCAAGTCTCTACTGTTTGGAGGTTAAGCAACTTTAGGGAATTCAAAAAGTTGCAGGGTTTTTTAAAAAAAAACTTTAAGAAGTTAAAACACACAATAATAATGAATATAATGAATATAATGATAGGAAGTACCATGCAACTAAACATGAAAGTAAAATTAACTTAAAAATGAGAATAAATGTGTCTTGCTGCAAATAGGTCTACTTCCTACTTAGTTTGCACGTAATTATGCATCCAATACAGAATGTACAAGTTGTGATGTGTGCTGATATTTAGTCTTGTAAATGCCTAAATGTATATAAAGCATCCACCTATTAATAGGCTTGACAAAGGGTGGGGGTGAGTTTACTACCTCTCTAAGTTCTTTAATCTCAGTAAACACTGAATTGAGCACATTTCATTTATCCCAGGTCTCTGATTGGAATTAACCCTCAATTGCCAAAGGAGCTCTTTCCTTTCGAGTTTAAGTGAGTCATGACCACCCCTTCCATCACTGACCTGTTGGTCAATGGCCCTAAATTTAAACTCGTGTCCTGGATGTTCGTTAACGTGCCTAGCCAGGGCGTTGGACAGTTTATTACACCTAATGCTGTGTAGGTGTTCGTAGATCCTCTCGTTTAACCTTCTGTCCGTCTTCCCTATGTTTTATTGTTAGAACTTAATTATATAGAACCAAGCATGTTTTGTATTGACTAGCCCTGGTGGTTGTTTTAGTCTTTACATACTGTTCTTATAGGTTGCAGTTTACAATGCTTGTTTTAATAAGAGAAACAGCCATTTTAAATGTTTTAATTAGTGTTAATTGATTGATGTATTAAAGGCAGCCTTTTGGAAGGCTCCACTGTTTTGCATTCTGAAGAAGTTGAGTATTCACTTGCTGAAAAGTGCATGATACTGAACGCACTTCAAGTCTATTAGTAAATAAAAGGAAAAATATTCTAGCATCTTGTGGAGAGTGTCTTGAATCCAACCAGTGAGTTTTTGGTTTCTTTTTCGTTCATCGGAGGTTTGTCTTTTGTGTCGAATGGAACCAGAAAGCTCTCCAGTGAACACCGGTAACTCACAAGAGAATGAGGGGAACCTCACTATGCTCATTGAGCTTTTAACCCAGAAAGTGGACCGGTTGTCACAGCAGGTCAGCGCTACAACCCGCTTTCACGAAGAATTACAAGAGAGAGAGAATAGGACCTGTGGAAGTACTATGGGTACGCAGAGAGTACAGAACAGTGGAGTTAGGAGTAGTTCCTGTCAACCGGGAGGCAGCACCACTACAACAGGAAGTAATAACAGAAGAGAGCAGTGCCTGGATGAACAGCAACATGACCGTGGTACTGGTGAAACAACAGGAATTGGACACCAAGGGTCCGGAGCCATTCAAGCCCATAGAAACATCGGGGCGACTCCAGCTCTGGACGTATGGGTACACAGAGAATTCGTTTTTAACAATGGAGGAGCGTTACCTCACTTGGCAGACCGTGAGGAGGTAAGCCATGACTTAACAACTAGACTGACTATTTTTGACAACAAACTTTTTAAAGTACGGAAGTTGCAACTGGAGGTTGCTTACTTCCGTGAATGTATCAAACTAAAAATAGTGCCAAAGGGACTGCGACAATGGCAATTCCCTGCAGGACTTGTGGAAGGTTCTTCCTTCCACAAGGCATTGTTGTCACTGTTTGATAGACATGGGCTGGAACTGTTAGGGTTGCTTTGTGAACAATACCAACTTTTAATAGATGTACTACTCAGAGAAATTGATGAACTGGACAATGGCATTAAAAATGACATTAATTATGGGAGATACCAGTTCGAATACGAGAGGTGTTTTTTGAGCATCGATGAACACCTGAGTAGATTAAATCTAACAAAAAACAAAAAAATCACTAGAGATCTCAATGATTATAGACTTGGTAAAGCATATCCAAAACCACCTGTGTATACCAACAGCAAGGCCTTAATCACGGGGGACCCAGGGGCAAATGTAGATGTCGCTGGTGTTATGGAGGGAGAACAAAGGTATCAAAACGGGGACCAATGGGATGAAGACATGGAGCTCAACAGTCAAGACACTAGAGCTGAGACCAGGAGAAGTGAAAGGATAGCGAACCAAAATCAAAACAAAAATAACAACAAAAACAAAAACAACAACACAGGTACTAATAACAACAATGGGGCCAACATGAACAGTAATAACCAGGGTGAAAATTTTCGACCAGGAGCCTCCTACACTCGTGGGCAGAACAACAACAAAAGGAGGGGGGCCAGGAGGAAGAGGTGGTAATTCCAGCACAAAATGAGGACCACCCAGAACTTTTTGACCAGGGCTGTAGGATACTATTGAACAAGAGTGGCGACTTTAAGGTGTTTAATTACACCCACTACAACATTAGTAGTGAGACGGTCGATCTTTTATCCAGAGGACACACTTTTGTACCTTCCTGCCACTTTGACCTGGCTAGTACCTTAATAGACTTGAAACTGTTCACGAGGAAACTAAACTTGCTACATCTTATGGGTAACGATTTAAACAGGAAGTCTCAATTTTATGTATCCAGCGTCTTTAACCCTCCACTACACCCCACGCTGGTAATCTTTGAGAGAGCAATGTAACTAGATTTGAGGAACTTGAAGAGACAAAATCCAAAACATGGTCACATTAACCACAACATATCAATGGAAGAAAGAACTGAATTACAGTTCCTTAGGGAGGCCCCTGTCCGCTTAATGAAGCCGGACAAGGGGGGTGGCATTACCATCATGACTAGTGATGATTACAGTGCAAGAATGTACCAAATTCTTAATGGTGAAGCTTATTCGAAATCATCCATCAGTGAGATGAATACAGCACATAACAGAATTAAAAGCTTCATAGAAGAGTTATACATTGAAGCACGTATTGATAGAGAAACATACAGTTACATGCAACAAATTACACCTAGAACACCTTTATTGTTTGGAATCCCCAAAATTCATAAGAACATTAATAACCCACCAATGAGACCCTTGGTGGACGGGAGAAACAGTATCACATACACCTGTGCCAAGGTTTTGGACAGTATTTTACAGAAATATGTGGTAATGGAAAAGCAAATCACTAAAGACTCCTGGTCTTTTTTAAGTTCTATTAATTCTTTGGGGTTCCACCCTAATTGCTTTTTTGTAACTATCGACGTGAAAGACCTTTACTCTTCTATTCCCCACAATATAGCAGTAGATTGGGTACCAGCTATGTTAAGGTCACTGGGAGCAACTAGTGAAGAAAGTCAACTGGTAGGAGAGTTAATTGATGTGGTCCTGTCATACAATTTTATTAAATTTGAGAAGGAATTATACCATCAAAAAATTGGGATAGCCATGGGTTCCCCATGTGGGGGGAGCATAGCTAATTTAGTCATGGCATCTTGGGAGAGATCCTATTTATTAAACGAAGGAGACCACAATTCAAAGCTACTCTTCTACACTCGATTCCTAGATGATATGTTTGTGATGTTTGATGGAACAAACACTGAGATCGATGAGTTCATTAGGTACCTCAATAATTCTACGGACTTCCTTTCCTTCACATTTCACTTCAATAAGGATAGAATAGATTATTTAGATGTCGACCTTAGGAAAGATTACAATAAGAAAATCTGGGTCTCTAAGATACATCGGAAGGCGACATATTCTAATTCCTTCCTCCATTTTTCTAGCTGCCACCCTAAACATCAAAAGAAATCTGTTGTAAAAGGTCAGTTAGTAAGGGCAGCTAGAATGATAACGTATTATGAGGAATTTGTTAGTGAATGTGAAACCTTATTTCAGTTCTTTTCGAGGAGGGGTTACCCTCACGACTTCCTCACTGAGATTTTCGAGGAAGTTAAAACAAAAAGAACCTTAAAGGTATATGTACCACTGTTAAATGTGAGGTGTTCGACCCAGAGTGTTACAGTGGTTAATGAAGGGAGAGAAAGGAATGAGGTAAACTACATGGCCAGTTTCACTTGCACATTCAACCTAGATTCCAACGCTATCTTTAACATCATTTTAAAAAATTGGGACTTCCTGGCTAACGACGATGAATTGAGACACAAACTCCCAATTAAACCAAAGATAGTATACAAAAGGGGCAGCAACTTGAAAGAACTCCTCGAGAGTAGTAAACAGGGATTTTCAACTAGGAAAGGTATGACTAAATGTAACATGTGCAAGTACTGCAAGTTTATTGATGAAGGCTGTAATTTTGAAATAGGTGAGTGGAGGTTTAAAACAAACTACAAACTCAATTGCAACAGTAAACAGGTAGTGTACTTAGCCAAGTGTTGCTACTGTCCGGTCTTCTACATAGGGAAGACGGACAGAAGGTTAAACGAGAGGATCTACGAACACCTATACAGCATTAGGTGTAATAAACTGTCCAACGCCCTGGCTAGGCACGTTAACGAACATCCAGGACACGAGTTTAAATTTAGGGCCATTGACCAACAGGTCAGTGATGGAAGGGGTGGTCATGACTCACTTAAACTCGAAAGGAAAGAGCTCCTTTGGCAATTGAGGGTTAATTCCAATCAGAGACCTGGGATAAATGAAATGTGCTCAATTCAGTGTATACTGAGATTAAAGAACTTAGAGAGGTGGTAAACTCACCCCCACCCTTTGTCAAGCCTATTAATAGGTGGATGCTTTATATACATTTAGGCATTTACAAGACTAAATATCAGCACACATCACAACTTGTACATTCTGTATTGGATGCATAATTACGTGCAAACTAAGTAGGAAGTAGACCTATTTGCAGCAAGACACATTTATTCTCATTTTTAAGTTAATTTTACTTTCATGTTTAGTTGCATGGTACTTCCTATCATTATATTCATTATATTCATTATTATTGTGTGTTTTAACTTCTTAAAGTTTTTTTAAAAAAAACCCTGCAACTTTTTGAATTCCCTAAAGTTGCTTAACCTCCAAACAGTAGAGACTTGCAGAGAAGGGGGATGGTTTTGTACATAGGGGATGATTTGTATTAACTTTGCACATTAACATTGAAAAAGCAACAAACACTGTTTTTATATTTACACCAGTGTTGTTACTTACACTGTGATGGATTCTAACTTCTAAATATTTTATTGTTAGAACTTAATTATATAGAACCAAGCATGTTTTGTATTGACTAGCCCTGGTGGTTGTTTTAGTCTTTACATACTGTTCTTATAGGTTGCAGTTTACAATGCTTGTTTTAATAAGAGAAACAGCCATTTTAAATGTTTTAATTAGTGTTAATTGATTGATGTATTAAAGGCAGCCTTTTGGAAGGCTCCACTGTTTTGCATTCTGAAGAAGTTGAGTATTCACTTGCTGAAAAGTGCATGATACTGAACGCACTTCAAGTCTATTAGTAAATAAAAGGAAAAATATTCTAGCATCTTGTGGAGAGTGTCTTGAATCCAACCAGTGAGTTCTTACTCAAACTGGTTTGAAATTGATTTTCTACCTAACCTAATGTCTACTACTGTTTTTACTAAGTTGAAATGTCATTTCTCAGTCCATGGTAGTCCACATGGAGTCATCTCTGACAACGGTACGCAGTTTACCAGTGAATTATTTCAGAAATTTGCAAAAGACTGGGACTTTATCCATGTTACTAGCAGTCCGGAATACCCACAGTCAAACGGCCTGGGTGAACATGCAGTACAGAGTACAAAGCAATTGCTTGAGAGGTCAAAGCGTGACAATACTGATATGTTTTTGAACTTACTCAGTCTCAGGAATATACCCCATGACAACCTATTTGGCTCGCCTGCTCAGAGACTTCTGTCTAGGCAAACTAGAAAAACCTTGTCTATCATTTCCAGCTCTTTGCTTCCTAATGCTAAAAACAACAGAGCAATCAAAGCCCAAATGTTTAGAAAATGATCTTTTTAGAAGTCTAGCTATGACAAAATGAGCAGATTTCTTCATCCATTGGGAAAAGGAGAAACATCGAGGATGCAAACAGTGAAAGGCTTTGATCTCCTTGGTCAAGTGACAGGTATATGCGCTGAGCCAAGATCCTATTTAGTGGAATCTGAGGGTATAGAATACAGGAGAAAATGCAAGCATCTTCTTCCTTTGTCAGAATCAATATTGCAGTATCGTACCTGTAATACAGACTCTAGATTTCAGAGCAATCCAGACTATTTTCCTGTCGAAGAACATGTCTCAGTACCTACTCCCGTTTCTGATGATGTCCCAGATCTCCCTAAACCTGAACATTCAGTAAAGACAGTCCCCGTTGCTAGACCTAATTCTAATTTTTATGTCACATGATCTGGTAGTAATTCTAGACCCAGTGTGAAATACTCAGCAACCTGGACATAATTGTTTTATGTATATTTGCTTTGTATAACTGCGCGTCAAAAGATCATTTCTCTACAATTGCATGCTAATCAATGTTGTCATTAATGTATGAACTATTTCTTAAAGAGGGAGAATGTAGAACAGAGCACATGTTGTAACTTTAAGAAATATTTTCAAGTGTAGGCACATGCATATAAATAGTGAGCACGTGCAGGCAGCAGTGCCATTTTGAGAGAACAGCCAGTGTGTAAGCATGTATGAGTGTGTTAGTCAGTCTGTTTATAAATTTATTTAAATTTAAGTTGCTAAGCCTCAATCTAGATGTGTTTGTATATAATAAAGCTGCTTGAACCGAACCCACAACTGTTGGTCTGTTTTTCCTGACTATATTAGCGACACCATCCACATAAAACAAAGTTCATCTCTGTCCATATTCAACCAAACCATAGATCTATGGATGGGAAACAGAAAATTTACCCTAGAGCTACTCCCTGTACAACTAATATACAGAGGCGGTTTTTAAATGCTTTACCCCATGCATGATTCTCCTCAACTTATGATCCCAGTTATTTCATTAAAGATGATATATAAATCTGACATTGTCAATCTTCACGTAATCCTTGACCGTGGGCTCGATTTTGAGCCTCGGAACTGACTCTGTCATTATTCCAGCTCATGCCTTACAAAACTCTCGATTTAAGCTTCACCCATAATTCTGTTCCTCAAATCACCTCAGATCTCGTTTGCCTCTTCATAGTGCCAGACGCGTTCTGTCTGAGCTGTCGAGCGAAAGCTATTGCTTAAGTAAACTGTAAGTTAGATTCTTTTGATTTCTTCTTTCTGAGTATTATCAAGTATTTCTGTACTACCAGCTCTTACCTTTGACTGTTTAACTTGTGTATGCATGTATTTTCCTTTTGTCTACTGTTAGGTGGTTTCTCTCAGTGCCATCGCTGGCACTTTTCTCCCTTTTACCTTCGGGTATTCTTAAATACCTTAACTGGTATTCTTTTCCTTTCTTGCCTTCACTTAAAAAAAGCCTTTTCCTCTCTCACTTGTTAGTACAACTGTGTGTGTGTGTGTGTGTGTGTGTGTGTGTGTGTGTGTGTGTGTGTGTGTGTGTGTGTGTGTGTGTGTGCGTGTTGTGGCCTTTGTTTTTTTATAATGGCAACAAACCCTCCAAAAGCACTTCTGGGTTCAAGAGGTGTCAAAAATGCGACAGGAAAATGGCAAATTTAGATGGATAGACTCTTTGTGTATATTGTCTTGATGTGGTCCATCTACAAGAGGGCTGTGCAATCTGCCGGAACTTTAGACACAGGACTTTGATTGAATGTAAAAATAAGCTAGTTTGAAAGGTTTGCTTAATTTGGACTTTGACGAGGCCTTATTTGGTCCAAAAACTGAAGCCAGTTCATCATTATCTTCCTCTTCATTCAGACCTAAGAAAAACAGTCAGTCTGTTCCGACACCTTCATAGGAACCACCAAATAAAATTGCCAAGTCTCCCTCTGTGCCAACTTCTTCTGAACCGGTGGTCTAAGATGTTCAGTCCTCAGTGCCAGTCGTGCCTGTTTCTTCACCATCTTCTTCAGCACCAAAGTCTTCAGTGCCAACTCCAACTAAAGATTCTTCGGTTCCAACCAAGCATCCAGAACTGAAGGATCTTTCACTCATATTCGTACCATGTATCAGATATTCTCCCACAATGGACCCCTTTGTTGACCATCCTCCTAGTCCTTTTTTGGAGACACATCCACCAAAATCTCCATCAGCTTCCTCAATTTGATCCACCAAGAGTTTGTCCAAATCTAATATTGAGACTGGTGGACCAGCTCCGTATGGTTAGGGGATTACCCCCTTCCTCAGTTCCTAGCAATGTTAGCTCTGGAACCTTACTATCTTCCATATCACTGGTTATTTCTTCAGCTCCAGCTGAGTTTTGAAGCCCTTGGTACTGGCATTCCCAGCTTCTACTGCTTCCTTATTGGTCAGAGTCTCTTTCCCATCACCAATAGCAACTCTGAGTTCTTTGGGTCTCTTTGACCTGGAGACCTCGTGGAGTCGAGGCTTCTTGCCCGTTCAGATGGGTGGGGTTCGACGTTGACCTTTTTGGAGCCATCCATGCCCCTCAGTGCATCGGCATATGTAAGCTCAACTCTTGCTTTGGAGGCAGCTTCCTCAGTGCGGGATGGGACCACAGTTCCGAAGGAATCCATTTCGGATCTGGGCTCCATGGAGGGGGCACCTTCCAGGCCATGGGGAGGGCCTTGTCCATGGTGGACAAACAGTCTGTGCCATCTGTCTGTCCATACCTCTTGTCCATCCCCTCGACCAGAACTTCCATGAGACAGAGGGCACAAAAGTCTCAGGATCAAACCACATTGGTTTTGTTATCTTCAGATACCTCTCCAGAACAACCCACCAAAGAGTTACCTTCAAAGAGAAAGTGCAAAAAGAAGCACTTGGACTTCCCTGAAGAGTCCATCACAGAAGTTACTGATTTCAATGAGGGGGAAAGGTTGCCACAAGTCACCCCCTGAAGATGCTTCCCTCTGGGGACATCCTACAAATTCTTAAACAGATGGGTGGCTTGACTGCCCTCAAGCCTTCCTCAGAGGAATCTGTATACCTGGAGACTTGTTGTGCCCAACCCTCTACCTCTTGGATCTCTCCTTCCGCTGACTATCTTGTTTAAGCTGATCACCCAGCCGGCTTGGAAGTTGCTTGACTGTATCGAGCCGATCCCAAGCAGACCTGACCATATTTTGTCTTTTTTGCAGGATCAACAACACTGGGCCAAAGGAATTCCTGTGGATGCCATGGTGGTAGTGGCAGCCACCAAGAAGGAACTTGCAGATGAAAGTCCTACTATTCATCCTCTTAACATAGAGTCTAGGATGATGGATAGATGTGGGAGTGTGTATACACTTCAATGACCTTTGCTTTCAGGTCTTTGAATTACATGGCACGTTTTACTAGGTGTCAAAGGAAAAAACTTCAAAGACCAATACACGTAAGGTTCAGGTTAAGGCACTTTTAATTCTTGCGTCAAGGAGACAAAAACATGCAAAAATACAGAGTTTGTCTGATTAGTAACAGGAAGTGAAGCCATTCTTATACTGTTTTACAAGACATTGCCTTCTAAAGCTGACGTAATCAAATACAAGCCTACAATATTGTTTTTCACAGTAGTTATTGTTCATGATTTTCTGCTGACATGACATTACATTACTAGATTTGTGAGAAAATTTTTGAAAAATAACATGGCCTTGGAGACCACTAGCTAGTTACAATTATTTCTACAGTGCTGTGTTACATTTCAAGGTACTCTGCTAATTCAAGCACAAAGCAAACACAGATTATAGTTCATATTCTTCAAGCAGTCTTTGTTCTACTTATCTATCCTTCATGCAGCTGTGTATGTTCTCATAGCACAAACAGAGCTAATTGTCTAAGTTTAATAACATTATAGAAACGGTATTGTTCTGTTCATTATTTTCCTATCCCAGCAGAAAATCATCTGCTTCTCAGTAAATTTCCAAAAGCATAAGCAAGATGTCAGCTGTGATGACAAAATACAAGGTCAGAAAGCATTCACAGTTTATATGGATTTATGCAGTATGAAATAGAATAAATGTGTTAACCCTTTTGGGCTTTTAAAAGCACTAATATACACATTAATACACACATTAATACATATTTTTCTACCATTTCCCCCTATTAATACTTTTATTCTACTTTCAAAAGCATAAACAGTTTGTTTCTTCTCCTAACCTCTTCCATTCAGGATTTGCAGATAAGAGAGTCATTCAGTTTAACTTATGAAAGCATTTCAGTCTTTAACAGTTCATCTGAAGTAGGCAGACTTCATTTGTCTGCAACCTGTGGGTATCGGATCCGACCTCGGATCCGAGCCGGCATTTCAAAAGCTTAGGCTCCGAGCTCCTAGCTCCTCCCTCTTACCCATAACCCCTTGCCAAGCCCTGACTGACCTCAGATTTCGTTTGCCGCTTTCAAGTTGCGACGGATTCCTTGAGCTCCTAGTGCAGATAAGTTTTTCTGACAGAAAAATTTTTAAAAACCTTAACTTTTTTAATTTAATTAGTTAGAAGTGATTGTGTTAGGCTTTCCTCTCTCTTTCTTTTAAACTTTTCTCGGGTTTTGCGTAGTTTGTGTGTGTGTGTTTGTTTTAGGCCTGTTAGGGCTTAACATGTCTGAAGCCCATAAGGCTGTATTCTCTAAATGTACCGAGTGTGGCCATAAGCTGTCCCCAGCGGATGGCCACACTGCAAGAATGCTTGGGGTTGAACACCTGTCATCTGGTTGTACCATTTGTGCAGGGTTCAACCCCGAGCTGAGGGAGCGGAGGTCGAAGCTGGTGCTGGCGGGACTTCTCCTCCAGACGCCCCGGCTTCTGCCCCTTCTACTCAGCAAGCAGTTGCTGTGGGCTCTCCTCCACCGGCTGGGACTCAACCTCCCTCTAAGATGCTGGAGGAGAGAGAGTCTTCTAGGGAGAGAGAAGAAGGAGAGGCACAGGGAGAGGCACCACAAACGGAGAGCTGAAACCTCCAGTTCGGCTCCTCCATCTAAGCGGGCCTCCCCTGTGCCTTCTAGCTTTCCTCCTCCTCGGCTCCACTCCCCTCGGTTCTCTCCTGGGCCCGAGGAGGAGGAGGCTAGCCCTTCAGCGAGGTCCCCAAGGTGGCTCTCTAGGTCCGCTTCGGTGGCCTCCACCAGATCCACATTCTCCATGAGTGAAGCAGATATGGACCGGATGATGAGGAAATTCATCCAGGCCCAAATGCAAATGGGAGTGTTCCTAGCCCCCCCTCATCCGGGAGGGGCTTCGACCCCTTTTTTCGCCCCTTTGGCTCCTTCTCCGACCCATACCATGGGTTCGGAGCTGTCGGCGCCGGGCAGAGTTGGATCCGGGGGTGGGTCGGATCCGATAGGTCAGCGCACCTCGGATCCATCCCATCCCTTGAGTGCTTCGGGTACTTCGGACCCGACCTCTCGGAGCCGAGGACCGAGCCTCGGATCCGAGGGAGCTGGTGTGTCTTCGGCTCCGTCCAGGTTGGAGCACACCGGTCTCTCGGATCCGACGGTTTCGGCTCCGGCTCCGATCCGTGCGTCGGATCCGAGTGGGGGTCGGCTCTTGGGGTTTAGAGAAGCTGGCTCCCCCTCGGCCTTCGACGTAGTGGAAAGGGCACTGTTGAGGACGTCCGGACCCCCGGTCCCTGCCACGGCTCCATCCCGCACTCCCTTGCAGTTGGGCCAGGCTCCCACCAGCCGGTCCCAGGGACAGCCCGCCTCGATGTCCCAAGTAGTTCCCTTGGAACATCCAGCTGCGGAAGAGTACTCCTCGGACAGCCCCCCCGATGAAGTACCTTGGAAGCGTAAGTGCAAAAGGAGGCACATGGACTCCCCCAAGTCCGTTACCGAAGACACAGACTTGGATGAAGGGGAAGGCTCCCCAAGATCACCCCCTGAAGACGTCTCATTTGGAGACATTATGGAAATGTTAAGGATCGGGGGGGGTGGTCTGCCCCCAAGGCTTCCTCAGACGAGTCTGTATTCTTGGAGGCATTCGAGGCGGGCCCATCTACCTCTTGGGTGTCCCCTCCTGCCGACCCTCTGGTGGACCTTATATCCATCAGAGCGTGGAAGGATCCGGACACCGTTGAGCCTGTACCCAAGCGTCCTGATCGTATCCTTTCCCCTCCGGCGGACCGCACTCACTGGAGCAAGGGCCCCCCAGTAGATGCCATGATGATGGCTGCAGCCACTAAGAGGGAATTGGCCCAGGAGAGTCCCTCTATGCATCCTCCGGGCAAGGAGTCCCGCTCGATGGATCGCATTGGGAAGCGAGTTTTCAGTTCAGCAACCTTTTCTTTGAGAGCACTGAACTACATGGCACACGTCATCAGGATGCAGCGGGATCTGATTAAAGAATACGCTGCATCTCCCCAGAGTCCATGTCGGGTGAGGATAAGCAGGTATACTCCACCCGAATGGCCACTCTTAGAGCGGTTTCTAACACATCTATGCGGCTACTTTCTCACGCTACCGAGGGAGCCGCTAGAGCCAGCGGAGCAGGCCTAGTCATGAGGCGGCAGGCCTGGCTCCGCCACTGTGATTTCGCAGAGCCCTTCAAGGCGACTTTCGCGAATGCCCCCTTTGATGGTTCTGCCTTGTTTGGCAAGACTGTTCGCGAAACACTGGTCCAGAGCGAAAAGGACGGGAAGACGCTGTCTGCCGTCGGAGTCCGCTTCTCAGCTCCCCAGAGGTCCTTCTCGAAGAACCAAAAGGGACAGAAGAAGATGTGGTTCCGGAAATCGCAGCAGTCCCAACCTGCTCCGGATAACCAGTCCTCCCGTGGCAGAGGAGGACAGGGAGGTCACCGTCCTAGAGGCAGGGGGGCTCCTAGAAACTTTGGGTCCAGAGAACCTTTCTCTGAGAGACCCACGCAGCAGCCCTGAAGGGTTGCCCGGCTGTCCGTCTCTGGAGGCAGTCGGGGGGCGTTTCTCGAGGCACCTAACTTCTTGGGAGTCCATCACATCAGACCGTTGGGTGCTTCGCGTGATATCCAGCGGTTATACAATCCCCCTGTACAAAGTTCCCAGATCTCGCAGCCTCCCAGATGTTCCACCCGACCAAAGGGAGGCAGCAGCTATCGAAATCGAACAGCTGCTAGAAAAAAGAGCTATCCAGTGCGTCCCCCAGATCAAACCGGGTCAGGGTTTTACTCCAGGTTCTTTTTGGTGCCAAAGAAAACGGGGGACTTAAGACCAATCTTAGATCTTTCCCTGCTGAACCTGTCAGTAACCAAGCAAAAGTTCCAGATGGTCACCCTTCAATCTATACTCCCCCTCTTGAGGGAGAACGACTGGATGTGCTCCATCGACCTCAAGGATGCGTACTACCACATTCGCATGGACAGACGGTCCAGGAGGTTTCTTCGCTTCCGGCTGGGAGCCAGTCATTACCAGTTCAGGGTCCTCCCCTTTGGTCTCACCTCAGCCCCCAGGGTGTTCACCAAGGTTCTAGCGGTGGTAGCGGCCCACCTGAGGCTCCAGGGATTACAGGTCTTTCCGTACCTGGACGACTGGCTCTTGACGGCATCATCAAGGCATCTTCTGTGCTCAGCCAGGGACTACTTTCTTGGACTAGCCCCAAGGCTGGGCATCACTGTCAACTGGGAGAAATCTTTACTGCACCCCACACAAGCTATAGATTTCATAGGAGGAAGGCTAAACACCAGGTCAATGCGAGCCTTCCTCACTCCAGACAGAATTGCCAACCTGAAGTGTCATGTAGCAGCGGTCCTGCAACCATTTCCGACTGCAGCTTCGGTCCTGAGGGCCCTAGGTTCGATGGCGGCAGCTATCCCGCTTCTTATTCATGCACGCTTACGCATGCGGGTTCTTCAATGGACCCTTCAGGTTCAGTGGTCTCCTCTCTGTTCCTCTCTCAACACTCCGATAGCGGTCAGCAAAGCGTGCAAGGATTCCCTTCTTTGGTGGCTTCTTTCTCCGGAGCCCCTGACAGGGAGACCTTTTTGTGCTGCATTTCCCCGAGCCACAGTGACCACGGACGCTTCTTGCCTCGGGTGGGGGGGGCATTCTGCGGGAAAGATTGTCCAAGGCACGTGGAACCCCACAGAGACATCGTTGCATATAAATGTCCTGGAAATGAGGGCGGTGCTCCTAGCGTTGCAAGCACTTCACCACGTTCTTCCTTCAGGGACTATTGTGATTCAGACAGACAACATGTTGGTAGTCTGGTACATCAACAAACAGGGAGGAACCAGGTCCTATCCCCTTTGTCGAGAGGCCATGAGAGTCTGGGAATGGGCAATTTCCACCAAACGCTTTCTGGTAGCAACGCACATTCCGGGAAAATCCAACATCCTTGCGGACAAACTCAGTCGCACCATTCTTTCACCTCACGAGTGGTCTCTCAATCCTCAGGTAGCGAAGAAGATTTTTGCCATTTGGGGGCAACCCTGTTGCGATCTTTTTGCCTCTCCCTCAAACGCCAAATGCGACAATTTCTTCGCTCTGCTTCCCCCACCAGGGGAATTCCCGAGAGATGCGCTGGTGCATGCTTGGCCTCCCAGTCTCCTTTATGCCTACCCTCCACTACCTCTGATGCAGAGGCTTCTGCAGAAAGCCAACAGTTTGGGGAGCAGAATGATTCTCATTGCCCCGTTCTGGCCTCGTCAACCCTGGTTCCCCTTTGTATGGTCTCACAAAATCAATCCACCCTGGATTCTGGATCCGATTCCGGATCTCATCTCCCACCCTCTGGGAATTTCGGTTCCCAATCTACGCACCCTGAAATTGACAGCTTGGCTGCTCCAGTTCCATCCTTGATTAGGACTCCGGTATCTCGTCACCGGTCAAGGCCATCTTAGTGGCAGCTCATAAACCTTCCACCAGGCAGGTTTATCGGAGTAAATGGAAGAGATTCTCTATTTGGGCGGTTCAGAGAACTTTGGATCCTTTCTCAGCACCTATGTCAGCAGTGCTGGATTTTTTAACAGACCTCTTTCATCAAGGGGCAAGTTCTTCCACGATTAAGGTACAATTGGCAGCCATCTCGCATTATCACATTGGTCATGAGACAGCTCCCATCATGACGAAATTGTGCAAAACCTTTTCAAAGGGATTTTTGTTGAGGCCTCCAGTCAAGGAGATTGTACCACCTTGGGACCTATCTTTAGTTCTGCAAGCCCTTACTGCTCCTCCCTTCGAGCCTGCAGCTTCTACAGACCTAAAGTACCTTTCCTGGAAGACTGCCTTCTTAGTAGCTATCACTTCAGCCAGAAGAGTGTCTGAACTTCAGGCTCTATCGTCAGCCTTACCTTTCTTTCTTTCCAGATAGGGTGTGCCTCAGGACCAATCCATCTTTTCTTCCGAAGGTCTCTTCAGAATCTAATATCAACCAATCAATCAATTTACCTGTGTTTTTCCCAAGTACTCAAACAAAGGAGAATACAAATTGCATTCCTTGGATGTTCATAGACAATTACGATTTTATATTCACAGAACAGCTGGTCACAGGCAATCAGATCAGCTGTTCGTCTCCTTTGCTAAATTTGCTTTGGGTAAAGCAGTGTCTAAAGTCACACTATCTAGGTGGATTGCTAATTGTATTCTGCAGGCTTATGACACTTCAGGTAGACCTGCTCCTCAGAGGGTTACGGCTCATTCTACTAGGGCAGTCTCCACGTCAGCCGCCTTTAAGTCCCGTGTGTCATTGGATGATATCTGCTGCAGCTACTTGGGCCTCGCCTCATACCTTTATTTCTCATTATAAGGTGGATGTTGTTTCCAGGGGAAGAGCATCCTTTGGCTCAGCGGTGCTCCGGAACATCCTTCCATGATGGCCGCCCAAGATTCAGGTAGCTCGGGACTCTGTCCCACAGGTTGCAGACAAATGAAGTCTGCCTACTTCAGATTTAGAAGTTATGTACTCACCATAACGTTCCATCTGAGTAGGTGACTTCATTTGGATGCAACCATCCCCCCCTCCATCCCCCTGGCCTTTATAGAGCGAGTATTTATGCTTTGTTCATGTACTGTAGTCAGTATTATTTAGGCAAACTCAATCTGAGGTCAGTCAGGGCTTAGCAAGGGGTTATGGGTAAGAGGGAGGAGCTAGGAGCTCGGAGCCTAAGCTTTTGAAATGCCGGCTCGGATCCGAGGTCGGATCCGATACCCACAGGTTGCATCCAAATGAAGTCACCTACTCAGATGGAACGTTATGGTGAGTACATAACTTTGAATTCAAACTCAGTACTTTGATATAAGGTTTCAGAAACCGACATGTATATAAAATCTTTGATCAATCTTTTCATGCAGGGGATACCACAACAAACACATACTCCCAACAGGAGCATACCTACACAAATGGCAATCAAGATGTTCATTAGGATGTTACCCCACCCCCCAAACCATTTCTGGAAAAAGTCCATCAGTGAGTTTGGGCCTGGTTTGGTCATGGCCGATACTTGCTGAATCACCTCAAGATGGTTGTCTATCTCGTGCTGGTTGTCAGGAATGTATGAACAGCACTCTTCTTGGATTAAAGCGCACGTACCACCTCTCGCCACTAGGGTGAAGTCAAGAGCCATACGGTTTTGAAGCACCACAGTTCTCATAGCATTCAGTTTATCAGTTACTAATTCGGGAGCGGAAAAAGTTGCATTGCTCATTACTTCGAGGAATTTAGACAGTTTTCTCAGCTCCCAAATCGATTTCACTGCTCCATATGCTGGTAATATGCCTGCCCATGATATAACAGTATCACTCAAGTCCATATGTGTCAGTTTATTGCCCATGGAATGATGGTTTCTCCAGCCTGCCTTGATTTGTCCCACTGGATTCTCAGGTTTCTTGACAGGTTTCTTGGTGACCTCTCGGGCATTTCGAATTCTACCTCGAGGCAAAACTTCAGTGTGTCGTATGGCCGGAACCAGGTAACCCAAAAAACAACTGCCAGACCAATTCTCAGGTAACCATTTGTATGCCTTTTTGCCACACACAAAATAACAATCCTCTACCTTAGTAGTAACCTTGCTATTAACATATACTTGCCCTGCATGAAACATTTTCCTATCAATTATAGACAGTTGATTAAAAAGAACATCATTATGTTGTACTTCATTAATTGTTTTATGCATCAATTCAAGAAATGAATCATAGTCTGTATTACAATAAGAACCTGCATTATTTGCTTTAGTGTAACATTTGTAAGGAACTGTCACATTGCAATTGCTCCAATCCACCTGAACAGTATCATTTTTGTAGAAACACACATTTCCCTTCTGTGGAACAGACAAGTGCAATGCTATTTTATCCTGTGATTTAACGGTTGTGGTGTCATAAATTAAGTTTTCCCAGGTCTCATTGACCCCTAGGGGAACTGCAGTCATTAATATTCCCCCGTATGCTGTCGGTAAAGCTGTACAGATCCAACAATTCGAAACATTAAAAGTCTCAGCATACACATATTTAATTGTTTGGTAAGTGTTAAAGTTTGGGTGCCAGTCTATGAGTAATGCATCACGTTTATTCAGTTCAGCTTGTGTGGCTGGAAAAAGGAAAGGCCACAACAAAAAGATTAGTGTCACCAGTATAGTTAACAGGATGATCATGCAATACTTTTTTGGTTGTTCTGCATTCCTGTTTGCTCTGGATTTTGTCATTTTTATTCTTGTTGTGTGACAGTAACAAGATTTTTGTCCAGTTCAAAGTTTTGCACCAGTTTGCAGTGTGTCAGGTGAATCCAAGATGATCGCTCCGCAATCTTGACTGCGGTGGGTGTTGACAGTAGCACTTGGAATGGGCCTTCCCAATTTGGTGTCGTCCAGTTCTTCTTTTTGATGACCTTCACCCAGACCCACGTGCCTGGGACTACTGCTGCTTCCGATGGTCTGGTTTGTTCTTTATCTGAAACAGAATTTAACTGCAACAGATGTTTAGAATTCAACAATCTTCTTATATACTCAGCAAGTGTACAGTCGGCTTCCTGGTCTGCGGGGATGAGAGGTTTCCAATGAGGTATATAATACGCTCGTCCAAATAACTTTTCAAAAGGAGTCAATCCCTTTGCATTCGGAACAGTTCTCATGCTCAACAGTGCCAGGGGCAGACAGTACACCCAATTTCTATGTGTTTCCTCTATAAGCTTCCTTAACTTATTCTTCAATGTTCCATTGTGTCTCTCTACCAATTCTGCAGATTGAGGGTGATACGCACAATGATTTTTTAAAGAAATTCCAAAATACCTGCTCAGCTGTTGTATGGTTTGATTTACAAAATGTGTGCCATTGTCACTGTAGATCCTTTCCGGTATGCCAAATCTAGGAATGATTTCTTTAACAAGGATTTTTCACAACAGTAGCTGCGTCTGGATTTTTGGTCGGAAAAGCTTCCACCCATTTGGAAAACATATCTACAATGACAAGACAATACTTCTTATTTTCGCATTTGTTCAGTTCTATGAAATCCATACAGATAGTATGGAACGGATACGGTGGTGTAGGGAAACTCCCTTGTTTGGGCTTTAACGCCCCTTGTGATGTTTATTACAAACGTGACATGACGAACAAAATTTTTAGTGTAGTTTATGAATCCATATGTTGTGAACACTCTGTTCACTAACTGTACCATCTGCCCTGTTGAGACATGGCATTGCCCATGGCTCAACAAAGTTGCATATCTAAACAAGTTAGATGGCAATATCGGTTTTCCCTCTTTGGAGATGTACAGCCCTTTCTCGAGAATTGCTCCTCGTTTTATCCATCTCTGTTTCTCAACTTGCGTAGTTTTTTTTTTTTTTCACACTGAGCTGATTGAAGGAAAGACACTGAGGAAACTCGGAGCTATAATATATAACATTAAGTATCCTGTTTTTTGTTTATTTTGTTCTTTATTTCTTTGTTATTTGTAGCACTTTGTGTATTGTGTATTTTTCTAGCTAGTTTCACTGTGTGTGAGGTATTAACTGGAAATTGTCCACTTTTATTAAGCATCTGTTGGGTTGTTTGTTTCTGATAACTTGTTGCAGTTAAACTCCTTTTTCTAGAGGCTCCTTTAGCTGTTTAAAACTTTCATTTAAAGGCTCACTGCTGCTTTTCAGCTGTGAGAAACATTTCTGCAGTTTGTTCTAAGTAGTGGGGATATTTGTAGCATTTCCATATTCAGGCTTGTATTTGGGCCTAGAGTTTGTGGAGGCTGTGTGTCTGAGCATATATTCAGGGACATCTTGGTTTAGCCAAAGCCATCAGGCATTTCAGTGAGAGAGAATTGTTTGAGGTCATTGGCTAACTGAGGTCACCTGGACTACAGCTTAGACTAAGCACCTCATTGGTTCTTTTGAGATTTCTTTCTTAAAAGCTGTCTCAGGTTTCAACTTTATGTTACCTAAGAAGTTCAGTTGTGAGTGTTCTGCCATTTCACACTGAGCTGATCGAAGGAAAGACACTGAGGAAACTCGGAGCTATAATATATAACATTAAGTATCCTGTTTTTTGTTTATTTTGTTCTTTATTTCTTTGTTATTTATAGCACTTTGTGTACTGTGTATTTTTATAGCTAGTTTCACTGTGTGTGAGGTATTAACTGGAAATTGTCCACTTTTATTAAGCATCTGTTGGGTTGTTTGTTTCTGATAACTTGTTGCAGTTAAACTCTTTTTTCTAGAGGCTCCTTTAGCTGTTTAAAACTTTCATTTAAAGGCTCACTGCTGCTTTTCAGCTGTGAGAAACATTTCTGCAGTTTGTTTTCCACCCTCACTCGCTGTTGGTATAGTGTTTTTATAGTTGGTGCTTTACAGTTGCCCGCCCCTAGTGTAAATTTGATCTGGGACCCTCCTCCCAGTCTAGTGTCATTACCTCATTCTACCCAGTACAGGGAGAACATTTGAGAAGGCCAATCAGCTTAGTTTCTGCTACTACTTTCTCTCTTTCCACTTAAGAAAAAAAATTATCTGCTTTTACTGTATTTGTGTTTCTTCCTACTTTATTTTGCTTTTGTGTCATCTTATAAGTACTCAATTGTATCTATTACTGCTTGGTGTAACTCATTATAAGCCTTTTAGTTTAAGCACTTGGGCTTCAGACCAGTTGTTTTACATTAAGAAGGTTTGTGGTCTGCACTGTAGTGGCAGAACAGGTAGCTTACATCCTTCTACGTTGGGAACTGCTGATTGAGGGCTCAGTGTCTGTTATTCTAAAAGTGTATTAATTTTGGTTTAAGCACTTGGGCTTCAGGCCAGTTATTTTACATTATGAGGGTTCGTGGTCTGCACTCTTGTGGGAGGAGAGGCTGGACTCTGCCCTTCAGAGCTGGGAATTTCTGGTTAAAGGCTTATAGTGCCTGCATATTTGAACTGCTTCTTACAGAAATTGGTACACCTTGTTTGCTGTAGCATAGACTAGATCCAGGCCTGCTGAATCTAGCTTTGTTTGTATGCTTGTTGTTTGTTTGCTTATTTCCCTGAAATGCTAATTCCACCTAAAACGTGGCTTTACAGCGCTTCTGTGGATCCCTAGTGATATCTGCATTGCTTACTGTACTTATTTCCTTGTTTCACTTGAAAGAAAGTTACTGTTTGTCGTTTTTGCATTTAAGTTACCTGTAAAACATTGCATTTAAGTTACCTGGCACTTGCTCACTAAGTCAGCACTAAAAAATTAAAAGCACTACACCCTCACAAACTCCCCTTGAGTACCTTGTTCCCCATTGGCCCTTTTTTCAATTATAAAGGAATTCCCAATACTATTCTAGCATGTCCAAAGGTCAGTTGTCAATCTCCTGTACGGTCCAGCTGGTGAATCTGGGAATCTTGAGGCAATGTTACAACTGCCTCATGTACACAGACAACCCTCTCCTCCTCCCAACAAATTCCAACACATGTGAGAGATCCAACCATATAGCCAAACTGGAGGCTAAGCTCTTTCAACTCAGTACTGGCGTAACCAGTTAGGAGGAGAAGGAAACCACACTCACTACAATTCCAGTCTCACATAGACCTACCACGACAGCAAACCAAACACATAAACACACAAAAACATACTCGGAGGATCTAAATAAAAATCTGCCTAAGCAGCAGATAACTCCAAAGCAGACACCCAAGCAACCGCTACCCCAAAACAAAACACGTGCAACACATATCTCACAAAGCCAGTGTGGTGAACAGCCACAGCCCTTAAGGCTAAACAACACACCTGATACACTTGTAATAGGTGACTCTATCGTCAGGCACACTGATGTCGCGCTCACCAGGCTGAACAAGGAGAAGGTCACGGTGAGCTGCCTGTCGGGCGCTAGGATCCGCCACATAACACAAGCACTCAGGTCACTCCAAGGCAAGTACAAATATGACTCAGTCATTGTCCATGCTGGTGTGAATGACCTGAGACGTACCTCCCTGTACTACATGAAAAGAGACATAGAGGAGCTCTCTGAGCATGTAGCCCAGGCCGGTATGACCCTGACCTTGAGTAGCATCTTACCCTCACCAAGAATGATGCCACAATATGAAGACAAGATGATCAATTTCAACAATTGGCTTAAGTATTGGTGTCATTCAAATGGGATCCAATGCCTGTCAGCCTGGGATGACATGCTCGACAAGCCACGATGCTTCGCTAGGAACGGCTTGCACCTGTCACCCCTGGGCTTCCGGATATTGGCAAAGGCTCTTGCTACCCCCATAGTGCCTTTTTTAGGCAAGGCTCAAAAGACAAACCCACCTCCATAGGTATCACAAGGGATAAGAAACTAAGAGTAATGCTACTCAACACCAGAAGTCTAAACCTCAAGATGCATGCACTCAAAACTCTCCTTAGCATGGAGAACATCGATATCTGTGCAGTAACAGAAACCTGGTTCAAGGCTCGAGAGCACCCCAGCACTACCAGGTTATACCTCATACAATGCTTTTCGCCCCAAAACTTGGACCGAACCACAAAAGGAGGGGGAGTATCAATATTGGTCAAAGATACCCACACCTCCAGGTTGGTGGCACAGCACAAAGCATCAGAGACTATCCATGTGCAACTAACAGTGGGTAAAACTGCCTTCCAGTTTATAGCCTGCTACAGACCACCCTCCCAAACCCAGGAACCCCACTCGGCCTTCCTGAGAACACTGGAAAATATGAAGGTCTCTCCAAACACCATTATACTGGGCGACTTCAACTACCCAAACATAGACTGGGAGCATTACTCTAGCTCCAACACCCTAGCCCAAAGGTTCCTAGAATTTATAAACTCAAATGCTATGGAACAACTTGTTACCACTCCCACAAGAGGGGAAAACATACTGGACCTGATCATCACCAATATGGGGACTCTATGCTCCAGACCAGAAGTGTATCCCTCACTGGTAAGATCAGCCCAAAAACTAATCTCACTGGATATTCACATCCCGACCCCACCCCCTGCTCAGAAAACCACAGTGAAAAACTTCTCTAAAGCAAATTTCACACTCCTCAAAACCGAGGTGGAATCCTTCAAAGCTCCCGGGCCTGTGGAAAATACGGCCCAGACTGCAGAATCCTTTATAAACGCATTCTGTGAACACCTTCAGGAATGCATGGATCATGCAATCCCAAATAAAACCAAGACCCAGTCCTCCAAAGGCAGACGTCCTGTCTGGTGGACCCCAGCCATAAACAAACTATACAATAGAAGGAGGAAGCTACTACATGATAGAGCAAATTCCCCAAAAAGGGAAGGCATCTCTGATCAGTATTAGCAAAAAACTACGGGCACTCATAAAATCGTCTAAGGCCAGCTTCGAGAGAAAAATTGCACAGGACACTAAGGATAATCACAAGGCTTTCTTTAGTTATGTTAGGAACCTGGGTGGGAATTCCCAGATGTGCTCAGAATTAGTCCAAAATGACAAAAAATACACCGAACCCACAGACATTGCCAACATCCTAGCTGACAGGTTCAGCTCAAACTCCCCACCAAAAGGGCAAATATCTATCCCAGCAGAGTGCTGCCCCTTGACATCTCAGATGCTCAGGTAAGAGCCGCCTCTCCAAAGCAAAAACACAGCATCAATGGGACCAGATGGTGTCCCGGCTGCATCCTACATGAACTCCAAGAAGAGCTAAACCCAAACATAAAACTACTGTTCAATCTCAGCCTTACTACAGGATATGTACCCAAAGAGTGGTGTACAGCAACAGTGGTCCCTCTCCACAAAGGTGGTGCCTCAACGGATCCTGGAAACTATCACCCCATAAGCCTGACTAGCTTGGTCTGCAAAGCTATGGAAAGGATCATCATGGACCTCATAAATAAAGATATTGGGGACCTACAGACACTGGATCCTACCCAGTTCAGCTTTGTTAAGGGCAGATCCTGCCTCTTAAACCTGGTCGATTTCTTTGAAACAGTCACCAAGGCCATTGACGAGGTGAAGGTGGTCCACACAGCCTACCTGGACCTCGCAAAAGCCTTCGATACAATACCCCACTCGGGCATTATAGATAAGCTCACCAGCTTAAATATAAACCCCTATGTCACTAGATGGGTTGCAAACTGGCTCAAGGACAGAACCCACATGGTTAGAATTGCTGTAGCCATGTCAGACTCCAAACCAGTTACAAGTGGCATCCCACAAGGCTCAGTCCTGGGACCTCTCTTGTTCGGTATATATTTCTCGGAGGTACAGGCCAACACGGAAGGACTGTGGCTGACCAAGTTCGCAGATGACTGCAAACTGGGCGCCATAATCGACTCTCCAGCCGACACAAGCATCCTCCAAAAGGGCCTCATAGAAACAGACAACTGGTGCCAGAGCCATGGCCTCAAACTAAACGCCAAAAAGTGTATAGTCATCCCCTTTGGCAAAAACAAAGTGCTCACAAATTACCACATAGGTGGTAATCCATTAAGTACAGAAGAAGTAATTAGGGACCTGGGGACCCAAGTTGATAGCAATCTCTCATTTGAAAACCACGTGGCCAAAGTGGTTAGAAAAACATTTTATATAGCCCACCTAATCATGAAGGGATTCACATCTAGATCAGGGGAGGTCATCGTGCCTCTTTACTCATCCCTTATCAGGCCCATAATTGAGTACAATGCCCCTTTTGGGATGTACCTTGCCAGACACCTGCAGCAACTGGAAAGACCCCAAAAGTACCTCACCAAGAGGATCAAAGGGCTCAAACAGATGCCATATGCTGCCTGGTTAAAGAAACTTCAGTGGCATACCGCCTGCTCAGAGGCAATCTGTGCCTGACGTATAAAGCCATGTCCAACCTGGAATTAATGGACATGCTGCACCTCAGAAAATCCATATCCCATCGAGCTACTTGCTCGAGAGACTTGAACCTCAGCACTGAAATAAATAGGACATGCTGGAGGGACAGATTCATAACCCAGAGGCTCCCTTCACTCTGGAATAAAATTCCAGTCCAGGTTAGGCAGAGTACCTCATTGACTCTCTTCAAGAGGAATCTTGATGAGTGGATGGGAGATCGTAGGTTTACCCTGGGTATCACTTCTGTGTCACGGTTAGACAGAGGCACAATATACTAACCTCGAAAAAGGGCAAAGCAAAATTAATTTAAAATGGGTGGTGAAAGCCAAACACACTCTGGCTAGGCTTATAAATGCCCTAGGGCAGAGAACCTAGTATGAACCTGTGAACCTATGAAGTGTCTGCATTGTTTTTAAAATTTCTAAGTCTAAAATCTCAGAAGGTTGTAATTCCTCATTCAAAAGAAATACTTCTGAAGCTGAAGCTGCCTGCTTTGCAGCTGTATCGGCTCTCGCATTACCTTTTGAAATTCTATCTTGTTGCTTGGTATGAGCTATGCATTTACAAATAGCTACTTTCTGAGGTAACTGAATAGATTCTAAAAGATCTAAAATAAACTGTGCATGATTGATTGGTTTGCCAGTAGATGTTATCATTCCTCGATTTTTCCACTGTTGCGCAAAAACATGTACAGTAGAAAAAGCATACTGGCTATCAGTAAAAATGTTCACACATTTACCCTTTGCTAAGGTATATGCCCGCGTCAAGGCAATCAGTTCTGCTGCCTGTGCAGATAAATTGTGTGGTAAAGATTTTGCTTCTATAATCTCAGTATCAGAAACTACTGCATATCCTTCTAGGTTCTGTCCTGTGGGACCCCTTTTGCATGAGCCGTCCACGTAGTATGTCACCTCGGCATCATCCAAGGGAACATCCATAAGATCTTTTCTAGGCAGTGTCTTTTGCTCAATCTCCTGCAGGCAGCTATGCGGTGTGCCATCTGCAGGAGTTGGAAGCAAGGTAGACGGATTCAAAGTCGTGCATCGTTCAGTTGTCATATGAGGTTGGCTTAACAACATAGTCATACAGGAAAGATGCCTAGCAGGAGAAAGATGTGCTTTTTCTTGCAGTAAAATAATCGTGACTGCATGAGGCACTCTCAATGTGAGAGGGTGGAACAACACTAATGAGGCCGAAGCCTGTACTGCCATTGCAGCTGCGACTACTGCTTGTACACAGTGGGGTAAAGACCACGCCACTGGGTCCAGTTGTGATGAATAGTAAGCAGTGGGGCATTGCTTGTCCCCATGCTGTTGTGTTAGCACTGATGTCATATAACCTTGCTTACAATCTACAGTTTGGAAAAAATCGTTTATGATAGTTTGGTAATCCTAAAACTAATGAGGATGCTATCAACTGTTTCAATTTGCAGAAAGCAGATTCTGCTTCTGGTGTCCATTGTAATAAATTTTGTGCTGCCATAGGCTTCTTATATATTAAGTTAGTCAGAAGTGCAGATTCCAAGGCATAGTTTGGAATCCAGCTCCGACAAAAATTGGTCTTACCCAGGAAGGACATAATTTCCTTCTTGATAGTGGATTTCGGTGCTTGCAAAATCACTATTTTTCTGTCCTCATCTATGTTCTACCCTCTTTGGATATTACATATCCTAGGTATTTAACTTGCTTTCTCCAAAGCTGCATTTTATTTTTGTTTACTTTATGTCCTTGAGTGGCTAAAAATTGTAATAACGCTATGGTATCTTCTTTGCAATCTTGCTGGGTGGGGGCTGCCAACAAGATGTCATCAACATAAATTAAAATCTGACTGCTCTCGGTGGGGTAAATCCCGCCAAGTTGCTCGCCATCTCTTGTCAGAATATTGTCGGACTTTCACAATATCCCTGTGGTAGTCGTGTGTATGTGTACCTTTTCCCCTGAAATGTTTATGCAAACCAGTGTTGGCTGTCGGGGTGTATTGGTATCGAAAAGAACGCATTGCTGATATCTACCACAGAAGATTATTTCTGTTGAGGTTTTAAATCATTCAACAGGGTGTGTGGATCTGGCACCATAGGTGCCCTTGGTATTACTGCGTCATTTACAGCTTGTAAATCTTGGACCATACGCCATTCGCCTTCCTAACAGGAAATAAGGGTGTGTTACATGGTGAATCAGGAGATTCCACCAGTACTCCTTCCTTAAGTAAAGCTGCTATTATAGGTTTGATTCCTACTTCTGCATCTTTTCTCAAGGGATACTGTCTCTTTTGTGGTCTAAATGCTGACTTTGGCGTGATAGTAACTGGTCCTGCTGTACGAATAATTCCTACATCTGATTTGCCTGTTGACCAGAGAGTTTCTTGTATGCTTTGTAAGGAATCTTCTTCCTCTTTAAGAGTGCTAATCAACTGTCCTTGCTAGACTGCACGTGTACAGCTGAGTGTGTCTGTGTTATCCAGTTTAACATCTGCTTTTGTACTCCCTGTTCTGACAGTTCTAACTCTCTGTTTTTCCCATCTTGTGACTTTTTCTCATAAGTCTGCCCATTTTGCATTTTTGTCCTTAGTCAAGCTAACATGTGGTAATCAATTAGATTTGTAAAGTGCAAAGAATTCCTGGGGCAATGAACAGCTAACTACACTGTTCCCTTCTATGTCCCAGTACAGATTATGTAATACTAACCTGTTTGCACGGTTTCTAAACAACTCTTGCTCATATTCCTTGTCAGGTCCTGGTGTGCTACAATAATACAGAGTACAGTGCAACAAATGTTGTTTATCAGTGTCAAGGGAGGGGAACTTGCTGATGGCTACGTTCATCAGCTCTTCGGTTACTGCCCCTGGACCAGTCATAACCAAGTCCTGGCTGTACCAATAAAATGTTTCACCCTCCGATCGCACTGCAAAAGTATCAATTTGTCGCTGTGCTTCCATACCCTGCATAGTTGGAACTACTGCTATACCAAATAGCTGCATAAGGTCTCTGCCCAAGAGGTTTACTGGGTATTTTGCAGAAACAACAATTTTGCTTTTCTGGGTCAATCCTGAAACAGGATCAGTTATCGCGATGTTATGGGAGAGGGGCTCTCGATACAGCTGTCCATTAGCTGCTTTCATTAATATGTAATCAGGTGACTCTGAGTTCTCTGGCAATTTGGAGGGATGTATCAGGGTCAGTGAGGCCCCCGAGTCGCACAAAAATGTGACTTCCCTCCCTTCTACCAGGAATGTGACTTCTGGTTTTGTGCCTGCTAAAATAGAGCTCCAAGCTCAAAGTCTAAAATTTCATTTTCTTCACTATCCGTGACTTCCTGCAATTCCTCTATTTCTTCTGTCACATCCTCTACTCCCTCTGTCACATTCTCATTTGTCCTTTCTCTGCTATCCCCTTCTAGTGATTCCTGACTATCATATAGTCAGTCCTCACCCTCCTTATCTTCCGTAGTTGCCTTCTTGTTTTTCTTGCAATCCCTTGCCAAGTGTCCCTTTTTACCACATTTAAAGCACTCCCCCCTTTTCTTTTGTCCCTCAAAGTCCTCTGATCGTTGATCAGATTGTTCATTTCCCTGGGCATTTCTCTTGCCCTTTTTCCCGGACTGTACTATATAAACTTCTGCTCCATCTTCTACAGAAAATACTTGGGCTTTCTTTTTCTTTTTGCTATTAAAATGCCTTTTGGCATGCCTAGCATATTCAAGCAATGACTGTAATCTGCTTGTACAATGATCTACCATGTGTTTTGTAATAAAACCGCTTATGGGTGCAATACTGCCTTTCAAAAATGCATTCTTTAACTGCTGCTCATATGGGGAATCATGTGTCTGGTCTTCAGGAACCTGCATTCCACAATGGTTATTAAAACACTCTAACAATCTGGCATAATATCTGTCAACAGTTTCACCTTCTTGTTGGATGCATTGATTAATGCAAGTCCAGTCTGCCCTAGGCTTCCATTTCTCAGAGATTCAGTCTGTAAGACCTTTCACTCTGTTGTCTAGCTCTGCACTGCTATCTGGGAGGGGTTTGTGTTCTGCATCAAGGGGATTCCAGTTGCCACTGATCATGTGCCAATCTGGTCCCACGATTTGTCTGACTACTTTTTCTACTTCTTCTCCGTTTAGGTTATAACTTAACCTCATGCCTTGTAAGTCTTCTTTGAATTTTCTAAAATTAACTTTTGAATGGGGAATTCCCTCAGTGGCTTTCCGGATATCTTCCGGTGTCCATGGTCTGTACACTAGGAGAGTTGGGTTCTGTCCTTCTTGTCCTGCCTGAGGATTAGGTACTTCTATGAGTGGGCATATCTCTTCTTCACTCACATATCGTGAATTTCTACCCATTTGATATAACTCAATGTCCCCTTTTGAGTTTCCTGCCTGTGTTCGAGACCGGTCTCGACGGGATCTCTAACAAACGGTGTTGCTTTTGTAGTGTCTCTACTTACAGTGATAGCAGGATATCGCAGGGGTGGACTAACTTGTTCACTTGCCTCATATTCTGGTAAGGGAGGTGGAGGGGCTGATGCTATTACTAAGTTATTGTCCTCATCTAAAAACGTTGCTTTGGAATTATTACTCTTTTGTTCCCTACGGTTTGCTTCCTCAATCCACCTGTGTGCCTGAGGAATTCCTAATTTACGTTGCTTTTTTACCCAACCTCTGGAATCAGTTTTAAGCTGTTTGACAAGTTTAACAAGTGAGGATTTTTCTAATTTACCATCAAATTCATACTTATTAACCCATTTTGAGTAGTATTTAACATTATCGGCATGTTGTGATTGCATATATTTCACGTCTTCGGTTAACGGCGGAGTTTGGGATCTTTTTGTGCACTTATTTCCCATTTTGTTCTAACCTTTAGAATGTTACGTAACCCTGCTTATCTTTTACGTGGTACCACGGGGTTTTCTATAGTCTTTTCAGAATGACTGCCTACCTATTCTGTTTCCCTGATCTATGACAAGACAGCAGTCTTTTTGTCCCTGATCTGTACAAAACAAATCTCCTGACAAAACAATGCTAATCAAGTCCCTGATCTAAAACAGAAAAAGAGAAGGTAAATTCACCTTACCTGAGCCTTCGTGATTGATCACCTGGTTCGAGGTAAACCCGTCCTACAGTCACAGACCAGAAAATGGCTGGCCTCTTTTGTACGACAATTCAGTCGGAGGTCTTTTCAGATAAGAAGAACCGATGTGGTTTCTTCCCTGTACGGTTTCAAGCCACCTGGCCTGTCTGATCCGAGGCGAAGTGAAGGTTTCCAGTCCGAAGGACCAATCTGTCAAAGGAAAAAACTTCAAAGACCAATACACGTAAGGTTCAGGTTAAGGCACTTTTAATTCTTGCGGCAAGGAGACAAAAACATGCAAAAAGACAGAGTTTCTCTGATTAGTAACAAGAAGTGAAGCCATTTTTGTACTGTTTTACAAGACATTGCCTTCTAAAGATGACATAATCAAATACAAGCCTACAATATTGTTTTTCACAGTAGATATTGTTCATGATTTTCTGCTGACGTGACATTACATTACTAGATTTGTGAGAGACTTTTTGAAAAATATCATGGCCTTGGAGACCACTAGCTAGTTACAATTATTTCTACAGTGCTGTGTTACATTTCAAGGTACTCTGCTAATTCAAGCACAAAGCAAACACAGATTATAGTTCATATTCTTCAAGCAGTCTTTGTTCTACTTATCTATCCTTCCTGCAGCTGTGTATGTTCTCATAGCACAAACAGTGCTAATTGTCTAAGTTTAATAACATTATAGAAACGGGATTGTTCTATTCATTATTTTCCTAACTCAGCAGAAAATCATCTGCTTCTCAGTAAATTTCCAAAAGTGTAAGCAAGATTTCAGCTATGCTGACAAAATACAAGGTCAGAAAGCATTCGCAGTTTATATGGATTTATGCAGTATGAAATAGAATAAATGTGTTAACCCTTTTGGGCTTTTAAAAGCACTAATATACACATTAATACATATTTTTCTAACACCAGGGTTCAAAGAGATCTGATTAAAGAGCTGTCAGATACTCTTGCTGGAGAAATAGCTGAAGAAGTGTGAGACAAAGTGACTTCTCAGTACCCCACCCTAGAATCTATCTCCAACTTGTCCATGAGGCTAACTGCTCATGCTGCCAATGGGACGACAAGAGCAGCTGGTTCAGGTGTAGCAATCAGGAGACATGCCTGGATGCACTTATGTGATTTCTTGGAGCCATTTAAGTCTTCTTTCATCAGTGCTGCATTTGATGGAACTTCCCTATTTGGTCCCAAGATTAAAGAGACACTAGCCAGATGTGAGAAAGATGGGAAGGCTTTGTCTGTCATGAGCATATGCTTTTCCGCTCCTCAGAGGCTATGGTTCAAGAAATCTCAAGGGCCTTTCCAGGACTCGGGTGGCGATGACTTCCCCCGGGGCAGAGGGGGAAGTAATAATGGAAGACACCGCTCAAGAGGCAGAAATGGCCTGCAGAATCAGGGTTCCGAGGATTCCTTCCCTGGCACCTCCTATCAGCATTCCTGAAAGGAGGCCTGATTGCCTTCCCCTGGAGGCAGTCTAGGGACTACTATCCCTGCACCAATCTGCCTGGCTAAGGATAACAACCAACAAATGGGTGCAGAGGATTTTAACCAGAGGTTGCAATATCCCCTTTTTAGAAGATCCAAAAAGACTAAAAATAATCCCGGACATTCCACCCTGTCACAGGGATGCAGCAGTCTTAGAAATTCAAAAATTGCTCGACAAAAGAGTCACACAGGCAGTCCCACCAGACCAGAGAGGATCTGGGGTTTACTTAAGATTCTTTTTAGTGCCAAAGAAAATGGAGGGGCTGGAGATCAATTTTGGATCTCATTCAGTTGAGCAAATTGGTTCAGCAAACCAAATTCCAGATGGTGTCTGTAGTTCAATGTGTGTATGTCTTTTTACGAAGCTATCCAAGGGCTTGCACAAGTGTAAAATAATGAGCACGTGCAAGTCTGACTGCCATTTTGTAGTAAGCTGTTGAGATATAAGCATGTTTATTTATTTATTTTATTTTATTTTACATTTGTTAACCGGGGGTGTCTGAGCCGAAATGGCCCTTTTTCAGCAGAAGCCCAGGGAGAAAAACTCCACATAGAAAAATTACAGATACATTTAGACATGATCAGTATACACACAAATTACAAAATACATGTTTTTACAGTGGTATGCAGCACATCAACAGTTACAGTGGAGAGAACAAACAAAAAAAAATATTAATTTAAAAATAAAGGTACTTAATAGATTTGTGGTGTACAGCTGAAATTTGGAACATAGGTAGAATACATACATAGTACACAGATACAGTACATACATTGTAGATTAGCCAGTGTTTGTGAAAATAGTTTTCAATCTTAATCAAGTATTCTAGGTTTAGTATATGTACCTTATCCACTTTCACCAGCCTGGGGAGCAATCATGGCACTGCCAACTTTGCTTGAGATGTTGCCTGATGAGTTCTTTAAAGGAGGCTTTGGATGATGTGTTTTGAATGCTAGTGGGGACAGAGTTCCATTTTTTAGCCACTGAACTACTATATAGTGCATCTCCAAAGTTATTGTAACTGTTGGTGACTTCCAGTAGCAGTTTGCTTGATGATCTAAGAGCCCTTTTGGCTGAGTGATGTTGTACTAGGTTTTTGAGGGCATGACACTTATTGGGGAGGTAATAGATAGAATGACAGAGGCAGAGCTGATTGTAGGTTAGGAGGTTGGGCAATTCAAGCCAGTGGAGCTGTCTCAAAGCAGTACAATGATGAGTTCTATATGAGCAATTTGCAGCAAAGTGGGCAATTCTGTTATAGCAGGCTTCCATTTTGCTTAGTTCAGTTTTGTTGAGATTAGTCAGAATGGGAGAGGCATAGAGTAGGGTGGATAGAAGTTGGGAGCGAGCAGTGGCTGATCTTGTGTTGATGGTAAGAAATGGTTTGATACAGTAGAGTGATCTCAGTTTGGCATGTACTTTTTTAATAGTTAAGTTGAGATGACTATCAGATTTTAGGTGGGAGTCTATGGTTATTCCCAATAGCTTAGCCTGTGCCACTGGAGCGATTGGAGTAGCATTTGTGGAGTAGATAGTGAATTGACTGTTAGTGTTTTTGTTAGAAATGGTTATAATCATAAGCTTGAGTTTTCTTTGGATTGAGGATAAGCTGGGCTTTTGTTAGGTAGTTTTCAACATCAAAGAATGCTAGTTGAGTTGTTTGCAGGAGGGTGGGAATGTTTTGTGCAGCACAGATTAAAGTAGTGTCATCTGCATACTGAATGATAGATGCATACTGTGTGGAGGTATGGAGGTCATTTGTGAAGATTGTGAATAGTAGTAGTCCTAAGACAGAACCCTGTGGGACTCCTATAGTTATGGGCAGCTGAGGAGAGAGAGAATTTTCCCATTTCACAGCTTGATACCTGTCAGTTAAGTAGCTCTGGAACCAGGTAAGAGTGGAATTTGATAGGTGATACTGGTTTAGTTTGTTTAGCAGGATTTGGTGTGAGCCTGTGTCAAATGCTTTGGATATATCCAAAAAAAGAGTTGACACCTGCAGGCCTTCATTTTTGAGATGGTTTACTGTGTCTTTGAAGCAGAGGAGGGCTGTAGTGGTACTATGGGCAGGTCTGAAACCATGCTGAGTAGGTGACAGGATGTTGCTGTCTAGGAGATATTTTAGCATCTGGGTATGGATGCATTTTTCTAGGATTTTGGCCAGGGGGGAGAGTAAAGCAATGAGTCTGTAGTTATTAAGTTCAGTGGGGGTCCTGCCTTTATGTATGGGAGTAACATAGGTTATTTTCCAGAGTTTGGGCACATAGTTTTCAACAATTGATCTGTTTATGAGAGTGGACATTGGGATAGCAATAGCATCTGCTGTGAGTTTCAAGAAATAGCTGGGGAGTAGGTCAGCTGCTGTTGATGAGGTTTTTAGTTTGGACAGCATGCTTTTGATTGAAGTGGTGGAAACTGTTTTGAAGGTAAAACTTGTATTAGTGTTATTTGTGTTGGGGGGATAGTGAGGAAGGAACTGTCCTGTGATACTAAGGATAGAATTGAGTTCACAAAGTGGGAGTTGAATTGTGTTTCGATGGGAACTTTAGTGTCAAGGGCGGTTGGTTTGGGGGTAGTCTTTTGGGTGGGTTTTAGTAGCTGGTTTACACTTTTCCAAAATTTTGGGGGGTTGTGTTGGTATTTAGTTTGTAATGTCGTGTAGTAGGACTTTTTGTCCAGCCTAATGCATTTTTTGTACGGTTGCGCGGTTCTTGGTACTTAGTTAGGCTTTGTGTTTCTTTGGTTTTTGATAGTAAAGCCAGGCAGTGTCTCTGGACTGGAGGATTTGTTTGGTTTCTTTACTGAGCCAGGGGTTTGTAGAGGTTCTAACCTTGATTTTGCGTAATGGAGCGACAGTGTCTAGGTGTTGTAGAAATGTTTTGTTGAAATATGCTACAGCCTGGTCAAGTGGGAGGGTTTTTAGGGGGGTCCAGTCACAGTTACAGAGTAAAGTATTGAGGACCTCAGGAGAGAATTCTTTTGTGTTTCTAGTGGATATATAGTTAGTGGTTTTGCATATGCTTGTTCTACTACGCATAAAGTATATTATGTTGTGGTCACTTAAGGTGTCTTGTAGACCACTTGCGTGGGGGTACAATGTGGGGTTGTTAGTTAGGACCCAGTCAAGGATGGATTCCTTTTTAGATTTTTTATCACATCTAGTTGGAATTTGGACTAGCTGCTGGTAGCCATGGAGATTTATTAGATTACTTGGTGGTTCTGATATGCAGGTGAACCAATCTAGGTTGAAATCCCCCAGAATAAGGGTTTCTTGTGAGTATGTGGAAGAACACCAGGATAAGAAGTCTTCAAGGCTAGCAGGTGGAATATAAATCACAATTGTGGTGATGACCTTTTTAGGGTGAAGTTGAAGATGTGAGATAAGTATGTCTAAATTATTGGGGGAGGGGTAGGAGTTTGGTAATTGACGTACAGTTAAGTTGGACTTGTACAGTAAGGCAGTTCCACCCCTTTTACGAAGTGGTCTGTCTTGTCTAATGATATTGTAGCCAGTAGGGAGAACTTCTGAGTTAGCTATGTTTTTATTTAACCAGGTTTCTGTTAAAGCAACTATGTCTGGGGAGTAGTGTGCTATTGTGGCCTGGAGTTCAGGTATTTTATTTTTTATACTTCTAATATTAATATTTAGCATTAAAAGATGGTTTTGCTGCTGTTGTTGAGTTGCCCAGGGATGAAGATAGTGGGGGTGTTATAGTCTGACATTTGTGTTGGATCAGTTTGTGTTGAACAGGATGGATTTGGGCCTGGGTTGGGGTAGATATCCCGACTTATGGTGCGCCTGATGTTAAAATGGTGATACAGATGTTGGAGTTTGGTGAGGAGTGTGAGAAAATATTGTGTTTTTTTGGAGTAGGAATGAGAGCATATGTGTTTAGTTCTGAATTGGTCCATTATGTAGTTCTTGAACAATTGTGGACATATATTATTATAATGTGTGGTGTCTGTATATGAGAGTGCATAATGTATTGTTGTGCTACTAAGTTTAGGGATAATGCTAGAGTGATAACTTGTGGTGGTATAAAGAATTATGAGAAGACAGACTAGACTTAGTTGTGTGATAAACATGGTTATAAAGTTTAAGATGGTACTAGGTGGGGGTCTGAATAGGAATTATAGGGTTGCACGATATGTGGATGGGTAAGTAGTGTGGGTGATGCATAAAATGCCTAATGGGAATGAGAGTGATTGGGAGTATTTTTTTGTGGAGCAAGTTGGTGTGGTATAATGTGATCTGACTTGAGGAGCTGTGATTGGTTGAGGTGATGTAAGGGTGAGCTGTGGGTGTGGCTGTGATTACTATAAATGTAGAGGTAGTGGGGGCGGGAGGGAATAGGGGGCAGGGCAGGGGAGCGGAGAGAGCCCGAGCGTTAGCGAGGGCGAATGGAGCGGGGCAGAGCCCACCAAGACAAGAGTAAAGTAAGTATTACTTTACAAATCTGAACACTTTAAACAAATTCCTGAGGTCTAATGGCTTACCAGCAAGCAGAATGCAATTGCTGAAGAGCATTTGTGTTCTGGTGGGAGACTATAAATTTAAAGATAGCTCCATGCTCAGCAGGATTCTAATATAGACTTAGTATTGGGGGAGGGAGATAGCACAAGGGGTGTAAACCAGGTGGAATGCAAAGAAACCAGAGAGGCAATCGGTGGAAAACTGTCAGTGAAGGCCTCAGAGGGGGCAAGTAAGAATTCAAACTACCTGTAAAGTGAAGGAGAGAAGAGACAGCAAACTTTATTAAGGTTGGGAGTGTGTCTTCACATTGACTTGCTGATTAGTAACCAGTTTGTGCACAGATTAGAGTAGGGAGATACATTAGCAATGAAGGGGAATGTATAGAGATGCAAATAAACAGGTGGGCTTCCAAGTGATACAAACTAAGGCAGAAAGCACTGAGAGGGCTGCTTGATGGTTAATTTAGTCACAGGGATCTGAATTAAATGTATGCTGTCTATTGGACAGTTAGGATTACTGCACTAGCTGGGGGGGGGGGGACACAAGGCTACAACAGTCAGTTTTATTAGCACACTGAGAACTACTAAGAAATACTGCTAATGTAATAGCTTCACTCTCATAAAAAATACAAGTAGAATGCCTGGATGGACTGACCCTGCTCTTGAGCCTCAAAATGTATATGCTTGTTTAGTTTTGCAGTACTGATTCCTTCTTATACTGTACGGGTGGGGTGGTAGCCGCAGACTGCAGATTTGCTTGAGTGTGCTCCTGCTCTTGAGGTTCAAAATGTATATCCTTGTTTAGTTTTGCAGATGTTCTTCATCTCACATTGCTGCAGTCCTGACACTTGGGTAGTCCGCTGTCCCAGTCGGCCCGAATACCAAAGTATAAGGCTGACGTCGGTCAAGGCGCATTAGTCTGACGTCAGGACGTCAGGGTACAAATGCGCATGACCGACGTCATTTCCTCAGTCTTTTTTGCCGCATGGTCCGATGCAGAAGCAGTTTTGCAAGTGCAAGTTGGCGTTCTGAGATTTTCCGAAGTCGGAGTTTCAGACCGAATCCAAGTTGGCTAAGTACCCCGTTGGGGAATATTTTGTTTTTTTCTTGCCTCAGTATTTTACCGGATGTCAGAAAAAGTGAATAACTGTATTTCTTGTGGGAAACAGATACCTCATAGGGATTACCATACCTTGTGTATACCTTGCTTAGGGCCTGAGCACGACGTTGTTGGCTGTCGCTCTTGTGCTAGATTTAATAAACGCACTATAAAGAGAAGATTAGATTGTGCCAGGTTAGGTTTTGGGAAGCGGTGTAATTATAAAATGCCGTCGGATGCTCCGACGCCCGCTTCGGCAAAAAAGCGCAAGGACAAAACAGCAAAGCCTAGGCTGGAAGAACCGTCTGCACGGACGTCGGCTCTTTAGAGGGCTCGGTGGAGCCAGAGGTTCAGCCAGAAATTTCTTTGGAATCCCAGGGAGAGACTTTATTACTGCAAGATGTGACCTCTCAGGAGGTAGGCCAGGCGGAAGGGGCTTCTCAGGTAGCTGTTCTTCCCTCCCTTCCTAAGGTGGTTAGGCCCTCCCCTGCTGTTTCCAAGGCTTCTCCCAGGGGCAGGCCAGGTTTTGTTTCAGGTGTTACCCCTAGTTCTTCAGGGTCTGTACCTAAGAAGCATATGCTTAAGATGGCAGAAGATTTGATTACTATGATTAGAGGTTCTATGCCCCCTCCTGATAAGAGGCCTAGGGTGGAACCTGAGCTTGGGAGTTTTGAGCAGTGTTCGGATGCTTCTGAGTCTTCGGCTGAAGACTTGCAGGAGTATTCTCCTTACTCTGATTCTGATGTAGATGATTCTACTCCTTCTGCTTCTCCTCCTGAGGATTTTTCATTTTCAGAGACTCTTCATTCCATGAGGGAGCATTTTAAATGGGAAGGTCAAGATTTCTCTGATTCCAGGAAAAGGCTTAGGGAATTTTTGTTTCTACCCCAGCATAGGCCTTTAGCTATACCTCCTGTTCTAGATGTGGTGGAGGATGTTTTTGCAGAGGCTTCTCTGAACCCTGATTCTTTGCCTCCTGCTCCAGTTAAACCGGATAGATATTATAGGGTGCCTGAAGCTCATAAGTATCTTTTAAGAGTCCTAGGGCAGACCCAGAAACTGTTTCACAGGGGCCTAAAGGTGTTAAGGCTTCTGTTGTTAAAAATCCTGTTCCTCCTGATAAAGAGGCGAGGGCTTTGGATAGATGGGGAAAGAAAGTGTATACTTCTTCCACTTTGGCCATGAGAGCTTTGAATTGCCAGTTTCACATGTTGAAATACCAAAATTATCTCCTTTCACAATTAAAGTCTAAGGTAGATGCTTTGGCGGAAGGTATTGAGTGTAAAGAGTTGCAGGATTTAGTTCATGTTTCTGAACAGGTGGGTAAGCATTCTTTGCAATGTGGTTTTGATGCTGTGCAGGCCTCTTCGAGGGTGGCTGCCACTGGTTCGGTTCTTCGCAGGCACGCCTGGTTGAGGGATCAGAATTTAGCTGAGCATGTGAAGACAAGGATTTTAGATGCTCCTTTACAATCTGATGTGTTGTTTGGTTCGCCTGTGGAAGCAGTTCTAAAGAAAATGGAAGACAAGGCTAAGTCTATGCAGACTGTTAAAGATTTTTGCAGGTTCAGCCTCCGAAGTTTAGTAGAAATTGGCCTACCAAGGGGTGGACATATCCTGCTTATGATTCCCAGTCTAGGGGTAGGTCTAGACGTGGTAGGGGCAGAGCTCAAGGTTCTTTTAGGCCTAGAACAGGAGTTCACCTGCTCAGTCTTCTGGTGAGGGCAGGGGTCAGTCCTTTCGTAAACAGACCCAATGACCTGCCTTTTCAGCTGCCAGAATCTTCTCGCCTGGCAGCACCTTTGGGAGGAAGGTTGGCACTTTTCAAAGAAAACTGGAGTTTAATTACCCAAGACAGATGGGTATTGGATATCATTCACCACGGTTACAGGTTTTATTTCCATACCTTGCCTCCTTTCAAAGGCATGCCAGACATTCCTCCTCAACAAAGGAAAGAGGCTCACAAGCAAATTTCTCTGTTAGTCCAAATAGGGGCCATTCAGCCGGTTCCTGTGCCAGAAAGGGGCCTAGGATTTTATTCACGCCTGTTCCTAGTACCAAAAAAGGGGAACACGTGGAGACCAATTTTGGATTTATCTATCCTCAACACTTATCTGGACATTCCCAAGTTCAAAATGTTGACGTTACAACAGCTTTTACCTCTGCTGGGCAAAGATCACTGGATGGTAACTTTGGATCTCAAGGAAGCTTACCTTCATGTTCCTATCAGACTGATTTGCAGGAAGTATCTGCGTTTTCGAGCTGGGAATTCTCATTATCAGTTCTCTGCATTGCCCTTTGGCTTATCTACTGCCCCCAGAGTATTCACAAAGGTTCTGGCTCCAGTGATAGCTTTCTTCAGGCTAAAAGGAATACAAATCTATCCTTATTTGGACGATTGCCTGATTCTGGCTCAAGGAAGGGACGTGCTTCTTCAGCATTTGGAATATGTGATAGCAGTGCTAAGATGCCTAGGGTATTCTGTGAACGAAATAAAGTCCAGTCTAGTACCCTCTCAAGACATGTGCTTTCTGGGTGTGAGACTGAATACAGCAGCCCAGATGGCCTTTTTAACCCCGGACAAACAACAGAATCTTTCTCTTTACTTCCATCAACTATCTCATCAGTCCGGGCTGACTGCAAGGACAGTCCTTCAAGCCTTAGGGTTCATGGCATCTTGTATTCTGGTGCTTCCCAATGCCAAACTGCATATGAGGAAGCTGCAATGGTATCTCAAAAATGTTTGGACACAGCACTGCCAGGATTTGGACACTGTCATTCAAATAATACCTTGCATTCAAAAGGAATTTTTGTGGTGGGCTCAGGAATGTCACCTAAACAAGGGACTCTCTGTGACCCGGCCAGAGGCGAGTCAGATTCTAACGACAGATGCCTCAGACACAGCTTGGGGAGCTCATCTGAATGGAAAGTGGATACAAGACAAGTGGCCTGCCAGACTGCAGCATCTACATATCAACATGAAGGAGATGTTAGCAGTCCAGTTTGCATTACTGGCTTTCAAGGATTTACTTCTTCCAGGGCAGGTGTTGATTCTAACAGACAACACAACTGTCATGTGGTACATCAACAAGCAAGGGGGAACACATTCTTATCCTCTATGCAGGCAAGCAATGATTTTGTGGGAGACTGCGTTAAGCTTGCAACTGAATCTTCAAGCAAGGTTTCTGCCAGGAGCACAGAACTCCTTAGCAGATGTGTTAAGCAGGCAAATCATGGATCCCCACGAGTGGAAACTGGATCTTCATGTATTTCAGAAATTGACAGTGTCATGGGGAACTCCAGACATAGATCTGCTCGCTTCTCCACTAAACCACCAGCTGCCAAAGTTTTGCACGAAAAGGTTTCATCACACAGCCTGGAAAGTGGATGCTCTTTCTTTCAGTTGGAAAAATCTTCATGTGTATGCCTTTCCACCTCTGCCTCTCCTCCCAAAGGTACTCCTAAAGGTCAGACAAGACAAGCCAAGGATGATTTTAATAGCTCCAGATTGGCCTCAGCAGCACTGGTACCCATTGCTGAGGAGTCTGGTAAGGAAGCCTCCATGGCCCTTACCTTTGATTCCACACCTATTGTCTCAGAAGGACGGGCATCTACTCAATGTCAAGCTTCACTCTCTTCATCTAACAGCCTGGCATATTCTGTTTTGAGCCATAGCAGGTCTCAGCTTCCTCAACAAGTTTTGAATGTGATTATGGAAGCCAGAAGACCTAGTACAAGGAAAGTGTACGCAGAAAAATGGAAGAGATTTTTATTTTGGAGTGCAGCAAAGGATTTGGATGTTTCTGAGCCAAATTTGAGTGTGGCTCTTCAGTATCTTACTGAGTTATTGGACAAAGGTTTGTCTTTCTCTTCCATTAAGATTCATGCTGCCGCAATTTCAGCTCACTATGATTGTGACCCACCATTATTTTCTCATCCTTTGTTCAAGCAATTTCTTAGAGGGGCAAAGAATATAAGACCCCCACGTAGAGCTCCTACTTTTGCTTGGGACCTCAATTTTGTGTTGGAGAAACTCACTCTACAACCTTTTGAGCCTGCAGCTACTGCTGAATTGAAATATTTGTCATGGAAGACTGCTTTTTTGTTAGCCATTACCTCTGCAAGAAGGGTGTCTGAATTGCAGGCCCTTATGGCGGTTGAGCCTTTCCTGATTTTTCATAAGGATAGGGTATCTTTGCGTACTAATCCTTCCTTTATGCCTAAAGTGGTTTCTAGTGTGGCTTTAAACCAAACTATTCATTTGCCTACCTTTTATGCAAATCCCCAAAATAAGGGGGAAAAGATCTTGCACACTTTAGATGTACACAGGCAATTACGTTATTATTTAAGCAGGACTAAGGATTTTAGGCAGTCTCAGCAGTTGTTTGTTTCTTTTGCTTTGAGTTCTCAGGGTAAGCCTGTGTCAAAACAAACTATTTCTAAGTGGATTGGGTTTTGCATTACTTTCTGTTACTCCCATCATGGCAAAGAGATTCCAGCTGGGATTAGGCCTCATTCCACTAGGGCTACTGCCACTTCAACAGCATTTCTAAGGGGGGTGGCAACTAAGGATATTTTGGAGGCAGCTGCTTGGAGTTCAGTGCATACTTTCTCTAAGCATTACCACCTTCCTCTCTACTCTAAATCTAGGGCTGGTTTTGCCACTGCTATTTTACAGGGCATGTTGTCAGCTCCTGCTTCTTTGTGATTTGCCATCCTCCCTTACCTCTGCTTTGGGATTCTACCCAAGTGTCAGGACTGCAGCAATGTGAGATGAAGAACATAGTACAGTTTTGTACCTACCATAAATGTAGATGTTCGAAGATCCACATTGCTGCAGTCCAATTTACCCTCCCTCCTTCCCCTCTGTGTTTAGGGGTGGTTGTGTGGGTGGGTTTGGACCTTTCTGATTTTGTATATATTGTACATATATTTGGTACAAGGGTGTTTGGTGTGTTGTTGTGTTTTGGTTTGGCCTTATCTTTTTAGGGTCTTCTGACATCTGGGGCAAGAAAAGACTAAGGAAATGACGTCGGTCATGCGCATTTGTACCCTGACGTCCTGACGTCAGACTAATGCGCCTTGACCGACGTCAGCCTTATACTTTGGTATTCGGGCCGACTGGGACAGCGGACTACCCAAGTGTCAGGACTGCAGCAATGTGGATCTTCGAACATCTACATTTATGGTAGGTACAAAACTGTACTTTCTGATTCCTTCTTGTACTGTATGAGTGGAGTGGTAGCCACAGACTGCAGATTTGCTTGAGTGTGCTCCTGCTCTTGAGGCTCAAAATGTATATCCTTGTTTAGTTTTCAGTAGGGATTCCTTCTTATACTGTATGGGTGGGGTGGTAGACGCAGACTGCAGAGTTGCTTGAGTGTGCTCCTGCTCTTGAGGCTCAAAATGTATATCCTTGTTTAGTTTTGCAGTACTGATTCCTTCTTGTACTGTATGGGTGGAGTGGTAGCCGCAGACTGCAGATTTGCTTGAGTGTGCTCATCAAGCAAAATGCAATTGCTGAAGAGCACTTGTGTCCTGGTGGGAGACTAGAAATGTATGTGTGTAAGCTCTGTCCTGTCAATCAGGTCATTTATATTTACTGATGATGCTATCCATCCTGATGTGTTTCTGTGTAATAAAGCATCTTAAACTACCCTGCCTGCTTCATCTTCAGTGTACAAGGAGACAAGGGATAGTCACAGCTCAGTCTATACTTGCGTTCTTGGAAAAAGATGATTGGATGTGCTCAATAGATCTTCAGGATGTCTATTACCATATAAAAATGGACAAGTGGTCCAGATGATACCTGCGCTTCCAACTGGAAGCCAGTCACTATCAGTTCAGAGTCCTGCCCTTTGGTCTCACCACAGCCCCCAGATTGTTCACCAAATGCATAACAGTGGTTACAGCTCACCTCAGACTGTTAGGATTCCGAATGTTTCCATATCTAGATGAGTGGCTCCTTTCCACTCCCACCAGGCGTCAGTTTGTAAAGGCATGAGATTATACTCTGCATCTTTGCTCCAGCTTAGGGATCACTAGAAACCACGACAAATCACATTTAGAACCTTCCCAACAACTGGAATTCATTGGAGCTATGCCCAACACAGTCAGCGGCATTGCATCTCTACACCTAGAAAGACTTCAAATCAGATCATAAGTCATCCAGATCATTTGCAACAAGAAAGTAACAGTGAGACTCATTCTACAGACTCTAGGGTCAGTGGCAGCCTCTATCACTCTAGTTCCCCTGGCCATATATCACATGTGAATTCTTCAATGGCTTCTGGCCTCTCCCTTTTTAATTTCTCCAATTATTTTGGGTTTCTTGTACCATGACAGGAATGGATCCCATTCCTAAGTCAAATTATGATTAAAGTTCATGAAATTTAGTATTGTTTCGCTGTTTGATGTCAGCCAGAAGTGCTCTTCGGAGCACCCGCAATGTGCCCAGTAATGACTCCTCCTGTAATTCATACGGAGTAATGTGTATTTGTAGAGTATCTAAATACGATTGTAGACTCTTTTTTTATAAGACCCATTGCTCCTACTACTATCGGAACTATCTGGGCTTCCTTCTTCCACATTGCTGTAGTTTCTGCTTGCAGATCTTAATATGACTTTGTGTGTCTCTGTATGCAGGACACTGTAGTCACTGGGTGTGGTGATTTCAATGATCAATGCTACTTTTGTCTTCTTTTCTTGAGCCCTATATCTGTTTTTCTAGCATCTATCTTTTGAACTGTTGGTAGTGGATGCTCTCATGTGATGTAGACGTCATCATTTTCTATGATGCTTTGTTGTCTGATGTTTCCAGTGTTTCTCAGCCACTTCAACACCATAATATTTGCATAACCACCAGTGCAGTAGTCTTGCCACATTATTATGCCTTTCAGTGTACAATCTTTCTGCCATTAGTATGTCACAACCAGCAACAAGGTGTGAGACAGTTTTCAACTCTGATTTACAAAACCTACATTTGTCTGTCTCTCCCACATGTTCAATGGACTTTCTAAACCAATGTGTATGTAGCCCACTATCTTGTGCTGCCAGTATTAACCTTTCATCTCTTGGTTTGAATTCACCTCTCCTTAACCATTCCTGTGTTTATTCCTGAGCGACATGAGGTTCTTCCAGAAGTTTTCTATACTTGCAACTATATTTATGCATTTTTCACATTTCTTGCCTTTTCATCTGATCCTTCACGTTATATTCTTTCTTTTGTTTTTTGGCACATTCACTTGCTGCCTGATTTTTATCTACTTCTGGTTTGATTTCCATACCTGCTTGACAGTGATATGCTTCTACTAAGTTAAGCAGGGAGGTTATCTTAGATTTATTCTCCTCCTGTTTCAAAACTTTCACTATATTTGGGTGTCATGATGTCAGCAGATGTGTGGAGTCTCACGATTCCAGATCTGTACATGTAATCAGTTTCAAGGAGGCCCATCCCTCCTTTGGACTTACTGAGTCAACCGATGTCCCATCTGATGTGATCACCACTCGATGCAAGGAAGACCTAAGTTGGTGGCTTTAGTCCAACAAAATATTGTCAGGCAGTCCCTTTGTCCCTCCTCAACCCCAAGCCATAGAGACCACGGACGCGTTCCAGATAGGGTGGGAGAGCATATCTGAAAAAGACAGTCCAAGGAACTTGGTCCCAGCTGGAGGCCAATTTGCGTATCACTGTTCTAGAGATGAGGGCAGTGCTCTTGGTGTTGCAGGCATGTCAAGACAGCCTCCCCTTGGGAATGATTGCAATTCAAACAGACAATATGTTGGTAGTCTGGTAGATCAACAAGCAAGGGGGAACCAGATCTTACCCCCTTTGTCAAGATGTGCTCAGAGCTTGGTGAAGGGCAATTTCTTCCAACCAATTTCTAGTGGCAACACACATTCTGGGGAGCTCCAATGTGATTGCGGACAAGCTGAGCAGATCCATCCTTGTGCCTCACGAGTGGTTTGTCAATCCAGTAGTGGCAGACAAGATATTCCATCTTTGGGGCCAACCTTGCTGCGACCTCTTGGCCTTGCTCTGAACAAGAAGTGCAGTAGTTACTTTACCCTTATCCCCCCACTGGGGGAGTCACCCAGAGATGCTGTCCTGCACGGTTGGCTTTCCGGTCTGTTGTATGCCTTTGTTCCAGTTCCTCTAATATGTCAGTTTCTAAAGAAAGCCAGCAGGCCAATGGACAGGATAATCCTCACCGCCCCATTCTGGCCTTGGCAGGTCTGGTTTCCCTTCCTGTGGTCTCATCTACTTTGGGAGCCCTGAATACTGGACCCAGCTTTAGATGTATTGTCCCACCCCGAGGGACTGGCTCATCTGAATCTGCAGCATCTCAAGCTCACTGCGTGGCTTCCAGTTTCCATGATTGCCAGGCATCCCTCTCTCACCTCCTGTGTCCAACACATCATTCTGGTCCACCACAAACCTTCATCAAGAAAACTATACCATAACAAGTGGCTAAAGTGTACTAAATGGTCACTAGACTATAATCTTGACCCATATTCAGTGCCTGTTGATAAGATTAACTTTTTGGCTTCACTGTTTGAGGCAGCCACATCAGCCTCCATTATTCGCATGCACCTTGCTGAGATATGTAACTTCCATGTTGGTTTAAACAGCTCGTCCCTTATGTCACATAAACTTTGCAAAGCCTTTTTGAAAGGAACCTTAATGCTCAGACCTCCATTCAAGGAACTCTCTCCACCATGGGTACTTCAGTCACTTGTCTCTCAACCATATGGGCCTTCTGCAACTTGTGACTTGAAATTCTTGTCCTGGAAAACCTTATTTTGGTAGCTATTACTTCTGCCAGAAGAATATTTGAAATACAGGCGTTATCCAACAAACCCCCTTACCTTATTTTACATAATGAGAGGGTCTCCCTCCGGACTAACCTCTCATACCTAACGAAGGTTGTTTCTGAGGCAAATATCAATCAGACTATACAACTCCCAGTCTTCTTTCCCAGTTTTTCCAATAAAGGGGGGATACTGTCTGCACTTGCTAGATGTACACAGGCAATTATGTTTGTCTTCACAGAACTAAGGAAATCAGAAAATCTGACCAGCTATTTCTTTCCTTTTCTTCAACCAATTTAGGATGCCCTGTATCTAAAGTTACTCTGGCTAAATGGTTTAGTGATTTGCATCACCTTTCTCTACAGCAGGAAAGGGCTTCTGCCACCAGCACCTGTTAAATCCCATTCAACTAGAGCAATAGCAGCATCTGCAGTTTTTCATGCCAGAGCTTCTTTAGATGATATTTGTGCTGTGGCAACATGGGCATCTCCTCTTACCTTTATTACGCATTACAAACTGGACTTGGTCTCTACGGGAAGTGCATCATTCAGCTTGATGGTGCTCAGGAATATTCTTCCATGAGACCTCCCAAGATTCAGGTAGCTTGGGACTCTGTCCCACTGTCAACGATTACATGAAAATTGGCAGCATCAGATGAAGAAGTTATGTCTTACCAATAATGTTCTATCTGTGTTGTCGATCTTCACTAATCCATGACATTCCCTCACTCCTTCCCCCTGCCCTAATAACTCTTGGTGAATCGAATATGTCCAATGACTGGCTTTCAGTATAAAGTCTCAGATAAGGGCTCTGATCTTGTTATTCTTGTCTGTTTGTATTGCTTGCAAACTTGATCTGAGGTGATTTGGAGAAGAGCATTATGGATAGAGCTTAGCTCGAGTTTTGGAAGGTGCGAGCTGGAATAACTGCTGAGTCGGTTCCAATGTTTGGACCGAGCCCACAGTCAAGGATTAGTGAAGATCAACAACACAGGTGGAACATTATGGCAAGGCATAACTTCTTTTTATTGAACGTGGGATGAGTAAGACTGCTGTCTAAGAAAACTGGGTGGGTTATTTTGAGCACGAAAAGGGAAATTGGCTAGGCTTAAAATGGCTTGCAAGGGCAGCTGGCCTTGTACTTAACTACAAATCTATGATAGGTTTGTAACCCAGCACTGCTCAAATCTCTGGAATAAATTTCCCTGCATGTTAAACAGTCTGACTCATCTTTCTTTAAACATAATCTATATGACTGGATGGGTATCCACAAATTTACTCAAGGATTGACTAGTTTGGCCATCTTGGAGAAAGGAGTTACAGCCTGAGGAGAAGGTACTGGCGAGGTTTGACTGGTCAATAAGACTCAATAGCCTTGGGATATCTATGAGTCTGTGAATTAGCAGAGAGCAGTTCTAAATGCTTACAGGTCATGTAGTATATTTAAAGACTCTACCCATTACACTCTTTGTCATGGTTCAAGTTGTTGTTAAATGTACTTAATGTCATGGGGTCATATTGTCAGAGGAACTTTCTTCATTAGTTTGTAGCAGGATATACACCAAAGTACAGACAAACCTGATTTTGTATATTGAATAAAACGAAAAGGAGGAGTATGAGGAATTACACATGAAAACAGATTTAAATTGACTGTGCATGTACAATCTAGATTACAAACCTTACCCAGGTGAGATAATGTGGTATCAAAGAATGCGGCTGTGATAAATTAGAGAAGTGAACCTGATGGAGGACAATGAAGGAAAGTAAGGGCATTACTGGTGGATTGTATTTGTTTTAATTTTGAAATAATAAATGTCTTTACAGAAATTGTTGGGATCCATTGAAGTTCATGCATAGGTTGTGCAATGTGATTTTCTGGACGTAGCCAAGAAGCATGGGTAGGAGGTGCTGAATAGTTTCCTCAGGGCTACAGACAGTCAGCAAACTCATCTGGCTGTTAAATGTTTAAACTGAGGCACGGTAAGCAAAAACACATTTTTAAACACTAATGTTCTTAAAATGTTTGGTAATACTTTGGAGAGTTTCTCCCCGGGCCTCTGCTGAAAATGGACTCCTACCCAGTCGGACTTTTCTGGTAATGAAGTGTCAATAAATAATAAATAAATCAACATTATCTGGCCCTGCTGGTAGAGAGGATTTGGACGCGATAGTGATGTAGATGACTCATGTTTGACTACTGGACTGAATACTGGAGGATCTGGCTGGATATGGATGGGATTAATCAACCAGTAATGGTTCCCCATCCTGCTCCCCTCCCTGTGGTGGGGGGTGCTGGATAGTGCTGTAAAAGTCCCATCAGAAGAATGGTAGCTGCATGGAGGTGCAGTAGTAGTGCTCTTGTATTTGGGACTCTGTAGTAGGGGGTGCTCACCAAGGAGTGTAGCTGTGGTTTCAGAAGATTTGAGGTCTATGAAAGCATGCACTTGCATTGGCCCAATATAATATATACCTATTGCACTGTGGCCTCCAGCCAAGAGAAGGAAGATCAGATGGTCAGTGTATATAGCAAACTATTATCAGACATAGGTGATGATACCCCACCACTTTCTTCCTTACTGGTTAGCTCTAGCTAGACGTCCTAGCCAGGGTACTCCCCTTTGCCAGGCAGGCTTTGTCAAGAGGGAAATCTGGTGACTGTGGCCTGTTGGAATGAGAATCACAAATGCAGACTGATGGTGAGAGTGACACAAGGTCCCAAAACAAAATAAATGAAAACAAACAAAAAAAAATCAAGAGATAAATATTAATGCTTTTTTTCTATTTTAGGCAAATTCTGCAATACTATATTCGGAAGCTTTTGTATGCAATAATATTGTGATGGTAATAAATAAACATGTTTACGTTTACAATATGAATGATGATTCCTGGATCAAAACAAAAGGTAAATATTATACAGAAATCAAAGATTTATGTAGCATGTTATGTTCCATTTGTTAATGACAGTGAACGTCAACTGAGTTAAGTTTAAAAAAGCTGTAAATCTGTGTAAAGAAGGGAAAACCATTTTGATTTAAATAAAAGTAAGATGCTTTACAGCATTAGTGTGGTTTTGCAAAAAGAAACAATTTTTGTTGTCCTACCTTACAATGATTTGTGTATACTATAGAGTATAATATTATGTATTATGATGGGGAACTTTGTTTACTAATGTTTATTGAAATTATTTAACTTTTAGCTCGGTTTCTGATATATGTACTCTAAAATTATATTTTGATAACTCCAACTGACATGATGGAATAAACCAAAATCTGCATAATTTGATTCTACTCCTTCAGTCTGTATGATTTGTTATAGGGGTCCTTGAGTCCTGCTCAGATTCTTTCCAGCTTCAACACCACTCTCCATCCTCGAGCCCTTCCTAAACTTTTTGACTTACACTGCACTCCTCCTCCATGACTAGCTCAGATCTCGTTTGTTACATTTCAAAGTAGCAGTGTTGGTCTCTGCAGATAAGTGCTGCACCTCTTATTTAAAATTACTAGTGCGGACAGTTTATTTTAGGCATTGTCCTTTGTTTCATGTAGTTATAACTTTTTAAATTGTTAGTGTAATGATAGATAGTAGTTACTCTTGGATATTAAAAAACTTTTACTCCAGTCTTTCTATTCCTAGCCACAGTGCCATTTTGTTATCTGTTTTTGTGTGTCTATCTTGTTCACTGTGTCATTACTTACAGTTAAAGATAGAATTAGTGTCATTTATAATGGCTTATTTACTATTTTCTACTTGTGTGTGTTTTTCTATAAGTACATTTTAGAGTTGGGAGAGGAGACCCTGAAGAGGTGAAGATATTCTGTAGAGAAGACAGGAATGAAAGTCAGCAGGACTAAGAATATAAGTGTGTGAATGAGATGGAGGACAGAAGAATGGTGAGGATGCAGGGAGCAGAGTTGGTGAAGGTGAATGAATTTAAATATTTGTAATCAACAGTTCAGAGTAATGGTGAGTGTGGAAGAGAGGTGAAGAAAAGAGTGCAGGCAGGGTGGAGTGGGTGGAGAAGAGTGTCAGGTGTGATTTGTGACAGACGGGTACCAGTAAGAGTGAAAGGGAAGGTCTGAAAAATGGCAGTGAGGCCAGCTATGTTATATGGGTTGGAGACTGTGGCATTGACAAAAAGATAGGAGTCAGAACTGGAGGTGACAGAGTTAAAGATGTCAAGGTTTACACTGGGTGTGATGAGGATGGACAGGATTAAGACTGAGTATATTAGAGGGTCAGCTCAGGTTTGGAGACAAAGCCAGACAGGCTATATTGCATTGCTTTGGACCTGTGCTGAGGAATGATGCTGAGTATATTGCAAGAAGGATGCAAGAATAGAGCTAACTGGTAAGAGAAAAAGAGGAAGGCCTAAGGTAAGGTTTATGGATTTGGTGAGAGAGGACATGCAGGTGGTTGATGTAACCGAACAAAATGCAGAGAACAGGAAGAAATGGAAGCAGATGATCTGCTGTGGTGACCCCTAATGGGAGCAGCTGAAAGAAGAAAAAGAAGACAGTTTAGACCTAGCACAGTGTGGTAATATTTCAGGATAAGATTTTATATTCATATAGTGTTAGAATTAGAAATAGTTCTGTTTAGCTGCAGTATTGATATTGTGCTAAGCACTGTCAAAAATAGAAGAAGCTTTCAGCCTAAAGAAATGTTCCAAATGTTGACATAAAATTCCACCTCAAGACCCCCATGAGCTTTGTGTATTCTGTTTGGGGGTTGTACATCTTGGTGCTTCTTGAGACATTCGTAATGTCTTTGGGCTTGGAGACCTTTCAGTTAGGAGGAACAAGCTGATAATTAAGGGGCTTCTTACTCCCAATCTGGAGACTGTCAAATCTAAGAAGCCTGCTGAGAGAAACCCGAAGCCTAAAGATTTGGAGTTCAGAAACTGTCCATCTGATGCTTTGGTACCAGTGTTGAAACCAAACTCTGAGACATGACCACAAAACTTGGACTGCCAACATATAACCTATTCTGGATCCATAAATATGAGTTGCCCTTACAATACACAAGATTCTCCCAAGACAAGTAGGAACACAATTTCAAGACCCTATTCATCCCTAATATACAAGGTCCTTCAAATCCTACAAAAGTGCCTCAGAAGTTAATTACCTGTTGCAGAAGTTCTCAAAACCCAAATCAAAACCGGTTCATTGCAACTCCATCTGCTCTGAAGCTGGCTGGCTCCATGCATTTCACCCAGTCCATGCTCCCTCACCATTCCATTCATTGGGTCCAGTTCCATTGGATCCAAATGGTCAGCCAGATCCTGTATCATCGACCCCATGTATTTTGGATCCAACTCGGCACCTGTCAGACCAGATTTTAGAGTCTTGGAGCTGAGGATTTAGGCAGATGGCTCCATTACTGCTGTCAGAGATGTCATCTTTTTTGAGACTTTGGCTCTGGTCCCACGCAATTGGATTTGAGGATCCAACCCGGGTCATTCTTATACTCTTGCTTTGGAGAGTTGGAGCTGACCGCAGGTGTGGCATCTTTGGATCCCCTGGAGGTTAAATCATCATTCCAAGTGCTGGGGAGAATCATTTTATCACCATGCAATGCAGATCCATTGGACACTCCAACTACAGTTCCACACCATGACCCTCACTCACTGGGCTTGATTTCACAACAATTGTCATCAAGGCAGATTCGTTCCATGTAAGCCAAACTTCATGCATTTTGGCAGAGACAGCCCTCTAAATACTTGGGAATCTCATCACCTTAGTCACCTTAGAAGCGGTTTTGCAAGAGGAAGCATCTAGACTTGCCAACTGAGTCAGTCACTTTGGGTACTGTATTGCATGATGGAATACCACTCCCCACAATCCCCTGCCAAGAATGTTTCCTTTAGAGAGATCCTGGAGCTCATGAGATAGAGGGGATCATAGCCAACTTAATTCTGCTCTCACGATAAAGTGGTAGTGTTTGAGGAATATGGAATGGCTCCTCTCACATCTTGGGTGGTCCCTCCCACTGACAGATTGGTGGAGTTAGCAGTGAGGAAAATGTGGCAGAGGCATGACACATGTGAATCCGTACCAAGGAAACCTGACAGAGTACTGCTTCGTGTTGAGGACAAACCCTTTTGGTCAAATACTCCCCCCTTAGACTCCATTATAATACTGGCAGCCACTGAAAAAGAGTGGACTGAAGATTCCATCTATCCATATTTTATTATTTTATTTATTTATTTTATTTTACATTTGTTGACCGGGTTTCTCCATCTGAGCTGATAGCCCTTTTTCAGTGGAGGCCTGGGGAGAAAATTTCTACAATAGTTGCATTTAAATAATTTGCACATAATTTTGTACAAAAGGAAAGTCTAACATTCTAATTAGAGAAAAAAAATACAATCATAGAAAACATGTAGGGTTACTGAGTTTACATTACATTTGGAAATATATTAACATTGAGAGAAAAAGAGTAAGGCAATTGTTGTGGATACAGCCAGCTAGTTGTAATAAGAGAAGATATGCGGGGTATATTAGTAAGGGTGTATTAAGAGGGAGCAAGAGAGAATAATCAAGTTAAAGGAGGAAGATAGAGGGTTGTAAATGTGAATAGGAACGAGTAGAAGGCTGACAAGAGTAGTGATAGGAAAGGATAACAGTTTAAGGGGGGTGAGTACAGTGGCATATCCAGTGGCTTTTTAGTACGTCTTTGACAGCTGATTTGAATACTTTTGGTTGTTTAAGAGATTGAATCTCCAGTGGGAGTTTGTTCCAGGAGATGGTAGGGTGATAGCTATAGAGGTTTTGACCAATTTTGCTCTTGGGCTTTGGAGGGACCTAGAAGGGGTCTATGAGGACATAAGAGGAGTCAAGCTAGGATAGAAAGAAGGTTGGTAAAGGATAGAGTGAATAATCTGAAGTTGTGAGAGGAGAAGCAGGTGGGGTAGTTCCAGATAGTTTGTGTTTTAAAGAGAGACATTGGTGGGATATGTAGGTTTGATTAGCAGCAAATCTAGCCACATTATTATAGGTATTTTCTAGTTTAGTTAGGAGGGTGATTTGGAGGTTAGAGAGGATCTGAGCACTGTACATTAGGCTTGGTAGGAGGTAGGTGTGAGAGAGGATAACCTTTATGTTGTTGGATAGGTATGTTTTGTTTCTGTATAAGACGCTGAGTTTTTGATGTTTGTTTAATACAGTTGTTGTGCAAATCGAATTTCAGTTGGTCATCAATTAGTACCCATAGAAGTTTAGTGTGGGGTTCGACGAAGATGGGTGTAATATCTAGAGAGTGGATAGTAAAGGTGGATTTGAGGTTATTTAGGCTTTTGGGGAGAAAAAGTAACAGTTTAGTCTTTTTAGTATTAAGAATTAGCTGGTTCTGGGAAAGCCATGTCTCAACAGAATTTAAGGATTTCTGAGAAATGGAATTTAAGTCGGGGGGGAGTGTCTGCTATGGTGATGACTGTAGAGTCATCAGCATATTGGATGAGAGTAAACTGGGGGCAGGAGGTATAGAGTAAATTACAGAAAATATTAGAGTAGGGGCCCAAGAATATATCCTTGGGGGACACCCATTTTGACAGGAAGTGGAGGGGAGACAGCGGAGAACCAATTAACCGATTGTAGTTGGTCAGAGAGAGAGCTAGAAAACCAGGCAGTAGCAGGGGAGGAAAAATTGAGATTAGTGATTTGTCCAGAAGATAGGAGTGAGACACGGTGTCATATGCTTTGGAAAGATCTAGGAATTAGCATGACACCAGTTAATTTTTGTCCCTGGCCTGAGAGATGGTATTGATGCAGGATAGTAGGGCAGTAGTTGTGCTATGCTTAGGACGAAAGACATGTTGTGTAGGGGTGAGCAGATTTTCCTGAGGTAGGTGTTCCATGACTTGCTTATGCATACATTTTTCAGGTATTTTTGAGAGAGGTGAGAGGATGGCTGTGGGTCTGAAGTTGGAGATTTCAATGCAGTTACCTCCTTTGTGAATGGGCAGGATATAGAATTCTTTCCAGATAGACATAAACTTAGATTCAGTAATAGTCCAGTTATTAGAATAGAAACTGGGAGGACATCACTCTGCTGCTAGCTGAATGAAGTGGGGAGGTAGGCTGTCTGCAGATACAGAACAAGGTTTTAGTTTGTGAAGTAAAATTTAAATGTAGCTAGTAGGTATAGGTTTGAGGGAGAAGGTGTTTGTGGAATTTTGGTTGGGGGGGTTAGGAAGAGTATTTATGTTGGACTTAGAGGGGATAGGACTTAATGAGCTTACTGATAGATTCTATGAAGTAGATGTTGAAATTTTATGCCATTTCGAGAGGTGTATTAATAGGGCAAGGGATTGGACATGAGGGGTTACCAGGGTGGAGTATTTGATTAATTGCGTGCCAGAATTTCTTAGGATTAGATCTCTGAGAACTGGGTGGATTATTATACAAGTCCTTTTTGTCTTTATTTACTTGCCTTTTAGTAAGGTTTCTGAGTTCTTTGTAGTTTTTCAGGTGAATTGGGAGGTTAGTTTTCATCCAGGTTTTCTACATTCTATCTCTAGCTTTCATTAAGAAGCGGGTGACATTGGTTAACCAGGGGGATATGTTAGTTTTGACATGTACAGTGTGTAGAGGTGCTAGTGAGTTAAGTATATTTAGAAAAGTAGAGTTGAAGATGACAGCATCATCAATAGGGAGGTGGAACAGAGAAGACCAATTTACTTTGGAAAGGAGAGTATTAAAGGTATTAGGATCAAAGTGTGATAGCTTATGCCATTCGATGTGTCTGTGTGGTCTGGGGGAATGGGATGAGAATCTAAGCATTTTTATTGGACAGTGATCACTAAGGGAGTCTGGCAGTGTTTCATGGTTGTGATATTTATGTGGGTCTGAGAGTAATATCCAGTCAATAATTGAGCTGGAGTTATAGGTTTTATTAGTGTGAGTGGGATTAGAGATTAGCTGGGTGAAGCCATGCAAACTTATGCTCAGAGTGGAGTGAGGTTAGCAGAGGGGCAGCCAGTTTATGCTGACGTCCCCTAGAAGGATGTTTCATTATGTATACGTTGAGCAAGCCAGGAAAGGATGTGTTCTAGAAGGAGGTGATTATCACCAAGGGGAATATATATGGCAGCTACTATAATTTTAATATGACTATTAATTTTGAAGTTGGCAATTAGGAGTTCAGTGGGTAGAAAGGATGGTGTTGGTTTGTCAAACAGAGTAAGTGTAAAAAGGTTAGAGTAGACAATGGCCACTCCAACACATTTTTTCTTTTGGCTGTTTAGTTGGAGTGAATTATAACCTGGAGGGAGAAAGTCTTTATCTAGGTTAATTGGTTTTAACCAAAAGTTAGGATAATAATATCTGGAGAGTGCGATGACATCCAGGCATGGAATTCAGTAACTTTGTTCAGAATGCTTCTAATATTCATTGAGTAGAATGATAGATGATTTTTTTTTGGGGGGGGGGTCTGTGACTGTGTCTTTTGAGGTGTTGGTAGGAAGGGGGATAGTATGGGCCAGGGTTAGGATGGATATCACCCGATAGTAGTAGAATTTTAGGGAGGGTGTTAGCGTTGTAGAGAGCTGGGTAGAAGATGAAGTACCTCTATTTGCTCTTTGAAGAAACTGAGGGGGGAAGAAGTTTTGATTTCAGGGATTTGGTTTTTAATGAGAATATGAATGGGGAGATTATGAAAGAGTGCTGAGGTAGTGCAAAGGCATTTGTGTCGATAGATGTAGGAGAGGAGTATTGAGGTATTAGTTGAAAATTATAAGAGGTGAATAAAGTAGTATTAAAGGAGGTATATAGAGGATGGTTGTAAAACAGTATAGGTTCAGTGGAAAGAGCTATGGGAGAGTGAGAGGGGAAGGCAGTATCTGAGAAAGATTAGGGGAAAGCAGGGGAGGTAATGTAGAAAGGAGGTGGGGATGGGTGTATGTAGTTTGTTATGCTGCTCTGGAAGGAATAAAGATTGTGTGAAAAAGTTTGTAGGTATTGGATGAAGAGGGTTGGGAGGAGAGGAGGTTTGTGGGTATTGGATGATGAGGGTTAGAAGGGGCAGGGGTTAGGGCATGTAGAAAATGGTGTGATCAGGTATAAAGGAAATGATATGGGGTGTGTGGCAGTGGGGGTAGGGTAGGGGAGCTCAGAGAGCCTGAGCGAATCAAGGGCAAATGGAGTTGGGGCTAGACCGAGCAGGAGGAGCTCTGACTAAAAAAAAAAAAAATATATCAGTGAGGTGAGTAGTGAAGGCAAGAGTGGTGTTGAAAAGAATGATGCTGCAGGGAAGAAAGTAGATGGCCAGAAGCCTGGGGAAGAAAGGTTAGTAGAGCAGGGGTGAGGTGCCCAAACCAGAGTGTCAGAGAAGGACAGGAAAACTAAAGATCTGATGATGTTAAACTTCTTACCATTCATCACTGATGGGTTCGGTTCCGAGCCCTTCGGAACCGTGTCAGCCTAATACCAAACTCGCATACACCAAAAACTCTCAAGCTAAGCTGCTTCCCACAATGCCCTTCTCTCTGTTACCTCAGATCTCATTTGCCGCGTAGCCATATAGCAGCGTTTCACCGAGCTTTCAAGCTAAGTGGTATTTTTCTTGATACGTTTTGTATATTTGGATATATATATATATATATATATATATATGTATATATATATATATATATATATATATATATATGTATATATATATATATATATATATATATATATATATATATATATATATCTTATTTAGTCACTCTCTAAATCTATTTTCCTTCAACTTCACTCGTTTACAGTTATTGTAACTTTCCTAACTAGCTCTACCCATTGGGTAATTTTTTTTACCATCGTTGGTATGCCCTCTCCTTACCCTTGTGGTATTTCTTGATACCATCGTTGGTATCTTTTCTTGCCTTTCTAGGTATTTTCCTTGTTTGATATTCTAGTTAACTTGTGATTAGTGTGTTTGTGGAAATGTCTGATAAAAAAGGGACTTCGGGGTTTAAACATTGCACCTCTTGCAATGGTAAACTCCCAAACAGTGACTCTCACGATGACTGTTTTATTGTCTGGGGGTTTCTCATCTCTCTGTTAAACCCCCCCTCTTCAGATTTGCCAAAGTTTCAGTCAGCGGACACTGAATGAAAGAAAGAATAAATTGATTTTGAAATGACTTCTTGCTTCTCCTTTCTCAGAGGCCCTTTCTGTGTCAGAGGTCTCAACCACTCCAATAAAGGACAAGAAACGTCCTCATTCTGATCCCCCTTCACCGACTGGTGATAGGAATAAGACACATAAATATAAGGCCCACAAAACTTCCTCGGAGCATAGACTTGCTACTTTGGCTCCGACTACTACTCTTGCGAGCTCTGCTCCGATTACTACTATGACTCAAGCCATGGACATTACCGGATTCTCGACTTCGGTGCCACCTTCGGCACTGAACCCCCCCCCCCCCCAGCTACGGCACCCACCTTGCCTTCCACTAAAGTTACGGCACCGACCTTGCCTTTGACTACAGCTATGGCACCGACTTTGCCTTTGACTACATCGAAAATGGTTCCGACCCCTGCCATTTCTTTGGAACCGATGACATCAACTCCGGGTGCCTCTTTGGCAGCGAGCCCTTTTACTACTCCACTGATTCCTTTGCTACCTGTCTCCAAATTAGAGACTACGGTGCCACTAGCTCAGACACCACGGACCTGATACTCCCCCTCCTTGGATCCGTTCCTGTGTCAAATGTACAACCCCTTTTTGGATTGACCCGACTCCCCTTCAGGACTGAGCACAAGGTCCACCAGGAGTCTAACCAAATTTGATGTGGTGCGCCTGTTGGATCAGGTGTTGACAGCCAGAGGGATACCAAATGTTCCAAAGGCTCATCCCCCTCTGGGACTTGGGTCTATCTCTCCCAAGACTCCAACATACTCCTCCTTCGGACCTGTCCTTTCCGAAGCCCATTGCTCCAATGTCCTTTGTGGAATCCCATCCCTCGGCACCGACAGTGACTGTCACTGAGGCTTCGAGGCCACCCTTTTGGTTTTCAGTTCGGACGGAACTGTCCCTTCCTCAGACACATGGTTGAGTGGCGGAGTCCTTGGTCCAGAGCATGGTTCCAAGTGTTTTATCAGTTCCGCCCTCAGATCCAGGGATAAGGCCTGCCACAATCCTGCTTGAGGCTCCATCCCTGGGACTGGGTCCGACGGAGCGGGGTGTGACCTCAGTTCTGAGGTTGTCCTTTTCAGTTCCGGACAACGACTCCTCTTCACGCTGGCCTGCTTTTCGGGTGATGGAGAGGGTGCTTGCTTCATGAAGTGCTCCTCCAATGTTGGAACTTCACCCTGCTCCCTCTGAGCTACAGCTACCACTAGCCACCTCCCGGGGACACCGGGAGGAGAAGCCTCAGTAAACCCAGTTTGGGGTACCCATCCTTCCAAGTCTTCCTCAGATATTCCCACTGAAGAACCTCCTTGGAAGAAGGCATGCAAGAGGAAGTACATAGACTCTCCTGAAGAGTCTTTGACAGAAGACACTGACTACGATGATAGGGAGGGGACCCCATGGTCATCCTGCATTATGTCTTCTTCGGAGACATGCTGGAAATATTAAAACAGAGGCTGGAAGCCCTCCAACCCTTCCTTGGAGGAGTCAGTGTTTCTGCAGACTTTTCGCTTCTGGCCTTCTACCTCTTGGGTGACCCCACCTGCCGATGAGTTAATCCAGCTCATCATGCAGCATGCCTGGCAGAACCCTGACTCTATTGAGACCATTCCCTGGAGACCTGATAAGATTCTTCCCCCCCCCAGAAGAGCATTCACACTGGTCCAGGGGTTTGCCAGTTGACGTTGTGGTGGTGGAGGCGGCCACTAAAAAGGATCTAATGGAAGAAAGTCCTGCTATTGACTCGCCCAACAGGGAGTCCCGGGCTGTGGACAGGTTGAGGAAACAATCTTTGCTTCAGCGACCTTTGCTGTCAAGTCCCTGATCTGCTTGGCACACTTCACGAGGCTCCAAAGAGATCTGATTACCGAACTAAGTAATTAGGGACCTGGGTACCCAAGTAGATAGCATGCTCTCCTTTGATAACCACATAGCCATAATGGTCAGGAAATCCTTCTATGTGGCACACCTGATCACAAAGGGTTTCTCATCCAGATCCAAGGAGGTGATTGTGCCCCTTTACTCCTTACTCATTAGGCCCATAATAGAGTACAATGCCCCGTTTGGGATGCACCTCACTAGACACCTGCAACAACTAGAAAGACCACAGAAGTACCTCACTAAGAGGATTAAGGGCCTTAAACAATTACCCAATGAAGCACGACTAAAAAAGCTCCAGCTCTTCTCAGTCGCTTACCGTCTTCTCAGAGGTGACCTATGTCTGACCTATAGGGCCATGTCAAACCCTGAAATAATGGACATGCTTCACCTCAAAAAAACGAGATCCCTCAGAATCACTCATTCTAGTGACTTGAACCTATGTACAACAATAAATGGGACATGCTGGAGGGATAGATTCCTGTCCCAGCGACTCCCCTCACTCTGGAATAGAATCCCAATCCATATTCGACAGAGCTCCTCTCTGACCCTTTTCAAGAGAAATCTTGATGAGTGGATGGGTAATCGTAAGTTCTACCCTGGGATCACTTCAGGAGCCCTGTTGACAGAGGCCCAGGTTACTAATCTAATGGGGAGGCGAAAGCCATCACTCTGTGGCTAGGCTTATAAATGCCCTTGGGCAGATAGCCTAGTACTTACCTATGAACTTTCTGGATCCCTCACGAGTCAAATTTTTGACAAGGCATGGGACAAGGTTGCCTCTCAACTTGCCACTCTTGAATCTTTTTCCAATTCGTCCATAAGGCTGCTCTCCCATGCAACCGAAGGGGCGGCTAGAGCTGCGGGTGCAGGCATAGTCATGAGGCGTCATGCCTGGATGCGCATCTGTGACCTCGCAGAGTCCTTCAAGTCCTCCTTTTTGAACTTCTCTATTGAACCATCTTCCTTATTTGGGTCTAAAGTGAAGGACACGCTGGCCAGGTGCAAGTAAGACGGAAAGATTGTCTGCCATTGGCCTACGTTTTTCCAAACCTCAACGTTCTTTTTCCAGGAACCAGAGGAGTGGAAAAATCTGGCACAAGAAATCTCAGGGTCCTTTCCGTAACGCGTGTGGTGAGGATTCCCCCAGAGGCAGAGGGGGTTCCAATGGTGGAAGATATCCCTTTAGGGGCAGAGGGGGTCCCTGAAACCAAGACTCCAGGGATTCCTTCTCTGGGTGGTCTTATCAATGTTCCTGAAACGTTGCCCAATTGCTCTCCTCTGGAAGCAGTCCGGGCTCATTTGTCTCTGCATCAAACTGCCTGGTGCTCTATTACAAACAATTGATGGGTGCAGAGAATAATCTCCAGAGGCTACTACATCCCTCTAACCTCCCATCCAAAACCTACAAAAAAACCTTCCGGATGTTCCACCCAAAGGGAAAAAGCGGCTTCAGAGATAAGAAAGCTGCGTTGAAAAAAGAGCCATCCAACCTGTCCTTCCAGACCAGTTTGGATCCAGGTTTTACTCAAGATTCTTTTTAGTGCCAAAAAAGACAGGGGACTAGAGATCCATTCTGGATCTCAGCCATTTAAACAAATCAGTTGTACAATCCAAGTTCCGCACGGTCACTATTCAATCCATTCTCCTATTTTTAAGGGAAGATGTTTGGATGTGCTCGCTAGACCTTCAGGATGCGTATTACCACATCAAAATGGACAAACACTCCAGGAGTCTCCTTCGCTTCTTCTAGGAGCCAATCATTACCAGTTCTGAACCCTGCCATTCTGTCTCTCGACAGCCCCCAGAGTGTTCACTAAATGCCTAGCAGTGGTGACAGCCCATCTGAGACTTCAAGGATTCCAGGTGTTTCTGTATTTAGATGATTGGTTCCTCTCTGCCCCCACCAAGCGTCTTCTGACTATGGCCCTCCGATACACCCTTTCATTAGCGGAGTCCCTAGGCATCACTGTGCACTGGGAGATATCCAACTTAGAACCTACCCAACAGCTGGAATTTATAGGGGCAGTTTTTGATACCCGATCCTGCCTGGTATCTCTGCCTGATCACAGGCTTCAGAGGTTAAAATTGCAAGTGCATGTGATACTCTGTCAAAAAAAGGAGTCAGCAAGGGAAGTTCTCCAGGCTCTGGGGTCCATAGCTGCAGCCATTCCAATAGTTCCTCTGGCAAGGTTACACATGAGACATGAGTTACAATGGCTCCTATTGTCCCAGTGTTTCACAAATCTTCACCCCCTAAACTCGCAGGTGCTCATTAACCAACTTTTGCAAGCAAAATCTCCTTTGGTGGATGAGGCCAGATGCAAAACTTTGGTGTCGCCCCTTTCAAACCCCCTCAACCCAATGCCACTGTGACCATGGACGCTTCCATAATATGGTGAGGGGCCATTTTCAGGGAAAGACGGTCCAAGGCATGTGGTCAAGCTTAGAGGCCAACCTGCATATCAGTCTTCTGGAGTTAAGAGTGGTGCTGTTAGTGTTGCAGGCATTACATCCGCTTCTTCCCCCTGGAACAATTGCAATTCAGTCAGACAATATGTCAGTAGTCTTGTACATCAACAAACAAGGAGGAACCAAATCCTACCCCCTATGTCGAGAGGCCATGAGAATTTGGCACTGGGTGATAGCTTCCAACCGCTTTCTTATAGCAACGCACATCCCAGGGAGTTCCAACATGATTGCGGATAGGTTGTTCAGATGCATTCACCTTCCACATGAGTGGTCTCTCAATCCCAAAGTGACAGCAGAAATTTTCAGCCAATGGGACCAGCCCTGCTACGACCTCTTCGCCTCTCCTTCGAACAACAAATGCAGCAGTTACTTTGCCATCTTTCCCCCAGAGGGGGGAGTCCCCAAGAGATGCTCTGACTCACGATTGGCCCACTGGTCTCCTCTACACTTATCCCCCAATTCCCTTGATACCTCTATTCTTAAAGAAAGCCACTCAGTTGAAATGCAAGGTGATCCTCATTGCCCCATTCTGGCCTTGTCAAGTGTGGTTCCCTTTCCTCTGGCCTCATCTGTTGCAGCCTCCATGGATCCTGGACACTCGTCCAGCCTTAATTTCTCACCCCCAAGGGTTGACTCACCCGAATCTGTCAACTCTCAAGCTGATGGCTTGGTTTCTCCACTTCCGTTAGTCGCCAGGCAAGAAGCTCTTTCCTCACCTGTTCTTAATATCATTCTGGCCTCCCATAAACCATCCACCAGAAAACTTTACAGAGATAAATGGAAAAGGTTTTCTCTTTGGTCTAAAGAACAGATGCTAGATCCCTTCTCAGCCGCGGTCTCTGTCATGCTTCAATACATTTATGAGTTCTTTGAAAACGGAACATCAGCCTCTATCATATGAGTCCATTTAGCAGCAATTTCCACTTTTCATAATGGAGTACAGGGCATTCCAATTATGTCCATTCACCTGTGCAAAACCTTTCTCAAAGGAGTGTTTCACAGCTGACCTCCAATTAGGTGTCCCTTAAAGATGTGGAATCCCTCCCTAATACTGCAGTCTCCCTCTCAACCCCCTTTTGAGCCTGCCGCAAAATGTGATCTCATATTTCTCTTATGGAAATCTCTCTTTTTGGTAGCTGTCATTTCAGCTAGATGGATCTCAGAATTACAGGCCTTATACATCAAGAAGACCGTACCTGATATTTCATAAAGACAGAGTATCTCTACATACTAATCCATCCTTTCTCCTCAAAGTGGTTTCTGATTTTTCTGTGAACCAATCCATCGAGCTCCCAGTGCTTTTACCAAACTATTCCAATAAAGGAGAATACCGCCTCCACTCCTTGGATGCGCATAGGCAACTACGTTTTTACCTAGACAGGACTAAATCTAGCCGTAAGACAGATCAACTTTTCATTTCCTTCTCTGGTCCGAGGATGGGATATGCTGTGTCAAAATTCACTTTATCAAGTGGCTCAGAGATTGTATTTCCTTTTCATATTCACGTACAAATAAGCCTAGACCTCACAATATCAAAGCACATTCAGCTAGAGCTATAGCAGCCTCTGTAGCTTTTCACTGCAGAGCCTCTATGGATGACATTTGCGCAGCAGCCATTTGGGCTAAACCACACACCTTCATCAAACATTACAAGTTGGATATGGTCTCCAGGGGAAGAGCGGCCTTCGGCTCAATGGTGCTCAGGAATGTTCTTCCATAAGGGCCACCCAGGTTTCTCAGGTAGCTGGGGATTCTGTCCCATCAGTGATGAATGGAAAGAAGATTAAGAGCATCAGATAAAGAAGTTATGTCTTACCATAACATTCCATCTGTGTTTTTGATGATCTTCCATTCATCACATCCCACCCTCCGTCCCCCACTAAAGGCTCCTGGTGGATCTCATGGGTCCTTGTAGTGTATCTGGGTTTTTGCCCAGAAATGGCCTCTGCTTTACTTCTATATGTCTTATGCAAACTCGATCTGAAGTAACAGGGAGAAGGGCATTGTGGGTAGCAGGTTAGCCCAAGAGTTTTTGGTGTATGCGAGCTTGGTATTAGGCTGACATGGTTCTGAGGGGCTCGGAACAGAACCCATCAGTGATGAATGGAAGAAGATCAACAACACAGATGGAACGCTATGGTAAGACATAACTTTTTTCAGAGGAGATGTGTTGGTATGGAATTTAAGCGAGATTAAGATATAGTGGGTAGACAAGGGAATAAAGATTATTAAATAGAAATAGGAGAGGGGAGGAGAGGGTGAGTTCTGGTGGTACGGTACACTTTCAAAAGTAACAGAGGTTAAAAGGCAGCAATACTTCAAGATTTATTTGACATACTTTGTTGCACTTAGAGCAACAGGGTTGGAACTAGTGGAGCTGCAGCTGGTCAGCATTTCTTGCGAATATGGAGATTTTTTTTTCTCAAATGTAGATCTTAGGTGTAGGCGAGTAAGGCCCTTATCAGAAAAGGAGCTGCCAGATAGCTGAGGGTTCTGCAAAAATAGAGAGAAAAGTTAGATGGGTAGTGGTGTAAGAGAGAGGGGGAATAGTGGAGGGGTAATATGGGTTTCAGTGCAGAAATGAGTAGTGTCAGAAAAGGAGTTTACGGGGGTATGCTAAGAGAGCCGCTAAGTACTCGAGTGGGAAAAGAGAGAGAAAGATAAAAAACAGAGTGGATACAAATGGTTAGCAGCTAATAAAGACAAAGTAGCAATTAATGTAATATAAGGGAGGTACAGGCAACATAAAGTCCGTTTGTCACAAATTACATTGTAGCAGATTAAGTAGCTGAGTTACCAAAATACTCTATGGAGAGCACAAAAGAAATATTATGCGAGTTAAATACAACTGAGACAACAGTCAGACAGCTTTTATAAAATGACACACCAGTAATATAAGCAAAAAAAAGGAAGATATGACTCCATGCAAAGCAAATGTAACTGTGTATTGAGCAGCCAGTAACAGTGGTAAGCACATACTATGCCAGTGTGAGACTAGGTGCTTTAATGTAGAGATCAGCCCCAAAATGTGGGAAGTGTCTGAGAAAGACAAAAGTACAGAACCCCGACGACCACTAGCATTTACAGGAAGGAGGCAGGCCCTGTAAGCTACTGTGGATTAGTATACCTAGAGGTCAGAATGCCAATAAACCAACAACAGATTAGGTAGGTGAAGTTAGGTGCCAAAGGCTAGCCGACCAGGTTAAACAAAATAGATGCAACCCTAAGAGGTGCAAGCTCAGTGTTCAGTGTCATGTAGGACACAACACTGAATTAGCAGATGGACATTGCCTGATATGCGCTTCTCTTTAGAACAGTGGCCAAAATGCTACGGACAGGGAAAGATATACCAGTAAGTAACTAAAACAAGGACGCTTGTAAGTCACTTGCACCATAAATGGGTCACTCAGAACCAGGTCAGAGTGTAAAACAGTAACAGCAACAGTACAAATATGCCCAGCATCTTCACAAGGCAAAGTACTAAAAATATATGAATAGTAGGCACAGAGTACTAAACAAAAATTTACCCTGTGATACAACAAAAAAACTGCTGGAGGCAAAAATCACAAGCACAACATGTAATTAAAAGGTATGACCACCAGAACCGCAGTAGTGGGGAGAGTCTGGGCAGGAAAAAAAGGAGAGAGATGGCTCCGAAAGGGTCAAAAGAGGATTTTTATGTTGCAGTGCATCATGGAGAGTGGGTGTACAGGTAAGAGGGGTCAGCGTTTCGTGTGAATATGGAGATTTTTTTTTATTTATTTTCTCCACCGTAGGTCTTAGGTGTAGGTGAGAAAGGCCCTTATCAGAAAAGGAACTGCCAGATAGCTGAGCATTTTTGCATAGCTTAGAGCAGCAGGATTGGATATGTGGGGCTGCAGCTGGTCAGCCTTTCTTGCAAACATGGAAATTTTTTTTAATTTATTTTCTCCACCATAGCTCTTAGGTATAGGTGAGTAAGGCCCTTATCAGAAAAGGAACTGCCAGATAGCTGAGGGTCCTTGTTATGATACAACAAAAAAAACTATTGAAGGCAAAAATCAGAAGTACAAGATGTAATTAAAAGGTATGATCACCAGAACCGCAGTAGTGGGGAGAGTCTGGGCAGGAAAAAAGAGGAGTCCTGGACTATGGATAAAATGGGAAATTGAGTGTATGATTCTAGTTCCTTTGCTGTCCAGGCTGTAAACTACACTACTCATATGACAAAATTCCATAGGGATCTCACTCAGCAAGTGTTATCCACTATGAAGAACCCCATTTCACCAGAGACGCAGAAACAACTTCAAGCCACTTTGTCAACAGTGTCCAGTACCATCAACATTTCCACTCACCTTTTGTATAATGCAGTGGATGGGGTATCTAGAGCAGCTGGAGTGGGTGTTGCCAAGAGACACCACATATGGTTGCATTTGTGTGACATTGTGGACAACTTTAAAGCATCCTTCACAAACAATCCCTTTGAAAGAACCACCTTATTTGGTTCCACAGTGAAAGAAAGGATTCGGAAGAGTGGACACCTTTAATAGCAACCAAAAAAGCCTTATTTACTCTGATTTCTTAAATCTAGTCATCAGTATGACTCGTGTTCTGACACAGGTGGCCAAGGCAGAGGAGGCCACTTCAGTGGATTTAGGCTCAGAGGCCAGGGATATCTACAGAAACAAGGATACCATGGGTCTTCTCTGACAGATGCACTTAAAATCCCTGAAGATTTGCCCACTTCTCTCTGGAGGCAATCAGGAGATGCATATCCCTCTACCCTCATTTGTGGTTCACTGTTTCAGGAGACAAATGGGCAAGAGGGATCATATCCAGAGGATATTGAATTCCATTTTTGGAAATTAACCCATCCCCCCAACCCCATTGCTGGATGTACCACCCAATCAGGCAAAGGCTGGTATGCAAGAAGTTTGCTGTCTTCTGCAAAAAGAGACTTGCAGGAGGTCCCATCAGACCATATCAGGTCAGGATTTTACTCACACTTTTTTATGGTTCCAAATAAATCAAAGCACCTTTGACCCAGTTTGGACCTAAGTTTCATAAATAATTATGTTAAAATGACCTGCTTTTGAATGGTCTTGGTGAAGTCAGTTCTTCTCTGTCTTCAGAAAAAATGGATGTGTTGTATAGATCTCCAGGACACTTACCTTCACATAAAAATAGAGGAGTCGTCCAGGAGATTCATGTACTTCTGATTAGGAGCCAATCATTTCCAATTTAGACCCCTACCTTTCAGTCTTACCTCAACCCCCAAGGTGTTCACCAAGTGCAGGGTGGTTGTAGCAGATCATCTGGCATTCAAAAATTTCCCTTACCTAAATAACTGGCTCCTAGCTGCCTCTTCCAAGGAGTCTCTCCTTTGAGCAAAGGATTATCTGCGTCACTTTTGTGCTTCCCGTGGTATTTCACTAAACCTAGGAAGTCTTACCTGGCCCAGTTAGTGTCTGTTCTTTTTAGGCTGCCATTTGGACACTACCATAGCTTTAATCTCTCTTCCACAGGACAGAATTGTCTCTTTGAAAGCTACAGTGCAGAATCCACTTTAATTTGATTGTTCTTAATCATGGTTGATATTGAGTTTTGGGGTTCATGGCATCATTGATTCTATTGGTGCAATTAGCTCATTACCATAAAAGAATCGTACAATGGCTGCTGCAGTCTCATTGGTCTGAGAAGTAAGATTCTCTTTCTTAACCCATCAAGATAACTCAGTTGTGCAGAGCCCATCTCTACTCTGGTGGCTTTATTCTTCTCATATCTTTAGGCAGGCCTTTTCAGGTCCGATCTCCAGTAGTAACTGTAGCCTCAGACACATCCTCTCTAGGGTAGGGTGGGAGTGCAGTATGAAAGGAAAATTGTCCTTGGCTTTCGATCAGACTCAGAGACATGTCCTCACATAAATGTCCTAGAGATAATGGGGGGTTTCCTTGTGTTGCAGGACCTACAGGACTGTATTCATCTGGGAGTGATGAACATACAGACAAGACATATTGTCAGACCTCACTTTGATAGACCTCCTGCTTATCCACAAAACAAACAGTGCCAGAATTACCCATTCTAAAGACTTAAACCTTGCCTGTGATATAAATAGGACCTGCTGGAGAGAGAGGTATGTATCCCAGAGCCTACCCCATCAGAGCCTAACATTAAAAGCAATTCACTGTCTTCTAGGCTGCATGACAGCTTTGATCACCCTGGTTCCCCTGGCTTGGTACTACATGCGATTTCTAACATGGACTGTTGCAGTCCAGTGATCAATAAGACTGCAACCCTTGTCTTTCTGAGTACCTTTAACAAAAATTTGGAAAACACATATCTAGTGGTGATTGGAGTCACCGCGTGTTTCATAAGGATGTCCCTTCAATCTTCCCTCTCCTCAAGCCATGGTGACCACAGACACTTTCCACTTGGCTTTGAGGGGGGTCATTACCTAGGAAAAAGTCCCAAGCACATGGTCATAATTGGAGGCCAGTCTTCACATCAGTCTTTTGTGGGTAAGAGTGGCTCTTCTACGGTTGCATGCCTTTCGAGACTGTCACCCCTGTAATGTGATCTATATCCAGACAGACGACATGGCAGTCATCTGGTAGATCAACAAACAGGGAGGATCCAGAGCTTATCCATTAGGTTGAGAGGACATGGAAATGTATGAATGGGTGATATATTCTCACCACTTTCTAATGGCAATGCATATTCCAGGGAAGTCCAGTGTGTTAGCGGATGGGGTTGGTCATGTATGTCCTCCTTCCTTTTGCGTGGTCTTTTAATCCAACAGTCATGGAGCAGTTATTCAGCCATTGGGGCTGACCAGGTTGTGACCTGTTCATATTTCCTCACAACTCCAACTGCAGCAAGTTATTCACTCTGATCTCCCAAAAGGGAGAGTCACTAAAGGATGATCTGACCCACATTTGGCCCCCAGGATGCCTTCATGCCTTCCCTCATATTCCTTTGATTTCCAAGTTCTTAAAGAAAGCATTGGCAAACAAAGTCACAGTAATTCTCATAGCCCCGTACTGGCTTTGACAGTTATGGTTTCCCTTCCTCTGTCCCCATCTGGTACACCATCCCTGTTCCGCATCTACTCTCCCACCCTTCAGGGTCACCTCATGCGGACATTCAATCCCTCAAGTTGACTACATGGTTTCTCCAATTCCAGTGATGGAAAGACAGTCCAGGTTTACATCCTCAGTTGTTTATATCCTGACTTTATCACAGAAACATTCTTCATGTAAGATTTAGAAAAGCAAATGGAAAAGCTTCTCCATCTGGGCAGTTCAGAAAAATCTTGATTTTTTTTTTCAGCTCCTCTTCTAGCAGTATTGGAGTTCCTGGCCTATCTTTTTCAGAAAGGAGCCAGCTATTCAACTTTCAAAGTACAATTAGCAGCCATATCCTCCTTTCACAGTGGTGAAGGCTGCACTCCCATTGCATCCTTAAGACTATCTAAACCCTTTCTTAGAGGAACGTTTGTCTTACACTCCCCCTCTTAGAGATTCAGTTCTCTGTGGGATAGTACCATTTTACTGAAAGCCCTAACTAGCCCTCCATTTGAACCTGCACCAAAGTTGATTTAAAATTATCATGGAAAACTCTGTTTTTTGTTACTGTTACTTTTGCTAGGAAAATTTCTGAACTACATGCCATGTCTGCAAAGCTTCCATACATGGTTGTTCACAAAACAGCGTGTGTTTGAGAACTAACCCTTTTTTTCTTCCAAAGGTTGCTTCTCATTCTTCTATCAAACAGCCTATAAATCTTCCTGTTCTTTTCCCAAAGTTTTCAAAGGTGAATACACATTACACTTACTAGATGTTCACTGTCAGTTAAGATTATATTTACATTGGGCAAAAGCCTTCAGGAAAACTAATCAATTGTTTGTTTCCTGCTCCCCTGTCAAGATGGGAAAGGAGGTATTCAAAGTTACTTTTTCCTATTGATTGTTTGAATGTATATCTTATGTTTATAAAGAAGGAAGTTAATCAATGCCTATCCCCCCAAATGTCCATTCTACTAGATCTGTAGCTTCATCAACAGCCTTCTTTTCCACAGTACTTCTTGATGTACTGGGATTCCGGATATTGGCCAAGGCTCTTGCCACCCCCATAGTGCCTTTTTTAGGCAAGGCTCAAATTCTAAACCTACCACCCTAGAACACAAAAAAGGAAAAAAACTAAGGGTAATGCTGCTCAATGCCAGAAGTCTAAATCTCAAAATGCACGCACTCGAGGCCCTTCTCAGTATGGAGAACATCGATGTCTGTGCTGTGACAGAAACCTGGTTCAAGGCTCCCGAGAGCACCCCAGCGCTATCAGGTTTTACCTCATATCATGCATTCCGGCCCCAAAATCCGGACAATACCAAGAAAGGAGGAGGGGTATCCATATTCATCAAGGACACCCACACCTCAAGACTGGTGGCAACGCACGATGCATCGGAGACCATCCAGGTGCAATTAACCATAGGCAAGACTGCTCTGCAAATTGTAGCATGTTACAGGCCACCCTCACAAACTCAGGAACCTCACATGGCCTTCCTGAAAACACTAGAGGGATAAATGTATCACCAAACACCATCATACTAGGTGACTTCAATTACCCTAATATAGACTGGGAACACTACTCAAGCCCAAACACCCTAGCCCAAAAGTTCCTGGAATTCATAAACTCAAATGCCATGGAACAACTAGTCACCATCCCCACAAGAGGAGACAACATACTTGATCTCATCATCACGAACATGGGAGCACAATGTTCAACACCGGAGGTGTACCCCTCACTGGTGAGATCAGACCACAAACTAATCTCGCTGGAGGTCCTCATCCCACCCCCACCTGAAATAAAAAAGACCACAGTAAATAACTTCTCAAAAGCCGACTTCACACTTCTAAAGACTAGTGTGGTCTCCTTCAAGGCCCCCGAGCTGGCGGAAAACAGTACTCAAGCCACTGAATCACTTACAAATGCCTTCTACCAGCACCTACAGGACTGCATGGATAAGGCAATCCCAAGCAAAACAAAGACTCTTTGTAGCAAAGGCAAGCGTCCAGTCTGGTGGACCCCAGCCATAAACAAACTCTACAACAAAAGGAGGAAGCTACTACAAGATAGAGCAAAATCCTTAAAAGGTAAGACACCCTTGATCACTATAAGTAAAAAACTAAGAGCTCTCATAAAATCTTCCAAAGCAAATTTCGAGAGAAAAATAGCTAAAGACTCAAAAGACAATCATAAGGCATTCTTTAGCTATGTTAGAAACCTGGGAGGAAACTCCCAGATATGCTCAGAGCTAGTTCAAAATGATGTGAAGATTACTGATCCTACAGACATTGCCAACATACTGGCTGACAGGTTCAGTGCAAACTTCTTCCCTCCCCAAAAGGAGAGATATCTATACCAAACCATTGCAGCCCGCCAAACATCTCCAACGCGCAAGTGAGAACTGCTCTCCAAAGCAAAAAACACAGCATCCATGGGACCTGATGGTGTCCCCGGCTGTGTGCTCCATGAACTCAATGAGGAATTAAATCCACAGCTAGGACAGCTGTTTAATCAAAGTCTTACCTCTGGATACGTACCCAGGGAGTGGCGCACTGCAACTGTGGTACCACTCCACAAAGGCGGTGCCTCCACCGACCCTGGAAATTACCGGCCCATTAGCTTGACAAGCCTTATTTGCAAAGCCATGGAGAGGATCATAATGGACCTCATAAATAATGACATAGGGAGTTTGCAGACTTTGGATCCAACCCAGTTTGGCTTTGTCAAAGGCAGATCATGCCTTTTAAATTTGGTTGACTTTTTCGAAACAGTCACCAAAGCCATTGATGAGGGAAAGGCAGTCCATACAGCCTACCTCGATCTGGCTAAGGCCTTCGATACAATACCCCCACTCGGGTATCATTGAAAAACTCATCAGCTTAAATGTCAACCCATACATCACAAGATGGGTTGCAAACTGGCTGAGTGACAGAACCCACAGGGTCAGAGTTGCTGGCGCCATGTCTGACTCAAAGCCTGTCACAAGTGGTGTCCCACAGGGCTCAGTCCTGGGCCCACTCTTGTTTGGCATCTACTTCTCTGAAGTACAAGCAAACACAGGAGGGTTATGGCTGACAAAGTTTGCAGATGACTGTAAACTGGGCGCCATAGTAGAAAACACATCTGACACAGATATCCTTCAGAAGGGTCTCACAGAAACGGATAACTGGTGCCAGAGCCACGGCCTAAAGTTAAATGCCAAAAAATGCATAGTCATACCCTTCGGGAAAAACAAGGTTACCCCTAGCTACCAAATAGGTGGCAATCCACTGAGCACAGAAGAAGTTATCAGGGACCTGGGGACCCAGGTTGATAGTAGTCTGTCATTCGACACCCATGTAGCTAAAGTAGTTAGGAAGACGTTCTACATTGCCCACCTTATCATGAAGGGTTTCTCATCTAGATCAAGGGAGGTCATAGTCTCCCTTTACTCATCACTCATCAGACCAATGATTGAGTACAATGCCCCATTCGGAATGTATCTGACCCGACACTTGCAGCAACTGGAGAGGCCACAAAAGTTCCTCACCAAAAGGATAAAGGGTCTCAAGAACCTGTCCATAGCTGCCCGACTGAAAGAACTCCAGCTCTACTCAGTCGCCACCGCTTGCTCAGAGGTGACCTTTGCCTAACATACAAGGCCATGTCAAACCCAGATTTGATGAATATGCTTCACCTCAAAAAATCCAGATCCATCAGAGCCACAAGGGCGGGAGACTTAAACCTTGACACGACTATTAATAGGACGTGCTGGAGGGATAGATTCATCACCCAAAGACTCCCTATGCTGTGGAACAAAATCCCGGTACATGTGAGGCAGAGCACCTCGCTGGCCTTGTTCAAGAGAAATCTTGACCAATGGATGGGAGATCGCAGATATACCCCAGGGATTACCTCAGTGTCATTGCTCGACAGAGGCACAGCAAAATAATGGGTTTAGTTCCCCATAATAAAGGGGTGGCGTAAGCCACAAAACGATGGGCTAGGCTTGTAAATGCCCTCGGGCAGATAGCCTAGTATGAACCTATGAACCTATGAACCTATGTCACATTATAAATTGGACATACAGTTCAGATTGAGAGCCTCTTTTGCTTCAGGTGCACTCTGGAATATCCTTCCATAAGACAACCCAAGTGTTAAAGTAGATAGGAATTCTGTCCCATACATTGAGGGAATGGATGGAAAAGACAGCATCAAATATGACAGTTATGTACTCACCATAATGGTAGATCTGTATTGTCTGTTTCTTTCTTGAACTTCCCACCCGCCTTCCCTCTTCAATGTATTTCATGGTACTTGGCATTTTAACTCCAGGACTGCTCCGGGTGACTTAGCCTTGGCTCTTAGAAGTTCATCTGGTTTCTTCTTTCTATTTTAGACACTGTATACTTGCCTTTTTTCTTGTGGGAAACTTGAGCTGAGATAGATGGGTCAACACAGGGAATTGTGGTTATGGGGAAGATCCAAAGCTTGAAAGTGGCTAAAGTCAGATCCAACTCTGATCCGAAGACAGATAAATTCAAGAAGAACGGAAACAAACAACACAGATCTGTCATTATGATGAGTACATAACAGTGTGTTGTTGTTAGTCTTCCCTTTATTCTCACTGATGGGTCAGATTCGATGTGTTGGATCCATCTCAGCCTTTACAAAAGCTTGAGGACTTCAGCAAAGTTCTTGGGCCTCCTTCTGTCCCCCTAATACAGTTCCCTGACTTCCCCAGATTTATTTTGCCATGCTGCTAGAAGGATCTTCAAGCAAGCTCTGGGCTAAGTTTTTGGCTATCTTAGCTTTTTCTTGTCTTTGTCTTCTTAGATTTCAGTGTTTGTTTTTGTGGTAGTTAGTGCCTTCCCTTTTTAGAAGTAGATTTTTTTCTCCTAGGTTAGATGTTATGTGATCCTATCTCGCCTACATTCTGTACTGATGGGCTCGGAGCCGATCCTCGGCTCCGACTCGGCACGCTATGCTATAGAGCGAAGCCTCTTATTGGCTGAGCTATTCTCTATCCCAGGATGCACCACCACTAATCCCCCAGATCTCGTTTGCCGCTTACAAGCTAGGACGTGGTCTCGAACTTGGCTGAGCTAAGTGCTTTTTTCTGAAAGTTTTTCTGTCAGGAAATTCCTTAATTCTTACCCAAAAGCTGTTTTAACAGCTATCTTTGTGTATAAGTGTGTTTTGAATACTTTTTTGTGGTAAATTTGTGTGATTGAACAGGGAAAGGTTTCCGTTTAAGTTAGAGGGGCCTTCCCCTTTTTCCTTAGTGAATTTTCTTATTTTGTGGAGAGGTGAAGTACCTGTTTAAGTTAGAGGGTTCTTGGCCCTCTTTATTTCTTTCGTGTATTGTATTTGTGCTTGTTTTGAGCTAGTGTAAAAAAAAAAAAAAAAAGAAGAAGGGTTCTTTTAGGGTTGTTAAAATCCTTTACTAAATTGATATACTCTGTGTTTTTTTCCTCTGATATACTGAGTATTCTACAATGTCTAAAGAGCATAGACCCTCAGGAGTCAAGAAGTGCACGAGGTGCAATTATAAAATGTCGATCACCGATGATCACTCCTCGTGCGTGTACTGTTTAGGCGCCAAACACCTACAGGAGTCTTGCAGCGTCTGTCACGCTTTTTCCTCTAGGGTCCTCCAAGAGAGGAAGAATAAATTAATCTTGAAAGGACTTATCAAACCCTCCTTCGAGGAGGCCTTATCTTCCTCTTCCTCTCCAGCTAAGAAAAAGAAAGCGTCGGCTCCGACCAGTCCGTCGGGACCGACCACTAAGAAATCTAGGCAGGCTTCTCCATTGGCTCCACAGACTTCGGAGCCGAGGGCGGAACGGTCTGCCTCGATGCCTCCAGTCTCGACTCCTCTGGTTTCGGAGCTGATGGCTGGGGCTTCGAGAGGCGGGTCACCTTCATCGGCTCCACTGATTTTGGAGCCGATGAGGGTTGCCGGCTCAGACTCTTCCCCTTCGGCGCCGAAGCCCTCCTCGGCACCGAGGGAAATTGTTTTGGAATCTCCCTCGGCACCGATACTGGTCGAGTCTATTCGGAGTCGGTCCCCCAGTCCTTCGGAGCCGATGGAGAAGTCGGTTCGGACCCGGTCGGTTTCCTCCCGATCTTCCAAGATGTCGGATTCGGACATCGACAGGGTGCTCCTAAGACTATTTCAGTGTCCTGTATTCCAGAAATTAGTTTCGGCTCCAGCCCATTCGGCTTCGGAGCCGATGGCCCACCCTGTAGTTCTGGTTCCTCCTCCAACAGCCTTGGCACCATTGAAGCCGGTGCTGGTGGAGCCGATGGAGGTTTTCGGGTTGGCCCCGACCCTTACTCCAACCCCGGCTCTCGAGTAGGAGTTAGGTACACGGACCTCCTCCGTCGGACTTGGGGGGGAAGCTTCGGGACCGATGTTTTCGGTTCCGAGCCTTCCTCTCAGTGCATCGGCTGTGGGGGTACCGTCTACTGTTGTGGCCACGGGGGTTGGACCTTCCCAGGATTCTGGCGGTCCGGCCTTCAGGGCCATGAGGAGTGCTTTGGCCAAATCTTCTTTGGCTACCTCCACGGTCTCACCAGCACCTTCCCTACATACGGAGACTGGGTCTTTGGTAGTCCCCCTGACCCTAGACAGCGGAGCCCCGGGGCCTGAGGTCACCCCCAGTGGGGGTTCCCCCCCTCCTGGAGGTCCCTCTGAAGCTTCTTTGGAGGAACCCCCAAGGAAAAGACTGTGCAAGAGGAAGCACGTCGACTCCCCCGATGAGTCTCTCACATCGGACACTGATCTTGATGCGGAGGGGTCCCCTAAGTCGTCCTCAGATGATGTCTCCTTTGCAGACATCTTGGAAGCCCTCAAACAATGAGGCGGCTGGCATTCCAAACCCCCTTCCGCTGACGAGTCGGTGTTCCTCAAGGCCTTCGGGGCTCAGCTCTCCGCTTCCTGGGTGTCTCCGCCCTTCGACGAGCTCCTAGATTTGATCTGTCGAAGGGCGTGGGAACATCCAGACTCTGTGGAACCGGTGCCTGCTCGCCCAAATAAGTTCTTATCAGCACCCCCAGAGAAGGAGTTTTTGACCAAAGGTGTGGCTGTAGATGTCTTGGTGGTGGCATCTGCTACCCAACAAGATGTAGCAGAGGCTTCGACGTCCATCCATCCTCCTAATAAGGAGTCTAGGAGCATGGATCGGTACGGGAAGCGCACCCTCAGTTCAGCGGCCTTTACCTTAAGGTCCCTGAACTATTTAAAGCACTTCACTAGATTTCAGAGGGATCTGATCAAGGAGCTTTCAGATACCCTCTTGGGTAACCTACCTGAGCAGCTGGCCCAGACGGTTGGCTCTCAGTTGGCTATGCTGTCATCGATATCAAACTCGTCCATGAGGCTCATTTCATATGCAGCCGAGGGGGCGAGTAGAGCGGCGGGTACGGGTGTTGCTCTACAGAGGCAAGCCTAGCTCCGCCTGTGTCATTTTGCGGAAGCCTTTAAGTCTTCCTTTGCCGACGCTCCCTTTGATGGGTCCTCTTTGTTTGGACCCAAGGTAAAGGACACATTGACCCGCTGCGAGCAAGAAGGTAAGACTTTGACTGCCGTAGGGGCACGATTTTCCACTCCCTTTCGGACTTACCCCAAGGCTAAAAGAGGAGGGAAAATGTGGTTCCATAAATCCCAGAAGTCTTATCCCTCGCAGCAGGACGATCCCCCTTCTAGAGGCAGAGGAGGGGGAAATTTTTCTGGAAGACGCCGTCCCAGAGGCGGAAGAGGCCCCCACAACACTGGAGACCGCGAGTCCCTTCGTGGCTCTTCAGCCTTCCACAATCCCTGAAGGATTGCCCGACTGTGCAGCTCCGGAGCCAGTCGGGGGTCGTTTTTCGAGGCACCTAAAAGCCTGGGAAGGTATCACTCAGGACCGATGGGTGCTTCGAATCATCGCCGGAGGTTACAACATTCCTTTTTCACACACCCCACTGCCGTCCAAGAAAATCCCGGACCCGCCACCCAGTCAACGGGAAATCGCAGCATTAGAAATCTCAAAGCTGCTTCAAAAAGGAGTCATCCAACCGGTCCCCGCAGACCAGATCGGATTAGGGACTTACTCAAGGTTCTTTTTAGTGCCAAAAAAGACCGGGGACTTGAGGCCCATTTTGGATCTCAGCATCCTAAATCGATCAGTCAAAAAGTCCAAGTTCCAAATGGTCACCTTACAATCCATTCTCCCACTGCTGGAGAAAGGTGTTTGGATGTGCTCCATAGATCTCAAGGACGCCTATTATCACATCCTGATAGATCAGGCGTCCAGGAGACATTTGCGCTTCAGCCTGGGAGACAGTCATTTTCAGTTCTGCGCACTGCCCTTTGGTCTCACCACAGCCCCCAGGGTGTTCAACAAATGTTTGGCGGTCGTGACTGCTCACCTGAGGAGTCTAGGATTCCAGGTGTTTCCGTATCTTGACGACTGGCTCCTAACTGCCACCTCCAGGCGTCTACTATTGCAGAACCTACAAGCCATCATATCACTAGGCACTTCCCTTGGAATTACATTCAATTGGCCAAAGTCTGTGTTGCTGCCATCTCAGCGCATAAGGTTCATCGGAGTAGAGATAGACTCAACCAAATGCGGGTCTATCTTCCTACAGAAAGGATACAGACTATACAGGCTCAAGTCCGAGCCTTGCTTCTCAGATCCAAACCTCCAGCCAGGATGGTCCTGCAGCTATTAGGTTCTCTGTCGGCCACTGTTCTCCTAGTCCCCTTAGCAAGATTGCATATGAGAATTCTCCAGTGGCTCCTATCGACACAGTGGTCCTTTCAGGATCTCCCTCTCAGTCACCTCATACGGATCACGGAAACTTGCAAATGGGACCTTCGCTGGTGGCTGGTGCCCTCCAATCTGGATCAGGGACGACCCTTTGTTCCACCTCCTCCTGTGGCCACTTTGACGGCGGACGCCTCCCAGATGGGGTGGGGGGGGCATTACCTGGGCAGGTCAGTCCAAGGCAAATGGCATTCAGAAGAGAGTCTCCTTCATATCAACATTTTAGAAATGAGGGCGGTGTTTCTGTCGCTACAAGCCCTCCACGATTACCTCCCTCAGGGCGTAATTGCCATTCACTCTGACAACATGTCAGTAGTCTGGTATCTGAACAAGCAGGGAGGGACCAGATCCTACCCCCTTTGCAGAGAGGCCATGAGAGTTTGGGAATGGGCAGTGGCGACCAGACGTTTTCTGGTAGCGACTCATATCCCTGGCAAGTCCAACGTGATAGCCGACAGACTAAGCAGAACTATTCTCTCTCCTCACGAGTGGTCTCTGAACGATGCAGTGACAACTTAGATCTTCAGCAGATGGAGAACTCCTTGTTGCGACCTCTTCGCAACCCCGCTGAACGCGAAGTGCAGAAAGTTCTTCTCTCTCACTCCAGCTCCGGGGGAGAGTCCTATGGACGCATTAGCCCATCCTTGGCCCACCAGCTTGCTATATGCCTTCCCTCCAGTTCCCCCCTTCCCAGAGTGATCCAAAAGGCGTCTCACTTGGGGAGCAAAATGATTTTAGTTGCCCCTTACTGGCCTCGTCAGGTATGGTTCCCCTATCTTTGGAAATATGCACTGGACGGTCCATGGTTCCTGGATCAGATCCCAGACCTATTAATTCATCAGTCGGGACAACTCAATCAGTCCCTTCACACTTTGAAGTTAACAGCTTGGCTCCTCCTCTTCCGACTATAGTCAGGAATCATACTTTAGACCCGGAAGTCATACATATCTTATCATCGGCCCACAAGTCTGCCACTAAGAAATTGTATACTAGCAAATGGAAGAGATTTGCTATTTGGGCTCAACTCCGGGGTCTGGATCCCATCACTATTCCGGTATCGGAAGTCCTGAAATTTCTAACTTCCCTATTCAATCAAGGTTCTTCAGTCTCTACCATCAAGGTCCAATTGGCAGCTATTTCCAATTTTCATGAATCTATAAACCCATCTTTAATGAGCAACAGATTGTGTAAAACCTTCATGAAAGGTGCTGCGCTTTTACGACCTCCGATTTCTCATCCTGCTCCTCCTTGGGATCTCGATGTGGTATTACGTGCCTTAACCTCCTCCTCCTTCGAACCAGCAGCAACATGTGATTTGAAATTTCTTTCTTGGAAAACTGCCTTTCTGGTCGCAATTACTTCTGCCAGAAGGGTTTCAGAGCTTCAAGCTTTATCTGTAAAACCACCGTACTTGGTTTTTCACAAAGATAGAGTATCCCTCAGGCCTAATCCATCCTTTGTCCCTAAAGTTTGTTCCAGTTTTTGCCTGCAACAGTCATTAGAACTTCCAGTTTTCATTCCAAAGTACTCAAACAAAGCGGAATACATCTTCCACACTTTGGATGTTCACAGGCAATTGCGTTTTTATTTAGACAGGACCCAACAAACAAGGAAAACAGATCAATTGTTTGTGTCCTTTTTGGATAATAAATTGGGCAAAGCCGTCACAAAGGTCACTATTGCCAAATGGATCAGGGACTGTATTAGTCAGGCTTATTCCTCTTCTAATAAAGAGCTTACAACCTCTGTCAAAGCTCACTCTACAAGAGCTATGGCTACTTCAATAGCATTCCATTCTAAGCTTGCCATCAGTGACATTTGTGCTGCGGCTACGTAGTCTTCCCCGCACACCTTCATTTCCCACTACAAATTGGATGTGGCATCTTGGGGGCGAGCTTCATTTGGTTCCACAGTGCTCAGGAGTGTTTTCCAGTGAGCCACCCAGGAATTAGGTGCTAGGGACGCTGTCCCATCAGTACAGAATGTAGGCGAGATAGGATCACATAACATCTTTTAGTTATGTACTTACCATAACTTTAGATGTTTGGGATCCATCTCGCCTACATTCCTAATAACCCACCCTCCTTCCCCCTGCCTTGGAGATCAGAAGAGATCGGATGGTCCGAATTCTATTGTTTCATCTTGAAACATCTGGCAAGGTTATATAAACAGTTATGTGTGTGTGCATGAATGCGGACAAACAAGATCTGGGGGATTAGTGGTGGTGCATCCTGGGATAGAGAATAGCTCAGCCAATAAGAGGCTTCGCTCTATAGCATAGCGTGCCGAGTCAGAGCCGAGGATCGGCTCCGAGCCCATCAGTACAGAATGTAGGTGAGATGGATCCCAAACATCTAAAGTTATGGTAAGTACATAACTAAAAGTTTTTCCATTTCCATTAGCGTCCATTTGACTTAGAGGACGTCTGTCTTTCACTCGTTTGAGTTAGAGGCTGTCCTTTTCGCTTTTCCTTTTCTTTTCTGCATAGAAAGTGTTTTGTAGAGCTATTAGTTTCTTCCTCTGTCCCTCTTAACTATTCGCTTTAGAGAATGGTTAACAAAGTTCGTTTTAAGTTAAAGGACTTTCCCTTCCCTTTCTCGTTGCTATGGTACTTCTAAGTTAAAAAAAAAATACTTTATCTTTCTTTAGCTAACTGGTGTGGTTTGATGTTACTAGTTTTTCAGTATGTCCTAAAAAGAGAGTAAGCTGTTAGAGAGCTGTTAGGGTTTAAAAAGCGTGAAAAGTGTAGTAAAAAGATGCCCCTCAGTGACTCTCATACCATATGTCTTCATTGCTTGGGGCCTGTCCATATGCAAGAATCTTGTTCAATATGCCATGCCATTAACCAGAGGGGCTTATGGAATGAAAGAATAAACTGATTTTGAAGGGGTTATTAAAACCCCATATCTGAAGTAGTTACTTCATTTGCTCTGCAACCTGTGGGTATCTGATCTGACCTCGGATCCGAGCCGGCAGCTTTACTAGCTAAAAGATCCGAGCTCCTAGCTCCTCCCCTTTACCCATAATCCCCCGCTACATGCTGCCTTTCCCCAGATCGAGTTTGCCGCGGCTGAAAGAAGCTACTAGTGAAGAGCTCCTTAGGCTGGGTGAGATCTTTTCAGTGAATCTTGTTAAAAGTTAGACAAAAAGTTAAATTTTTTGTTAGTGTGTGAGTGGTTTAGTTCCCATTTGTCGAATTATAGTCTTAGTTTTATTTTTTTGTGGTATTTTTATTTATAGTCATTTTTTTGTCCCTCCCCTTAGTGTCTGGGTGTGTTAGTGTGATGGCTGAAGGGCCCAAAGCCGTCTTTTGTAAGTGCAGCCATAAGCTTTCCCTGGCTGATGGCCACACTCAGTGCGTTTTGTGTCTGGGGGTGGCCCACTTATCCACTAGCTGCCAGATATGTACAGCGTTTAACCCCCGGGCCATTAGGGATAGGAAGAACAAGTTGATCCTGGTGGGCTTGTTACCGCAGGACACTTCTTCTACTTCCTCTCCCTCTAAGGCACAGGCTGCTACCGCAGCCCCCGTACCTTTAGGTCCCCTGACTCTGCCTGGGACTCAACCTCCCTCTGCTGTGCAGAGTTCAGGGGACTCGTCTGCCTCTTCAAGAGAGAAGAGGCATAAGGAAAAAGATAGGGAGAAGCACAAGAGTCATAAAAGGTGGGCTGAGACTCATCCCTCAGCCCCGCCATCTAAATTCTCTAGTCCCTCCACGAGCACTTCTGGATCCTCTCCCTCTCGGCTCCGTTTGCCTTTTTTCTCGCTGGAGACGGAGGAGGAGTACTGGTCTTCCTTGAGGTCGTCGAGGCGGCCCTCCCAGCCCCCCTCGATGACATCTTCTAGGTCTATGAGAAGCCTGACCAACGCGGATATGGATCGGATGATGCGTCGATTTCTGCAGACTCAGATGCAGATGGGAGTGCTCCTGCCTCCCCCCTCGGGGGGGGGGAGTGCAGTCCCCCTTTTTGCTCCAATCACTCCTTCTCCAACCCGTTTTTGGGTTTTGAAGTCATCAGATCCGGGGATTTGTCGGCGCCGATAGCTCCGGTAGCTTCGACGCCGAATGTACCCTCGAGCGTGTTGGATCCTATCTCTCGGGGCTGAGAACCGAGCGTCGGATCTGTAGGGGTTGGTGTGTCTTGGGCACCCTTCAGGTCGGAGCACACTTCCCTCTCGGATCCGACCGCTTCGGCTTCGACACCGATCCCTGCTTCGGAGCCGAGGAGACTGCTTTCAGAGCCTGGGGAAAGCGACTCGACCTCGGCTTTTGAGGTAGTGGAGAGGGTTCTGTCGAGGTCTTCCAGATCCCCGGTCCGGGCATTGGATCCTCCCGCCTCCCCTATGCATTTGGGTCTATCCTCCATCATCCGACCACTGGGACAGTCTGCTCAAACCCTCCAGTTAGTTCCCTTAGAAGAACAGGACCCCGTAGGTGAGCCCTCCTCGGATAGTCCCACCGAGGAGGTTCCTCGCAAACGGAAGTGTAAAAGGAGGCACCTGGACTCCCCTGAGTCCCTCACAATAGACACGGATTTGGATGAAGGGGAAGGTTCCCCATGGTCACCCCCTGAGGATGTCTCCTTTGGAGACATCATGGAAATGTTGCGAATTAGAGGGAGGTGGTCTGCCCTAAAACCTTCCTTGGATGAGTCCGTGTTTCTGGAGGCGTTTGAGGCAAGCCCATCTACCTCCTGGGTGTCCCCAACAGCCGACCTCCTGGTAGACTTAATTACTACCAGGGCGTGGAAGGAGCCCAACACCATGGAGCCAATTCCAAGACGGCCAGACAAAATTCTTAGCCCTCCCTCTGATAGGCAGGCCTGGTCTAAGGGTTCACCTGTGGATGCCATGTTGGTGGCGGCTGCCATGAAGAAGGAACTCACGCAGGAGAGTTCCTCGGTCCACCCTCCGGATAAGGAATCTCGGGCGTTGGACCGCATTGGGAAGCGGATGTTTGCTTCAGCCACCTTCTCTGTAAGGGCGCTGAACTACATGGCACACATTATCAGGCTACAGCGAGACGTAATAAAGGAATACGCTGCAGCTCCCCCGGAGTCCATGATGGTCGAGGATAAGAAGACTTTCTCGACTCATATGGCCACTCTGAAGTCCATCTCGAACACGTCTATGCGGCTACTCTCCCATGCTATGGAGGGAGCTGCTAGAGCTAGCAGAGCCGGGGTCGTCTTGTGGCGTCACGCCTGGCTCCGCCTTTGCGATTTCGCAGAGCCCTTTAAAGCGTCCTTCCCAAATGTGCCCTTTGACGGTTCTCTGTTCTTTGGCAAGACCGTATGCGAGACGGTGGTCCAAAGCGAGAAGGACGGGAAGATGCTGTCTGCCATTGGAGTCCGCTTCTCTAATCCCCAACGATCCTTTTCGAGGAATCAGAGGGGACAAAAGAAGATGTGGTTCCGGAAGTCTCAGCAGTCCCGCCCAGCTTCGGACCCCTCGTCCTTCAGAGGCAGAGGAGGACAAGGTGGACGCCGGCCCAGAGGCAGAGGGGGTCCATGTAATTTCAGGTCTAGAGAACCGTTCTCGGACAGACCCGCGCCCAACTGTCCCTCTCTGGAGGCAGTCGGGGGGCGTTTGTCAGAGCACCTACTAAATTGGGAGTCCATCACGACGGATCGATGGGTGCTCCGAATCATATCCAGAGGTTATTCCATCCCCTTCCTAAATCTTCCCCCCTCCATGAAGTGCCTCCCCGATGTCCCACCCGATCAAAGGGAGGTGGCAGCTTCAGAAATTTCGAAGCTGCTAGAAAAAAGAGCTATCCAGCGCGTCCCCCCAGACCAGTTCGGATTGGGCTATTACTCCAGGTTCTTTTTGGTGCCAAAAAAGACAGGGGACTTAAGACCAATTCTAGATCTCTCTTTCCTGAACCTGTTCATTCCCAAAGAGAAATTTTGGATGGTCACTCTCCAATCAATTCTCCCCTTCCTTCGGGAGAACGACTGGATGTGCTGCATAGACCTCAAGGATGTGTACTACCACATTTTGATGGACAGACGATCCAGGAGGTTTCTCCGCTTCCGACTGGGAGCCAGTCATTATCAATTCAGGGTTCTTCCGTTCGGCCTCACCTCAGCCCCCAGGGTGTTCACCAAAGTCATGACAGTGGTTGCAGCCCACCTGAGACTCCAGGGCATTTAAGTCTTTCCGTACTTGGACGACTGGCTCCTCACCGCCTCCAGCAGGCATCAACTGTGTGTTGCCAGGGATTATGCTCTAACTTTTGCCCAGAGTTTGGGCATTTCAGTAAACCTTCAAAAGTCCTTTCTTCATCCTGTGCAGGTTCTGGAATTTATAGGGGCCAAATTGGACACTCGCCTTTCTCGGGCCCTACTAAATCCAGACAGGGTGAACAGTTTGTCTTGTCAGGTATTAGCCCTCCTTCAGAACCTGGCTCCTTCAGCAGGGTTAGTCCTGAGAGCGCTAGGGTCTATGGCGGCGGCAATCAGTCTTGGTCTACACGCACGTCTACGAATGAGGATTCTGCAATGGACCCTTCAAGTCCAATGGTCTCTGTTGCTACATCCGTTGAACACCCCTATTCCCCTGAGCAGGGCTTGCAGGGACTCCCTCCTTTGGTGGCTTCGCTCACGGGAGCTGCGAGAAGGGAGACCCTTCGTAATGCCCCCGCCCCAAGCCACGTTGACCACAGATGCTTCTCGCCTCGGATGGGGGGGGCATTGTTTGGGCAGAACCATCCAAGGCACGTGGACCCCCTTAGAGACCGCTTTGCATATCATTGTCCTAGAGATGAGGGCGGTGCTCCTGGCGTTGCAAGCTCTCCACGGCCTTCTTTCTCTAGGGACTATTGCGGTTCAAACAGACAACATGGCAGTAGTCTTGTACATAAACAAACAGGGAGGAACCAGATCTTATCCCCTTTGTCGAGAGGCTATGAGAGTTTGGGAGTGGGCAATATCCACCAACCGCTTTCTGGTAGCAACGCACATTCCGGGTCGGTCCAGCATTCTGGCGGACAAACTGAGTCGTGTGATCCTCACACCGTATGAGTGGTCTGTCAAACCATCAGTTGCGAAACAGATCTTCCTCAAATGGGGTCTACCTTGCTGCGATATTTTCGCTTCTCCGTCTAACACAAAGTGCAGCGAGTTTTTTGCGATACTTCCCCCACCAGGGGAGAGCCCCAGAGACACTCTGGTTCATGCTTGACCACCCAGTCTCCTCTATGCTTATCCCCCCCCTTCCTCTTATGATGAAGTTTATTCAGAAAGCACTTCGGTTGGGGAGCAGAATTATCCTCATAGCCCCATTCTGGCCTCGCCAGATCTGGTTCCCATATCTGCGGTCTCACAGTGTAGTTCCTCCATGGATCTTAGATCCCATTCCGGATCTGATTTCGCATCCTGCGGGATTGCAACTTCCGAACCTGGTAAACCTCAAGCTCGCTGCTTGGTTGATACAGTTCCACTGATGGCAAGGACTCCCGGCATCTCATCACCAGTGAAGGCCATTCTGGTAGCGGCTCACAAGCTTGCTACCAGAAAAATTTACAGCAGTAAATGGAAGCGTTTTTCTATCTGGGCTAAGGACAAGGGCTTAGATCCCTTTACTGTCCCTATTCCGACGGTTCTTGATTTTCTGTCACACGTTTTCCATCAAGGAGCTAGTGCATCTACAGTTAAAGTACAATTGGCAGCCATTTCCCATTTTCATGTGGGAGATGGACTGGGATCTTTAGCTTCTGCAAAGATATGCAAAACCTTCTTGAAAGGCATTTCTCTATTGAAACCACCAGTTAAAACTGCGGTCCCACCATGGGACTTAACTCTGGTTTTACAGGCATTGACGAGCACACCTTTTGAGCCTGCCGCCTCAGTTCCATTAAAGTTCTTATCATGGAAAACAGCCTTTCTAGTTGCTATTACTTCAGCCAGGAGATTTTTGGAACTTCAAGCCCTTTGCATGAAACCCCCTTATCTGATTTTTCATAAAGATAGAGTGTCTCTCAACCCTTCCTTCTTACCAAAGGTGGCTTCTGAGTCAAATATTAATCAGTCGATAAATTTACCAGTGTTCTTTCCCAACTTTCAGAACAAAGGGGAATACAAATTACACAAGTTGGATGTACATAGACAACTACGTTTTTAATTGCACAGGATGAAGGATACTCACAAGGCTGATCAGTTGTTTGTGTCCTTTGCCAAATCTGCTATGGGTAGAGCTATTACCAAAGTTACCTTAGCAAATTGGAGTTCACAGTGCATCATTCATGCGTATGTATCCTCAGGTAAACCTGCTCCTATCGGAGTCCATGCCCACTCAACTCGATCCATAGCCACATCAGCAGCCTTCTGGTCCAGGGTTCCTCTGGACGACATATGTTCAGCAGCTACTTGGTCCTCTTCCCATACATTCATTTCTCATTATAAATTGGATATGATATCCAGGAGTGGGGCTTACTTTGGCTCCGCGGTACTTCGGAATATCCTTCCTTAAAGGCCGCCCAAGGTTTTAGGTAGCTGGGGACTTTGTCCCACAGGTTGCAGAGCAAATGAAGTAACTACTTCAGATAAAGAAGTTATGTACTCACCATAACGTTCCATCTGAGTAGGTACTTCATTTGTCTGCAACCGACCCCCCCCCTCCATGCCCCCTAACCATTATCGTGATTCCTGACCATGATTGTGATTATTTCATGAGTTTAGGCTTTATTTGGTCCTCTGTCGAGGGTATTAGTTGTTGGATTAAGCAAACTCGATCTGAGGAAAGGCAGCATGTAGGGGGGATTATGGGTAAAGGGGAGGAGCTAGGAGCTGGATCTTTTAGCTAGCAAAGCTGCCGGCTCGGATCCGAGGTTGGATCCGATACCCACAGGTTGCAGACAAATGAAATACCTACTCAGATGGAACGTTATGGTGAGTACATAACTTCTTTTTTCTGAGGCTATCTCTTCGATCCCACCTCTCCCAAGTCTGATAAATCTGAGAGAGAGGGAAAGCAACCTTCTTCAGCTCTGAAATCGTCAGAGCTGATAGCTAAGTATCTAAAGTTGTCCACTCCGACAGCATCCATGGAGCAGATGGCACCCCCTGGAGCAGGGATTTCCTCACAGCAGTCTGTATTTGGGCTCCAAAACCATCCCTGGCCTCATCGACTCTGAGAGAACCCATGCCAGCTGAGTACCATTATCAGAGCCAATTTCCATCCTTGGAGACAATTACTTCTCGGCTCCGTTCTCCTTTCCTGACCAGATCCAGATCTCCGACTTTGTCTACTAGGTCTACTAGGAGCCCCTCAGAAGATGTGGATAGGGTGCTGCAGAGGCTTCTTAAGACTCCTGCTTTATCCAAGCTTCTTTTGGATCCAAACCCAAAAGAGGCAGATTAGACTCATCTTACCCCTATGGTGCCTACTCCTTCTCAGATCTGTGTCTCAGTTTTGGAGCTGAAGACTCCGATATCCAACTGGTGTCTGTTTCGGGTCCAGAGCTGGTTGGCTCCTCGGATCCAGTGTCTGCCCCAAGTGTCTCCACTCACACGGAACAGGAGACCTCTGGCAGCTGACACTCTTCGGAGCTAACTCAGATTTCCTTGGATCTGGCTATGTCTCTCTGGGCCTCAGTGCGGATGAGTTCAGCTCCCTCCTCATCTTTGGAGCTTCTGTCTTCTGCTCCATGGGCTCTTTTGGCTCTAACATCTGTTTTATTAGGTCCAGGGAGTTCTTCATAGCATGGGCGGATGGCTTTCATGGTTATGAGGAGGGTGATGACTGCTCTTCAGTGTCGAGCACAGACCTCCTTGGAGCTTTCTCCCTCATCGGCGTAGGTGTCTTTACCTCATCACCTCCATCCACATGTCCACAGAGATCCCAGGTCTCAGGATGTTCCCCAAGGGACTCCCCCCTCTTCCAAAACTTCCCCAGACTATACCACTAAGGAGGTCTCTTGGAAGAGACCATGCAAGAGGAAGCAGCATCTGGACACCCCAGAGGAGTCCGTCACTTCAGATACTAACCTCGATGAAGCAGAAGGGTCCACACGGTCACCTCCTGAGGATGTCTTCTTTGGAGACATCCAAGAAATTCTGAAGCAAAGAAGTGACTGGCAGTCCTTGTCCCCTTCGGCTAAGGAGTCAGTATACCTGAAGGCCTTCAGGTCTTGCCCTTCAACCTCCTGGGTGACACTGCCTTCCAATGAGCTTATTCAGTTAATCTCATGGAAGGCCTAGGAAACCCTAGATTCCATAGAGCCACTCCTAGGAGGCCAAACAAGTATACCACAGCCCCTAAGGACCAAGCTTTCCTCACCAAAGGTGTAGCAGTAAATGCCATTGTCATGGCAGCTGCCACAAAAAAGGAAATTACTGAGACCAGTTCCTCTATCCATCCTCCTAATAAGCATTCCAGGGCAGTGGATAGGTATGGGAAGCACGTCTTCTCTTAAGTGGTTTTTACTTCATAATAGCTGAACTGTCTCACTGACTTTACCAGACTTCAGAAGGATCTGCTAAAAGAATTATCAGATTCCCTCCAGGGAGCTGTAGCTGATGCGGTGGTGGGTAAGGGAAATGCTCAGCTCACTACCCTCAACTTTGTGGTCAACGCCTCCATGAAGCTTAGGTCATATGCTGCAGATGGAGCAAGTAGGGAAGCTGGTTCAGGCATCTCCATTAGGAGGCAGGCCTGGATGTGCCTTTGCAATTTTGCAGAGCCCTTTAAGTCTTCCCTTTGTTAATGCTCCATTCGATGGCTCATCCCTCTTTAGGCTCAAGGTAAAAGAAATGCTAACTCAGTGTGAACAGGAGGGTAAGACCTTGTCTGCCATTGGAGTGTGTTTTCCACACCCACCAGACAATTTCCAAAGGGTCAGATGGGTAGTTAGAAAATGTGGTTCAAGAAATCTCAAAGGTCTTATCAGGACACTCAAGGTGAAAGTTCTTCCAAAGGCAGAGGGGTGAATAATAATGGAAGATGCCACCCACGCAGCAAAGGGGGCCCGCAAAATCAGGGCTCCAGAGAATCCTTCTTTGGCAGACCCTTTCAGTGCTCCTGAAGGAGTGCCTGACTTTTCGGCTCTGGAGGCAATCAAAACCCGGGAAAAGATAAGCAATGCCAAATAGGTGCAGGACATAATATCCAGGGGATATATTATTCCCTTCTCTTTCCCAGTTCCCGTAAACAAATCCATTCCAGATGTGCCACCCAGTCAAAAGGAGCAAGCAACATTAGAAATTCAAAAGATGCTCAGAAAGGGTCATCCAAGAAGTCCCTGCAGACCAGAGGGAATCTGGAACTTACTCAAAATTCTTTTTAGTTCCAAAGAAAACAGGGGACTGGAGACAAATATTTAATCTCAGCAAATTAAACAAATAGGTGAAGAAAACCAAGTTCCAGATGGTGACACTGCAGTCAATTCTTTCATTCCTGGAAAAAGACTATTGGATGTGCTGTATAGACCTCCAGGATGCATGCTACCACATTCTAATAGAAAGAGGATCCAGAAGGTTTTTGGGCTTCTGGCTAGGAGCCAGTCACTTCCAATTTCGAGCTCCACCCATTGGTCTCACTACACCCTCCAGAGTGTTCACCAAATAAATGGTAGTAGTGGCGGCTCATTTGAGATGCAGAGGATTCCAGGTGTTTCCATCTCTGGATGACTGACTCATAAGCGTCCTGACCAGGCATTTTCTGTTACAAGCCAGAGACTGTATACTTCACCTCTGCTTCTATCTAGGCATTACCATAAATTACTACAAATCTGCTCTACAGCCATCTCAAAATTTAAACTTTATACACTAATCTGTTCCTCTCCTTTCCAAGAACTCCAGCTAATAACACAGGCTTCCTTCCTGTCTGTAGAAGAATGGCTTAACAACTCTCAACTAATACTAAACCCTAATAAAACCAAACTTCTCATATTTCCACCAACTAATCTCAATACTTATCCATTCACTTTCACTATCACATCTCACAACAATACCAATATCTCTCCTATCACCCACACCGAACTCCTTGGTGTCAAAATAGACAGCAATCTGAGATTTGACAATCACATTGCACGCCTCACAGCACAAGGCTCTCCGGTTCGATCCTCGGCTTGGGTGCCTTCTGTGTGCAGTCTGCATGTCCTCCCTGTTGTCGAGTGGGTTTCCTCCTGGTGCTCCAGTTTCCTCCCACATGTAGGTGGATTGGACACTCTAAATTGGCCCTAGGCGTGAGTGTGTGCTTGCCTGTTCCTTCTGTGGAAGGTTGGTTGCCGGGCTGGCAACTCGACACCGTAAAACTCCACTGCCAATCATGAGCGGACAGGTGATCCGCTGTGGCAACCTTTAACTGGGAAAAGCCGAAAGAAGAATATTGCACTTACCATTAAAAAAGTATATAAAAAACTAGGAGGCCTACATAGAAATGCACAATTCCTCACAAACAGCACTAAGGCAAAAATTGCATAAGCACACCTTCTGTCTACTCTCTTATATGCCTCCCCAATCCTTATCAATCTTAGAAAATCTGATATTGCTAAACTTGAAACCTGCTATTACAAAATTGCAAAATTCGCCTCTAATAGCCCTCATCTCACACACCATTGCTCAGTCCTAAAAAGACTTAAATGTCTTGAACACCCCCATCTTCTCCTTTACAACCAGCTCATATTAGCCCATAAAATACTTTACCACCCAGACAAAATTCCTGCATTACAAAACAATACATCCCTACTCCAGTACTAGAGTCCTATGCTCCAATAATAAACTTCTCTTTTAAGTAATTTAACCTTACAACTCTGCTGGATCTTCCCTATACTCTAATTTTATAGCCAAAATGTGGAACACTTTGCCCACTAACATAACTGCAATCTCCTCCTTAACCCTATTTAAACAAACCCTAAAATCATACTTACAAGCCAATTGGATATGTAACTGTAACTCTACAGGCTAGACCTCTGGTCACACAGGATTACCTCTCTCACCTTTTTATTAGGCATGTTATCTTCCCTTTTGCCTGAAACTTTCTCTTCTACTATTCTTGTCCTATGCCTATACCCTAGAATATTCTCTATCTCTTCTACTCCACCTTTCCCACCTGTCATCTACCTTATCAACCTAAAGTGTGTCATCCTTCTAACAGTAAAGTCTACCCCAAATTATCCCACCAGCTTTATATTTACAGGTTCAGCCTTCTAACTGAATAACTTATTTTAACTCACCTAGTTACAAATGTCTTCAGTTATTGACTACCATTATGGTTTTATGTATTATGAAAGTATCTTGCTGTGTATCTGGGTATTGATGTAAAAGGAAAATGTCTTACTTCTGTAACTGTGAAATTATAATCGATAATACTTTCATTGTATGTGGTTTATTTGTGTCCAGTCAGACTTTCCCGATAACCAAATGTAAAATAAAATAAATAAAATAAATTTATAGGGACAGATAGATACAACTATGCTGATAGCAAAACTACCCCACAACAGAGTTTACAGTCTGCGCTTCCATCTGAAAATGTTAATCAAGAAGACTCGAGCCAGTGCAAAGCAAGTTCTGGGAAAGATGGCAGCAACCATTGTACTAATTCCTCTAGCTAGCCTACATATGCAGATACTTCAGTGGTTACTTTCCATACACTGGTCAATTTTGGATTTGCCATTGTCATACAAGATTCTCATAACCATTTCTTGCAAGAAAGATCTCAAGTGGTGGATTCACTCTTCCTCAGTTTGTCATGGTCATCCCTTCATCCCTGTTCCACCCCAGGCCATGGTGACCATGAATGCTTCCCAGATAGAGTGGGGGGGCATTATCTGGGAAGACGGTCCAAGGCACTTGGCAGGAACACAAGGCTCACCTGCACATAAACATCCTAGAGATGAGAGCAGTGCTGTTGGCGTTGCAAGCATTTCCAAATGCTCTCCCTCTAGGAACAATAGCAATTCAGTCAGACAATATGTCAGTAGTCTGGTACATAAACAAACAAGGCGGAACCAGATCTTAACCCCTTTGCTGAGAAGCTTTAAGGGTTTTGCAATGGGCAATGTCTTCCAAATGTTTTCTGATTGCAGTGCGCATCCTGGGGAAATCCAATGTGATTGCAGACAAATTGAGCATGGCCATATTTTGGCCTTGAGTGGTTCCTCAATCAGTGTGTAGCAGGAAAGATTTTCTGAAAATGGGACCAGCCTTGCTGCAATCTTTTTGCTTTGTCACTGTGGGGGAGTCACCAAGGGATACACTTTTTCACGATTGGCCTCCGGGACTCCTAGATGCTTTCCCTCTGATTTCCAAGTTGTTGCAGAAAGCCAGTCTGTTGGAGAACACAATAATCGTGATTGCTACCTATTGGCATCGTCAGATATGGTTTCCCTTCCTACAGCCTCATCTTCTAGACAACCCATGGATTCTGGACCCAGCTCCAGATCTACTGACACATCTGTCGAGACTGGGTCATCCCAACCTTCAAAACCTCAGGTTGACAGCTTGGCTGCTCCAGTTCCCTTGATTGCCAGGTTTCCTCTTCTTTCCTCTCTGGTGAAACATATCTTGTTGTCCTCCCATAAAACCTCCACAAGAAGATTATGCAAGAGTAAATGGAACAGGTTTGTTATGTGGGCTAATGACAACTAAACAGACCCCCTTTTTGCTCCCATGCATTCTATCCTTGAATTTCCTGATGAAACTCTTTCATGAGGGGGCAGCTGTTTCTACTGTTAGTCCAACTAGCAGCAATCTCAAATTATCATGTGGGAGAAAATGGCTATACTATCATGTCGCACCGATTCTCTAAAGCCTTTTTGAAAGGTACAATGATGATTAGACCCCCATATAAGAACCCAACTCCTCCATGGGACCTAAATTTCATTTTAACAAACATTACATTCTCCCCTTTTGAGCCTTCATCCACATGTGATATAAAATTTCTGTGTTGGAAGACACTCTTTTTAGTTTCTATTACCTTAGCCAGAAGAGTCTCGGAACTGCAGGTCTTGTCCTCAAAGCCCCCTTACTTGTTTTTCCATAAGGAGAGTCTCTTTACACACTAACCCCTCATTTCTCCCAAAGGTTGTGTCAGAAAGTAACCTAAATCAAGCTGTTGAACTGCCAGTGTTCTTTCCAAATTACTAGAACAAAGACGAGTATACGTTGCGTCTTCCAGATGTACATAGACAATTACGTTTCTACTGCACAGAACTTTGGAATTTAGGAAATCAGATCGATTTTTTGTGTCCTACTCTGAAGCCAAAAAAGTCAGCCCGTCTCAAAGATTATATTATTTAGATGGTTCACCCTTTGTATATCCTACATTTACTCCTCTAAAAACAAACTTCTTCCTTTTCCTGTTAAAGCACAATCTACCAGATTGGTAACATCATCTGCAGCCTATCAAAGAAGGTTACCCTAGGATGATATTTGTGCTGCAGGCACATGGACAAAACCACACACTTTTATTACTCACTACAAAGTGGATTTGGCCTCCAGTAGAGCTCCCTTTGGTTCTATGGTTTTGACGAATATATTTCCATGAGCCACCCAGGAGTTGGGTTGCTTGGGACACGGTCCCATCAATGAGAATAAAGGCAAAATTCACAACAACACATAAAGAAATTATGTACTTACCATAACGTTCCTTGTGTGTTGTCCATCTCAACCTTTATTCTCACAACCCACCCTCCATACTACCTTCAGATCTCCTAGACCACCAAGTAGATACTAGTTTTTGGATCTACATAGCCTCAGAAATGCTAACTTTGACCCTTAATAAACATTAATACTGTATACCCTTTTCTTATATTAGACAGTTGTTGCTTTTCTTATGATTTCTAGTTGGGCAAACAAGATCTGAGGAAGTCAGAGAACTGCATTATGGGTAGGGAATGGAAGCCCACAAGCTTTGCTGAAGTCCTCGAGCTTTTGTAAAGCTGAGACGGATTTGACCCATCAGTGAGAATAAAGGTTGAGATGTACAGCACACATGGAACGTTATGTTAAGTACATAACTTTTTTTTTCAGACAGATAACTGGACTTCCCTGCATGGAGAAACAATTCCCAGATTTGTTTTTATTTTTTTAGTTTACTTTTTGTTTACTGGGTTTGTTCATCGGGTTTAGTCAAAAAGAGGCCTGGAGAGAAAAGCTCCAACGTATTACACACATTTTTAAAGAGACATTTAGTAATATACATTAACAGTTACACATTCATTTATTAATGAGATTATGTTCACATGAAATTAAGGCAGCCTATTGCAGTATAAAAGATTATGCGTTAGAAGATGTTGAACATTTTGCATCTGAAGGGGTATAGATTTGAGGTTGAGGTTGTCAAATAGATACTACAGCATATGATTAGTGCTAAAAACAAAGAAATGGAGATGAAGAAAGGAACTAGGAAGGGCAGAAAATGTTTGTATTATAGTTAAGAGGTGGGGTATAAAGCAAGTTCATTGATAATTATAAGTATGGCTATAATAAAGGTTATATTAGAAGTACAGTGGTGGGGGATAAGCAGTGTCATAATCTGCCTTAAGTTGTGGTTTAATACATTTTCCTGAGCGACTCTCCTGAATTCATAACAGTTTGTGCCCACAAATAGATGTCTGAGTGGACAGAAATGTCCTTGGTTAGCTAATAACATAATAGTCATATTAATGTTAACTAATATAGTAATATAGTTATAGTAATATTAGTTCATTATGTAATACAAAATTAGTTAATTTTCTTTTGTTCATAGTGTAGTACAAAAATCATTATGCAGTACAAATGCCTTTATTTGTTAGCAATCTATTCCCAACCTTGTGCTTATTAATCCTACAACGATTTTTGTATATTTAATTCTACTGGATTGTGTTACTGTTAATCTTAATTATTGTGTAATCAGCTTCTTATATCATCATGTATCTTACATTTTTAAGTTGATTATAAACCCCTGGCTGAGCCTGAAAATGGTCCACTTGGATCAATACTCTGTCTCGATCTAACAAATGCATGGACACATAAATAAACATAAAGTTTGAATAAAACAGAGAACCAAGCATGGAAAGATTGGGGAAAAAGAATAAAAATAAAGAAAAGTTGTTCAAAGCCTTCCTGCATATCAGAAGGGAATGCAGGATAGCAACTTACTCGGTAAACATTTTGCATCTAGGAAATAGACAGTTACAGTAGTCATTTTGAAATCAGTTTGGAAAAAGTATTAGAAAAAATGGTCTGGTGTCCGATACAATGATTAAATAACCTGATAAAATGCTGGAACAGCATAAATGCACCCAGTGTGGAAGAACCAAAGGAAAATAATTTCAATCAGAGTTTACATTCTTTACTAGCAACATTTGGCAAACCTTGTGAAAAAGGCCTATATATTTTGGCTAATAAAAGAAGTAATAGGTTATTATAATCTCAACCAAAGTGAAAGGGCTTTGTTAAAAGATCTTTTGGAAGACAGATCCCTCTGTATAATGAAACCAGATAAACGAGGGGATGTCTTATTTGATACCATAAATGATCCCTCTATTATGTTTTGTATGTAACAGGACACATACTTATCTGCCTGTGTCCTGTAACAAAGTCAAAAATGCATACAAAGGTATATATTTACTTTTACTGGACTGTTTGTCACAGGAAACCATTATGCCAGGCTTATTTGAATTTTTAACTATTAAGAATTCAGTTATTCCTAATTTCTGTGGTGTACCTAAGGTTCACAAAGACATTAATTAACCTCCATTTAGACCTATCATAGTAGCTCAGCAATTTAAGATGCATCCATTAACTGTGTTTATAGATGGGAAATGTTACAGATCAGTTTTCTGAAGAGCAAAACACACGAACACAGTTGAGTAAAAGCAAAACACCTTTATCAAACACAGAGCTTTCGGGATAACTCCCTTCTTCAATGATTAACACAAGGCACAATTAAAATTCAATTTAAATACACCTACAACACATCACATGACCTGCAGCCAAAGTCATATGACCAACTACATCATCATTTAAAACATTTTTACTATATATTTAACTAGTTATTTGGCAATTCAATGCTCCTAACTTACACACTTCTATATCAACTTAAGGCATATCTTATCTCAATGCCCTCCATCCACTTATTATCATCCAAAAACTTATTTTATTATATTTATAAAAATATTTAAAAAAGAGCATGTAACTTAAATACTTATATTCTTCCGTTAATGACTTTTTAAAAAAATTTTTTCATTAGTCACTTCAATTTACTATGTTGTAACCTTACTAATACAGGTTTCAGAGAGACTGCTGCATTTAGACCTGGTTCGGTGTCTGCTGACAAACGTACTATCCATTCATATTCCCTAACCTCCAGTTGATTACACACATCACCCCCTCTCAATGTTTTAGTTAGCATATCTATTACTCTGAACTTAAACAAATACCCATCTCCTTGTTCCTTTATATGCTTGTACAGAGCATTTGTTTCACATTGTCTTCTAATGTTAAATTTATGTTCAACTATACGGTCCTTAAGTCTCCTTGTCGTCATTCCAACATAGAATGACGGGCATGCAACACAAGTTGCTATGTAAATTACAAAGTTAGATGTACATGTGGCTACACCATAGAAGTTATAGAATTTATTCGTAACTGGGTGTTTAAAGGTACTATTAGACATTGAATCATCACCCTGAACTGGTGCTATGTCACTGCAACAGCTACAATTGTAGTAACATATCGTACCTCTGATCCTCCCCTCTGGTTGACTAATTGGATTATATGTAAAGTCCTTATAACATAATAAGGATTTCAATGACCTCTTGTTCCTATATGTAAAAGAGGGTGTATCCCCTACCACTGCCTTGACGTCATCCTGTGCTAACAATATTTTCCAGTATTTATTTATCACTCGCCTAACTATATAAGTCTTTCTGTTGTAAGATGTGATAAATCTTATTTTTACTTCATTCCGCTTATCATCTACACCATTAGCGATGCTATCATTATCAGGTGATAGTATGGGCCTATATAATGTCCGTCTATTGGATTCTACCATTTCCCTTGTGTTCTCTTATTAGTGTTTGTGAATATCCACTTTCTGTGAATTCCTCACATGTTTCATCCATTTGTTTTAAAAAAGCCTCTTCTGTGTTATTTAGTCTACTGACCCTTATAAGTTGGGCTTTCACTATACCCTTGAACACATGGGGAGCATGCATACTGGAGGCTTCCAGATAACGTCCGGATGAAACTTCCTTTTTATAGATTGTACTAACAAACTTATTATCATGTATTTTCAAGTTTAAATCCAAAAAATAATACTGTTGTTCGAGTATTCCAACTTAAATTTCAAAAAAGATGTTGTGTTATTTATATAACCAATAAAGTCTATTAAATCGGTGGGGGGACCCTTCCATATAAGGAAACAATCATCTACGAATCTCTGATAAAAGTGAAGGCTGTTATTCATGAATCTACCACCAGACCTGCTGAAGAAGTGGCAGTGTCTGAACCTCAAATTAAGCCATGACTATATGGCTTTAATGAATGATTACTTTCTCGACATAGAGAATGACTTGAAGAAGGAAATCATTGAGATGGAGGACGAATTATTCAACATGCCTTGCTGGAAGGAAGGCTTATCTATCCATCAATCTATGATGGATAGATTGTCAGCGTTAGATAACAGGTTGGAAAGGACGAAAAAACGTAAGCTTCTTAGAGACATTGGCGACTTTCAGTCTGGCAATATTTTTTCTTGGCCCAGAACTGACAAGGTGGCAAATACTAGGAGAATAAATACTAATCCTAGTAATAATATCAATTCCGATGCCCAAAAAACATCCGCTTTACATCTAGATACGCTAGATGATTTTGAAGCTACTAATACATCAGCTGTGAATAGTAACACGCCCCTAGTACCATCACAGCCTCACGCTGGTAACATGGTGACGACCACGCTAACAGAAGCGTCATATAGGGCTGCTACCGACAAAGATGGCGTGCGAATATCTTCAGGATCTCAGCTAACTAATATAACAACAGCAAATGAACAAATTGGAACTTTTAGGAAAACTCTTCAACCCACATATAATTTTTTTAATAAACCTTTCCAGCTCCAGCAACCGGAAAGAGTTAAGGAGCAACGGGTAACGTCTAGGTCTGTCTCGAGGGGCAGAGTAGCAACAAAGGGAACTGTGATAATGGATAATAAACGCAAACTTTCAACTGCCCCAAAACAAACGAAGCTAGCCAGAAAGTGATGGCAGGTATATTGAACTTATCTTCTTACAATATAGGAGCTGGACATTATTCTGTGTTGAGTAAAGGATTGGGGTTTATCCCAACTAGTTCTGATGATATAGTTAATGTATTAACTGACTTGAAGATGTTTCTGAGGAACCTGTCTTTGAAGTTAATTTTTGGGAGTGAAACAACATTTGAAAGGGAATGCAAGAGACATAGTACGTTCATTCCAAACAATATACCTATTCTGACTGCCTTTAATGATTTATGTGAACTAGAATTAAGGAATACATATGATGTGAATGCAAAAAATAGCAGTACTTTTAATCTTACATATACAGAAAATTTAGCTCTGAAAGAATTAAGACTGGAACCCAATATAGTCATAAAGCAAGCGGACAAAGGGGGTTCCCTAGTAATTATGGATAAAACCAAATATATAGAATCAGTTTTAAGTTTACTTAGAGATGAGGCAGCCTTTAGATCAATATCCAGTTTAGAAATAAAGAAATACATTTCTTATGTTAATATGTGTATATATGAAATCCAGTTATCTGGTGACATTACTTTGGACTTATTCCACTTTTTCACTGTGACTAGTCCTATAATACCACAACTATATGGAATTCCTAAAGTCCATAAGAATAAGGAAGATCCCCCCATGCGACCCATAGTTTCAGGTAATGGATGGGTCACAGAGCCTATCTCCTTGTGTTTGCAGAGACAATTACAACCATTGTTATCTCTTTGTACAACGGTGATTAAAGATACAACAGATTTTTTAATAAAATTGAATAAGTGGCAGTTAGACATGAAGGAGTTAATCTGGGGACAAGGTGACTTATTTATGGTTGTGTTAGATATAGCATCACTGTTTACTGTAATTCCTATTGATTATGGAATAGAATTAGTACGTGATTTCCTTACACAGAATTCGAAGTTTACCTCCAGACATTCAGACAACATCTGCATGCTGTTGGATGTAGTATTGCGAAATAATATATTTGTATTCAATGAAAAACATTACTTACAGCTGACCGGTGTGGCGATGGGTACCCCCGTAGCTAATACATATGCCAACATAGTATTATACCAATGGGAAAGGATGTATCTATATGATGGTGGTAGATTCATGAATAACAGCCTTCACTTTTATCAGAGATTCGTAGACGATTGTTTCCTTATATGGAAGGGTCCCCCCACCGATTTAATAGACTTTATTGGTTATATAAATAACACAACATCTTTTTTGAAATTTAAGATGGAATACTTGAACAACAGTATTAATTTTTTGGATTTAAACTTGAAAATACATGATAATAAGTTTGTTAGTACAATCTATAAAAAGGAATTTTCATCCGGACGTTATCTGGAATCCTCCAGTATGCATGCTCCCCATGTGTTCAAGGGTATAGTGAAAGCCCAACTTATAAGGGTCAGTAGACTAAATAACACAGAAGAGGCTTTTTTAAAACAAATGGATGAAACATGTGAGGAATTCACAGAAAGTGGATATTCACAAACACTAATAGAGAACACAAGGGAAATGGTAGAATCCAATAGACGGACATTATATAGGCCCATACTATCACCTGATAATGATAGCATCGCTAATGGTGTAGATGATAAGTGGAATGAAGTAAAAATAAGATTTATCACATCTTACAACAGAAAGACTTATATAGTTAGGCGAGTGATAAATAAATACTGGAAAATATTGTTAGCACAGGATGACGTCAAGGCAGTGGTAGGGGATACACCCTCTTTTACATATAGGAACAAGAGGTCATTGAAATCCTTATTATGTTATAAGGACTTTACATATAATCCAATTAGTCAACCAGAGGGGAGGACCAGAGGTACGATATGTTGCTACAATTGTAGCTGTTGCAGTGACATAGCACCAGTTCAGGGTGATGATTCAATGTCTAATAGTACCTTTAAACACCCAGTTACGAATAAATTCTATAACTTCTATGGTGTAGCCACATGTACATCTAACTTTGTAATTTACATAGCAACTTGTGTTGCATGCCCGTCATTCTATGTTGGAATGACGACAAGGAGACTTAAGGACCGTATAGTTGAACATAAATCTAACATTAGAAGACAATGTGAAACAAATGCTCTGTACAAGCATATAAAGGAACAAGGAGATGGGCATTTGTTTAAGTTCAGAGTAATAGATATGCTAACTAAAACATTGAGAGGGGGTGATATGTGTAATCAACTGGAGGTTAGGGAATATGAATGGATAGTACGTTTGTCAGCAGACACTGAACCAGGTCTAAATGCAGCAGTCTCTCTGAAACCTGTATTAGTAAGGTTACAACATAGTAAATTGAAGTGACTAATGAAAAAATTTTTTTAAAAAGTCATTAACGGAAGAATATAAGTATTTAAGTTACATGCTCTTTTTTAAATATTTTTATAAATATAATAAAATAAGTTTTTGGATGATAATAAGTGGATGGAGGGCATTGAGATAAGATATGCCTTAAGTTGATATAGAAGTGTATAAGTTAGGAGCATTGAATTGCCAAATAACTAGTTAAATATATAGTAAAAATGTTTTAAATGATGATGTAGTTGGTCATATGACTTTGGCTGCAGGTCATGTGATGTGTTGTAGGTGTATTTAAATTGAATTTTAATTGTGCCTTGTGTTAATCATTGAAGAAGGGAGTTATCCCGAAAGCGCTGTGTTTGATAAAGGTGTTTTGCTTTTACTCAACTGTGTTCGTGTGTTTTGCTCTTCAGTAACTTTGGCAGCAGTGATTTTCGTTGGTGTACCTGTGCTGAATAGTTGGGTCACATCTAAGCCTTTCCTTGCAGCCTGAATGGAAACTTCAAATCATTTGAAAGGGTGGTTTGAAAGGGAAGTGAACCCACTCCTGCAAGTTTCTACCGAGACATTAACTGTGACTGAAAAAGCACCAAATACACCAGTGGTGAACTTTCAGGAATATGAACGCCTGTTATACAACTTAGGAAGGAAAATGGGGGCTTATAAACGTATGCAGTGGCAGCGTTTTAGCTTCGCAGCTTACCTAGAGAAGGGGGTCGTCCCTCGAGGTTTAAGGGTCTTGAAGATGCCCTCTTATGGTAACACCTACCCAGACCTGCTGAAAAAGTGGCAGTGTCTGAACCTCAAATTAAGCCAAGACTATGTGGCTTTAATGAATGATTACTTTCTCGACATAGAGAATGACTTGAAGAAGGAAATTATTGAGATGGAGGACGAATTATTCAACATGCCTTGCTGGAAGGAAGGCTTATCTATCCATCAATCTATGATGGATAGATTGTCAGCGTTAGATAACAGGTTGGAAACGACGAAAAAACATAAGCTTCTTAGAGACATTGGCGACTTTCAGTCTGGCACTATCTTTTCTTGGCCCAGAACAGACAAGGTGGCAAATACTAGGAGAATAAATACTAATCCTAGTAATAATATCAATTCCGATGCCTGAAAAACATCCGCTTTCCATCTAGATACGCTAGATGATTTTGAAGCTACTAACACATCAGCCGTGAATAGTAACACGCCCCTAGTACCATCACAGCCTCACGCTGGTAACGTGGTGACGACCATGCTAACAGAAGCGTCATATAGGGCTGCTACCGACAAAGATGGCGTGCGAATATCTTCAGGATCCCCGCTCACTAATATAACAACAGCAAATGAACAAATTGGAACTTTTAGGAAAACTCTTCAACCCACATATAATTTTTTTAATAAACCTTTCCAGCTCCAGCAACCGGAAAGAGTTAAGGAGCAACGGGTAACGTCTAGGTCTGTCTCGAGGGGCAGAGTAGCAACGAAGGGAACTGTGATAATGGATAATAAACACAAACTTTCAACTTCCCCAAAACAAACGAAGCTAGCCAGAAAGTGATGGCAGGTATATTGAACTTATCTTCTTACAATATAGGAGCTGGACATTATTCTGTGTTGAGTAAAGGATTGGGGTTTATCCCAACTAGTTCTGATGATATAGTTAATGTATTAACTGACTTGAAGATGTTTGTGAGGAACCTGTCTTTGAAGTTAATTTTTGGGAGTGAAACAACATTTGAAAGGGAATGCAAGAGACGTAGTACGTTCATTCCAAACAATATACCTATTCTGACTGCCTTTAATGATTTATGTGAACTAGAATTAAGGAATACATATGATGTGAAAGCAAAAAATAGCAGTACTTTTAATCTTACATATACAGAAAATTTAGCTCTGAAAGAATTAAGACTGGAACCCAATATAGTCATAAAGCAAGCGGACAAAGGGGGTTCCCTAGTAATTATGGATAAAACCAAATATATAGAATCAGTTTTAAGTTTACTTAGAGATGAGGCAGCCTTTAGATCAATATCCAGTTTAGAAATAAAGAAATATATTTCTTATGTTAATATGTGTATATATGAAATCCAGTTATCTGGTGACATTACTTTGGACTTATTCCACTTTTTTCACTGTGACTAGTCCTATAATACCACAACTATATGGAATTCCTAAAGTCCATAAGAATAAGGAAGATCCCCCCATGCGACCCATCATTTTAGGTAATGGATGGGTCACAGAGCCTATCTCCTTGTATTTGCAGAGACAATTACAACCATTGTTATCTCTTTGTACAACGGTGATTAAAGATACAACAGATTTTTTAATAAAATTGAATAAGTGGCAGTTAGACATGAAGGAGTTAATCTGGGGACAAGGTGACTTATTTATGGTTGTGTTAGATATAGCATCACTGTTTACTGTAATTCCTATTGATTATGGAATAGAATTAGTACGTGATTTCCTTACACAGAATTCGAAGTTTACCTCCAGACATTCTGACAACATCTGCATGCTGTTGGATGTAGTATTGCGAAATAATATATTTGTATTCAATGAAAAACATTACTTACAGCTGACCGGTGTGGCGATGGGTACCCCGTAGCTAATACATATGCCAACATAGTATTATACCAATGGGAAAGGATGTATCTATATGATGGTGGTAGATTCATGAATAACAGCCTTCACTTTTATCAGAGATTTGTAGACGATTGTTTCCTTATATGGAAGAGTCCTCCCACCGATTTAATAGACTTTATTGGTTATATAAATAACACAACATCTTTTTTGAAATTTAAGATGGAATACTCGAACAACAGTATTAATTTTTTGGATTTAAACTTGAAAATACATGATAATAAGTTTGTTAGTACAATCTATAAAAAGGAAGTTTCATCCGGACGTTATCTGGAAGCCTCCAGTATGCATGCTCCCCATGTGTTCAAGGGTATAGTGAAAGCCCAACTTATAAGGGTCAGTAGACTAAATAACACAGAAGAGGCTTTTTTAAAACAAATGGATGAAACATGTGAGGAATTCACAGAAAGTGGATATTCACAAACACTAATAGAGAACACAAGGGAAATGGTAGAATCCAATAGACGGACATTATATAGGCCCATACTAACACCTGATAATGATAGCATCGCTAATGGTGTAGATGATAAGCGGAATGAAGTAAAAATAAGATTTATCACATCTTACAACAGAAAGACTTATATAGTTAGGCGAGTGATAAATAAATACTGGAAAATATTGTTAGCACAGGATGACGTCAAGGCAGTGGTAGGATACACCCTCTTTTACATATAGGAACAAGAGGTCATTGAAATCCTTATTATGTTATAAGGACTTTACATATAATCCAATTAGTCAACCAGAGGGGAGGACCAGAGGTACGATATGTTACTACAATTGTAGCTGTTGCAGTGACATAGCACCAGTTCAGGGTGATGATTCAATGTCTAATAGTACCTTTAAACACCCAGTTACGAATAAATTCTATAACTTCTATGGTGTAGCCACATGTACATCTAACTTTGTAATTTACATAGCAACTTGTGTTGCATGCCCTTCATTCTATGTTGGAATGACGACAAGGAGACTTAAGGACCGTATAGTTGAACATAAATCTAACATTAGAAGACAATGTGAAACAAATGCTCTGTACAAGCATATAAAGGAACAAGGAGATGGGCATTTGTTTAAGTTCAGAGTAATAGATATGCTAACTAAAACATTGAGAGGGGGTGATATGTGTAATCAACTGGAGGTTAGGGAATATGAATGGATAGTACGTTTGTCAGCAGACACCGAACCAGGTCTAAATGCAGCAGTCTCTCTGAAACCTGTATTAGTAAGGTTACAACATAGTAAATTGAAGTGACTAATGAAAATTTTTTTTTTAAAAAGTCATTAACGGAAGAATATAAGTATTTAAGTTACATGCTCTTTTTTAAATATTTTTATAAATATAATAAAATAAGTTTTTGGATGATAATAAGTGGATGGAGGGCATTGAGATAAGATATGCCTTAAGTTGATATAGAAGTGTATAAGTTAGGAGCATTGAATTGCCAAATAACTAGTTAAATATATAGTAAAAATGTTTTAAATGATGATGTAGTTGGTCATATGACTTTGGCTGCAGGTCATGTGATGTGTTGTAGGTGTATTTAAATTGAATTTTAATTGTGCCTTGTGTTAATCATTGAAGAAGGGAGTTATCCCGAAAGCTGTGTGTTTGATAAAGGTGTTTTGCTTTTACTCAACTGTGTTCGTGTGCTCTTCAGTAACTTTGGCAACAGATCAGTTTTCTCACATCTTAAGGGACTCTCTGGATTTTTTGAGTAAGATTAAGAATGAGTTATGGGAACCTGGCTTATTTTTCCTTAACAGTTGATGTAATGGATTTATTTACCTGCATCCTTCAAATTGAAGGAGAATATTTCAGCAAGAATTGTTGAACATACATGTTCTTACTTCAAATGAGAAAATGTGTTAGCGTCATTCATGAATGTAATTTTAAAAAGTAATTTTATTTTGGGGGAGAGATTTGGGTGCGGCATGTGCCCCGGTATACACCAATTTGGTTATGGTAGGATGGGAAAGAGAATAAGTAATTACTTTTCAATATTACCAATATTGGAAGTTATATCTGAGATATGTTGATAATATTTTTGTTTTATGCAATGGCCCTGAAGAAGAATTTCAAGCATTCATAGATCATATTAACCAGACCACCTTTTTCTTAAAATTTAAATCAGCAGTTTTTAAGGATCAAATTATTTTTTTGGTTACCTTAGTTTACAAGGCTGAACAAGGTTTTGTGCCTACTATTTATAGAAAGCCTACATTTTGTAATGTATAACCACTACAAAAGCTTCCACCCTAACATATAATAGAGGCTTAGTAAAGGGACAATTTTTCAGGTTAGCAAAAATGATTACTAATGAGGATGTTTTAATTAAGGAATTTAATGTTCTTTCTCAAATGTTTCTCGATAGAGGTTACCCCAAAGATATGATTAAAAAAGTTCAGGAGGATATTTTAACTATATGAGGCAATAGATAACAAACCTTTGTTAGGTATTGCCCTGGATACAAGTGATCTAGTTACTATGACTAATGTAGCTGAGGACAGAGTAGGGCTTTATCACAGTTATTGTACTTTGATAAAGCATTGGTTTTACAATACATATTGAGTGCCAAAACTGTCAAGTCGATTATCAGAAATAATTGGAACATTTTTAAAATGAGTGATTTCTTTAAATTGGTGGGAACGCAACCTAGTTTTGTTTCCAAGATGGCTAAAAAATTGAAAAGAACTTATGAGATAGCTGAGAAGTACACTAATGTACCTGTACAGGGCACTACGAAATGTGGTTCTGTAACCAGTGTAGGTATACATTAGAGGTATCTTTAGAGAAAGGTGTTTATACATTGGACAATGAACAAGTAAAAAGCTACTTAATTGTGCTAGCACACAAGTGGTTTAATAAACCATTTGCCATACATGCTGTGCCTTCCATGTAGGTAAAACCAATAGAATGTTAAGGAAACATATGTACGATCATTGTTATGACATCAGGAAAGCTAATACACACTGAGTAGAGTGGATGAGAGGTGTTGACTCCATCTCTTAGCTGAGATATATAAGTATCCTGTTTTTTTTTTCCGATTATTTATTCAGTTTATTGTTCCTAGCAATTTATATATAGCACTTTTATTGTAATCTGCACGGGTAACTGATTTGTTTGCAGTTAAAAGCATTCTGTATCTTTACAAATCTTAATCTGTTTAAAAACTTTCATTTTGTGGCTTTCTGTAGTGCTATGTAGGCTAATAGCTTTAGTGTCTCCACCCACCCTCCCTGTTGGTGTCTTGCTGTTATACTTGGTGGCTCTGCAGTTGCCCGCCCCTACTGTAAATCTGATCAGAGACACTCCTCCCAGTCTAGTGTCATTAGCTCATTCTACCTAATACAGAGAGAACATTTGATAAGGCCTTCTGTTTCTCCTTTTTCCCTTTCAAAAAAAAAAACAAAAAAAAAATTTTTGCCTGAATTTCCTTATGTTCTGACTGTGCTTCTCAAACATTTTGGAAATATAGAGTATATTTTAGAGCATTTATTATAACTGTAATTGCCTTAATATTGCTACAACTCAAGTGCTCTGGGTTGCACTGCATCTGAAGTGTTTGTGTGTTTTAGCTGCTTTTCTGTATATATAGACTTCTCTGTATATGTAGACTAGCTAGTTATTCTGCTGTGTTACTGCCTCTTAAATTGTTTTTCAGTTGTGCACTTGCTTTGCTTCATTTAAAAAGTTTTAAATTGCTAATTTTGTAGAGTTTTAATTGCAGTTACTGTTTAGGACTACACACTCAAGTGTGTTAGCCTTTTCTGTGTTTATTTACTGTATTATTGCATTGTTTAGCCTGTTTCAACAAAAAAAAATACTATCTTGTTTGCTCGTTTCCCACCTTTTCTAGCCAGTCCATATCCCAAGCTTTGCTTGTCTCAGGACTTTATTTTCTGTGCTCAGAACTATCCAGACCTTGCTGTGGTAGAGGGAAGTCCTACTGCTTACCAGTGGGACTGGTGAGTATTGTACTGCCTATCTTATGCTAGAGGAGTGGTTTCCAGCTCTGAAACTGTAATTTTATTAGCCTTTTGGGGCTGATTTCTATCCCTTTCAACTTTTTTGCTTAAAAACGTGTGTGTTTGCACATTTTTCACATCGTGCAGCACTACGAGGCTACAGTTGAACTATTCCAGGTGCCAGAAAGTCTGCTCTTCAAATTTTCCCTTAAAACTAGCTGGTTTCCCAGTAGTAGCACTAAAATCAGAACCTCTGTGACTAGCACTTGCTCTAGAACCTGCTGGAAAGCACTAGGAAGCCTGAAACTGATAGAAGCACTCAGCTCTCATCATCAATAAGGAGAAATTAATCATAGGCACTAAACAGCTTATAATTGCAAAGTACCTTGCAAAGGTAAGGGAAAACAGCTCTTAAACTTTACAAAAAAGCACCTAAACAAGTATGTCCAAGGGGTTTCCGGTGATTTCTCCTGTCCACCTGGTGAATCTGGGCATACTGGGGCAAAGTGGCAACTGCCTCATGTACACAGACAATACTCTCCTCCTACCACCCAACACTACAACCTGCGAGAGATGCACCTACATAGCCAAACTGGAAGCAAAGCTCTCTCCAGTCTTGATTGTGCTAGACAGTCAAGAGGAGAAGGCTAACACCTGCATTACACCTCTAGCAACTCATAGCTCTTCAAAACCCACATCAACACCCACACATAGCAACACTAAACCCACATATGCGGAAGCCCTTAACATTTAACCTACCCACGCAACAAGGACCTCCGAAGTCAAAACACAAACAAACACCAGTCACAACCAAAGTGACACATAGCTCACAACACCAGTGTGCCACCCAACAACAACCCCTAAGGCAAGACAATGTACCCAACACTTTAGTCATAGGTGACTCTATAGTCAGGCACACTGATGTCCCACTCACTAGGCAGAACAAGGAGAAAATTACAGTCAGCTGCCTGTCGGGTGTCAGGATCCACCACATAACGCATGCTCTCAAGTCACTGCACAACAAGTACAAATACGACTCTGTCATTGTCCATGCTGGAGTGAATGACTTGAGACGTACCTCCCTGGACTACATGAAAAGAGACATGGAAGAGCTCTTGGATCATGTGACCCAGGCAGATATGACCCTAACCCTGAGTAGCATCCTGCCTTTGCCCAGAATGATATCACAGTATAAGGACAAAATGATTGACTTCAACAATTGGCTAAGCTTCTGGTGTCATTCAAAGGGGATCCAGTATTTGTCTGCCTGGGAAGACATGATCGACAAACCACGATGCTTTGCCAGAGATTGTCTGCACCTGTCACCCCTGGGATTCAGGTTACTGGCTAAAGCTCTTGCCACCCCTATAGTGCCTTTTTTAGGCAAGGTTCAAAGGATAAAACCACCACCATAACAGATACAAGCATGCAAAATCTGAAGGTAATGCTACTCAATGCTAGACGTCTAAACCTCAAAATGCACTCTCTCGAGGCACTCCTAAAAATGGAGAACATCGATATCTGTGCAGTGACTGAGACCTGGTTCAAGGCTCCAGAGAGCACTCCAGCAATACCAGGCTACAATTCTTACCACACTTTTCGGCCACAAAACCAAGACTGAAACGCTAAAGGTGGAGGAATGTCCATATTCACCAAGGATATTCACACCTCCAGGCTAACTGCCCAACACAATGCATCTGAAATTCTCCAGGTGCAATTAACACTAGGTAAGACTGCAATCTAAAATTGTAGCTTGCTACAGATCCCCCACCATACTCCAAGATTCTCACTACACCTTCCTAAACATACTGGAAAATATTAAGATACAACCAAACACCCTAATACTGGGTGATTTCAACTACCCTGCCATTAACTGGGAAAACTACTCGGGTACCAACTCCTTTTCCCAATGGTTCTTGGAATTCATAAATTCCAATGCCCTGGATCAACTAATCCATTGTCCCACCAGGGGCTCCAATATCCTAGATCTGGTCATTACCAACAAGGGAGATAGATGCTCCACACCAGTGGTCACCCCCTCATTGGTCAGGTCTGACCATAAGCAAATCACCCTTGACATCCACATCCCACCCCCACCCCCCAATAAGGAAACCTCCTTAAAAAACTTCTCCAAAGCCAACTTCATACTACTGAAGTCAGAAGTGACAAACTTCACAACACCCACGCAGACGGGAACTGGAAGTTCGACTGCAGAATCCTACACTAAGGCACTGTACGAACACATCCACTCATGCATGAACCGTGCCATCCCAAATAGAACCAAGATTCTCTTCTCCAAAAAAAAGGAAGCCAATCTAGTGGTCCCCTGCTATAAACAAACTATACAACAGAAGGAAGAAACTGTTGCAGAAAGGAGGAAAATCCCAGGATGCAAAAAACTCCCTCACCAGCCTCAGTAAGTAGCTGAGATCCCTCATAAAATCCTAAAAAGCTAGTTACGAAAATAAAATTGCAAAAGATTCCAAAGACAGCCACAAGGCATTCTATAGTTATGTCAAGAATGTAAATGGCAATGCTCAGATCTGCTCTGAGCTACAACAGAATGGCATTAAATATACTGATCCCAAGGATATTGCCAATATCCTGGCAGATCGATTTAGTGACAACTTCACCCCCCTCTCACCCCCTAAAGGGCCCATCTCAATACCAAAAGATTGCCAAATTCCAATAATCATAGCCACACAGGTAGAAACAGCACTCTCAAAAGCCAATGGGACCAGATGACATCACAGGGTGCGTACTACATGAACTACAAAATGAACTGGCACCCCACCTAAGTTTCATGTTTATTCATAGCCTCACCTCAGGCTTCGTGCCCACTGAGTGGCGCACAGCTACAGTTATCCCGCTTCACAAGGGAGGATCGACCTTGGATCCCGGGAACTAGCTTCCCATCAGTCTGACAAGCCTGATCTGCAAGGGCATGGAATGCATGATCATGGAACTTATAAACAAAGACATTGGCAACCTTCAAACACTGGACCCCACCCAGTTTGGGTTTATGAAGGGCCGATCTTGTCTCCTGAATCTGATTGACTTCTTCGAATCGATCTCCAGAGCTGTGGATGAGGGTAAGGTGGTCCACATAGCCTATCTGGACCTCGCCAAGGCCTTCGACACCATCCCCCACTCTGGAATCATAGATAAACTTACTAAGTTGGGCATAAATCCCTACGTCACTCGATGGGTTGCCAACTGGCTTACTGACAGAACCCAGACTGTAAAAGTAGCCAACTCCAAATCCAGCTCCAGACAAGTGACAAGTGGAGTACCTCAGGGTTTGGTCCTGGGACCACTCTTGTTTGGCATCTACTTCTCTGAAGTACAGGCCAACACTAAGGGACTCTGGCTAACAAAGTTTGCAGATGACTGCAAACTGGGAGCCATTATTGAATCCCCAAATGATGTGGATATTCTACAAAAGGGCCTTACAGAAACAGATGCCTGGTGCCAGAGCCATGGGCTCAAGCTTAATGCCAAGAAATGTGTAGTTATCCCCTTTGGAAAAAAACATGTACCCATGAACTACCACATAGGTGGCAGGACACTGAACATCGAAAGTGTGATGAGAGACTTAGGGACACAAGTGGACAGTGGTCTCACTTTCGATAACCACTTCGCTACAACAGTCAGGAAATCCTTCTATGTGGCACACCACATTACTAAGGGCTTTTCATCCAGAAAAAAGGAGGTCATTGTCCCACTGTACTCATCCCTCATTAGACCCATTATAGAGTATAATGCCCCATTTGGTATGTACCTCACAAGACATCTGCAACAGCTGGAAAGGCCACAGTAATACCTCACTAAAAAAATCACAGGCCTAAAGTAGATGCCATATGCTGACCGTCTAAAAAAAAAACTCCAGCTATACTCTGTGGCATATCGTCTACTCAGAGGCGATCTCTGCTTAAAATACAAGGCCATGTCAAACCCTGAGCTGTTGGACATGCTCCACGTAAAGAAATCCCAATCCCTCAGAGCCACACGCTCCAGGGATCTAAACCTTATCATCACAATGAACAAAACATGCTGGAGGGATAGGTTCCTGACCCAGAAACTCCCCATACTCTGGAATACACTGCCCATACATGTCAAGCAGAGCGCCTTATTGGCCCTCTTCAAAAGGAACCTTGATGATTGGATGGGAGATAGGAAATTCACCCCGGGGATCATGTGAGTTGCCCTACTAGACAGGGGCCCAGAGAAGTAAATATTGTGTGAAGAAATTTCCAGGGAATTGTTATGGCTAGGCCTGCATAGGCCTTAGGGCCGATAGCCTAGTACCAACCTATGAACCTAATAACAACAATGCCCTTTACAAACATCATATTTCATGTGACTGGAGCCTGCAAAACTTCCCTGGAATATAAGGAGCTTTTTCTAGCATCTTAAGTTAAATTCGGGTACAGAACCAGATTTAAGTGAAAATATATCTGTACTTCCTATATTAAAATTAGGAGCAGCCAAATTATAAACTAGGTTACTTGAGATTGTTTCACCAATACATTTAAGTATTTTTAAAAAAAATGTAATTTATATTGAATTTTTGTAATGACATTTGTATTTAAATGTTTCTAATTTTTGTAATATGTAGTTAAAAAAATACTTAGATAACAGGATTTATTGTATTCACTTTTAGTCATGTATCTTTGTTGAAAAGTTTATATATATATATATATATATATATATATATATATATATATATATATATATATATGGGTCTATATGACTTGGTCGACAGTTCATTTGATTGACACTCATTTGGTCGACAGTTCATTTGGTCGACAGGCATTTTAGGTGGGCTTCCCACACCCAGTGTGGGGGGCTGTGCCCCCCCCAACTATATATATCAACTCCAGGGTTGCACAACATTGGGGAAGGGAGCAAATCTGCTTGTCGACCAAATGAACTGTCGACCAAATGAGTGTCAATCAAATGAACTGTCGACCAAGTCATATAGACCCATATATATATATATATATATATATATATATATATATATGTGTGTGTGTGTGTGTGTGTGTGTGTGCTTGCAAAGTGGTAGTCAGTAGTATTTAAGACATTTTAGGATACTTTATAAAATATATCTGAAGTATTTTAAAATATATCAGAAATGGAGTGTGTTTATGTATTTTTAAATATATTTTTTGTGTGGGGGGGTTGTGATCATGTGACCTCATGATATGAATTGATTGGTCGTTTCTAGTGAGTTTTTGTTCTGATCAAGTTTAACAGTTTAGAAGGACAAAAGCAACTGTGGAATGATTTTGTTCATCTTTATTTTGGTTCTTTGAGTTTAATAAATCTCACAGCTAGTAGGTATATAGTAAACAAGTGTGCGATGTCACCTGAAAGAGGGAGTTCCCTTTTGGTTCTTCCACACTGAGTGTGTTTACACTGTTCCAGTATTTTATCAGGTTAAAAGTATTAGAAAGACAAATTGTATCACAAGAGGACTTCCAAGATGGCTGCACACTGATCAGCAGGTTGACTACAGCTCTCCCAGTGTGAAAACTGAAACTGAAAAACATGCCAGTAAATCTATCAGAATGGGCAAAATGCAGTTAATGGCTAGTAATTACACTGCCTAGTGGACAGCAAAGAAGAAATATGGAGATCAACTCAAAAAAAAAGAACAAAATTCTTGCTGGGAAGAATCTTGCAGATGTTTAGCAAAAAGCATTTCAAGTTTCGGCTTTGGTTTTTGCCTTCCTGCAATTTAGCAGAAAAATAAATCAGATACACTCAAATGTGTTTAAATAAGTGAAATGCTGAAGTAATAGATGCATGTCAAATATCATAAAGCTTGAAAAATACAAGAATATTTAAGTAGCTGTTCTGGTGAGCTGATAAAACTGGAAAAATCAGTGTGTGAAATGATGAAAAGGCTGAACATGAAGCTTCTCAAAAAGAGACATTTCAAAAAATAGAGTTAGAAGTCACATCACATGGAGAAATCCTAAATTTTTGTTGTACCAGAGAAACTGAAATTAAAGGACTGCATTTATTTTATGAAGAGTCAAATCAACTGGACGGGTGTTTCAAGGCAGGATTTGTAACTGAGAGGGAACACAATCTGTATGCTCTAAATCTGGTAATAAGTAGGCAAGCCAATACTTATATTAGTGTAATCATACCAGTAGAAACAGTTGCTCCTGATAAAGTTGTGGAAAAGGGAAAAGCATTAACAGTAAGACAGCTGTGTTTGTGGAAATTATTATTCACTACACACCAGGTAGAAGAGAAGCAAGTTTATCTCAGGAGTCAGTGAATGATGAGAGACTTATAGGATCACAGGAGGTTACTAGGCTAATTACCCTTATTTCCACAATCATCACCTATCACCCCTGGCCAAGAGGGACATAAGTGTGGGGTGAATTTGTGGTTACGCATGTAATCATCCAGATTGCGTTTGAAGAGGGCCAATGACATGCTCTGCTTGACACGAAGCAGGAGTTTGTTCCAAAGGTGTGGTAACCTCTGGGAGACAAATCTGTCCCTCCAGCAGGTTCTATTAATGTCACATACCAGGTGAAGGCCTTTAGAGGTAGTAACCCATGTTCCATTTGACTTCTGAATGTGTAGCATTTCCAATAAAGCAGGGTCAAAGATTGCCTTTTATGCAAGGCAGAGATCACCTCTGAGTAGTCTGTATGAAACAGAATAAAGTGACAGTGATTTCAGATTCTCATAGGTGGGATGCTGAAAACCTTGAATTTTCCATGAGAGGAACCTTTGTGGTATCTCAAAATGCTGCAGGTGCTTGGAAAGGTACATACCAAAAGAGGCATTGCACTCAATTATTAGCCTGACAAGGGAAGAGTTCAGGGAGGTTATAACTTCTTTTTTTCTGGAGGCAATGTCTTTACTTATCAGATGAGCAGTATAGAATGCCCTTCTTACCACTGTGGAGACATGGTGATGAAAGGTAAGGTTGCTGTCAACCTGTGTGCCCAGGTCTGTCAAGACTGAGTGCGTACTTAGGGTGTTATTGATGTGGTAGTTAGCAGGAACATCACTCTTACTGAAAGGGATGATAATACAATTTTTTGCATTGAGTTTAAGGCCATGAATTTGGCACCAGTAATTTGTTTAAGACCCTCCTGTAGGATGTTGACATCATTTGGAGATTCTGTGACCGCTTCCAGTTTGCAGTCATCAGCAAACTTTGACAGCCACAGACCTTTAGTTTTAGCTTGCACTTCGTAGAAATAGATTCCAAACAGTAGAGGTCCCAGGACTGATCCCTGTGGAACACCACTGGTTACAGGTCTGCTGTTGGAGGTGGATTTCCCTATTTTGACTATATGGGTTCTATCAGTGAGCCAGTTAGTGACTCATCTATTGGTGTACAGGTTGATACCTAGCTGGGTGAGTTTGTCAATTATGCCTGCTTGAGGGATAGTGTCAAAAGCCTTGGCTAAGTCCAGGTAGGCTGTATGCACAGATTTCCCCACATCAAGAGAATTTGTGACTGTTTCAGTGAAGTCCACCCGATTTAACATGTATGATCTCTGTTTGACAAATCCAAATTGAGTAGGGTCAAGTGTTTGGAGGTCACCAGTGTCTTTGTTGATTAGGTCCATGATGATTCTGTCCATGGCCTTGCAGATAAGGCTAGCCAGGCTATTAGGTCTATAGTTCCTGGGGTCAGTGGAAACACCACCTTTTTACAAAGGGATAAAAGCCAGTGCTTAGACTATGATTAAACAGAGTACTTAATGGCGTTGCTAATTCATGTTTGAGTCCATGAAGGATGCAGCCCGGGATGTTATCAAGTCCCATGTATGCTGCAATTTTGAACTTAGAGAAGGGCATTCACTTCCTGCTCTTTAGAGAAACATAGTACAGGACAGGTGGTATAGATGTCTTGGGGAAAGTGAGTTAAGTTTTCACAGAACCTGTCGGGTAACAGGTTAACAATGTCCACAGGCTTGGTATATGTGGTATCAATAACTACCAGTTTGGCACATATCTGAGCCTTTCCTTTTGTGTTACGGATGTAACTGAAGAATGCCTTATGGTTGTCCTTAGTTGAGGAAGCTAATTTGGATTCATAGTTAGCTTTGGAAGACTTCACAAGGAGTCTTATTTGCTTGTTTAAGAGAGGAAGGAGTGCTGCCAGTTTGGGGCTGAATTCCACTTACTCCTAGACAACAATTTCTTCCTCTTATTGTAAAGCCTGTTAATGGCAGTTGTCCAGACAGGTTTGCTCTTCCTTGAGTAGCTTGTTTTGGTCCTACAGGTACAGCTGAGTCAGTGCAGTTGTTTAGGTGTTTGTATAAAGCATTTGTGTAGAACTCTGCATAGTTGCCAGTTCCATTTGAGGGAGGAGGTTCAGTGAAGCTATTTATGCCATCTCGTAAGTGGTTATAATTTGCTTTGGAGAAGTTTTTAGTTTAGTTTGTGCTACGGAGGGGAGGGTTCAGATGTGATAGCAACTTTGAATGAGACTGATTTATGGTCAGATCTCACCAGGGAAGACCTCACAACTGGGGTGTTACAGTGGTCCCCCATATTGATAAGCATCAGAAACTTGGCACCCCTTGTAGGGGTGTCAACTAGTTAGTCCATGGCATTTGAGTTAATGAAGTTGAGGAACCTTTGGGCAAGTGAGTTTCCTCTTGAGTAATTTCCCCAGTCAGTGGATGGGTAGTTAGTCATCCAGAAGCATGGTGTTTGGATGTATCTTGATAGACTCAAGTAGATCCAAATAGGCAGAGTGGGTGTCGTGATTCATGCAGCAGGTCTTGTAGCTGGCAGTGACTTGAGTAGGAATCCTACCAATAGTTAGTTGCACCTGAAGTATCTCCAGGGAATCATGCTGTCCAACTAATCTGGAGGTGTATTTATCTTTAATGAGTAATTGATACACCGCCTACTTTAGTTTTCACACCTTTAGTTTGTGGTCTGAATGTGTGGAAGGAGGTATAGCCCGATAAGGTTGGGGTGCTCTCCACAGCATTGAACCAGGTCTGCGTGACTCCACAAATGTATGTGTCTTCCAAGGTGAGGACTGCTTCCTGTTTCATGTTAAGACTCATAACGTTTAGCAGCAAAAACCTGAAGTTGTTATTGCATCGGGAATTTTGTCCTTGAGACACTGCCTGAAAGGGCACTATGGGGGTGGCAAGAGCCTTGGCCAGTAGCCGAAATCCCAGGGGTGACAGATGAACACCGTCTCTGGCAAAGAATCAAGGTCTGTCGATCATGTCATCCCAGACTGATGGATATCCCCTTGAAATGACATCAAATTCAAGCTGCTATATACAACATTCTACAGAATATTTTTCTAGATGATCAAATCCATTTTTGAGTGGAGATCAAGTTGTAGAGCAGTGTGTGTGCTGTATCTTTTAGAAGCATTTCCAAGTGTGGCACGTGCATATAAATAGGGAGCACATGCAGGCAGCAGTGCCATTTTGAGAGAGCAGCCAGAGTGTGAACATGTACGAATGTGGAAGTCAGTCTGTTTATACGTTTATCTAAATTTAAGCTAGTAAGCCTCAATCCTGATGTGTTTGTGTATAATAAAGCTACTTGAACAGAACCCACAACTGTTTGTCTGTTTTATCCTGACCAGAAGAGTGACACAAGCTAAAGAGGAAATAATAAAGTTTACCCAACAAAGAGAATCAGGATACCTTGCTTCTCATTTTTCTGACAAAGACAGAACCCATAGAGTTTGCCAGTGAAACTGTTTTCATTGTTTCAAAGGAAAATGCTTGAGTTACAGAAAAAAAAAAACACAGGAGCTGACTAGAAACATCAGTGCTACCTTGAATTTGAATCAGTGACTGGTATTGGGAGGCGAAGGGGATCAGGGAGAAGACCAGCAACATTGTGAAATTAGTGAATAAGTGAGAGTCTATAAAATATCAGTCTCATTAGATATAGGAATACAGATGTGGAATGTGGCTTTACAAGAAGTTGCTGAGAAAGACTGGAATCTTTTTGACTGCGTTAAACTGATGAGTGAACTGTAAAGCATATACACCAGTTTATATTTAATGTTTAGTATGACACTGAATCAGTATCTGTAAGTACGTCTATTTTATTAATATTTGCATACAAGCTTGTGATGTGAATAGCATGTTATATTCCCCAGTTTTTGTATAGTGTCTGGTCAGGGGTATTTTAAATGTGAGATTGGACATCTTGCTAGTATCTGCTGTATATGTTAGAGATATTAAAGCAAGAAATTTTTTCTCAGCTGTAAAGTATCCAGGCTTTACAATGTAAGAAGGTAAGAAAGGATGTACAGAAACAAGTTAAAGTTAATATAATGTAATACTGAGCTGTTGGATCAGAAGTTCTTCATCTTGGCCGTGGCTAGGTTTTTGGAAAATGTATGTATTTTATATATTTCTTAACTGTTATTGTCCTTTTGTTAGCTATAGTTGTTTTATATAGATAGTTTTTCTTTCTGGTGTTGTGTATGTTTACACGATACATTACCGGATAGCCAAATTATGGAACACCCTCCCCCCACAAAAACCTCTCTACGATCATGCACCCACTTCAAAACTTTAAGGGCACCTAAAAACATGCTGGCTATGCCCTTGTAACTCTCCCCTCAAACTTCTCCCACTCCATCTACCCTCTACCTCTCTTCCACCCCACAAACTACCTTTGATTACAGCAAGCTCTGATACTTCCATGCCTATATACTTATTATATGGCAGCAACTTCTTATTGTAACAATTGTTAATATCTGCTATGACTTCGTGGATAGAACTGATGCTAGTTATCTACTGAATGTACTATATTCTTCTTCTGTAACTATGTAATATTTTAATTGCTAGTATTCTTCATCTGTAACTATGTAATATTTTAATTTGTGGAGCTTTTCTCCCCGGGCCTCCGCTGAAAATGGACCTGAGTCCAGTCGGACATTCCCCATCAACAAATATAAATAAATAATAAATAATAAATAAATTGCAGCTTAGTTGGCCGTCGCCTTTAGTTGCAGACCTATATTCTTTTCCCTATCCTGTCGTATAATCTTTAGTGCAAATCTGGAGCATTTCTCCCCGGGCCTCCGCTGAAAACAGGCTCTGTGGAACCTAGTCGGACATTCCCGGTCAACAAATGTTAAATAAATAAATAAAAAAATAAAAATAAAAAAATTAGTGGGGGTTTTTTTAGTGTGTATATCTTTTTCTTATTAGCGATTCTTGGCCTGTTTAAGTTAGAGGGCCAAGTGCCCGTTTAAATTAGAGGGCATAGCTAATCTTTCCTTTAACTAAAAATTTCTGTCCTTAGTAGCCGTGTTAGGCCTGTTTAAGTTAGAGGGCCTAGCGCCTGTTTAAGTTAGAGGGCAGAAGTAAATTTCCTTTTTAATTTGATATATTTACCTAGATGTGCTGTGAGTTTACATTTTTATAGAGTGCCATTTGAGCTTGGATCATGTTACCTGTGTTATTTCAATTTATAGTGTTTTTGTAGTCTGTGCTTCCTTCTCATAATGTCTAAGGAAAGTAGAGAGAAGGAACCAAAGCCATCTGGCTTTAAAAAGTGTCAAAAATATTCACAGAAAATGTCACTAATCGATGGCCATAGTATTTGTGTTTATTGCTTGGGAGGGCCATTCACCTTCAGGAGTCATGTACCTTCTATCATTCTTTCAGTTCACGGGTACTACAAGAGAGAAAGAATAAATTAATAGTCAGAGGGCTACTGAAAACTCCATTCTCTGAAGCTTTGAAAAGTCAGAGTACCTCCTCTAAGCCTGTCTCCTTCTTCAAAATGTGACAAACCTTCCAAGAGACCTTCTTCTTCTTCCTCATCTGTTCATTCAGAACCACCAGAGAAAATATCAAAAATTTCTTCAGAAAAATCAATCCCCTCGGCTCCACAGGATTCGGAACTGAGAGAGATTTTGGAATTGGACAAGTCAAGTCCTTCGACTCCACAGCTTTCATAGCCAGTCCACTGAATTATTACCGGTCTCCCCTACCTTAAGATCTCCCATATTGGAGAGATCTCGCTCACCTACCCTTTCCTCCAGGTTGTCTAGAAGCCTATCAGATGATTATGTGGATAGGGTGGTGAGCAGACTACTGAAGTCGCTGGCGCTGGCTAAATTATTTTTGGCTCTGATCCAACTGGTTCCGGAGCCAACTAAGACTCTTTCATCCACGTTGATTCCTCCCCCGAGCCAAGCTGGATCTTTGGAGCCGAAGTGCCAGGTACCGATTGCTGTAGATTCTTCAGTCCTGAGACTCACCCTGGAGATTTCGGAACTGTTGTCTGCTCCGACACCCTTAGTGCCTTCTGGGGTGTCTAGGAGCTGAAGCTCTCTTGTCAGTTCCGGGGGGACACTCGGACCCGAGTCTCTTCCATTCTGAGCTTACCGCTCGGGGCTTCAGCGTGGATGAGCTCAGCTCCTGCATCGGGCTCGGAGATGGTCTCGTTGGAGCCCGGGATTTCTTCTACTTCTTCGGAACTGGGGACATCCTCGGAGCCGGGGGGACCTGCTTTCGAGCTGATGAGTGCTGTCCCCCACCTGCAGCTCTACACAAGGGGACTGGTAGTCTTCCCCCTAAGGCACCGGCTTCTGTCTCGGCACCACCCTAACCTCAGGACAGCAGAGATTCAGGACCTCAGGGAGCCCCATTGGGCAAATCACACTCTCCCGAGACCTCCCCACCATACCCATTTGAGGAGGCTCCTCAGAAGAGAACATGCAAGAGGAAGCATCTGGACTCACTGGACAAGTCAATCACCTCAGACACTGACCTCGAGGAGTCAGAAGGGTCCCTACGGTCGCCCTCTGAAGATATCTATTTTGCAGATATTTTTAGAAATCCTGAAACAGAGAGGCGGATGGAAGCCCATCAGTCCTTCTAATGAGGAGTCGGTGTACCTGAAGGCCTTCGGATCTCAAACTTCAGCCTCCTGGGTGTCTCCGTCTTTTGATGAATTAATGGAATTAGTTAGTCAAAAGGTGTGGGAGTCACCAGACACAATGCAGCCAGTCCCGCAGAGACCAAATAAATTTATAACAGCAGACGACTGCAAACTGGGCGCCATAGTGGAAAGTGCATCGGACACGGATATCCTTCAGAAGGGACTCACGGAAACAGATAGCTGGTGCCAGAGCCATGGCCTGAAGTTAAACGCCAAAAAATGTATAGTCATACCCTTCGGGAAAAACAAGGTAACCCCAAGCTACCATATAGGTGCAATCCACTAAGCACAGAAGAGGTTATCAGGGACCTTGGGACCCAGGTTGACAGTGGCCTTTCTTTTGACACTCACGTTGCTAAAATGGTTAGAAAGACCTTCTACATTGCCCACCTGATCATGAAGGGATTCACATCCAGATCTAGTGAGGTCATTGTTCCCCTGTACTCTTCACTTATCAGACCAATGATCGAGTACAATGCCCCATTCGGGATGTATCTCACCCGACATCTGCAGCAATTGGAGAGACCCCAAAAGTTCCTCACCAAAAGGATAAAGGACTCCAAAATCTGTCATATGCTGCCAGATTGAAGAAACTCCAGCTCTATTCAGTCGCATACCGTCTGCTCAGAGGTGACATGTGCCTGACATACAAGGCCATGTCCAACCCGGAATTAATGGACATGCTCCACCTCAAAAAATCCAAATCCACCAAAACCACTAGAGCAAGCGACTTAAACCTTAGCACGGATATAAATAGGACGTGCTGGAGGGATAGATTTATCACTCAGAGACTCCCTATTCTGTGGAATAAAATCCCGGTCCATGTGAGGCAGAGCACCTCGCTGGCTCTGTTCAAGAGAAATCTTGACCTGTGGATGGAAGATCATAGGTTTACCCCGGGAATCATCTCTGTGTCACTGCTGGACAGAGGCACAACAAACTAATGGGTACAGTATTTTTTCATATAAGGGGTGGCGTAAGCCACAAAACTTTGGGCTAGGCTTATGAATGCCTTAGGGCAGATAGCCTAGTATAAACCTATGAACCTATGAACCTAATCATCAGACAAAGACTTTCTTACTAAAGGCATTCTTGTAGATGCTGTGGTGGTAGCAGCAGCCACCAAGAAGGAACTCTCTGAATTGTCTTCCTCTGTCCATCCACCGAACAAGGAGTCTCGAACGATGCACAGATAAGGGAAGCGTAGTTTATCGTCAGCGACTTTTACCCTTAGATTGCTTAACTACCTTACGCACTTCACTAGGCTACAAAGAGATCTCCTCAAGGAGTTAGGTGATACTGTCCAAGGTTCACTAACTGCAGGAGTTTGACAAAGTGACCTCTTGGCTATCCACCTTAAATGCCATAGTTAACTCCTCCATGAGACTGATCTATGCAGTGGATGGAACGAGCAGGGCAGTGGGTTCAGGAATTTCCCTAAGGAGACACTTCTGGATGCGCTTGTGTAACTTTGTGGAACCTTTCAAGTCTACCTTTGTCAACGCCCCTTTCGATGGTTCCTCACTCTTTGGACCAAAAGTCAAAGACACACTCACCAGATGCAAGCAGGAAGGAAAAACTCTTTCTGCCATAGGACTATGTTTTTCCGTACCTTCCATACCCTATCTTAAGGGTCAGAAGGGTGGAAAAATGTGGTTCAAAAAATCCCTGGGAGTTTTTCAGGATGCATGAGGTGAATCCTTCCCCAGGGGCAGAGGAGGAAGCAATAATGGTAGAAGTTGTCCACGAGGCAGAGGGAGTCTGCAAAACCAGAGTGACTGTGATTCCTTTCGCAGCTGACCCTTCCAGTTCTCTTGAAAGGAGGCCCGTCTGTCCTACTCTGGAGGCAGTCGGGGGGGGCGGTTATCTTTGTACCCAGAAACCTGGTGAGATATCACAAGAGACAAGTGGGTACAAAGTATAATATCCAGAGGTTACTTCATTCCCTTTTGGCTTCCCATCCCACAAATCAGAAGGCTCCCGGACATTCCACCCAGTCAAAGGGAACAAGCAACTATAGAGATTCAAAAGTTACTAGACAAAAGGGTCATCCAAAAAGTTCTCGCAGACCAAATAGGATTTGGAACTTACTCAAGATTTTTTTTAGTTCCAAAAAGAACAGGTGACTGGAAACCCATATTGGATCTCAAACTAAACGAATCCGTAAAGAAGTCCAAGTTCCGTATGGTGACACTGCAGTCAATTCTTCCCTTTTTAGGGAAAGACAATTGGATGTGCTCAATAGACCTCCAAGATGTGTACTACCACATAAAAATGGGCAGACCATCAAGGAGTCACTTACGCTTCCGGCTGGGAGACAGTCATTACCAATTCCGAGCTCTGCCCTTTACTCTCACTACAGCCCCCAGAGTGTTTACCAAATGCATGGCAGTAGTTGCAGCTCACTTGAGGCAGCTAGGAATCCAGGTGTTTCCTTACCTAGACGATTGGCTCCTGACTGCCACCACCAAGCATCTACTACAACAGTCAAGAGACCAAACCTTACAAATTTGTTCTCAATTAGGGATAACAATAAATTCAGGAAAGTCTGCCTTTCTGCCATGTCAGCATATTACCTTTATAGAAGCAGAATTTGACACCGTTTCTATGATGACAAAGTTACCCACAGAAGGAGTTTTTGTACTCACACAACAGATAACCAATCTCCTGGCAAAGACAAACTTAACAGTGAAAACAGTCCTGAAAGTCCTAGGAACAATGGCAGCAATGATAACCCTAGTCCCGTTAGTCAGGATGCACATGAGAATTCTTCAGTGGCTCCTTTTTTCTCAGTGGTCCGTACAAGAACTTCCATTGTTCACTACATGAACTGGCACCGCACCTAAGTGTCATGTTTAATCGTAGCCTCACCTCAGGCTTCGTGCCCACTGAGTGGCACACAGCTACAGTTATCCCACTCCACAAGGGGGGGATCCACCTTGGATCCTGGGAACTACACCCCATCAGTCTGACGAGCCTGATCTGCAAGGCCATGGAATGTATTATCATGGAACTTATAAACAAAGACATTGGCAACCTTCAAACACTGGAACCCACCCAATTTGGGTTCGGGAAGGGCCGATCTTGTCTCCTGAACCTGATTGACTTCATTGAATCAGTCTCCAGAGCTGTGAATGGGGGTAAGACGGTTCACACAGCCTATCTGGACCTCACCAAAGCCTTTGACACCATCCCCCACTCTGGAATCACACATAAACTTACTAAGCTGGACATTAATCCCTACATCACTTGATGGGTTGCCAACTGGCTTACTGACAGAACCCACAATGTAAAAGTAGCCGACTCCAAATCCTGCTCCAGAAAAGTGACAAGTGGAGTACCTCAGGGTTCAGTCCTGGGACCGCTCTTGTTTGGCATCTACTTCTCTGAAGTACAGGCCAACACTAAGGGACTCTGGCTAACAAAGTTCGCAGATGACTGCAAACTGGGAGCCATTATTGAATCCCCAAATGATGTGGATATTATACATAAAGGCCTTACAGAAACAAATGCTTGGTACCAGAGCCACGGGCTCAAGCTCAATGCCAAGAAATGTATAGTTATCCCCTTTGGGAAAAAACATGTACCCTTGAATTACCACATAGGTGGCAGTACACTAAACACCAAACATGTGATAAGAGACTTACGGACACAGGTGGATAGTGGTTTCACCTTCGATAACCACATCGCCACTACAGTCAGGAAATCCTTCTGTGTGGCACACCTAATCTCTAAGGGCTTTTCATCCAGAAGGAAGGAGATCATTGTCCCACTGTACTTATCCCTCATTAAACCCATTATAGAATACAATGCCCTGTTTGGTATGTACCTCTCAAGACATCTGCAACAACTGGAAAGGCCACAGAAATACCTCACTAAAAGAATCACAGGCCTAAAGCAGATGCCCTATGCTGATCGTCTAAAAAAAACTCTTGCTATACTCTGTCACATATCATCTACTCAGAGGCGGTCGCTGCTTAACATACAAGGCCATGTCAAACCCACAGCTGTTGGACATGTTACACTTAAAGAAATCCCAATCCCTCAGAGCCACATGCTCCAGGGATCTAAACCTTGTTATCACAATGAACAAAACATGCTGGCGGGATAGGTTCCTGACCCAGAGACTCTCCAGACTCTGGAATAGACTGGCCATACATATCAAGCAGAGCGCCTCTTTGGCCCTCTTCAAAAGGAGCCTTTACGATTGGATGGGAGATAGGAAATTCACCCCAGGGATCAAGTTAATCGCCCTGCTAGACAGCGATCCAGAGAAGTAAATATTGTGGTAAGAAATAGCCAGGGAATTGTTATGGCTAGGCTTGTATAGGCCATAGATAGCCTAGTTACCACCCTATGAACCTATGTCTCACCAGATCAGAATTACAGAGTCATGCAAGAAGGATCTAAGATGGTGGCTCCTTTCCAGTCACGTCACATTAGGTCGACCCTTTACCCCACAACACCCTCTGGCAACAGTGACCACCAACACCTCCCAGATAGGGTGGGGGGGGGCATTATCTGGAGAGGATGGTCCAAGGCACATGTCAGGAACACGAGACCCATTTGCACATCATTGTTTTAGAGATGAGAGCAGTGTTCTTGGCATTGCAAGCACTTCAGGACTCTTTTCCACTAGGAACAATTGCAATTCACTCAGAAAATGTCAGTGGTTTGGTACATAAACAAGCAAGGAGGAACCAAATCTTACCCCCTTTGCCAAGAGGCTGTCAGAGTATGGCAATGGGCAATCTTTTTGCAATGCTTTCTGACAGCAACGCACATCCCGGGGAAGTCCAGCGTGATAGCAGACAAGCTGAGCAGAACAATATTGATGCCTCACGAGTGGTCCCTAAAGAAATAGATAGCAGAAAGGATATTCCGAAAATGGGGCCAGCCTTGCTGCGACCTTTTTGCCACTCCCATGAATGCGAAATGCAGCAGCTACTTTGCCCTGATCCCTCCTCTGGAGGAGTCACCAAGGGATGCACTTGTCCACAAATGGCCCTCAGGACTACTTTATGCATTTCCCCCAGTTCCCCTAATACCAAAGTAATTCAGAAACCCTGCTTGCAGGGAAGCAGGATAATTCTTATCGCTCCATACTGGCCTTGTCAGATTTGTTTTCCCTTCCTCTGGCCTCATCTTCAGGAGGAACTGTGGACTCTGAACCCAGTTCCAGACCTCCCGACTCGTATGTCGGGAATGCTCCAACCCTCCCTCCAACCCTCAATTTGACAGCATGGCTGCTCCAGTTCCCAACTTAGTCAGGCTTTACAATTTTAAGCCAGTAGTTAAACACATCTTGGTATCTTCGCACAAGGCTACAATGAGGAAATTATATTCTAGTAAATGGAAAAGGTTCTCATACTGGGCAGAGTAATAACATTGATCCCTTTTCTGCCCCAGTCACCTTTATTCTTGAGTTCCTATCAGAGCTTTTTCAACAAGGTTCAGCTGCAGCTATTAAGGTGCAGTTATCTGCAACCTTAAATTTTCATACAGGTGACAGAACTTCAAACTTGATGTCACACAGATTATGTAAAGCATTCTTAAAAGGTATCTGCTTATTAAGACCTCCCATTAAAGAACCATTCTTGCCATGGGACTTGAATTTTGTTCTAACATATCTGACCTTACCACCCTTTGAACCCTCATCAACTTGTGATCTCAAATTTCTGTCTTGGAAAACAGTTTTATTATTTGCTATTACCTCTGCAAGAAGAGTTTCAGAATTGCAAGCTTTATCAATCAGACCTCCTTATCTGATCTTCCATAAGGATAGAGTATCTCTCCGAACAAGCTCATCCTTTTTACCTAGGTATGTTCGCAAAATAGCTTAAAGCAATCTATTGAGCTGCCAGTGTTTTTCCCTAATCATGGCAACAAGGCAGAATACAAGCTACATCGGTTAGATGTGCATAGTCAACTTCGCTTCTATTTACATAGAACTAAAGATTTCAGGAAGTCTGATCAATTGTTTGTTTCTTTTTCAGAAGTCAAAAAAGGCATGCCATTCTCTAAAGTCTCACTCTCTTAACTGTCTCTCAAACTGTATTACCTTTATTTACAGTTCTAATAACAGACAACTATCATTCAAAGTCAAGGGTCACTCTACTAGGGCCATGGCAATGTCATCCGTTTACCTAGCTAGACTATCAAAGGACAGTATTTGTGCTGTTGCTACGTGGGCAAGACCCCATACCTTTACCATTCATTGCAAAGTGGATTTGGCCTCCAGGGACAGGGCATCCTTTGGTTCCACTGTGCTGAAAAGTGTACTCCCATGAGCCACCCAGGAAATATTGTGCTAGGGACGCTGTCCCATCCAGGAAGAATGAAGGCAAGATAGGACAACATAACATAAAGAAGTTATGTAGTCACCATAATGTTCCATGTTTGTTGTCCAGCTCGCCCTTCATTCTTACGATCCCTCCCACCTTCCCCAGCCTAAAGCTTCTGGAGAACCTAGAGGAATTTCCTCCTTGGACAAGGAGCTTCTCTGACTTTCTTCCTATTTAAATATCCTTTATTATAGGACTACTGTACAGATATGGCTATGGTTAGCACCAAACAAGATATGGGGAATCACGCACTGAATGATGGGATAGGTATTCAGCCACTAACCAAGTGAAGGACTTCGAGCTACAGTATGCGGCTGAGTCAGAGCCGAGTATCAGCTCCAAACCCAACCAGTAAGAATGAAGGGCGAGATGGACAACAAACATGGAACATCATGGTGGGGTACATAACTTCTTTTTTGAAAAATAAAGAAGAGCATGGAAAATGGTAGATCTGATGTCAGTCTTTATTCTGTCCTGAATGAGTGGGTTTAGATCAGATCCATGTGATCCGACTTGGACAATGCTAAAGTTTGCAGCCACCAGATCTCTCAAGCTTCAGCCTTACAACGCACCTACCTAATTACATCAGCTCTCGTTTGCCACTTCTAGCTGTCAGATGTGATCTATCAGTTTCTCTTAAGCTGTATTACATAAGTGAAGTTTTTGTTCATAATTTTTTCCATTAAGTAGTTTATTTTAGTTTTAAGGTTTAGTCTTTAGTTTTTTTGTGGTTAGCAACTCTGCTGTTTTTTCTCCTTTGCCATTATGACGTTGTCTTAAAGTTGTGCATGCCATTGTTTGTATCCCCTTGCCTCCTTTTTTTCCTTCTGGTGTCTTTAGAGTGTTGTAAGTTTTCTCCCTTTTGCGGCTGCTGCTGTCTTTCTTCTCGTACTTGGTACTGCTGGATACCATCATTAGTATCTCCCTTATTTCTTCATACATTTGGTGGTATTCCTCTGTTTCTTTTTCCTCCCTGTTAGAAAAAAAGTAGTTGTTTTTTTCTATTTTGGATTTCCTTTATACAAGACTTTTTTTTTTTTACATATTATTATTGTTTGACTTAGATATTGCAAGATAACTGACAGACCTGCAGGTTTCCAGAAATGCTCCAAATGTGGGCATAAATTGTCACTCTCAGATGCACACACGTTTTGTGTGTACTGCTTGGGTCCATTACAGTTACATGAAGATTGCTCAGTTTACCATGGATTTAATCTGTGAGCTTTAAGTGAGTGTAAAAATAAATTGATATTAAAAGGTCTCCTCCCTTCCTCTATTGGAGAAGCCTTAACCCAGACTCCAAAGTTGAACCCTTCCTCCTCGAAAAAATCTTCCTCAGTTTCTTCCCAGAAAAGAAGTGCTAAACATCTAGTCTCAACCCTGGATCAGAAAAAAAATTAGATTCAACTGCTCCCTCTGATCCTATGACTTCCAAATCGGCTATTATTGATCCCCACAGGAACTTAGATTAATTACTACTTATGGCAGGAACACTAGGAGCGTTATGAATATTATTCAGAGACATTGGTATGTATTACAGTCAGACAACATATTGAACAAATACATCAAAGATCGGTGTTCTTATTCTTTTCGTAAGGGGCGGTCATTGGGATCTTTATTTAGTCATTATAAAAGGATGCATAATCATCCTTCCAATCCCCCCATTCAAACAACAATAACTGGGCAATTATTGGTTGGTTGTCATCTATGTGGGCATTGTTTATATTGCCCAAGGGTGCTCAAGTCAAACAGTTTTACCAGTCACAATTCTCCACATGTTTATGATGTTTCTTTTTTTTTGCCAATTGCAGTACCAGTTGGGTTATTTATTTAGCCCAGTGCAGCTGTCGGGCATTTTATATGGGACAGACTTCCCGGCCCTTTAAATTAAGGGTCGGGGAACATCTAAGTGATATGAAAAATAAAAAAGTTTTGAGTCCTTTATATAGACATATACTCAAACATCCCACTAGGGTTTTCAGCTTTATGGTCATTCATCTTATTAAGTATAAGAATTCAGATGTCCATACATTGCATGAGTTATTAACCAACAAAGAAACAAATGTGGATTGTCAAATTGGGAGCCTTATTTTCACTTGGGTTGAATGAACAATTTTAACTATTTGCAAATAGTTTATTGTATACACGTTTTTCACTGTATTTTTGTCATATATAGTTGTTTTGTTATATGTTGATTTTTTGAAATAGATTATGTAATACATTTTTATCCATTAGAGGGAGCTGCAACATTGGGTATAAATTAATGTGTGTAACTAGTGTCTTCCATGTATTATTTTTGTGGTTTGGTCACTGAAGAAGGTGTTTGCCGAAACCAGTATGACCCCACTGGGGTATTTTTCCATGGAGGAATGATGGAATAAATATATTTTGTTGGAGGCTACACTGGAGTGCTGGCTTTTTTGTTGTTGTTCAGAGATTTGACCAAGGAATTATCATATACCCTCTCAGGAACCGTCTCTGCAGAGGTTCACGATTCTGTAACTTCTTAGTTGGCAACCCTACAGTCAGTATCCAATAGTTCCATGAGGTTAGTTTCCAACACAGGGTAAGGGACCTCAAGAGCTTCAGGTTCAGGCATTTTCATGAGGAGGCATGCCTGGATGCACTTGTGCGGTTTTGTGGAGCCATTTAAGTCCACATTTGTCAATGCTCCCTTTGACGGAACTACCATTTTTGACCCTTAGGTGAAAGAAACGCTGTCCAGGTGTGAGAGGGATGGAAAAACTATGTGTGCCATGGGCATACATTTTTCGCCCCCCCAAAGATCCTCTATACCACCGTAAAATGTGGTTCAAAAAGTCCCAAGGTCCATTCCATGACACACATAGAGGAAGTGCCCCCAGGGGCAGAGGGAGAAAATCCAGTTGATTTTGTTTCCCTTATGGCAGAGATGGCCTGTAAAACCAGGGTTCACAAGAATCTTTCTTTGATAAACACTACCAGCACTCCTCAATGAAGACCTGACTGTCCACCTCTGGAGTCAGTCAGGGGACATTTGTTCCTATACCAGAGAGCCTGGCTAGACTTAACAAAGATACTTGGGTGCAGAGGACTATATCCAGAGGTTATATAATACAATTATTTCTACCACCTTCAGTTCCCAGAAAAATCCCCAATGTTCCAGCCAGTTAGAGGGATCAAGCAGCAATTCAGATGCAAAAGCTGCTAGAAAAAGAGTCCTCCAAGAGGTCCCAACAGATCAGATAGGATCCAGAACATACTCGAGGTTCTTTTTAGTGCCAAAGAAGCTAGGGGATTGGAGACCAATTCTGGATCTCACAAATCAAACAAATCTGTTCACCGAACCATGTTCCTGATGGTTACGGTTCAGTCCAATCTCTTTTTTTTTGGCAAGGATAACTGAATGCACTCAACAGATCTTCAGGATGCCTACAATCACATAAAAATGAACAGGTGATACAGAAAGTACCTACACATCTGGCTGGGAGCCAGTCACCACCAATTCAGAGTACTTCCTTTAGACTCACCACAGCCCCCAGGGTGTTCACCAAATGCATGGCAGTAGTAATAGTTTACCTCAGACTGCAGGGATTCCGGGTGTTTCCCTAACTAGAAGACTGGCTCATTACTGCTCCAACCAGGCATCAACTCATACATGCAAGAGATCAGGTTCTCACACCTGTGCTGTCCTAAGAATAACTATAAACTACAGCAAATCACAACTTCATCCATCGCAGACACTGGAATTTATTGGAGCACTGCTTGACACAGACTGCCATTGCTTCCCTTCCACCACAACGAGTTCAAGCAATAAGGTCACAGGTCAAGAAGGTTGTAGAGAACACATCCATCTCAACTCGCACAGTCCTCTGAACTTTAGCCCTTATGGTGGCAGTGACAGTCTTGGTTGTGTTGGTCAGATTTTACATGCAGATTCTCCAGTGAATGTTGGCTACTGAATGGTCAATCTTCCTTCAGTCAATGTCACATCAGATTAAAATTAGCAACACTTGCAAGAAAGATCTGTACTGGTGGATCCAGTCTGATCAACTGCTGCATGGCTGTCCCTTCATTTCCTAACAGCCCAAGACCATAGTGGCCACAGATGCTTCCCAGATAGTTTGGGGAGAGATTATCTGGGGAAGACAGTAAAGGGTACTTGGTCTCCTGAAGAGGCCGATTTGCATATAAATGTCTTAGAGGTGAGAGCAGCGCTCTTGGCATTGTGAGCTTTTCAAGATGTTTTTCCCTCTGGGAAGATTGCAAATCAGACAGACAAAAAGTCAGGCTTCTGGTACATCAACAAGCAGGGGGAAGCAAATCTTACCCATTGTGTCGAGAAGCAGTCAGGGTCTGGCAGTGGGCAGTCTCTTCTGACTGCTTTCTTTTAGTGCTGCACATTCCAGGGAGATCTAGTGTGATTGCAGAGAAACTGAGCAGGTGCATTCTTCTTCCACACAAGTGGTCCTGCAACAAGAAAGTGGCTAATTTGATTTTCCATCAGTGGGGCCAGTCATACTGTGATCTTTTTTGCCTCTCCCCTAAACAAGTGCAGCAACTACTTTGCCCTAATTCTCCTACAGGGCAGTCACCGAAGGATGCTCTACTTCTTGATTGGCCTCCTAGTCTCCTTTATGCCTTCCCACCAATCCCATTGATTCCAAAATGTGTACAGAAAGCTGCCAGGTCGAAGAGCACAGTGATCCTCATTGTCCCCTTTGGTCCCGACAAATTTGTTTTCCCTTTCCCTGGTTCAGCCACCATGGAACCTAGATCCAACTCCGGACCTCCTATCTCACCTGATGGGGATGTCACACCCAGGTATAACAAACCTGAAGCTGACTCCTTGGCTTCTGCAATTTACTTAGTAGCCAGACAACCTATGCTCTCATTACCCATCTGACATATAATTTTGTCTTCCCATAAACCCTTGACAAGGAAAACATATTCAAGTAAACAGAAAATGTTTGCCATTGGGGCTCCGCAACATAATCCTGACCCCTTTTCAGCTCCCATAATCACATTTTAGATTTCCTTGTTCATCTTTTTGAGATGGTGCCAGTACCTCAACAGCTAGCAGCTATTTCAAATTACCATACGGGATTGAATGACGCATCCATAACTTCTCACAATGTGAGCAAGGCATTTTTAAAAGGGACACTTCTTCTCAAGCCTCCTTTTAAAGACCTTACACCTCCATGGGACTTGAATTGGATGTTTCAGTCCATCACACAACCTCCCTTTGAACCAGCAGCTACCTACATGTGACCTCAAATATCTTTCATGGAAAACTATTTTCTTGGTTGGCATTTCTTCCACAAGAAGAATTTCTGAGATTGAAGCACAATCTTCTTAGCCTCCTTACTTGGTTTTCCACAATGGTAGAGTGATCTTACATACCAGCCCATCCTTTCTTCCGAAGGTGGTGTCAGAATCCAAGATTAATAGTACGATCAGTTTGCCAGTGTTTTTTTCCAAAGTTGAACAACAAAGAAGAATGTCTTACATTTACTGAATGTTCATAGGCAATTGCAATTCTGTCTGCATACAGCAGAAAAAAAAAAATCAGGAAAGCAGACCAACTATCTCCTTCTGTTGGCCAAAATTGGGAAAATCAGTTTCCAAAGTTAGTCTATCAAAATGGCTTACATATTGCATCTTTTTTGTCTATGTTAAATTGGGCATTTTTCTTACACATCCATTGAAAACATACTCCACTAGATCAGTGGCTACTTCCATGGTTTTTCAGTATTTGTTCAGCAGCAACTTGGCTACTCCTCATACCTTTATCACTCATTACAAGTTGGAGCTGGTCTCCAGAGGTAGGGCACCATTTGGTTCTATGGAGTTCAGCAATATCCTTCCTTGAGTCCTCCCTGGATACAAGCAGCTAGGGACACTGTCCCACTCGAGGATAGAATGAAGATTAACATCAGAAAAAGGCGTTAAGTACTTATCATAATGTTCCAACTGTGTTGTCTATCTTCATTCTTCAGCTGTCTTCCCACCAACCCCCTTCCATGGCTTCTAGAGGAATGAGTTTTTACATGGTCTCTAAATATGTATTTTTTATGTATATATGACTCTGGATATGGCTTTCCATAATTCTTTGCATCATCTTATGCTAATGTAGCAGCAAACAAGATATGAGGCAATTGGATAGGTGCATTGTAGATAAGAGAGAAGCTCGAGAGATCTGGTGGCTGTGAGCTTTAGCATCAGCCAAGTCAGATCTGAACCAACTCACTGAGAAAGAATGAAGATCAACAACACAGATGGAACATTATAGTAAGTATGTAACAAGTAATGGTCCCACCAATACCAACCAATATGTGACGAGTGGTGGGACCATCACTTGTCACATATTGGTTGGCAGTGGTGGGACCATCACTCGTCACGTTTGGTGGCAGTGGTGGGATGATCACTCATCACATATTAGTGACAGTGGTAGGATCTTCACTCGTCACATATTGGTTGGCAGAGGTAGGACCATCACTCATCACAATGTACATAACTTCTTTTTCTTTGCTTGCAAAGTCATTTGCCATTTTTCCATTAGGAAAGGTTTTCACTGGCAGACAAGAAGTCTACAGCTGTAAGCAATTAATCATGAAAAGTCTGAACAATCTCTGCAGAGTGAAATCTGCAAGGTCCGGTGTACTTAATATTTAAAGGTACATTGGGAAACAGGTTAGTGAAAAATGAAATTTGAAACAGTTGTCTCCCTAGCAGCAGTAGTATCTTAATATAGTTAATATAACTGTGCCTTTTATTTTCTTATCGGTAGCATTTTTTCATACAGTTAATAGTTCATGTTATTTGAAAGCATGCAAACTGTGTTTCACATCTGGACAGGGAACAGAGATAAGAACTTACAGCAATTAATATAAGTGAGAACACGGGTTCTAACATATGCATTAGAATTTGTAATACTTGTGAAGCAGCCATGAATTTGGGGCAACTGCTGCTATCTAGAGTTGTAAACCTTGTTTTTGAAAATGTACATATTTTGTGTGAGCGTTATAATTTAAAGAGAATCTGGATTCTGAAAATTTTAGTTTTTTGCGTAAGTTTTCATTGAAAAAAAAATTCTTGAAAATGTTACAGGTTCATATGGAGGTGGGAAGAAAATCTATTCATTATTAATTAATTAAATTAGAAAAATCAAAAACACACCAGTTGTTCACGGTAAAGGTGGTTCCAAAACTTTAATAAAATAGTAAAAATAAAGAATAAAACAATTAATAACAGTAGGTTTTCTTATTCTTCCCTTCTTAGCTTTCTTAGTTTCTTTAGGTGTTCCATATTATTTGGACCATTGTTTTTCTACCCCTCCCATTTGTTTGGTGTTTGGCACCATTTTCAGTGTTGTTGGACTTGGTAAAGTTTGTGTGGAAATTTTCTTCAGGGAATTTAATTCTTCTTTGGCTTCCTGTAGTATAGTTTTAGTTTTCTGTGTATTTTGTGTTTTTTGGGATGGACTTTTTGGTTCAGGACTGTGGACAGGTTTCTTGACTCCCCTCTTGTTTGTTCCTTCAGATTTGGTTTTGTTTTTTGGCCATTATGTCAGAGAAGCCTTCAGGATTTAAGAGGTGCTCCTTGTGCAGTGGGAAGATACCTGTTTCCAACTTGTATGATGAGCGCCTCTACTGCCTCGGCGCTGGCTACCTGGAGGTTGAGTGCAGCATTTGTGCCACATTCAACCTCAGGGTCCTGTTTGTGCACCGAAATAAAGTGTTCCAGAAAGGAATGGTTCGGGGGGGGTCCCTTGGTCAAAGAGCCTTTGACCACGCCAGACTCCTATGACCACGAAAGAAAGGCAACCTCTTTATCTTCCTCTGGGGAGGTTTCAGGTAAAAAGTCTAGGCTTTTGGATCTCAGATCCCCGGATCCGACTCCAGCCCTGGCGATGTTGGATCCGAAGGTCTCAGATCTGAAGTCTTCCAGAGAGTTGATGCCGGGATCCAAGGTCTCTAGTCCAAGGTGTTCGGATCCCAGGGTCTTGGAGTCGACTCCTGAATTCAAGGCCTCTGGATCGAGGCCTTCAGATCCGAGTCAGAGCAAGTCCTTCATGGATCCGATCCTGTTGGATTCAAGGGATTCAAGAGTCATGCCCTCCAATCCTTCTGTTTCCTTGGATCCGATACGAGAGGGGACCATTTGTTTACCCCTCCGCAAAGGAGCCGTTCCCTGGACCATCGGAGAATACCCTCAGGGTCTTGGTAAGGGTCTCCAAGTAGGTCTTCTATTTCCTTCCGATCTTCCAGGAGCATCCTTCCTTCCAATATCGACAGGATAATGCAGTCCTTTTTAAAAGCTCAAATAGTAAACTGTAAAAGGAGGCACTGGAATACAACCAGAGTAGAATCCACTTTTTAATGAAGTACACAGTAGGACACAAACATAAGAACGGATTAACTGAATCACCGCATTTTCATCAAAGTAACTTCCTCAGATGAGTGTGCCAACATCTAAAACCCAGTTTTTATATACAGAAAATCCCAATCAAGCAATCAAACAATTAGTTACCATGCCTACCCTGTAAAAGTGCCTGTACTTGAAAATATGTATATACAAGTTTTTAAAACCAGTAAAATGTGTAAAAAGATAACATTTTGACATCCAATAATAAAATATGTACATGTATTTGTTTAATTTATCATATCGAACTCAGAAAAATCTTTATTTAATGCTTGTAAAATGATTAAAAGGTTTAAAAATATAGTCCGCGATGGTGCAGAGGTTAGCGCCTCACAGCAAGAGGTTCTCCCATTCGATTCTCTGCTAGAGCACCTTCTGTGTGAAGTCTACATGTCCTCCCTGTGGTCGAGTGACGTTAAAGACATGCATGTAGGTGCGTGCGTGAATGGGCGTGCCTTCTTTGAAGGTTGGGTGTCAGGCTGGCAACTCGGCACTGTAAAAATCCACTGCCAATCATTAGCGAACGGGAGTTCCGCTGTGGCGACACCTAACTGGGAAAAGCCAAAAGAAGAAGTTAAAAACCACATGAAAAAAACAATGCAATATCACCATCTGCTGCATGAACTGAAAATGACATTCAAAAGCAACATAAGTATTAAAGTTTAGCTGCCCTAAGCTTTAAAATAGACTTTAGTGATACCATGTCATTCAGACTGGGAAACTTGTTGGCTTCCAAAATCATTTGCCAGTACAAGTACATGTACTCCAAACATGTTTCCCAAGGACCACCTCTTGAGTCAATAGTTACCACTTCCACTACAAAGAAATAAAACCCTGCATCTACACAATCATGTGTATGCTTATATAAAGCATTGTTTATATTTTTTCTCCTGATGTCGTAATTATGTTCATACATTAATTTTCTTTTGTTTTTTCCTATATAAAATGTCTTATTTGTCACACAAGGCTAAATAAATAATTCCATTAGTGTCACAGTTAGCAAAACCTATAGTCTTAATGGAGTTGTCCCTAAATTTCAAGTAGTGTCTGTCACCCACTTTAATATAAGGGCATTGAGCGCAACTACCACATTTTTGTGTGCCCCTCTTACTAGAATTGTTAAACCTGGGTGTGTTGTTTTCCAAAACATTTTTAATGTTACGGCCCCTTTTGTGTATACATTTGAATGGTTTATCAAAAATGTACTGCAAATCTGATATACTAGCGAATCTAGCCCATTCTTCAATAATACTCCTGACAATTCCTGCCTCACCATCATAAGTGATGATCAAAGCACTATTGTAAACATTGTCTTCTGTGCTTGTAATGGTCTTGGTGTTACTCAAACTTCCTCCAACACAACCAAAAATAGTGGCAAACCTTGTTTTTCTAGCTTCAAACACCTCACTGTATATTTCTGTCAACAATTTTTACGGGTAACCCCTAGCTTTAAACATATCAAAGAGAAGAGCACTTTCACTTACAAAATCATTGTCGTCTGAAGTCATTCTACTTATCCAGACGTACTGCCCTTTCACAACTCCTCTCTTATGATGATGTGGGTGGCACTAGTATAGTGTAAATAAGAGTTTGAAAAAGTAGCTTTTCTATGTACTTTGTTCTTAATTCCCATTACACTTACTAATCCAAAGGTCTAAATATTTCATCTCCTCATTATTCATTTCATATGTAAACCTTAAGAAATCAGTGGTGCCAGATAAATAATTAAAAAAAATCAATAAATTCACCTTCAGATTTTAACCAAAAAGACAAACATCATCCAAAAAGAAGGCATAAAAGTTCAAGCAAAATGTCTAAAACTACAGTTAAATACAAATTTCTTATCCCATTGGGACAATATAATGTTAGCATAGGTGGGGGCACAATGAGCCCCCATGGCCACACTTCTGAATTGCTTAAAATACTCTCCCTCAAAATATATAAAATTGTTTCTTAAAATTACATCCGTTAAAATAAGGCAGGTACGAAAGTCATTGTAACTAATATCACTGTCACCTAGAGTAATGAACATTATAAGTACGGATGTTCCTTTTGATTTGCAGGACCCTTTAGAACCCCCCCTTTTTTCCCCTCCCCGCAGATCGGAGAGACTAATGAAGAAAGGACCAGTCAGTTACAGGTACAATGCATGGACAGGACGGGGGCAGGGTCGCTGGAGATAGAGGCAGTTGGGGGAATTTGTGTGGATGGACCGAAATTAAGTTACAATGGTTTTAATATTTTTTAACTATAGTAATATTTATGTACAGAAGGGTCATTTTAATTCCTTTTTAAAAGGTTTCACTGTTATCCCTAGAATGAAGATAGACATTTTTAAGTTAATAGATTTCAAGTTATTTATTCAGAAAAAGAACTTGGAATTATTTTTAATGGACTTTCTTATATAAACAGCAATGTCTTACTTAAGAGAAGCATGTTTAATCCACCTTTACTTTCACAATTGAAAAACTTTGAAAGTATGGTGGAAAACAGGTTAAGTCGGGTCTTAAGTAACAATAAAGTGTATTCAAATTTAAGTAAGGAAGAGAGAACCATTTTAGACGAATGTAAGACCAACAGGTCTGTAAGAATTATGAAGCCTGACAAGGGAGGTGGAGTGGTCTTAATGGACAAATTTACTTATGAAGCTAAAATGTTGGAAATTTTAGGGGATGTCAACCAATACACAAGGTTTTTCACTGAACGAAATTAATATTGCTTACAAGAGAATACAAGTATGTTTAAATTATTTACTTATTGAAGGTCTTATTGATGTTGGAACACACAATTTTTAACATGTTGAAAAGCCTAAAGTTCTGTCTGTATTTGGCATCCCTAAGGTCCATAAGGATGTTTTTGACCCACCTCTAAGACCAATTGTTTCAGCCGAAGGGTCAGTCACTGCCCCCCCTAGCAAAGTTTGTAGATTCTAAGCTTACAAAGTTGTCTTTAGGGGTGTTAGTGTATTGAAGGACTCATGGGACTTTTGAACTCTGGCTTGTATCTTGATAGTTTGACATTTGTCACTATCAATGTAATACTTATTTTCCTCTATACCCTATGATATAGGTATAAAGTGGTTTGAAGAGGCTCTATGTGACAGTGACGATATTAGTTACAATGACGTTCGTACCTACCTTATTTTAACGGATGTAATTTTAAGAAACAATTTCATATATTTTGAAGGGGAGCATTAAGCAATTAAGAGGTGTGGCCATGGGGGCTCATTGTGCCCCCACCTATGCTAATATTATACCGACCCAATGGGAGAAGAAATCTGTATTTAATTGTAGATGTTATGTAGCCTGTCTCACCGTAATTCTTGGTGGATGGGTTCAGAGCCAATATTCGGCTCCAACTCGTCCGATACTAAAGCTCGAGAGCTTTTACTGGCTTGAGGATAACCCCTATCCCATGGTGCCTCACGGCAATTCTCCAGATCTCGTTTGCCACGACAGCTTTGAGATTGTGTCTTACTGGCTCGTTGGCTAAGTAATAGATTTATTTACTAAATCTTGTCCTTTTCTCAACTTTTCTTCTTCTATTACAGTCTTTATTATGGTTATCTCTTTGTGTGACTGTTCTGTGAGTTTTTGATCCCTATTTTTTCCCTTAGGATTTAAGTTAGAGGGCATTTCCTCCCTGAGTGTGTGTCTTTTTATATATATATATATATACATATATATATAAAGTTTATAATATACAATAGACTCTTTTCTATCTCTCACTATCTTATTGTTACCTTAGTAGTTAGCAGTTAGTTATTGTTGTTGCCTTCTCTAGCTAGACTATAGTTTTTCAGTCAGAATGTCTAAAGAAAAGAATAGAGAGCATAAGGATCATTGCCCTTCGGGGTTTAAAAAGTGTGATAGATGCTCACAAAAAATGTCTTTGACAGACAGTCACACTGGTTGCGTGTACTGTTTAGGTGAAGCTCATTTGCAAGAGCCCTGTACCTTTTGCCATGCATTTTACCAGGGTCTTGAATGAGAGGAAACGAAAACCCATTGATAGGGGTCTTATGACCAGTTCCTTCCAGGAACAGCTAGAAGTCGGTCAGGCAGCTCCTAAGACTTCAGAGCTGTCGAAAAAGACCAAAGTGTTGGAGCCAAGGAGTTCTGGCTCCGATTCAGCTTCTTCCACATCGGTACCATCGGTCTCCTCTGTGCCGAGGCAACCTTCGGTACTGAGAGAGTTACCCGATATTGATCCTCTGTCACCTATTTTGAGATCTCCTATTTTGGAGAGGAGGAGATCTCCTTCTGTCTCTACCAGATCCCCAGGACACTCTCAGATGAGGACATCAAGTGGGTGGTGAAGAGGTTGCTTTCAGATCCAGCTCTGGCAAAGAAATTGGCCCCTCCAGACCCTAAGGTCTCAGAGCCGGTCCCTTTACAAATCACTGCTCCTCCTCCAACTGCTTCACTCTGAGCCAATTACTTCAGGTTCTTTGGCCTTGGATCCATCGGTTCTTGGGATCCTCCCTGCTTTCTCGGTACTGATTACTCTATCCTCAGTCTGGAGCTGAGGGATCTGGGAGCCGACGCTCTCGAGTCGACTCCGAGGGGGATAGTCACCCTGGGTTGTCTTCAGCACTGACCCTCCCTCTCGGTGCCTCGGCTCGACTCAGCTCAGTTCCCACATCTGCTTCAGAGCCGTTCCCCCTTGCTCAGAGCTGACCATCCATCTCCTTGGAGTGGAGGTTTTCTTCGGAGTGGGGGGGAAGGCTTTCGAAGCAATAGAGAAGGCTTTATCCTCTGTAAAAGACATACCCTTGAAACCTGTGTCCCACCAGCCATAGGCAGCAACCTCTTCCCCCCTACCACACCCACAGCATAGAGAACCAGAGACCCAAGCAGCCCCCATTGGAGGTGCCCCCTCTTCCGAGACCTCCCCAGATTATCCCACTGAAGAGCTCCCTCGGAAAAGACCGTGTAAGAGGAAGCACATTGACTCACCTGAATCTGTCACTTCTAACACTGATTTGGAGGAATCAGAAGGGGGGTCCCCTAGATCCCCCTCTGAGGATGTCTCATTTTCTGACATCCTAGAAATCCTTAGACAGAGAGGTGACTGGAAGACCTCTAACCCTACTGAGGACAAATCAGTGTATCTTGAGGCCTTTGGTTCCTGACCTTTCACCTCCTGGGTGACACCGCCTTATGACCAGCTCTTAGGGGTCATATTGCAGAAAGCCTGGACCTCCCCAGACTCAGTGGAGCCCATCCCAAGGAGGCCAAATAAATTCAGAAAGCACCTGAAGATAAGGCTTTTCTTACCAAAGGAGTTGCCGTTGATGCTATGGTGGTAGCGGTGGCCACCAAGAAGGAGTTATCCAAAACATCTTCTAATATCCATCCTCCTAACAAGGACTCTAGGATGATGGATAGGTATGGGAAGTGTACCTTCTCTTCAGCAGCATTTACTGTAAGATCGCTGAATTACCTTATCCATTTCACTTGTCTTCAGAGAGAGCTCCTGAAGGAGTTGGGAGATACCCTCCAGGGTTCAGTAGCTCCGGGATCCACGGATAAGGTTTCTGCTCAGCTCTCCACCCTCACGTTGATAGCTAACTCCTCCATGAGACTGATATCATATGCAGTGGATGGAGCAAGTAGGTCAGCTGCGCAGGAATATCCCTCGAGACATTCTTGGAGGCGTCTTTGTAATTTCACAGAATCCTTCAAGTCTTCCTTCACTAACGTCCCCTTTGATGGTTCATCTCTTTTTGGACCCCAAGTGAAAGAGACTTTGACCAAGTGCGAGCAGGAAGGGAAAACCTTATCTGCCGTCAGAGTCTATTTCTCCCTCCCATCTAGACTCTATCCCAAGGGTAATACAGGAGGGAAAATGTGGTTCCATAAATCCGAAAAAGGTTTCCCTTAGGCACAAGGTCAACCCTCCCCTATAGGCAGAGGGGGAGGATATAATGGAAGACGCTGCCCTCGTGGCAGAGGAGGTCAGCAACATCAGGAAGATAAAGAAACCTTCTCTGATAGTCCCTTCCATCATGCTTGAGGGGTTGCCTGACTGTCCATCTCTGGAGGCAGTCGGGGGTCATCTATAACTGTACCCAAGCACCTGGCTAAACATCTCGCAAGATTGTTGGGTACACACCATAATATCCAGAGGTTATCTGATTCCCTTTATTTCCGAATCACCAGCAAAACTCTACCAGATGTGCCACCCATTCAATTAGACCGTGCAACATCAGAGGTTATTTCGTTGCTGCAATAAAGAGTCGTCCAAGAAGTCCCCACAGAGCAAATAGGATCTGGAACTTACTCTCGATTCTTTTCAGTTCCAAAAAAGACAGGGGACTGGAGATCAATTCTAGATCTCAGTAGACTCAACAAGTCTGTAAAGAAATCGATGTTCCGAATGATCACTCTGCAGTCGATATTCCCTTTTATCGGGAAAGACAATTGGATGTGCTCAATAGATCTTCAAGACACGTACTACCACATCAAAATGGACAGTTGCTCCAGGAGACACTTAAGCTTCCGGCTGGGAGCCAGTCATTTTTGGTTCCGAACACTGCCCTTTGGTCTCACTACATCCCCAGAGTGTTCACCAAATGCATGGCAGTGGTAATGGCTCACCTGAGATGTCAAGGATTCCAGGTGTTTCTGTACCTAGATGACTGGCTCATCACTGCTACCACCAAGCATCAACTCATCAGAACCAGGGACGAGACTCTATCCTTGTGCACCAGTTTAGGCATCACAGTCAACCTAAAAAAATCAGCCTTATCTCCTTCGTAGCACATTGTGTTCTTAGGCTCAGAAATAGACAACCACCATATCAGCAAGACTAACACCAGAAAGAGTAGAGTCTCAATTCAATCAAGTCAGATCCTTGCTAAATAGTCACAATGTTTAGGCCAGGGTAGTCCTTCAAGTCCTAGGGCAATGGCATCCTCCATCCTATTAGTTCCTCTAGCCCGTCTACACATGAGAATACTTCAGTGGCTGCTATTTGCCCAATGGTCAATGCAAGACCTTCCATTGTCTCATCAGATTTTCATAACAAAAACCTGCAAGAAGGATCTGACTTGGTGGTTGCACACAGAACAACTTCACTTAGGTCGTCCATTTGTTCCTCCCCAAGAGAAAGCAGTTTTGGCCACAGATGTTTTCCAGATGGGGGGGGGGGGCATTATCTGGGAATGACAGTCCAAGGTACTTGGCAGAACAACGAGAAACGCTTGCACATCAATGTCCTGGAGATGAGAGCGGGGCTATATGCATTACAAGCACTTCACAGCTCCCTTCCCACCGGGACAATTGTGATCCAGTCAGACAACATGTCTGTCGTGTGGTACATAAACAAGCAAGAGGGAACCAAATCGTACCCACTTTGCCAAGAGGCCTTGAGTTTGGAAATGGGCGATGGACACTCAAAGCTTTCTGGTAGCAATGCACATCCCGGGGAAATCCAGTGTGATAGCAGACAAACTCAGCCGAGCAATTCTGATGCCTCACGACTGGTCCCTGAATGCAGAGGTTGCGAAAGAGATCTTTCACAGATAGGGCCAGCCTTGCTGCGACCTATTCTCCACACACCTGAACACCAAATGCAACAGCTACTTTGCCCTAATTCCCTATCTGGGGATGTCACCCAGGGATGCTCTAGCCCATGATTGGCCCTTGGGACATCTTTATGCCTTCCCACCCTTTTCTCTCATCCCAAAGGTAATACAGAAAGCAAAACAGTTGAGGAGTACCCTGATCCTCATTGCTCCTTGCTGGCCTCGACAAGTATGGGTTCCCTTCCTGTGGCCCTATCATTTGGAGGAACCATGGATTCTAGAACCATCTCCAGACCTCCTGATTCATCAGTCGGGGCAGTTCCACCCCACCATCCACACCCTCAAATTGACAGCATGGCTGCTCCAGTTCCATGAATAGCCAGGTGCATCCCTCTCTCCCCTTCAGTCAAACACATTTTGATCTCATCCAATAAGCCTTCCACTCAAAAGTTATACTCCAGCAAATGGAAAAGGTTTTCTATTTGGGCTACAAACCAAGGCTTAGATCCATAAACAGCTCCTATAGAATCTATTGTATTCTTCCTTGCATCAATTTTTCATGAAGGAGCTGCAGCTGCTACAGTTAGAGTTCAATTAGCTGCCATTTCTAATTTCCATTTTGGCTTTGTGGGAAATTCCATTATGTCACACTCCTTGTGCAAAACCTTTTTGAAGGGAGTTCTCATTCTCAGGCCTCCGATCAAACAACCATCAGAACCCAGGGGCTTAAATTTAGTTCTCATGTCATTAATGTCTGCACCCTTTGAGCCCTCTTGGAAAACACTATTCTTAGTAGCCATAACCTCTGCTAGGAGAGTCTCAGAACTACAAGCCCTTACTATTAAACCTCCTTACATTATTTTCCACAAGGATAGAGTCTCAGTCAGGACAAACCCTTCCTTTCTTCCCAAGGTATGCTCAGAACATAATCGCAACACTACCATTGAGCTACCAGTGTTTTTTCCGAATTATTCTAATAAATTTGAATACAGACTACACCAATTTGACGTTCACAGAATCCTTAGGTTTTACCTACACAGGACTAAAGAATTCAGAAAATCAGATCAGTTATTTGTTTTCTTTTCGGACAAAAATAAAGCCTTGCCTGTTTCTAAGGTTACCCTTGCAAAATGGCTTTCAGAATGCATTTCCTTTGCTCATCATACTGCTGGCAAACAATTATCCAACAGAGTAAAAGGCCATTCTACTAGAGCAGTATCTACTTCATGTGCCTTTAGGTCTAGGCTCCCAATTGATACTATTTGTGCAGCAGCTACTTGGGCAAGACCACATACTTTTGTTACTCATTACAAATTGGATTTGGCCTTCCGGGACAGGTCATCCTTTGGGTCCACTGTGCGGAAGAGTCTCTTCGTTTGAGCCACCTGGGATAAAGGTGATAGGGATGCTGCCCCATCCAGCAAGAATTATGGCGAGATAGAACTACATAACATAAAGAAGTTATGTACTTACCATAACATTCCATGTTTATAGTCCATCTCGCCTACATTCTTGCATCCCTATCTCCTACCCCCTTCCTGGTTCTGGAGGATCTGGTGGACTATACTGGGGCTGTCTGACCTGGTTGTAGTTGTTGTCCATCTGGCATGGATAATATTACATAATTTTTTGTCTGTATGTATACAGTTTCTGATAATTTCATACCTGTTAGGTACTTATTGCTTTCTTGCAAACAAGATCTGGGGAATTGCTGTGAGGCACCATAGGAGAGGGGCTAGCCTCGAGCCAGTAAAAGCTCTCGAGCTTTAGTATCGGCCGAGTCGGAGCTGAATATCGGCTCCGGAACCATCCAGCAAGAATGTAGGCGAGATGGACTACAAACATGGAATGTTATGGTAAGTACATAACTTCTTTTTTTTAGACATTGCTGGAACTTTTATGCTCGCTTTTTGGATGATGATTGTCTTTTTTGGTTAAAATCTGAAGGTAAATTTATTGATTTTTTTAAATTATTTATCTGGCACCACTGATTTCTTAAGGTCTATATACAAAATGAATAACGAGGAGATGAAATATATGGACCTTTGTATTAGTAAGTGAAATGGTAATTTTAAGACCAAAGTACATAGAAAAACTACTTTTTCAAACTCTTATTTACACTGTACTAGTGCCCACCCACATCATCATAAGAGAGGACTTGTGAAAGGGCAGTACGTCCTGGTAAGTGACTTTGGATGACAATGATTTTGTGAGTGAAAGTGCTCTTCTCTTTGATATGTTTAAAGCTAGGGGTTTACCCGGAAAAATTGTTGACAGAAATATATTGTGAGGTGTTTGAAGCTAGCAAAACAGGTTTGTCACTATTTTTGGTTGTGTTTGAGGAAGTTTGAGTAACACCAAGACCATTACAAGCACAGAAGACAATGTTTACAATAGTGCTTTGATCATCACTTATGATGGTGAGGCAGGAATTGTCAGGAGTATTATTGAAGAAGAATGGGCTAGATTCGCTAGTATATCAGATTTGCAGTACATTTTTGATAAACCATTCAAGTGTATATACAAAAGAGACTGCAACATTAAAAATGTTTTGGAAAACAACACACCCAGGTTTAACAATTCTATGAAGAAGGGCACACAAAAATGTGGTAGTTGTGCACAATGCTCTTATATTAAAGTGGGTAACACACACTACTTGAAATATAGGGACAAGTCCATTAAGACTATAAGTTTTGCTAACTGTAACACTAATGGAATTGTTTATTTAGCCTTGTGCGACAAATATGACACATTTTATATAGGAAAAAAACTAAAGAAAATTAAAATTGAGAATGTATGAACATAATTACGACATCAGGAGAAAAAAATACAAACAATGCTTTATATAAGCATACACAAGATTCTGTAGATGCAGGGTTTTATTTCTTTTTAGTGGAAGTGGTACCTATTGACTCAAGAGGTGGTCCTTGGGAAACACGTTTGGAGTACAGGGAGTTGTATTGGCAACTGATTTTGAAAGCCAACAAGTTTCCTGGTCTGAATGACGTGGTATCACTAACGCCTGTTTTAAAGCTTAGGGTAGCTAAACTTTAATATTTGTGTTGTTTTTAAATGTAATTTTCAGTTCATGCAGCAGATAGTGCTGTTGCATTGTTTTTTTCATGAGGTTTCAACATGATTTTAAAACACATTTTTAAAACTTTTAATCATTTTATAAGTATTAAATAAAGATTTTTCTGAGTTCAATATGATAAATTAAACAAATACATGTACATATTTGTCATGTCAATATGTTATCTGTTTTACACATTTTACTTGTTTTAAACACTTGTATATACACATTTTCAAGTACAGGTACTTTTACAGGGTAGGCATGGTAACTAATTTTTTGATGGCTTCATTGGGATTTCCTGCATATATAAATTGGGTTTTAGATGTTGGAACAATCATCTAAAGAAAATACTTTGACCAAAACTCTGTGATTCAGTAAATATGTTCTTATGTTTGTGTCCTCCTGTGTACTTCATTAAAAAGTGGATTCTGCTCTGGTTGTCTTCCAGTGCCTCCTTTTACAGTTTACTTGTCCTGCTTTTGGCATTTTTCCTCACTTATTTGGTTAAAAGCTCAAACAGACTTGGGGCTTCGGGCTTCCCCAGCCCATTGGATTAGGGAGCCTTCTCCTACTCCCCAGTTATTTTCTCCTCGTCCAACCCAGCACGGTTTGGACTTAGGGGAGCCAGTGCTCTGCACGGAGGCATAGGGAGACATATTGGAGACCTTTTTTCCCTACCCCATCAGAATCTATGGCTAGTTCTCCTCTACCTCCCTCGGGGCAAGCAGGGCCACCAGTCTGGGTTGTCACCCCATAGTCCATGGCGGCAGGTTCAGGTTCGGGCCTTTTGGACCGTTTTCTACCTCTGTGCTTTGGCTCTCGCTAGCTCTGGTCTGGCCTTCTCTGGTGGGTTGGAGGTCTTGATGGGGTCTGCTCCTTCTTTCCTTGTGGTGCTATCCATGGGGAAGGGGGCTTCTTCCAGTCCTTCCATTTTCTGGGTGGTGGAAAGATCTCTCTCTGCTACCAGAGTAGCTTCCCCTGCTCACCAGGCTCCATTCCAGCCTCAGATTTTGACCGGAACCTCTCATCCTGCTCCTGGGCAGCTTGTTTGATCTAGCCTCCAGGGAGGAGTTACCCCCATCGGGGTCCCCACCTCTTCCGAGTCTTCTCCAGAGCCTCCCTTGGAGGAAGTGCATCAGAAGAGGACGTGTAATAGGAGACATCTTGACTTCCCAATGGAGTCTCTCATGAAGGACATGGATATCGATGAGGGGGATGGGTCCCCTAGGTTGCTGCCCGATGATGTCTCCTTTGGAGACATCTTCAATATCCTTAAGGCTAAGGGCCGTTGGTCTGCCCAGCCCCCATCCTCTGAGGAAGGTGTGTTTCTGAAGGCTTTCGCAACAGGCCCATCTACCTCCTGGATGTCCCCCCTGCTGACCCCTTGATCAATCTCATTGACAGCAGGGCACAGTGGAGCACAGTGCCTAAGAGAGCAGATAGGTTTTTGAGTCCCCTTCCGACAAGTCCTTTTGGTCCAAGGCAGTTCCGGTTGATGCAATTGTGGTAGCTGCTGCTACCAAGAAACAGCTGGTGGAACAGAGTTTATCTGTCCATCCTCCCAGTCACGAGTCGAGAGCAACTGACAAATTCGGAAAGCAGTTGTTTGCATCAGCTTTGTTCAGCCTGTGAGCATTAAACTACCTGACACATTTTACCTGTCTTCAGAGGGATTTGATCAAGCAGCTTACCACTGCCCTCTTGAAGTCCCTGCCGGTGGAGGACTTTAAGACCGTTTCTCCCAAGCTTTCCATTCTTGCATCTATAGTTAATTCATCCATGAGGTTGATATCCAATGCTGCAGAGGGTACCTTACCGGGGGGGGGGGTCAGGCACAGCCATCGCCATCAGGCATCATGCCTGGTTTCACTTATGCGGGTTTGCGGAGGCCTTTAAGGCATCATTCACTAACGCTCCCTTTGATGGTTCAACTCTCTTTGGGCCAAGCGTAAAGGAAACTTTAACCTGCAGTGAGTAAGAGGGAAGACCCTGCCGGTTGTAGGGATCAAGTTCTCTACCCCCCTAAAGACCCTTTTCCAAGACCCAGTGGGGGAGTAAGAAGATGTGGTTCCTTCAGTTACAGTCTTCCCTTCGGGAAGCTCAAGAAGACTCCTCTTACAGTGGACGGGGGAGAGGGTTCAGTGGTCGACACCACCATGGAGGCAGAGGAGACCTGTAAAACCAGGGTTCCAAGGAACCCTTCTCTGAGAAGCCCTTTCAGTACTTCTGAAGCACTGCCCGACTATCCCTCCCTGGAGGTAGTTGGGGGCCATTTATCTTTGCAACCTTTTGCCTGTGCAAACATCACAACCGATCGATGGGTACTAAGAATTATAACTAGAGGCTACTATATTCCCTTTTGCGACACCCTGCCAAGAAACAACTCTCCCTGACGTCACCCAGTCAGAGAGCTTTAGCCTGAATAGAAGTGACCAACCTCATTCTAAAAAAAAGCCATCTAAGAGGTCCCCACAGGACAGAGAGGATCCGGAACTTACTCTCACTTCTTTTTGGTACCCAAGAAAACAGGGGCCCTGCATTCAATTCTGGTCCTCAGTCAGTTAAATCTCTCAGTCAAGAAGTCGAAGTTTCCGATGGTCACTGTACAGTCCATTGTGTCCCTTCTGCACAAGTGTGACTGGATGTGCTCTGTGGATTTCCAGGATGTGTATTATCATATCAAAATAGACAGGCGGTCCAGGAGATTTTTCCACTTTCGCATAGGAGCCGATCACTTTCACTTCAAAGCCTTGCCCTTTGGACTCACCGCAGCCCCCAGGGGTTCACCAAGTGTATGGCAATGGTGACAGCTCATCTCAGGCATTTCCCAATCTCAGTGATTGGCTCCTCATAGCATCAACTGGTTTCTTCTTTGCCTTTTTGATGTGCTCAGAATCACAGTGAATCTTGCCAAGTCTTTATTTTTTACCCCATCTCAACAACTAGAGTTCACTGGCACTTAATTGGACACCATCTTGGAGATTGCAGCTCTCCCCCTCCGACATGTGCTTCTTATCTGGTCTCATGTACAGTCTCTAATGGAGCAAACTCATCCTCCAGTATCACTTATTCTGAGACCTTTAGAGTCCATGACATCGGCCATTTATTTGGTTCCAGTGGCCAGATACTACAATAGAGTTCTGCAGTGGACCCTGGTAGTTCAATGGTCTGCTCTTTCTCATTCTCTGTCAGTTCCTATATGGATATGCCAAAGACATCTGTCGTGGTGGATGCACTCTTCAGACCTCCTAGCGACCAGGTCTTTTTCTCCCCATGCTCCGGCAGCCATGGTGACCACAGATGCTTCTCTCCTATGGTGGGGGGGGGGGGCACTTCCTGGGGAAGACTGCCCAAGGGACATGGTCCCAGTCAGAGACCAAACTGCACATCAGTGTTGTGGTAATGGGTGCAGTCCTCCTTATGTTGCAAGCCTTTCAGGACTGCCTTCCTCTAGGGACAATAACAGTGCACACAGACAACATGATGGTTGTGTGGTACATAAGCAAGGGGGCACACATTCTTATCTGCTTTGTCACAAGGCCATGAGTGTCTGGGAGTCGAGGCGATGTCCTTGGGGAACTTTCTCCTTGCACTGCATATTTACGGAGCATTCAGTGTACTGGCAGATAAGCTGAGCAGGGCTATTCTGAGCACGCATCAGTGGTCCCTGAATCCGCTAGTGGCAAAGCAGATCTTCCATTGGTGAGCCCAACCGAGCAGCGATCTGTTTTCTTCCCATCTCATCCACAAATGCAGCAACTACTTCGCTTTGATCCCCACAGAGGGGAGTCCCGCAGGGATGCTCTGACTCACAATTGGCCTCCAGGTCTTCTTTATGCTATTCCTCCATCACCACTAATTCCGAGAGTTCTTCAGAAAGCAAGATGTGTCAGGACGCAGTTAATCCTCCTTGCCCCCTTCTGACCTCAGCAGGTGTGGTTCCCTCTTCTATGGTCTCATCTGAAGCCACCCCCCTTGGGTGCTCATTCTGGTGCCTGATCTGATTTCTCATCCATCATTCCTTCCGCTTCCAAATCTGTGGACCCTCAGTCTGACAACTTGGTTTGTTCAATTCCAGTGATTCTTGCTAAATCCAGGCTTGCATCCCCTATGAAGGACATTGTTCTTGCTTCTCAAACGTCTTCTACCAAGAGAGTTTACAGAAGATAAGTGGAAGAGATTCTCTGTCTAGGGTAAAGGTCGGAATGTGGATCCATTTTCAGCTCCTATTTCAGACATTCTTCTTTTCCTAGCTTCCCTCTCTCAGTAGGGCGCTAGTTTCTCTATGCTTAAAGTCCAAATGTCAGCTATTTCAAATTTGCACCTTAATGACGAACCTACGTTCTCTTCTCGCCTTTGCAAGGATTTCTTGAAAGGTGTCTTTTTATTGCGTCTCCCAGTCAAATATCTTTCTCCACCGTGGGATCTTGCTCTGGTGCTGTAATCTCTAACTCAGGCCACTTTTGAGCCTGCCTCATCCTGTGATATCAAATTCCTTTCTTGGAAGACTTCCTTTTTGGTGGCGATAACTTCAGCAAAAAGAGTATCAGAATTGCAGGCTGTTACCATCAAGCCTCCATATTTGATATTCTGTAAAGATAAAGTGGCCTTGAGACCTAATCCTTCCTTTATGCCAAAAGTGGCCACGGAAGCGAACCTCAGTCTAACTTCCAGTGTTCTTTCCTAATTATGCTAACAAGGGATAATACATTTTGCATACCTTAGATGTTCGACAGCTTAATTTTTATTTGCACAGGACCAAGACTTTTCGTCTCTCAGACCAATTGTTTGTGGCCTTTTCAGTCAACAGGAAGGGCCGAGTTGTTTCAGAAGTTACCATTTCCCACTGGATTTCCCAATGCATCTCTTATATCTACTGCTCTTGTGGTTCTCCTTTGCCTGGACTAGTTAAGGCTCATTCTACCGGATCAGTGGCTACATCAGCTGCCTTCTCATATCGTCAATCCTTGGATGGCATTTGTGCAGCAGCAATTTGATCTTCTCCTCATACCTTTATTTCCCATTACAGGCTTGACCTAGTTTCTAGGGGGAAGGGCTTCCTTTGGCTCCACTGTTCTTTGGCATGTCCTTCCATGAGGCCACCCGAGAATGGTGGGTGGCTAGGGACTCGATCTGAGGGGTTAGAGGGCAGCAGAGCATTTTAGGTGGGGGGAGGAACTTGAGCTAAGCTATTGTCTAAGTGTTGCCGGCTCGGATCCAATGTCAGGTCTTAGACCCATGCGTGATGAATAGTAACTACAGATAACACAGATACCAAGTTATGGTAAGTACATAACTATGATAATTCAAAGTATCTCAAAGTGTGTAAAAGTGCTTACAGTGTGTGCTTATTACTATGTATGTATTCCGAAGAGTTTGTATGCAAACTGCAACTATTTCATAAAGTACAGTCAAAGTATAGCCATTTAGAAACGTTTCTTGTGTTGGGTGTGTCTGTTCGCAAAGTGCCACCATTACAGAGTGTTTCTTGCACTGTAAAGCATTGCCTAGCAAGGTACTGCCATTTTGGGGAAATTTCAGTGTGCTGTGTAGTTTATTCGCAAAGTGCAATTACTTCGAAATGTTAACTGAGCTTCTCTTGCCCAGTTCATTCACATCATGCAGTTATTTGAAATGTTTTTAAAATGATGATAGATTACTTTTACAATACAGTAATTTCAAGAGTATTACAGTGCCCTAGAGACTCATTTTGCAAGGTCCAGTTACGCATAGGTTTCATTAAGCAGTTATTTGATATGTTTCTTTCGTTGATAAGAGTTGATTTCTTGCAACACAGTAATTTCAAGAGTATTACAGTGCCCGAGAGAGACTTATTTCATAAAGTTCAGTTATACAGAGGCTTGTGCTATTGTGCAAAGTTACAAATACTGGCATAGATTTCTAGCATATGTGTATGTGTATGTGTTTGTGTTTATTTGCAAAACCCTTCACTAGTATATGTTAATATGGCAGACGGATTTTGAAAACCCTTACTTCTTGCGTTTGATCAGAATATTGCAGAGAACTGGAGAATATTTGAGCAAGGGTACGATATTTTTATGCAAGCAGCTTATTCAGATAAAGATGCATGCACCAGGGCATTCATTTTGCTAAACCTAGCTGTGTCAGAGGCCATATAAAGAGAGCATTAATTTGTGTATATACCAGCAGTATATGAAAGAGAAGGCGAAAACCGCCATATTGTTGTACAGGCTGAATCAAGGGAACACCCCGAGTGTTTGAAACGCAAGTTCAAAGAAATGTGTAACCCCCAGACAAATATTACAGTAGAGAGGCATTTGTTTTACATGAGAGATCAGAATCCAGGGAAAACTTTTGTAGCTTATATAACTGACTTGAGAAACAAGCCTAAAATGTGTTGGTTTGGTTACTTAAAAGATGAGTTAGTAAAGGACAGACTTGTGTGTGGTATTAATAATGCTACTGTGAGAAAGATCTTGGTTCATGACAGTGATTTAACTTTGAGTAAAGCCATTGAGATTTGTCAAATCCATGAAGTGACAGAAAAACACACAAGTATGCTTGTAAGTGACAAGAGCATGGTTTCAGCAGGCTCCAGAGCAAATGTAGATAATATTTAACACGTGGCAAATAGAAGTAGGCCTAAGCACATGGCAGCCACAGTCCCTGCTGGCTCGGCAAAACATGTAGTTTTCCAGCAAGTTCTAAGACTAGTTCAGTTAAAGAGGCATGTTTCTCAGTGCAGTACAAACATAAATCAGCAAACCCCAACTCTAGCTTTATTGTTAACTGTCATAATTGTGGTGAAAATCATGAGTGTAAAAGACAGAAATGCTTTGCAGTTGGTCAGCAATGTCACAAGTGTAAAAAATGGAACCATTTCCAAACGTTTTGCAAAAGTAAACACCCTCACAGTTGTAAAGGAAGGTCACACAAAAAAGCAAGTTGATCAAGTAGAGCCCCAGCAGTCAACTTTCTGTGTAGATGGTGTATCAGTAGTTGGTGAAGAAGTTGATGCGGTGAATTTATTAGCAAAGAGTGAAGTGTTTTGTACTGACTGGATCAATGGTAAATCCACAGAGCTTAAAGCTGACACTGGTTCAAAGTGTAATGTTGTATCAGCAGACACATTTGCTAAAGTGCGAACTAATGACCAACTCAGTGTGGCCAGTAGTGCAAAACTTGTTGCTTATGAAGGTGAAGAAATCCAAACCAAGGGCTCAGTGATGATTTCATGTTATTTGGCCAAGAACTGTTACAACTTGCTATTCTGTGTAGTCCAAAGACCAGTACAGTCACTGGGTCTCAAAGACAGTTTGATAATGAATCTGCTTTCTTTTACCAAAGAATTTCATCATATAAGTGCATCTCCTGTTTCCAATTTTTCTGAAGCTATTTTCCCAGAGTATGCTGACGTTTGTGATGACAAGTTGGGCAAACTTCCATTTGGTATTCCATGAAGTTAGACCCAGAGGTCACTCCAGTGGTCAGACCGGCAAGAAGAGTTCTGATAGCTATGCAGGATAAAGTTAAGGCTCAGTTGGATAAAATGGTACAGCATGGTGTAATTTGTCCAGTTACAGAACCAACTGAATGAGTGTCATCTTTGGTAGCAGCTCACAAAAAAGGCTTAGATGAAGTCAGAATATGTATTGACCCAAGAGATTTGAACAAAGCATTGAAGAGACCATATCATCCAATGCGCACAGTCGAAGAGATCGCAGCCCTAATACCAAATGCCACTGTTTGTTTCTGTCTTGGATGCAAAGAGTTCATTTCGGCAAGTGATGCTTGATCGCAAATCGTCATTACTAACCACTTTTCGTACTCCGTTTGGCAGATACAGATTCCTAAGGATGCCTTTTGGAATAAATTCTGCAAGTCATGTCTTCCAGCATGTGGTGGAGCAAATTTTTTCAGATTATCCTTGTGCCATAATAGTAGATGATTTATTGGTTGGAGTCAGTGGTGAAGCAGAGCATGACAGAAACCTAAAGAAAGTTCTAGACAGAGCACGTGAAGTAAACTTGAAGCTTAATCCTCTGAAGTGCAAATTCAGACTTCCAGATGTTACATATTTACGTCATTTATTTACCAGCACTGGTTTGAGACCAGACCTGACCAAGCACGTGGCTATTCTTGAGATGTCGGCACCAGACAATGTTCAAGCTCTACAGCATTTTCTAGGCATGGTCAACTATTTAGGCAAGCTTATACCAGACTACAGTGAGTTGACAGCACCTTTAAGAGAGCTGACATGCAAAAATGTTGCATGGTCATGGTTAGAACAGCACCAAGAAGGCATTTGAAGACCTCAAGTAGAAAATTGCCACCCCACCTACATTAAGATACTGTGATGTGAACAAACCAGTCACTCTTTCCTGTGATGCTTTTAAATTTGGTCTTGACACATTTATACTTCCAAGATGCAAGCCCGGTAGCCTATGGGTCTGGAATACTTACCCAAACTGAGATGTAGTATGCTCAAACTGAGAAAGAACTTTTGGCGATAGTGTTTGCATGTTCCAAGTTTCATGATTATATTTATGGTCGAGCTTTTCAGATTGAAACTGACCACCAATTCTGGTTACTCTTATAAAGAAGTGTATGCATTCAGCTCCAGTGAAATTACAAAGAATGATGCTCAAATTGCAAAAGTACAACTTCAAAATGGTCTATAGTACAAAAGGCAAACTGGTCTATCTGGCTGATACCTTACCAGATCGCCAAGGAATACGACGAAACAGCTTGACGCAAAGAATTTTGACTTTGATGTGATGGCAGTGCATAATTTTTCTACCACTAAGCTTGATGAGTTAAGAGATCACACAAAGACTGATTCAATTTTGCAAAAGCTCAATCACTATATTAATGTAGGATGGCCGTCAAAGCAATCTAGTGTACCAACCTAAAGTGCAAACCTATTTTCCTTACAAAGATGAAATGTTGATGGAAGATGGGATTATTTTTAAAGGTCCTAAAATTGTTGTTCCTACTTCTTTACGACAAAAATATATCCACATTTTGCATTGTGGTCTCCCAGGTTCTGCATCCACTAAGAGAAGATCGAGAGAATTAATATTTTGGTCTTTGTTACCAAAAGACATTGACAGAGTACCTCCTTCTTGTTCAGTATGCAATAGTACTAGACTGCATTTGCAAAGAGAACCACTTCAGCTAAGTCCAGTTCCTGAACTACCTTGGTCAACAGTAGCCACTGATATCTTTGAGTGAAACAAACAACACTACTTGGTATTGGTAGACTCTTTATTCGAATTGGTTTGAGATTGAACTGCTACCTAACCTAACATCCACTGCTGTTATTACTAAGTTGAAATGTCATTTCTCAGTCCATGGTAGTCCCCACGAAGTTATTTCTGACAATGGTACTCAATTTACTAGTCAGTTTTTTCAGAAATTTGCAAGAGAATTAGACTTTGTACATGTTACGAGCAGTCCTGAATATCCACAGTCAAGTGGTCTAGCTGAACTTGCGGTGCAGAGTGCAAAGCACTTACTTGAAAGGTCAAAGCGTGACAATACCGAAGTCTTTTTGAATTTGCTTAATCTCAGAAACGTACCCCGTGATGATATTCTTGGCTCACCTGCTCAAAGATCTCTTTCTAGGGAAACCAGAACTAAGCTACCTATTAGTTCCAGTTTATTGAAGCCTAAAGCTAAGAGCAACAGAACCATCAAGGCTCAATTATTCAAGAAGTGTTCTATCCAGAAGTCCAGTTATTATAAATCGAGTAGATTTCTTCGTCTGCTAAGGGAAGGAGAGACAGTGAGATTACAAACAGTGAAAGATTGTGGCCTGATTGGTTAAGTTACAGGTATATGTGCCAAGCCGAGTTCCTACCTTATAGAATTTGAGGGTGTGGATGGAATACAGGAGAAATTGCAGACATCTTCCTGTACCAGACTCATCATTGCAGCATTGTTCCTGTGATGCAGACTCTAGATCTCAGAGCAAACAAAATGTTGTTCCCACCCCAGATTGTGTCCCAACCTCTGATTCCATTCCTGAAGATGTTCCAAAGACTTCAAAGGTTGAACATTTTGTAAAGACAGCTCCAGTTGCTAAATCCATTTCCCAGTTTTACGTCACACAATATGGTCGAGTATCCAGGCCCAGTGTGAAATACGCAACAACATGGACTTATCTGTGTATATATGTACCTATTTATTTATTTAAATAAAACGTCAAGAACTGGAGTGTGGCAGAGCTTATTATAAGAATCCAAGGCAGAATACCAAAAACGTAACAAACTTTAATAAAAGAACTGCAGTAGGTCAGTAGATTAGCGCTTTCACTCAGTACACTTGAGCTTCTTCAGATCACACAGACCTGTGTCTATAGAAGCTATTTATATATACATGACTAATAATCTGTGGCCTATTAAAAAGCTGATATACTTGCATATTAATGAGCTATAAACATTTCTTATTCTAATTAATTATATGCAAGTATATCAGCTTTTTCTATCGTGATGTGTTTTTATAAAATAAAGCTGCTTGAACAGAACCACTGAAGACTCTTCTATTGTGTCCAAAGTAGGAGAGCGACAGAAGTGATCCAAGGAGCTAAAAGATTTAGTTTGGTCACGATGGTACCTGAGTTGTCTGCGGGGCTGCCTTTGCAAAATGTGTTTGTCTGACTTTTAAGGTGAAGTTTCAACAGCTTTTTGCCTTACCATTTTACCGCCCTCTGTTACTAGGTCAGCATTCCTGTTGTGTGAACAGTGCTATAAAGTGGTTAAGGATTTGTTTTCATGGCTCATTAACAAGTACCTACTTAGTCATTCATGCAGTTATTGGACATGGTTGTACAGAAACTGAGTTTTGCTCATTTTTCCACCCCAGTTTCTGTCTGTGTATGATCTTGATTTGGCATCCTCTTCACGTGAGCACATGATAGAGAGGTGGCACCACAGGCTTTAGTCACTGTGCAGTTAATAGTGTTTATATTCACAAAGTGCTATGAGACGAATGTGTGTGGACTTAAGGAGGCTATTTTACAGAGTGTAGCACCAACCCCTAAGTGTATGAAGTAGCAAATGTGGGAGGATTCCTTTTGCAGTGTGGTCTGTGATCATAAGATGTATTTTGTGCAGGATTATCTGAAATGTATTACTTACCATTTGAAGTTGTGATGTTGTGAACTTCATGGCTTTGATGGTGCCTCCCTGAGGTTTCTGCATTGCTACGTTTGTTTTTTGAAGTTTCTTACTGCTCTTATGGAGCAGTGTGCACAATTGTAGTCAATGCGAGCTGTAAATCTTTGGACACTGTGAGATTTTTTTGTGTGTGTACATCTGTCAGTGTGTGAAATAAGCCATTTAATATTTTTCATCAGGTTGTACTCTGTTGGTGCTTGTGTAATCCGACTGCCCTGCATTGGTAGATGTTTGCATTGAGAATAATATTGTGTCATCTGCTGCAGTGCGCAGCCTTACATGGGGATAACTGTGCTGTGTGCTAAGATGTTGCCATCTTGTGTTTTTAGCATTTGACAGCATATTTTAGTTTTTCAGTGAGTTGTGCTCTCGATGTATTATGTCTGGTTTTCCATATTCATTATTCGTACTGACATACAACACGATACTATTTATTCAGTCTGTCTGATTCGACATATGGGTCCTCGAGACGCTTGTTGAATCTGACCTAGCAGTTTTAGTGCTCCAGCCTCGAGTTCTTTTAATGAATTCACTTCCCATAATGCACCCCTCCCTTTACGTACCTCAGATCCCACTTGCTGCCTTTATGGAAGAGTGATGACTGGCAGCTAAGTGCTCTACCTCTTCTATTGCTATATTCGACCTGCATATACATAATTGCATAAGAAAAATTCATCAAAAACTAGGGATACTTTACAAAGCCAACAACTTTCCCACCAACACAATTAAAACTACACTTGTCACTAATCTTCTCCTTAAACTTCTTTATGACACTTTCATTTTTATTAGCCTCCAGGGATCACAAAAATCAAAACTTGAACAATGCTATAACAAAGTTGCCAAATTTGCAGCAAATGCTCCTTTCAGAGCCTACTACTGTTTAGCACTAAAAAGTCTAAATTGGTTAGAACTACCCCAGCAACTAACATGTAACACCTACAAAATTATCCAGCATCCTTCTGCTTGTCCAGCAGTAAATACCATTGTACACAACTATGTTCCCAGTCAGTTGTTACAATCCAGTGACCAAAAACTCCTGTCTCTCCTCAGACATATCAAATCTGCTGGGCATTGCCTGTTGTACCATGTTGCTAAGACCTGGAACTCCTTACCTGTATCCATCAGGGGAGTACTCTCCCTCTCATCCTTCAAAACCATTCTGAAAGACTTCCTAGCCAAAATCTGGCTCTATTCTTGCTCAACCCCAGGATAAACTATATCCCTAAATGTGAACAAGTACCTATTCATACCTTACACCTCCTTTCTGCCCCTTCTTCACTCACTTCCTTACGTCTATCAATTTCTCTCCCCTGGCTTTCTCTTAAATTATGCAATAAGCCTTCCTTCTTTTTCACTTTGTATTGCAATTCATGTTTGTAGTATACTAACTTACCTTTAATTTCTGTGTAAACTGGCTAAAATCCTTGGATCTGACTAAGCCGTTACTGAAGCTTGTGACAACCAAAAAGCTCTAAGGCTCGTCCCTTACCGATAATGCACAACGCCTAACATACCCCAGATCTTGTTTGCCACTTTTTGTGAAAATGCGTAGTCAGCCTCAGCTCTCAAGTTTTCCGTCAGATATGTGCGTGTGTTTTCTCTTAAAAATGTCCTCTTTCTCTGTCCTAAATCGTATTAGCATATTACTCCCTTACCCTTACATTTGCTGTAATTCTTGTTTACCATCTTTAGTAACTTGTTCCTTATTTTTTACCATTTGTTACTATTTCTACACGCTAGTGTAGTCTTCTTTACCATTGTTAGTATTTTTATTTATTTATTTTACATTTGTTAACCGGGTTAGTCTGACTGAGCTTTTGGCTCATTTTCAGCAGAGACCTGGTTAGAAAAGCTCCTCAGGGAAAAATTTATTAAATTTAAGTCACATAGTATTAACAATCAGCTTTAGGATCTTTCCAGCAGAGACCAGGGGAGAAAAAGCTCATCAGGCAATACAATTATACAGAGTATTAACAGTCAGCAGACGAATATAAGAGTTGTTACAAACAAGTTTTAACAATTAGCAGATTAATATGAGACTAGTTGCAATATCATTTAAGCTGCTTAGAGCAAAATAAGTTAATAGTCAGGAAATTTATGAAACCAGTTACATATTTTAAATGGGTAGGACCTAGTTGTTTAGGAGTTTGGAACAGGAAAGGAATGTAGGAATGGCTAATAGAAGATGTAAGGGAAATAGAATAGAGGAGAGAGACTAGGTCAAGTAGGTTATTTTGAAACTGAAAGAATCAAGACTGGTTAGAGAGGGAGGAAGGAAAGTGGTAGAAGAGGTAGGGGACTAGGGTTAGAGATACAGTGAGGTGGTGAAATAGGTGGACAGATGGTGGTTTCAGGGTGGTTGGCTACAGTGGCAAGACTACTTTGTTTTTAGGCATTTCCTTGTGGCTAATTTGAAACTTGCTATGGTGACGGGACTTTATTTCCAAAGGGAGTTGGTTCCAAGATGTAACTGGGTTATAGTTATAGAGAAGGCAGCCTATTCTGGTTTTGGGTTTGTAGACGTGTAATAATTCTTGATCTGAGCTGTGTAGAGTCCTAGCGGGGGAATATTTGGATATGATAGAGGAGAGGCTGGGGCAGAAGGCGGGTAGTTTGAGGACAGAGTGGATAATTTGTAGTTGATATAGTTGGAGCAGATGAGGGAATTCTAGCCAGTCTAGTTGCTGAAGTGCTAAGCAGTGGTGTGACTTGTAGGTTTGGTTTGCTGCACATCTGGTGATCTTGTTGTAGGTAGTTTCAAGCTTGGAAATAAGTGCAGAATTTAGGTTTGTGAATATGTGACAGCTGTATAGGAGTGTTGGGAGTAGTAAAGCATGGGAGAGAGTTATTCACACTGTGTTAGTTAAGTATTTCTTGTTATGGAAAAGGTGTCCAAGTTTCTGATGAGTTCTTTTTACAGAGTAATATGTAGATCAAACTTAAGCTGATCATCTATTGTTACACCTAGCAATTTAGTACTAGATTCAGCTGAGATGGTAGTGTTGCTAGATAAGATGGTGAATGTACTTTTGAGTGTGGTGAGGTTTTTGGGGAGGAAGAGTAGGAGCTTAGTTTTTTTTTTGGATTAAGTATTAGTTTATCACTAAGCCATGTCTCAATAGTGTAGAAGGATGCCTGAGTAGTTGAGTGGAGGTCAGTTGGGTTGTCAGCAATGTTTATAACAGTAGAGTCGGCAGCATATTGCACAAGAGATGACTGGAGACAAGAGGAGTAGAGTAAGCTGGTGAAAATATTAGAGTAGTGGTCCAAGAATGGACCCTTGGGGGACACCCATTTGTACACTGTGTGGGGAGGATAGTGCAGAGAGCCATTTAACTGATTGCTGGCAGGTAGAGAGATAGCTGGAGAACTAGAAGATAGTAGGGGGAGAGAAATGTAAGTTTGTGAGTTTGTCAAGAAGGAGAGGGTGAGAGAGAGTGTCAAAGGCTTTAGAAAGGTCAAGGAATAGGCATGAGACAAGTTTATTGTTATCACGAGCGAGGGAGACTGTGTTGATGAAGGATATTAGTGCAGTAGTTGTACTATGCTTGGGACGGAAGCCATGCTGCGTGGGTGTGAGAAGGTTGTCCTGGTGAAGGTAATGCATTACCTGCTTGTGAATGCATTTCTCTAGGATTTTTGAGAGCGGAGAGAGTATGGCAATTGGTCTGAAGTTGGATATGTCTGAGGAGTTACCCCACTTTGTGAATGGGTAAAGTAAAGAAGTTCTTCCATACAGTAGGGACATAGGATTCAGAAATGGATCGGTTGATCACGATGGATACAGGATAGGCAAGAGGTTCAGAGGCAATCTGCTGGAAATAGGAGGGTAGCTTGTCAATAGATGTGGAGCAAGGTTTAAGTTTAAAAGGAAATTATTTTATATAGTTAGTTGATACTGCCTTTAGAGAGAAGGAATTAGAAGGGTTGGGAAGAGGTATAGCCTTTGTGAGGGTGCTAGCATTGTTTCTGAGGGGGAGAGAATTTATTATGGAGGTTATTGAGTTTATAAAATGATTGTTAAATTTATTGGCTATGTCTTCAGGGGTTGCGTTGGGACATATAGGTTAGGAGGAGAAGGGCTTCCTGGATGTAGAGTCTGATTAATAGAGTTCCAGAATTTCTTTGGGTCTGATTTAAGAGTAGAGGGAGGATTGGCATAGAAGTTTGTTTTGTCATAATGGATGATTTTTTAATTTTATTTCTGAGTTCTTTACATTTTTGAAGAAGAGAAGGGGTCCTAGTTTGAGTCCACATTTTCCAAATCCTATCCCGGTCTTTCATGAAGGTTAGGGTAGATTTAGTGAGCCAGGGAGCAGTATTGGATTTGATTCTAATTGTGTGTAGAGGAGCAAGGGAGTTGAGAATGTTTAGAAATGTAGTGTTGAAGGAGTGGACAGTTTCATCTAAGGGAAGAGTGGTGAGGTAAAACCAGTTAATTGTGGAGAGTTGGTGAATAAAGGAGTCAGGACAGAAATGTGAAAGTGAGCAGGTGGTAATAAATTTGTAAGATTTGGTAAGGTGGGGAAGTGTGTCTGGTAACTGTTATTGGGCAGTGGTCACTGAGGGCATTTGGAAGGGTTTGGAAGTTATGATAGTTTTGAGGGTGGGAGACCAATATCCAGTCAAGGAGAGGTAGGTAGGTGAGATTTATTAATATAGGTAGGGGTTGTGATTAACTGCTCAAACCCATGTAGGTTTATACAGGAAGTAGTGTTGGGAGCTTGTATTGAAAGGCAATCAATATTTACATCTCCCAGTATAATTGTTTCATTGTAGATGGTCTGTGAGAGGTGAAATAGGATGTTCTCAAGTATGTTAATATTATCAACAGGGGGAATATAGATTCCTACGACAGTTATGGTGATTAAACTATTAAGTTTGAAGTTGGTCAGTAGGAGTTCAGCTGGTGAGAAGGAGGGTAAGGCTAGTTTGGGACTGATTTGGGAGAGACAGTTGGAGTAGAGTATGGAGACTCCTCCTCCTTTTCTTTTTAGTTGATCAAGTCTAAGGATATTATAGCCAGGAGGGATAATTTCACTGTCCAGATGGTGTGATTTTTAACCATGTTTCTGCTAGGGTAACTATGTCAGGAGTATAGTTAGCTATCCAAGCATGGAGTTCTTGAACTTTATTAACGAAGCTCCTGAGGTTGATAGAGCAGAATTGTACTTGTTTTTGTGAGCTGGGAAGGATTGGCGGGTTTAAGAACATGAGGGTTACTGTTCAGGGTAGTGTCTGTAGGGCCTGGGTTAGGATGAATGTCACCTGATAGAAGTAGAGGTTTGTAATTGGGTTTTAATTTGAGTAGGTAGACTTTATTTTTTTTGTTTTAAAGGGGAGGAGGGTATTTTTATTTTAGGAATGGGAGTGTTGGGGGTAGGATGGAGGGACAGATTAGGAGATAGGGTTGTGGTTTAGTACTTGAGTTAAGAGTGGTGTTTGAGGAGTGGAAATAAGGAGTAAGTAATTGCGAGTGATAGGAGGTGAGGTGGTAGAGTATGAGGAAAAGAGAAGGTAAGAGTATAGTTTGAGTTTTAAGAGATATGACACTTTATGGAATGTAGAATAGAGGGTGAGAGGAAGGGGTGGGAGTAAGGTATTGTAGGTTTTGATAGAGAGTAGTAGGTAAGTGTGGGGAGGAGCAAATAAGGGAAGTAGTTTGAGGACAGGAAGTAGAGGACAGGGGGATTAGGGAGGAAGTGAGGGAGTGTGGTTGTATGGATAGGTATAAAGGTAATGATATGGGGGGTGGGAATGGGGGGTGGGAGTAGGGGACGGAGCTGGGCTACACCTACCGGGTAGAACTTGGCTCTATCAGCTAGACAAGGGACAGAATAAGCCAGGAAAATGCAGTTGGAACACTTTTATTTCACAATATTATACAGGGAGTAAGTTATTCAATAGTTTCTAATGGTAGTGAGTGTTGGTAAGAGTATAGCAATCAAAATGGGGGTGGGTGAGTATAGGTTGACAGGTTCCCACAGTTTAGTGCTCACCCAAGGTTAAAATTCCTAGATGCTAACCAGGAGTTTAATTAAAACAGGTCCAAATAGATACAGGCTTTATATTGAACAGTACAGGTAATCAGAGGGAGAAGAATGTCATACTTTCTTTCTGCCTCCCCAGGTAGCTTTTCAGGTTGATATTAGCCCAGTAGGTAATGCTTTAGGGTAACTTGCACTGAGAGGGTAGGTTTAATTATTTTGGAGAAGCAGGGGAGAAAAATTTATTTTCACCTCCCGAGGTAACTTTTCAGGTTTGTGATTAGTCCAGTAGGTAATGCTTTAGGGTAGCTTGCACTGAGAGGGTAGGTTTAATTATTTTGGAGAAGCAGGGGAGAGAAATTTCTTTCCGCCTCCCGAGGTAGCTTTTCAAGTTGGTGATTAGTTCAGTAGGTAATGCTTTAGGGTAGTTTGCACTGAGAGGGTAGGTTTAATTATTTTGGGGAAGCAGGCGAGAGAAACTCTTGTCCAACCTTCACTTATGACCGAGTTCCACCTCTTCCCTTTTACTATTTACTATTTCCCTTTTACTTTTTCTCTTAAGAAATAAAAAAGGGGGTCTTTCTTTTCTTCCCTTTCCTCTTCTCTTCCATTCAACTCACTGGTCTAAAAAAAGGGCCTTCCAGTTTCAAAAAGTGTCTAAAATGTGGGCACAAATTGCAGTTTGCAAAAATTTCAATCCTAGAGCAGTTGTCAATAGAAAAAAATGATTCTAAAGGAATTGCTTTCATTTACCTTTGGCAGAGCTATTTCTAGGGCTCAATCCCCCAAAATAAAAACTAAGGAGTCCTTGTCTAAGTATCCTAGGTCGTCTACTTCCTCGCTTCCATCTTCAGAGCCACCAAGGAAAAAGTCAAGAACGGATCTGAAATCAATTCAGATCCACTCTTCCTCAGATACTAAGAAGAAATCAGTGGATCCAAGCTCTTCTGATCTGATGAAAATATCAACAGATATGACTTCTTTGGATCTGATGAGCCTTCCTAGGACTAGGTATGTACCTACATTTGGCTCACTGTCTTACAGGGTTCCCTCCCCTTTCTTTGGAAAGGTGTTGATCCAAGTCACCATCCCTTGTCTTGACTTATTCTTCCCGGAGTTTGACTGAGGATGATGTGGACAGAATGGTAAGGATGTTTCTCTTGGTGCAGATTCATATGGGTGTTTTACCGGCTCCTACCCCCTCGGGTCAGGAAGCCCATCTGTCTACCAGTCCAACAGTACTTGCTCCTTCTCTGATCTCTTCAGTTGCTTCAGAGTCCCTGGATCCCAACCTTCCAAGTCTGTCCAGCTTGGATCCGAAGATAACTTTATTTTCAGATCAGATGCTTTCTCTGAGTGCTCTGGCTGCAACATATTTGGATATGGATGACTCTTGTAGCTGAAACTTCCTTGCTCTTGGGGCAGAGGGAGGCAGCACTCCAGAAGCCTGCCTTCTCAGGGCTGATGTCTTCCTTCTGTCTGGAGTAGTCTGCCTTTGTGGGAGTGAAGAGAGTACTCTGTGTTCTGGTAGGATGGATGGATTCATCCCCCTTGGTTCCCCAATCTAGTTTGCAGATATCGCTGTGCTTGGAGCCGCATCATTCTGTTCCACAGGGGCAGCCAGCTCAAGACCCCAAGACCACCCAGCAGGGTTTTCCAGTCTCTTCTCACACTTCACTGATGCATCACACTGAGGAAGTCCCTAGGAATTAAAAGTGCAAGAGGAGGCACTTGGACTCTCTGCAAGAGTCAGTCACTGAGGATACTGATTTCATTGATGGAGAAAAGTCCCCACAATCACCTCTGGAAGGCATCTCATTTAGAGACATCCTTGAGATACTTGAGCAGAGAGGTAGTTGGTCCTCCAGCAACCCTTCACTAGAGGAACCAGTATTTCTGCAGGCCTTTGGAGCTGGGCCATCTCCCTCCTGGGTTACTCTGCTCGCCAGCGAGCTTATTGATTTGGTGTGTAGGCTGCCGTGGAAGGAGCTTGACTCATTTGAGCCAATCCATAAGAGGTCAGATCAGATTCTGGCTCCACCTGTCAAGAAGGAATTCTGGAGTAGGGGAGTGCCTTGTGGATGCCATAGTCATGATGGCGGCCACCAAGAAGGAACTTGCTGAGCAAGGTTCCTCTGTTCATTCCCCTAACAGGGAGTTTAAGACAATGGACAGGTTTGGAAAGCTTGTACAAGCATCAGCAATCTTTACCCTTAGGTTGCTGAATTATTTGGCCCATTTTACTGGACTACAAAGAGAGTTGATCAAGGAACTTTCACTATCCCTTTCCAGGACCATTACTGATGAGGCTCAATTGTCTGTGGGCTCAGTCGGCTACCCTCCAATCCATTTCAAATTCATCCATGAGGCGTATGTCACATGCAGCCGAAGGTGCCTCAAGGGCAGCAGGTCCAGATATATCCATTAGGCGACATGCCTGGATGTGTTTATGTGTTTGTGCAGAGCCTTTCAAGTCCTCATTAGTCAGTGCACCCTGTGACGGAAGTTCATTGTTTGGCCCAAAAGTGAAGGACACATTATCTAGGTGTGAAAAGGATTGAAAGACCCTGTCTGTTGTGAGTATATGTTTTTCAACACCTCTAAGATACTTCTGTAAGAATCAACAAGGAGGTCGGAAGATGTGGTTCAGAAAGTCCCAGGGTCCTTTCCAGGACACAAATGGAGATAGTTGCCCTAGAGGCAGAGAGGGGAACTCTAATGGATGATGATGCCCACACAGCAAAGAAGGCCTGCAAAAGCAGGGGTCCAGAGAATCTTTTTCAGATGGACCCTATCAGTGCTTCTGAAAGGAAGCCTGATTGTCCCCCTCTGGAGGCAATTGGGGTTTGATTATCCCTGCATCAGAGAACCTGGCAAGATATTAAAAGAGATACATGGGTGCAGAAGATTATTTCCAGAGGTCATATAATTACATTTCCCCTTCCACCCCCAATTATATGCAAAACTCCTGATGTGCCCCCATTCAGAGGAAGTCAGCAGCACTGGAAATACAGAAGCTGCTAGAAAAGAGAGTCATCCAAGAGGTCCCACCAGACCAGATAGAATCCAGTACATCCTCAAGGTTGTTTTTAGTACCAAAGAGAACAGGGGACTGGAGACCAATTTTTGATTTCAGCACCTTGAACAAGTCAGTTTGACATACAAAGTTTCAGATGATGATGATGCAGTCCATTCTAGCCGTCTTGGGCAAGGATGACTGGATGTGCTCGACAGACCTTCGCATAATATCACTTAAAAATGAACAGACAGAAGGTATTTACACTTCCGGCTGGGAGCTGGTCACTATCAGTTCAGAACACTGCCATTTGGCCTCACTACAGCTCCCAGGGTGTTCACTAAATGCATGGCAGTGGTAGCAGCTCACTTGAGACTGCAGGGATTTCGTGTGTTTCCATATGTAGATGACTGGCTCATTACTGCCCTGACCAGGCATCTACTAACAAGAGCAAAAGATCAGGTACTTGAGATTTGTTCTCATATGGAGATAACCATAAATTACAAGAAGTCTCAGTTACAACCAACATGAACTTTGGAATTCACAGGAGAAGTCTTCAGTATGATTTCACTGACATTCTGTCTTCCTCTCTCAAGAGTTCAGACTGTCAGATTCCATGTCATGAAAATAATTTGCAATACCAAGATTACAGCCGGGAAGATCCTTCAAGTCTTTGAGGTCAGTGTCAGCTGCCATAATCTTAGTTCCTCTAGCAATATTTCATATGAGAATTCTTCAATGGATGCTAGCAACACAGTGGTTGATTCTTTACCAGCTTATGTCAGCACAAATAAGAATCACTCAGGCATGCAAGAGATGCCTCTGGTGCTGGATTCAGTGAGATCAGGCTCTACAAGGCTGTCCTTTTATTCTCCTTCTACCTAAGGCCATGGCAACCATGGATGCCTCCCAGATTGGGGGGCGGGGCGCACTTCTTGGGGGAAAACAGTCCAAGCACTTGGTCCCCTGAAGAGGCCAATTTGAATATCAATGTACTAGAGATGAGAGCAGTGCTCTTAGCATTACAGGCCTTCCAGGATGCTCTCCCTTTAGGAACAGTTATGATTCAAATAGACAAATAAGTCTGTAGTTTGGTACATCAACAAACAAGGAGGAACCATATCTTATCCCTTATGTTGAGAAGCACTTTGAATATGGCAATGGGCGATCTCATCCAATTGCTTTCTCATAGCAGTGCATATCCTCGGGAAGTCTAACATAATAGCAAGCAATTTGAGCAGGTCCATTCTCCTACCTCATGAGTGATCTCTCAACATGAAAGTGACAGAAATGATTTTCCATCAATGGGGCAAACCTTGCTGCGATCTTTTTGCCTTTACCCTAAACAACAAATGCAGCAGCTACATTGCCCTAATCCCCCCTCCGGGGCAATTACCAAGGGATTCTCTACATCACGATTGGCCCCCGGCCTACTTTATGGCCAGTTCTTCTAATTCCAAAATTTCTGCAGAAAGCTGCCAGGTTGAAGAGCAAAGTCATCCAGATTGAATCATATTGACCTTAACAGATTTAGTTTATAAACCTATGGTCTTATCTACTTTACCAACCTTGGATTCTGGATCCAGTTCCAAACCTCCCGTCGCACCCAACAAGTATGATTCATCCAGATATCTCAAACCTTAAACTGACAGCATGGTTTCTCCAATTCCTTTAATAACCAGATAGCCTATGCTCTCTTACCTGATCCATCATATAATTTTATCTTCTCATAAGCCTTCTACAAGAAAACTTTACACAAGTAAATGGAAAAGGTTAGTTTGCTAGGCACAACAAAAACACATTAATCCCTTTTCAGCTCCGATACATACATAGAATATTTGAATTTTTGGCAACAATTTTTAATGGGTCTATATTAATAGTCGAAGTATGACAACTTCGAATGTTATATGGTCAAGACCATATGTTCGAAGTTGTCATACTTCGAATTAAAAAAAAAAAAAACGGAACAGCTTCTTGACAGTTCCCTTTACCGCATTGTAGTGTGGTGTCGGAGTTGGTATATTTAAAGAGTGGGGGTTGTGGGGGAAGCAGCCCTCGTGGGTGTGCAGGGGACTTGCCCCCTGCTTACAACCCTTTATTTTCTTTTCTGTTGTTTTATTTATTTTTTTTATGTGTTCGAAATTCTGTCACTTCGAACATATAGGTTCGAACCGAATTTAGACTACATGATATAGATCCTTTTTAATGAAGGGGATAGCTTCTCAACGATTAGTTCAATTAGCAGCAATATCTAGCTTTCATATTGGGATTTGTAAATTGTTCTGTGGCCTCTTGTAAACTTTGTAAAGCTTTTTTAAGAGGTATCCTCCTGCTGCGACCCCTCCCCTGTATAAAGATCCTACTCTACCATGGGATTTAAACTTGATACTGCGGGCCTTAATTAATTCTCCCTTTGAACCAGCAGCTAAATGCGATGCTATACTCATGGATGGAAAACTGTCTTTCTAGTGGCCTTTACTTCTGCTAGAAAAATATTAGAACTTCAAGCATTATCCTCTAAACCTCCCTACTTGATCTTTCATAAGGATAGAGTCATATTACCTACCAGTGTGTCTTTCCTTCCTAAGGTGTTATCAGAATCCAATATCAGTCTATTCATTTGCTAGCATTGTTTCCTTAATTTGCAAACAAAGGCGAGTATCTTTTGCATTTATTGGATGTTCATAGACAATTACATTTTTACTTACATAGAGCAAAAGAAATTAGGAAGACAGATCAATTATTTGTGTCCTTTTCAGATTTGAAATTGGGAAACCAATTGCAAAGGTAACTTTAGCCAGATGGCTGACAGACTGCATTTCATTTATCTATAACAAGTTGAGTCTAACATTGGCAAAACCTCTGGAACCCAGTTGATCCACAGCATTTCCTTTGGTGTTTCTATCTAGAGCTTCCATAGATGATATATATACGGCTGCAACTTGGGTGGATCTGGTCTCAATGGGAAGAGTAGCCTTCAGATCAAATGTGCTCAAGAATATCCTTCCTTAGAGTCCACCCAGGGTTTTAGGTAGCTGAGGACTCTGTCCCAACAATTGAGGACGGAAAGAAAATTAACATCAGATAAAGAAGTTATGTACTTAACATAATGTTTCATCTGTGTTGTCCATTTTCATTCTTCTTCACCTTCCTGCTCAACAACCCTTATCACAACAGACTTCTGGAAGAATGGGATAGTATAAAGACACCATTGTCCTTAATGTTGAGCTCCAGATATAGTTTCTTTTGTACGATATATAAATAAATACACAAGCTTAGCCTCATCTAAATTTTAGAAAAATAACTTGAAATTAAATTGCCAGGTTTAAGCCATAAAGATTGTATCTTACAGTTGTAATTGCAGACAGAGATGAAATATCTGTGAAAACAAGGACTAGGAATCCTGCTGTATTGTTTTTAACAGTGAAATAATTGCTACCCTGGAAGGGTGGAAGTGTTGAGATGGTTTTACGTCTTCCAGATGCTGTAGCACATCTTTGCAAAGCTTTATCTGTGTGTATGGTAACACATATGTACGAGGTTCTGGTTCAGTTTCTAGTAAAGGGGGTAGTCTGGGAACCAGAAGTCAGATGACCTGATGTATGTGATGATATTCTGTAATCCAGGACTAAAAGTCTCAGAGCAGTCTGTCTTTGAAACTTGACATAGAAGGATCATTCACTCACTTCATCTTGCCTTGCTTTATTAAGTAACTAGGGAGTAATAATTCTTAAGATCAGTCAGGAAAATGTAGTGATATTAGTTAAGTACTGTTTTCTCTATCTGTGTGAATCTATTCATCTGTGTTATTTTAGTATTTCACATGATTGAAACACTGGTGTTTATTATAAAAAGATATTTCGTATTTTCATGGTGTTTTATTATTTATTATTACATATATTTAAACTTTTCATTGTGGCTGTTTTTTTTAGAGAATACTTTAACCTTTGAGAGTACTTGTATTTATTTGGTGACACTGTGGCTGCTCCTGAAAGCCTTGCTGTTTGATCAACATTACCATTTGTATTAATATTAATTTTATTCACTATAATTAGGTACCTTTGTAAGAGCCTTAGAGTAGCTGGCTTTGGAGTGTCTTGGTGGCAGTAACTAGCTTATAGTCTGGGCAGATGGGCATAGCTGGTAAATCTGTACCAGCCTTTCCCAGGTGTCTGTGTGTGTGTGTGTGTGTGTGTGTGTGTGTGTGTGTGTGTGTGTGTGTGTGTGTGTGTGTGTGTGTGTGTGTGTGTGTGTGTGAAAAATCAAACCTCAAAGAGTGTGTGTGTTAGCTGCTTGGAGCAGGGATGCAGAGTACTGGTTTCACAGAGAGAGTGGTGGAGGAGAGGACTTGGTTTGGGACACTTAGCTGAGGACTCAGTTCTATAGCTGTGCCAGTGGGGAGTGTTACTGTGGGCCTGGAGAGAAGGAGAGGGAAACCCAGACTGAATGGTGTTCCGTGTGTGCTCTTAAGGGAATTGTGCTTGATGCAGAAAGCTACATCTGGAAATTCTGTGTGTATCTATTTTTGTTCCAAGTGAATGTCCCTACCACTGTCAGTGCAGAGGATTCAGGCTCCTTGATTAGTGTCCCAGAGCAGGAACATCACATATTGGTGAACAGTGGTGGGATATTAACTGAACTACTGTAGCTTGTAGGCAGTTGTCACCGAAGGTGTGTGTACTCTTATCAGCCACAAAGTAAACAGTTTCATTTTCACAACAGTTTTATTTATTTTTTTGTTAGTTTAGTTTAGTCACGGAAAGCAGGCAAAGATGTCAGCAGAAGATTATGGCAAGCTGACAAAGAACCAGTTGGCTAAGGTGTGTGAAGCCAAAGGAATGGTGCATGCCAACCTGACTAAAGAGGAAGTGATTTCAGCATTAGTTGCAGCTCACACCAGCAACCAGGAGGACAGTCAGTCTGATGATGTGAATTTGCACCCCCAGAAACGGGACAGTTCACCTTTTCCTCAGAGGACTTGAAACCCATCTGGAGTTAGAGACTTGAACTGGAAGCCCAACGTTTGGAATTAGAATCAGCAGACAGACTGTGGCATTTGGAGGTAAAAGAAAATGAGAAGCAAAATCAACATGAGAGGGGAGATACTCACTCTTCGACAGGAACATGGAGGTAATGGGGAAGGGAATAACCAAACTCCAGAAGCAATAAACATCAGTAAATTTCTTCCACAGTTTACAGAGGGTGATCATTTTGATAGTTTTATTCATATATTTGAAAGAGTATGCAAACAGTACAATGTTGAGCAAGGGCTGTGGGTACATTTCCTGACCCCCTTACTCCATGTTAAAACTGTAACTGCTGTTTCTAAATTGTCTGATATTGATTATTTTAACTATGATAACATAAAACAATGATTATACAACGACCCCCCCCATTAATATTCCAAAACATGCACACTGATTGGCCAGCGTGCACGTTGTAAATCAAAGACTTATACCAATGGAAAAAGGTCCGGTCGCCAGGACTTTTTCCATTAGTATGTCTTTTTGACAGCAACGGAGAATGGAAGAGCTCGGTTGCTGTTATCTCGCTATGTTAAATGAGTTTAACATAGCGAGATATCTTAAAAAAAAGGCAACGGAGATCTTCCTTTCTCCGTTGCTTTTTTAAAGCTATTTACCTCATTTAACATAGTGAAACAGCTTTAAAGAAAGCAACGGAGAAAGGAAAATCTCCGTTGTTTTTTTTTAAAACTATCTCGCTACGTTAAACTCTTTTAACATAGCGAGACAAGTTTTAAAAGCAACTGAGATCTTCCTTTCTCTGTTGCTTCCACACAAACAGTCCTGATGTACTGCTTAACCGTACGCATGCACAGTACATCAGAACTGCTGCAGAATACTGGACCGCTGCGGAAGGGCTGCAAGGAGACATTATACAATGCCATTATTTAAGAAAAGTAAGTATTTTCTTAAATAATGTCATTGTATAATAGCAGTAGCCCACTTCTGGGTGTGGGTAATGCTGGATTTACCCACGGTTGTCTTTGTTTGGCCACTCGGGCTTCACCCTCGTGACCAAGCCACACCAACCGTGGGTAAATCCAGCATTACCCACACCCAGGCATGGGTTATTTCTTAATTATTAGAATGCTTTAAGTTAACAACTGAAGCTTACAGAAAAAAAAGTTTTGTGAGCATAGACACAAGGTAGATGATATTGTATGTCATTATATTGCTGAGTTAAGCACTTATTTTCATAGGTGGGTGGATGGATGTTAGGTCACCTTTTCTGAAGGCCTGGCAGACCTTTTGGTGAGGGAATAAGTCCTTAGTATGAAGACATTAGAATCTGGTTGGCAGACCAGGAGAGTAACTGTGCAGATGAGCTAGGGAAAAAAGCGGATCTCTCCTTAGCATGCAGGGCATCGCTGCGCAAGAAGAGGATACCCAGTGCTGCACATGAATATAAGGGAATCCATGGTAGGCAGCCTAAACCACCCCAACAGTCCACCAGTAACAGGGGAAGCCACTAGTTCAGGTACACAGCCAAGTTCAAGGGATAGATGTTTTAAATGTAACCAGTGGAATCATGTATCATATAGATGTCCATGGAAGCAAGGTGGGGAACTAAAGGTGGGGGAGCCAGCAAGTGGGAATAACAGTATGCCAGTGGTAAGTTGTCTGGAGACAACAGGGGTACCAAACTATCACCGGAGTCTTATCCTATCTTAGTGGATGAAGAACAGGCCACTGCCAAGACAGACACAGCTTCCTGACGTAATCATTGTGAAGCCTGCAGTGGTTAAAGAAGAGTAGTACTTGCTTGGGCAGTCCACTCCAGTCCTGTAATCCATAGTCCATAATCTAAAGGAGAGGGAGTCTGAGAGGAGTAAGCAAGGGATTCCTCATCTGAGTTTGCCTCCTCCTCAGAGGAATCCTGTCCTCTGAGTCTGTTAAGGGGAGTAGAGTACCAAGGGGCGTCTGGAACCGAAAGCTCCTGAGGAAGTTTTAAAGCCATCAAAGCACTAAAGAACCCAAGTAAAGGACTGCCACTCACTCTGTGGGTCTGTAGGGCCTGGAGAAATGCACTTAGTTTTCTGCTTTTTCTTTACGGAGGCGTCAGCCTTGTATAACTTAGAATGCTCTGACCCTGAATGGCATTCAATGTAGTTGGGATTTCTCTGATCAAAATTTGAGGAACACCCCTAGGCCCCTCAGAGATAATCAGCTGTGGTTCCCCTTGAACGTCTGATGTGGACATCTGCAGTGTCTCCACTGAAGTGCCTAAAGTCAGATCCCTGCTGGCCTCCAAAAGTGTTACCGCAAACAAAATCCAATGATGGAACCAGACTATCCTCCAGACTTTCACTTGCTTTGGGAGAGATGTCTGGCAGTGACTGTACAGCAGAAGAATCATGGATGGCTGCCCTTCGGAGTGCGAAGTTTCCTCCACTGTGTCTTTGGCTAGGAGCAGAATGGCATTCAGACTGATGATCAAGAGATGGCATTTGGATTGGTGGCAAAGAAGTTCACAGGATAATATGTCTAGATATCACCGTTATGCCTGTGTTACTCAAGGAGCATACAAGTGACACAATGCATACCTTAAAGCAACCTAAAGGCTTTAGTATACTAACCAGATGCCAGGCTGCCCTTGGCAAGAGATCCCTATTGTAATGAATACTGCAACAGTGGTTGCAAGAATGTCTCAAACAGAAGTTTTCCAACTGTCTGATATGAAAAGAGGCAAACAGAACTATTTGAAGTGTTCCACACATCTGGACCAAATTCAGGCAGATCTCTGTCCTGAGTTTGTAATCATGAATGCCCGTCCAGGATCTGCTGAGTCTGTCTGTCGCTAGGTTTTGCCCTGATAAGTTGCATGAGGCCTGAAGCATCCAAGAATGCTGTAAGGCTAGCTCCCAGGCTATCACTGCCAATCATTAAACAAGGTGTAATCTTGTACCCCCTTATTTGCTGAAGTACCATATGAATGTGGTGGTGTCTTTGACCAAAAAAAGGGAACCTGGAAACCATAAGTGAAGAACCTTTAAGGTCTAAATCACTGCTAACATTTCTTTGACATTGTGTGCCTTGTAGCATCTGAAAGTCCCCTTTGCCTTGTACTAGAACTCTCCCGGACAGAGGTCCCCATGCAAAATCTGATGCGTTATCTGAAATGACCGATCTTGGAGTCTGGAGGGAGAAGGGCAGATCTGGATCGAAATATATCTGGTTCTTCCACCACTGCAACACTCATTTCACAAAATCTAGAACTGGGGAGACAAAGATGGCCGCCATTCTGTAGACACTGTACATCTACAGCTCTCCAGATACTCGGAATAAAAATCAACCCTGAGCTTATACTACAAGATTTTTTGTAGTAATCGTTGGATATAACTATTCTACTACAATCAAACATTGCCTGAGTGGTAAAAGATAAGAAGGAAACTAATTAAATTCACAGGATTAGAGCTGATTGTCTGCCTGACTCTGAACAGAGTATTAAACAAAGGAACTGTCTGACTTCTGTTTCACGATGTCAAAAGAGGAAAAAAGCATGGAAACAACAACACCTAAAACCAAATTATCAGCACTGCAGTCACCAGAAAAAGATTCAACAATCAAAAGGCAGAAAACTGTAAAACAACAGGAACTTTTAAAAGCTGGAATGACAAATAAACCGGATCAACTGGCTAACATGGAAGACATCAAAACTGCTTTGTTGCCCATACAAGAAGCTTTAAAAGAACTTTCAAACCAGGTGCTTTCTTTTGGTGCCACATGCAGTCAAATTCTTGAAAGGATGGATAAATCAGAAGCTAGGATATCCGAAAATGAGGACAGAATAACATTGCTTACAAAAAAAACAGATATTCACGACCTGGACATTCAATCTATGCAAAACAAGATTCTGGACTTGGAGGCAAGATCCAGAAGGAACAACATAATTATTAGAGGAATTCCTGAAACTATTCAATATAATGATTTAATGTCTACCATTATACAAATACTGGAAGTATTGTTCAAGGACTCTGATATGGCTAAGCAAATTGTTATAGAAAGAGCCCATAGAGCTCTCAGAGAAACACAAGCCTCAGATATTCCTAGACCGGTTTATGTCAAAATTCTCAACTACCAGGATGCAAATAAAATAATTCTAACTGTTAAAAAGAATGGAGGTTATGTTATGTGGCAAAATAATAGAGTTTCTATGGGACAGGATTTACCATTGCAAATAAGACAAGCCAGACAAGCATTAGCTCCATACTGCAAGTTCCTTATTGAAAAGAATATTAAATTCCAGATGAAATACCCTAACACATTAATTTTTACAGTTGATGGATCCAAATATTCCATTTCTACAAAAAAAGAAGCAAAACTTACCTTTTTGAAGATTTTCAAATCTCACCCAACTTCGGAAGCTTAACTCGACCATTCAGTCTGTTTACAGCAACGTGGATACTGGGATTCCATGCCTACTGTACCTCGAGGCTCCAAAATCCTTTGTTTGTTTTTTCTTCTTCATCAGGCCCCTTGGTTAATAATTAACTAGTTTTTTTTTGCAGGTCCAGCTTGTTTATGAAGATTCCACGAACTTTTACAGCTTCTACGAACTGTGTTCCTTCGTGAGGCAACAGGAAGTCCTTTAGATGCTGCTGAGGGTCCGCTTTCGTTGTGGCACATCTGGAAGTCCATCCGTGTGATGGTTCCCCCTTCGCGAATTTGAAGACAAGCTTTCATGACCAGGAAGTAGATAGAGCTCTGTGGAAGAAGGGGAACCTACTGGGAATGTAAAACGAGGCTTCGTAGACTTTTAATGTATGTTTCAACTTTTATTTCTGTAAAAGGGAATGTGAATTCATTCAGGTAGGATTTAAACTGAATATTAATGTAGTGGTCAAAATGTGTCATTTAACTAATATGGTAGAAGTAACATAAAGTTATCATAGTTATTCTATTTTCCTAGGTAGTTTGCCTAAATGTGGATGTGCTAATAATATTGTACTGTACTGCAATATTTATTCTCCTGCTTTTAGATTGTGTTTTAATACTGTAAATGTTTACATACAAAGGGGTTTTAATGCTGGGATAGTTAGTAAATTAAAAGCACATAATATATCCTGGCATTTCTAGGAAAATGAAGGTTATTTTTCTGATGTGGTTCTGAATGTTTTGGGAACTGTGCTATTTAGATATTTTTTTATATATTTAAATATAGTATCCGCTAAGCATAGTTAATGCTACTTGTATTCACCAATGATGCTGTCATCACAATGTTAAATAAATTAGATTAGATAAACAATGTCAGATTTAGTGCTTTAAATGTAAATTAAACATATAGTGAATTATCTTGAAGTCAATAACATTACTGTTAATTAGGAGTACTGTCATATATCTGTTTAGGTTAGATCTAAATAAAATAATTAGATATTCTATGGTAATATAACCAAATTATAGAACTAATAATATATGTTAACTATTAGAGAGGTAGAATAGTAATTTTGAATGTAAGGAATATCATTTGTGTTAACTAAATAATGTGTTCAAGAGCTGTAGATAGATACCAGTGTTTAGTAGGGAATGTTTTGGTTAGGTTTTGTAGAGTTAGATGTAGTTATTATAGGTTTTTTGCATGTTTTTAGTGTGTTATTTTGTAAGATAAAGAACAGATATTTAGTAATGATGTGTACCAATAGAAGTTTATACAGTGTAAAAAACCTATGTATGTCCTGGTCCAGGGGAATAGTGGATAGGCACTGGTTAGGGATGGGACGTCAAGATTGCTTCCAGATATTATATACTGTGCTAATACATCTGAATCTAGTATCGTCTTTCAATTTTAAAATATACTTTAAAGTTTTAAAAATCTTAGTATGTGGATAATAGACTCATGGAATGTTAAAGGGTTCCAGAACTTGAAAAAAAGGAAATTATTTTTTCATTTACTCCTCCAGTCAAAAGCATGTTTTATTTTATTACAAAAAACCCATTTGACTAACGATCAATGGACTGCCCATAAAAATAAGAAATGGATCAGAGAGGTGGTAGCTTCGGAAGGGACAACTAATAGTGCAGGGGTGGCGATTATTATTAAAAGTCAGTACCAAGAGAAAATCCTAGATTTTAAAATGGACAAAGAGGGAAGATGGTGTTATTCTTGTATCCAAACTTTACGATAAACCGGTGATACTTCTTAATATATATGCCCCATGTACCAATCAACAATTTTTCATAACATCACTTTATTTTATCCTGAATCAATATAATAATTACTATATAATAATAGGAGGTGACTGGAACACATACCAAGACCCTAAATTAGATAAATCAAGCTCCCATAGGTCCTTTAATAACCAAGCAGTGATAGCACTACAGGAATTTAAAACAGATTTTAAATTATATGATCCATTTAAATACAATAAGAATCAAATGAATGCAAATAACTTTACATTTTATTCAAGTTGTCATAAAATGTGGTCCAGGATCGACTTTTTTCTAATTTCAGACGCACTAATGTTTTTTGATCCCTATATATACATACAAGCTCGACATTTGTCGGATCATTCTAGGATCACATTAACTTTCAATAAGGACACTAGTCATAAGATACGTTTTAGAGGTTATAATTGGCCATTAAATCCATATTTACTGAATAAAGAAGATGTAATAAAAGAAGTTCAGGAGTCCTTTATCCAATTACTAGCTAATCTTTCGGAACACCATCATCCGTCTGACATAGAATGGGCAACCACCAAAGCACAAATTAGAGGAATGTTTCTCCAAAAGGCTACTTATTACAAGAAATTACAAGTGAGAGACATACAAGAATTGGAAACTAAAATTAAATTACTGGATCAGGATCTAATTGGGAATTATAGTAAACAAACTGAAACAGAGTTATTAAAATGTCAGAAGGACCTTTTTTTACTACAAAACAGTAAATTATCATTTTATGAACAGAAAATGCTGGTAAAATATGCCAATCACATACAGACCCCTTCAAAAGCATTAGCACGTATCATTAATCGAAAATACCTTCTCAAATCTCTGAAATACACTTTAATAATAAAACATATACCAATACTGAAGATATCATGAAGGCATTTGAACTAATACTTTCTCAAGTATATGGTGAGCAGCATGAAGTAAATATAAATAAGAGTAATAATGATTTTCTGCAGAAAATTATCTTTCCGAAGATTGGTGATGAGCTTCATATGAACTTAGTTAAACCAATTTCTTCAGAGGAGATAACTGATGCAATTAAGAAGTTGAAGCCATAAAAAGCTCCGGGACCGGATGGTTTGACCACGGAATTCTATAAAACTTTTAGTGATATATTGGGGAAAATACTTCCACAGGTATTTAACTATATAACTAACAATAAAATTACTGACCCGCACTTTAATGCTTCGAAAACTATTCTTATACCGAAAGAGAATGCTGATTTACAAAACCCGGATAACTATAGACCTATTTCACTTTTGAATATAGACATGAAAATTATGACATCGATTTTGGCTAATAGATTGAAGAAGGTAATTAACCTGATAATATCAGAAGAACAAGCCGGTTTTATAAATGGCAGACAAACTACAGATAATACGTTATCACTTCATACACTGATTTCTTATGCCACTCACAGGAACTTTAATGTGTATGCACTCATAATTGACGCACAAAAGGTTTTGATAGAGTGAACTTAGAATGTTTGTTTGATATTTTAGCATGTTTTAATATACCTCAAGAATTCATTTTAACTTTAAAAAAACTATATAATAATCCTTATACAAATCTAGTTATTAATAGGAATCTCTCAAAAAGAATTCAAATTAAGAATGGTACCCGCCAAGGATGTCCGTTATCTCCTATATTATTCAATCTATATTTAGAACCATTATTTCTACATATCAAACAAAATACTTATCACAATGCTCCAATAATTTATGGTACGAAGATTTCCATGGCTGCTTTTGCGGATGATCTGAATATTTACTGCACAACACCTGTTTCAGATATTAAGAAAATATTAAAAGCTGTGGAAGACTTTGCAAAAATATCTAACTACAAAATAAATTAAAAAAAAAACAAGGTATTCCCATTAAAGACGCCTACACCCTTCTCGTTTTTACCATTGGTAGGGCAGGTAAAATCCGAAGAAAAAATAAAATATTTAGGGGTTGTTTTTTCAACAGATAATAGAGACTTTTACGTAAATAATGTTAAGTTAATTTAGGAGCAGATAGTCTTTGATTTAAAAAGGTGGGATAATCTGAAATTACCAATAATGGCAAAGACCTCAATTATTAAAATGAACATACTTCCCAGAATATTATATATCTTTAGAGCTACTCAAGTTCAAATTTCCAGGAAATTCTTCAAACAACTTCATACAGAATTAGCTAGATTTGTATGGGAACCTAGAAAAGTTAGGATATCTTATGACAAACTGATGACTCCGAAAAACAGGGGTGGGTTGGAACTACCAAATTTTGAAACATATTATTTAATAATAAATGCTAATAGAATTCTAAGAGTAGTTAACTTTGATAGGATCAATTCGAAATGGGCTCCTAAGTGGTTGATTCTAAATCATAAACATGTTGCTGGTCTGGGTATTAATTGTAAGGCATTACCTTTTTTAAATAAAGATACCCTTAAAATGTACGCTTTGATGGAGCATATCAGAACATATATAATATCAGTACAAAGTCTGTTTAACTCACTAAATCTTTTACAATATATGATGATTTTTCAACCATTTCATAAAAACCCGAATTTGAAAATTGGTAATCAGTTGATAGACCTTAAGAAATTCCCACTTATAAGTAACTTAACCATACTCGATTTATATCCCTTTCTAGGTATCTCAATACATAACATACTAAGAGAGATGGATCTCCCTAACTCATATTTAATTATAATAAGACAGTTAAAGGACTTATCAATAAGCTATTTTAGTAATAGGAATTTCAAAATTAAAGAAGAAGATTTAAACATTTACCTAAACTTATGGCAAACCTTAACACAGGAATGTAAATATATAACAGCGTCATATAGTTTGATGAAAGATGTGAAATACAATAACCAAATACTTTTATCGAAATACTGGAAGGAGAAATTGTTAACGACTGAAGATAGTAAAATAGTGAGAGCAATTAACTTACCCTTAAAATCAGTGTCCCTTCAAAAGTTATTATTTACTCAGTTGATGATATTTAATAATGCGTATTATACGCGTCTCACTTTACATAAATTTAACTCAAAAAATTCACCCAAATGCCCATATTGTATAGATCAAACGGCTGACCTTTTACACATGTTCTGGAGTTGTAAATGTATTTTTAAACTCTGGAATTCTTTGAAATTCCAACTACAAAAAATGGGATATCAACAGTCTACACTTTCTTGGGAGTTTATGATTCTGCATATTCCGCCAACTAATTTGGATAGATCCCAAAGGATCATACTCGTAAATATTTTTTTGTTAATGAAGCTGTATATAGCTACAAATTGGTTGAATCCATCCCAGACTTCATGGGAAAACTTCAAGAGTGTAGCGATAAAACATATCTTAGCACACAAATTATTAATTAATGATCACAAGAAAAGTGTAAATAATACAAAAATATGGGAGCAAATCTTTAACATTGTCTTAGCTTAAGTTTCCAATCCACTTTTCTCCGGGAAGTACAGACTAATTATGGAGTTTTCTATAGATAAGCCTTATATTGATACTAGATTTTTATTCTCTTTTTCTGTAATATCTATTTAGAAGTATATATTTATGTATAATGACTTTATGTAACTGTTGGAAGCATTCATGTATATATTGTAAATATGTTGTAGTATTGTATTAACATTTAGAAAAAAAGAAAAATAAAGAATTATTATTGAAAAAAAAAAAACAAAATCTAGAACTGGTACCTGGAACTATACTGGAAGCAGATATTCAGTCCAACAATTTTAAGTACCATTGAATCTTTCTTATGTGACCAGTGGTGTCAAGAGAATCACTGATGCCATGAGGTCTGGGATTTTAAGAAAGTCTGTTTGCAGAGGCGGCTTCTTGAAGCGGGAAATCCCTGAAAATGTTCTAAACAATCAGGACCTAGTCTTCTGGTAAAAGGCCATACTTTTTTCTGTGTCCATCATGTATACCTGGAAGACAATTCTTTGTGAATGTGTGAAACAGGATTTTTATATGTTCAACTTGAAGACGGGAATAATTGAAATGTGATAAGCATTCTTCAGATGTAAAGTCACCATGAAACAGTTTTCTAGAAGAAAGGGTAGTAAAAGTCTGCAGGGTAAGCAATTTGAATTTGGGTACTTTTGGGAAGGTACTTAGGAACAACAAATATTACACTGGTCTCCACAGTAGCGCTGTATTGGGTAACAAAAGATTGTAGTGTAGTCCCCACTTGCAGCTTGTGAAGAGGTGCCAGACAGAACAGATGTGTGGTCTGCTGTGTGCAGGGAATTTTCCTGAAGAGAGAACTGTAAGTCAACAGTATCATCAATGAATTATTCTCAGCCCCCACTTGTCTCAGACTATTTGTGGCCAGGCTGCTAGGCTGTGTGAAAGCCTGGGAGAAGGAAGAAGGGGAAAAGGGACAGGAGAGAAGGTTCAGGTTGCCCTGAGTTATGGCATAATCATTGTTTAGCAGGGGAATGATTTTCTTATTTTTTATTTTATTTTTTTTTGGGGGGGGGGGTACAGTTTTGCAAGTCCTATGTACCTGTAACAGTAGATGTTTGTAGAACATACTGCCTTACTGGCATGTGGGTAGTTGTGCACTGTTACCTTCCTCATGGTAGTCTACCAAAACTCAGAGCTCCTCCCACTGCCTGTCTGTGGGTGTGATGGACCAATAAGCTAGAAGTACAGGGACTGCCTTACAGACCCGCAAACAGGAACCTTTCAGTTTTCTAGGGTCCATCAGGAAGAGAAAATGGAAACGCATGCTTTGCAAACACCTACTGCTCCAAACCAAAACACACACACAGACACACACACACACACACATAAACACACACACACACACACACACACACACACACACACACACACACACACACACACACACACACACACACACTACAGGCCACAGAGTAGTGCTCAGCTGCAATCCAAAAACAAACTATGTACATTCAAAACAAATGAAGGTGGGTGGGTGGGTACTGCCAAGTAAGGCAGTGTATTCTACAAACATCTACTGTTACAGGAAAGTAGGACTTGCACAACTGTACTATGTTCAATGCACACACTACCTTACTGGCATTTAGATTCCCAATGCTTATCCAGTCTGGGAATAAGAAGGGTCAATCAGCCCCTGGAGAATGGATCCTAACAAAGCCTGCTCTGGATCTAGAAAAGTCATCCAGTTTGTCATGCTTCATAAAGACAGTGAGCAAAGTTCCTATCTGTAGAATATTTCTAGAATCCTCTCCTTTCCAATATGCCACTGTAGAAGAAAATGCCCTAGTGAAGTATGCCTTTATCTTTGCCTGGCTTCGCTTGCTATGGTGGGTGAAAGAAAAAAAAAACAATAACTGAGGAGAACTTACATGCAGTGATTCATTTAGAGAGAAGCTGACCCTTCTTTGCCCCAGTGTAGGAAATAAAAAGGCTTTCAGACTTCCTGAAGGGCTTAATTCTGTCAAGCTAGTACATAAGCTGCCAGTGCACATCTAAGGTATAAAGTATCTCTCTCCCTTATACTTAGAATCTGAATAAACACAAGGGGATTGCTAGACTGATTGGAAGTGAGTTCTGAGACAACATTCGGCATGAAAGAGGGTTAGTGCATAATACAATCCTTTTCCTGCGGAAAATCAGGAAAGGTTGTCCCACCATAAGAACCTGCAGCATAGAAATTCACCTTGTGCATGTCAGAGCAAGAAGCAAAACAGTTTTTTGCGTTAAGAACTTCAGATCAGCTTAAGCTGCCACTTCAAAATGTGGTAAGGTTTTTACCGATCACAGCCAAAATCCCACGAAGGAGGAATTTGTTTGCAATTGGGTCTCACGTGCAATACTCCTTTCATAAACTGTTTTACCGAAAGAGAAGAAGAAAGGGAGGGATCCACTGGCATACTAGCAGAGATGGCTGCTAAAGGCACCTTGATTGACAGAAAAGATACACCACCCTGAAGTAACTCACACAAATATTTCAAGACCAGAGGGATAAAGACCAAGGAACCCTTGGTTCCTATTTAAGCACCACTTAGTATACCTCATCCATTTATAAACATGAGATTTCCTGGTAGCAGGTTTTCCTGGCCTCCTTTAACACATGCTGCACATCATTATGAGACAAGTACCTAAAAAGAGTCCAAACTAAATCACTAAGGCTGTCCATCGGTTTTGGGGACATATGTTAAAACTGTTTCTAAATAATATACTGATTCTAACCAAGGGGCGGAACTAATGGTGAATGAGTGCACATCAGAATATTTGAACTTTTTTCAAGATTGAGAGTGATTTTCTGAGGGCTACGATTCCAATGCGGATGGTGTTCTATTGATGTAATACTGCTGACCGAGGGGAACGTGTGCAAAACCTTGTTTGTGTTGGACATGTTACTTTATTGAAGGCTACGACTCCGATGCGGATGGTGTTCTACTAATGTTATACTGCTGGTCGAGGGGAACTTTTGTTAAATTCTTGTTGGACACATTTCGGCTGTGTGTCTAACAGTACAGTCGTTTTTGGACAATTTAATAATCGTTTGAATTGGAATGTTTAATATTTGTACAAAACGTCCATTTATTGGGGATACACATATATATTATATAAGAATTATATCAAAACACCAAAATAGTAGTGAGGTTTTGTATTCTCATTTGGTGGTAAGCTTTCTATGATGTGTTCTTATTTAATTTAACAACAATATCCTTCTATGGGTATATGTGTATACATCTTAAACTACTTTTAGTTATTATAAATACAACATAGACTGAATTGTTTGTCATTGAAGCTAGGACACCATGGTTGAATATATAGGAGACCTATGATTGAAATTTAGGATATAAAGGGATTCAAGGGCAATATTACAGATTATTCATCTGTATGGTTGAAAAAAATATATATAGGATAAACATCTTATGGCACAATTGACATTCTGGTTTCATTACGTGTTTTCTTATCTATGCTTTATATAACCATTAAGGGGAAATTATATCTACAATTATATGGCCACATTATCTTAGGGATATACATGAACACACAATTTGGATTCAGAACTAACTAGGGGCATGAATATCATGTTATTAGTGGCATACTTTTTCAGCTTCCTTATTTAATACATGCTACATTACAACTTGCATGATTAAGAGAACCACATTTATATACTTGAACCTATTTGTAGATCGGGATTTAAGGGGCTGTTTTTTGTATACCAAATATGGCTATGTAGATGCATTTATACTGTAATCAAAAATCCTTTACACAACTGTATGTGAATGATAACCAGGATACTATTTTATCAATATTGTAACAGTGTATGATTCATCGAGTATGAGTCTCTATTTTTGAACTAAAGTGACTTATACAGTACTGTGTTAGGTGTGTACACCAATATATTGGTATTATCTTCAGTTACCTGCTGATTAGTGCACTATACACCATAGTATTTATGTCAGACCTGGTGCCTGAATTTTTATAACCCATGGTTGGATGCATCAGTGGATTATAATATTATTGGGAATTATTGTGACTAATATTATATGGCTGATTTTTCATCTTCTTTTTAGCATTACGGCTTCCCATTTTCAGTGTGATCTCTGTTGAATTATCTTTTTTTACATATTTTTCATCTATATATCTCAAATTCAGTAAGTTCATCATAGTCCGCTGGTCTGTTTATTGACAGGTTATGGATTTAGAGCAGATTTTGAATGGGTTATGTGCTGATAGGCATAACTTAGGTGTATTTGGTGTTAATGTTATGTCAAGCAATAACCAAAATGGCTCTAATAATGGTCCTTTTGAGGGTTGTGACTCAGCCTTTAACAAATTTAACAAAGATTTAAGGAATCTTCGTGCCAATATATGGCATTTGCGATTATTCAAAGCGTATATACAGAAGGATATTACTCCTAGAGGTTTGAGGGTCAGGTTGCAGCCCTTAGTGAGCAGGTCGGAGGACAGGCTGACGAAGGAATGGAACCAGGCTCTTCATCAATCTTCTATGATGTTTGTAAAAATTTTGGCAGCATACTATGAAAGAATGGTGGATATATGTCTAACAGAGGTTAAAAGCTCTTGTGAAGAGTGTAAACGTTTTGAATCTCAGCCCATATTTTCTTCCTTGGTTAAAAAATTATCTAAGGATTTGGCATCTTTTGATCAACTGACCAAGGATCGCAAAATTCGTAAATTCAACAGAGACTGCACTGACTATCAGAGGGGTCGTCCTTTTGATACATCTAAAACGGTCAGGTTTAATGATGCTAGTCACAAAACACTTGGTTCAAAATCCAGAAAGAGACCTAGATCCATTTTAAAATCCACTGATGCATCCCATGTCAGTACTTCCGGTGATGAATCATCATACACGGATAATGATGGTGGCTACCATCGGGAATCACCAAAGAGTAAGAAATCCAATACTAATACCCCTTTAGACACTCACCAAGGCGACGAGGGGGTCGCAAACACAAACGCAGTAACCAATTCTATGGAGAATTTGATACGAACATTGTTGACTTAGCTCAGGTTGACTTTGATAATGTTTTAAACTTATCTGATGTACCATTAACAGATGCACAAACTATATTGTTGAATAAAGGCCTTGGTTTTATTCCGGGTTTCTTTAGTGATGAATATAGTATAGTAAATGATGTATTGTCATTTTGTCGCAATCTTAATCTTAAATTGTTCTTTTCAGGTGACACCTCTCATAGATCATCTGAGTTTAGATTTTTGAAATCTGATTTTCAACCACCCATGAACAAATACGTCTCCATATTTCAACAGACAGTCATTAAAGATTTACATTTTCATCATCATGAATCGAACATTTTAGGCCAAAACATTTCTGCCATGGAAAAAACTGCTATAGAAGAACTTAAGCAAAATCATGATATAGCCATTCTGCCTGCAGATAAGGGTGGTGCTGTTGTGGTTATGAATACAGGGGATTATCTATATGAGGGCAAAAGACAATTGGCAGACTGTAGGTGTTACATGCAAATGTTTATAGATCCCACATTGGTATACAAGAAGGAAATTGATTCCTTCTTACAGACAGCTGAGGATCAAGGTATCATAACAATTAACGCTGTCAAACATCTTACTGTCAAAGATCCACAAAAACAGATCTTATATCTTTTGCCCAAAATACATAAGTCTATTACTAAACCCCCAGGTAGGCCTATAGTGTCTGGTCGGATCATTAACAGAACCACTTTCAGCTTTTCTTACATTTTATCTCAAGCCACTATTGTCATTGGTCAGGGCCAGATTGAAAGACACGACACACTTTCTTCAGATAATAGCAGATACCCAACTGGAACAGGACTGGTTGATGTGCACACTTGATGTAAAATCTTTATACACCAGCATCCCACATTGGGCTGGTCTGCAATCACTACAATACTGGTTGGAAAAATGTGAAATGTACCCACCGGGTTTCAATACACTGCTTATCTGTATGGCGGAACATGTACTAACTAAAAATGTCTTTTATTTCCATGGCGAGTGTTTTTTACAGCTTCAAGGTACGGCAATGGGGGCTTCCTTTGCTCCTATATATGCTGACCTTTTTATGGCCTATTTTGAGGAGTGTTTAATCTATGACTTATCACACAATATTTATATTGTTGAAATGGACATCTGGAGATGATACCTAGATGATTGTTGGATGGTGTGGAAGGCAGATATTACATATTTACAAGAATTCATTCAGTATTTGAATGATAATGTATGGGGCATCGAGTTTACGGTAACATATGATTATAACACTATTAACTACTTGGATGTTACTGTATACCGCAATGAGGATCACACCTTAAGTACTAAAGTTTTTCGTAAATACCCTCAATATAGCACCTTGTTACATGCATCTAGCATGCACCCTTACCACACCATCCGCAATATACCAAAATCACAATTCATGCGTATGAAACGCATATGTTCATCAGGGGGGGATTTTGAAATAGCTAGGAATGACTTATGTTGTAGATTTAAACACAGAGGATACAAAATGAGGGATATCTCTTTGGCAAATGAATGGAGTAACTCACTGGATAGACAAACTTTATTGCAATATAAAAAGTTGAATAATAAGGATCAGGACTCAACAATAAGGTTTGTCACCACATATGGCAGGAACCATCAGCTAGCCAGGGATATTTTGAACTCAAATTGGAATATATTGATGGCACATGATGAATTAAGAACACTATTAGGCACAACATGTCATATGTCTTTCAGAAGGGGTAAAACTTTGGGGGGGATGTTTTCCCACTACAAACACAAGGAAGGAGGAGGAGCTATCTATCAACAAACCACCTTAACAGGAGATAGACTCATAGGTACCTTTCCTTGTGGTCATTGTTGTTCATGTTCCCAGGTCTACACATTGAAGGAATTTTCAAGTGCTAATACTGAACGGTGTATCAGACCAGGGTTTTTGCTAACTGCAGTACCACATGGGTCATATATTTGGCCACATGTCAGTGTCAATCATTTTATGTGGGCCAAACATCTAGATCCCTCGAATCATTATGACAGAACATAAGAGTGACATCCGAAATAAGAAGGGAACTAATGCCTTGTATAGACACACCATCAAACATTCCAATGCACAATTTAGGTTCATGGTTATTGACAAAATTGTAGGGGATCGTAGCCATCAACAGGGTTGGCACTCTATTTTGAATAAAAAAGAACAATACTGGATTACAAAGCTTGGGGCACTTTTTCCGCCTGGTCTGAATGACCATTTATAACAGAGGCTATGTCTATCTATTCACATTAATACATGCTGTATATTGTTATATCTTTGTTTTTTCTGAATGGTGGCACTTATGTGGTTTTGTTAATATATGTTCTAGGAACTATATAATACTAGTAACTAGGATGACCAATTTACACTTCAGCACTGAGATGTTATACCTTTCTATAATTACTAAATTAAGTGAATATACTTTTATTAGCTCTTGTTTGGCTTTGATAAATTTTTGTATTTACATAATCAGGTTATTATAATATTATAAGATGTAATTTACATAATTCATTCTAAAAAATTTTTCATATATCTGCTTATAGCATTATGGAATTATATTTTTTATATATTTGCTTATAGTATTATTGAATCATTTAATGTATAACTGTTGGTTTCATAATTGTATATGAACTGTTTGCGATTATTTATTTAAAATAAGTTTTTTTGGGCATTTATACATCCCAAACACTAGGTTGGGCTATACCAATAATTCCTGTTCTAATAGGGAGGAGTATAAATATAACCAGAACCAGTTCCTCTTCTTTTTTACAAATTCATTTCTGTATACCATTGATAAAGGCTGTAAGGCCGAAACCGGTCTGGTTTAGTGACATATTTTCAATATGTTACTTTGATTAATAAAGTATTTGTCACTACTTGGGTTCGCCATCTCTTTTGCTGGTCGTTTGTGGTTGTACCACTTAGTATACCTCATCCATTTATAAACATGAGATTTCCTGGTAGCAGGTTTTCCTGGCCTCCTTTAACACATGCTGCACATCATTATGAGACAAGTACCTAAAAAGAGTCCAAACTAAATCACTAAGGCTGTCCATCGCAGTTACTCCAAATTGTGGTGTACCATTCACCCCTGAGACTGTGTCAGCCAAACCAGAGTGAGGAAGTCTGTGGTAACTACCCTTGGCAAATAACATTAGAAGGAAGAAACAAGATTGGCTTGGTCATTAGAGAGTCGCCACAATGATCTTTGGCATTTCTTTCCGAATGTTCAGATGTAGTTTGTGAATCAGTGGAAAGGGTGGAAACTCATGACCAAGGGATCAAGAATTCTTCTGTCCTCCATGCATGGCTGCAAGGATGTCTAAAACAGAATTTCTCCAGTAGTCTGTTTGGAAAGGAGGTGAGCAGATCTATTTCAGGCATTCTTCACAATTGGATTAGAGCTTGTAACACCACTGCCTTGAACTGCCACAACATTTTGATCTGAGGGGATTTATGATGCCTGAAGAGTCAGGGAATGCTGTAAAGCCAGCTGCCAGGCAATCACTGCCAACCTGCTCAGAGGATATGACCTTGTACTCCCTATTTTGTTGATATACCACATCACTGTGGTGTTGTCAGTAACTAGAAGAGGACACAAAGTCAAGTCTACAGGTGGTGAAGAAATTTCCAAGCATGCATCACTGCCATTTCCTTGCTATTGATGTGCTTGTGTGTGTCTTTGGGCTCCAAAGTAGCCTGCAGTTGCACTACCACTGACACGGCTCCCCAAGCAAAGTTAAACACATCTGTCCAAATAGACTGCTGGAACAGGTGAGAAAGGAAGTGCTAGAGTGATACTCGGCTGCGCTCTCCACCAAAGTAACTCTCATCGGATGAAGGGTAGAACTGGCAAATGGGATTCTGGGGAATGCTGGTGTTGTGTCTAACAGTTTCAGACATTCCACTGAATTTTCCTGATGTGGAGATGGGCCAGTTGCATCAGGAAAGTCATGGATGTCATCAGTCCTAGAATTTTTTGGAATTCTCTTGTCAAGTTAATGTTCCTCTTGAAGAATTCCTGAAACACATTCTGGTAAGAGAGGATTGTCTTGAGGAAGAAAGGCCATTTTTTTGTTGGTGTCGATTAAACACCTCAGGGAGACTAGTCTTTGCAGGGGTGCCAGACATCCGAAAGTTCAACTTGAACCCTAGTTGGGAGAGTGCAGTCAAAACATTCTCTACTGATTCCAAACACTTGGATACAGACTCTGCATAGATCAGCAAATTATCCAAGTAAGTAAAGGGCATTTGGTTTCAGACATCTCCTGAAGCGATGAGCAATGGGAATATGATTATATGATTTTTTTCCATCCAAGTTTTCCGATGTTATTTTTTTTTTTGTCTGGTTGCTACTGTGCTAACTGCTTAAATAAAACTGTGCCATGTGGTCTGCCTCTTTCGGTTGTAGTTGTGAGGTTCTTTAACCTCCAACTGTAACCCGAGTTCCAATTTTCACAACCACTCTTTACAGCATTACCTGTACGTGTTTATTTTTATTTATTTATGGGCACTACTGGAACTGATATACTGATTTCTATGCAAGTATTGCTGGGGCTGGTCTCTATTATATCTGCTTTGTTAGTTACAGCAAATGCACTGAAGAAATGTTAACTGGAAAGAATAGTGCAGTTGCTTTAGAGTGCATTATGTAAAGTGTTTTTTCTTGCTCTACAGTATTCTACTTACTGCTTCATGTCTACTTAAGCTGCTTTGTTTGTACAGCTAATTTTACTTAAGTTAACTGATATGTACTGTAATGTTATGTTTATATTCTTAAACTTGTATACACTCCCTTAAAGGGCTTACAGTAACCAATGTCTATTGATGGCAAATTGTAAAATGATTTACTGTAGATAATGTGTTCTACTTCTGCCTCACTTCTGCTGTACTAATCTGTCTCCCTTCTCTTAAAGCCTACTGCTTTCCTTTCTCACCCCCCCCGTCTTTGTTGTTACTTCACTCCCTCAAAGCCCTTTTTATTAACAACCCTGTCTGCTATCATCTGTCTAGTTCTGCTATTACTATGCTGAGACACTTCCTTAGCAGTCATATATCTTCTGTCTTACATCCTTCGTAATACCCCTGTCCTAACATTTTTTTCCTCTTACAGCTGCTGTTCGGAATTTTCCCAGTGAGCACACCAGACTAACCCTGCTTAACTGGATCTCCCACCCCTTGGCAGCTTCCTCTTGGCAAGAAATACAAGCATTCTTCTCACCTGCGGGGAAACTATTAGTGTCATTAATCTTTCTGCTGTACTAGGCAAGTTTCTGTAGTGAAACACTTTAGTGCTTATTTGACTAGTGGCATGCTCACTAACTTAATCAAATAGTGTTGGACTCCCCTGAACTTTCTCCCTCCATTCTTCTGTCTTTTTAGCAACTGCTAATATCAAGAGCTGCAAAACTATACAGAACTAATAATGCAGCACTTGTTAGGTTGCTATTACATGCATTTTTCTTACCTCTAGGAACTGCCTACTCTTAACTGCTCCTCTGTCTTGAGGCACACATTAACTGATTGTTTCTACTGTGGTCTGGCAAGCTGCCTCAAGGTTTCTGCCCACTCCATTCACCCTTAATCCTCTCAGGCTCACTCTGCTCCTCTACCCTACCCCCAGTCCCACCCACCCCACATCAGTTACATTTATACCTTCTGTAAGCTCTTCCCTTTCCTGTCTAACCCCCAACCAATCACCCAGACACCTACATCAGTATCCTCCCATTCACTCCTTCCTAATTATCTTCCTTAATAGTTTCCCTTCCTGAATCTTCCTCATTCTTCTTAACTATAGTTCCACAACCTTTTCCTAACATGTACTATACATCAAAACCTTGTACTACCTTAATCTGCCTTATCTCCATTCTTCTTTTCCTATCCCACACCACCTCCCTACATACTATATTCCACTCCCCAACTTCAACATTTTCCATATCACCCATTGCACCCCACACTAATACCAATAGTTTCTCTGACATCTCACTTTCTTTATTCAACTTCCATACTTGGCACCTTACAAAAATTAGATCCTTTGTCATCATAATCAAGCTAAAATTAATTTGTAACTCCCACCATAGGCCTCTCTTCATTACTCAGCATCCCTCCATAATTACATGTCACTACCAGGCCCTCTCAGTATGTGGCGACATTAACCCCAACCCTGGACCAATCAACCATTCTGCCAAAAACCATTCTTCTAATGCCAAGAACCTCTGCTTCACTACAATTAATGTATGCAGTATCTGTAACAAAACCACTGAATTCCATGCCTGGCTGTGTCTCACTTCTCCCCAGATATTGTAGCACTCACAGACACCAGGCTAAAACCACATATTGCTAACACTGAAATAATCCCTCCAGGATATAATATACATAGAAATGACTGGATACATAAAAAAGGTGGAGGTGCTGCATTAATCTACAGTGATACTTTAGCTGTTGCACCATATGATAAACCTATACCAGCATTCGTAAATATGGAATTATTACTAGTTAATCTTCACATCAGCAACAGAAAACAATTATGTATTGCTGTACTCTGTATTCCCCCAGGTAAAAACATATCTACTCTGGAAGATCTACTATCCTGGACCACCCTCAATATATCAAATGAAACCATCATTCTTGGCAACACAAATATAAACTGGCAAACTCTCATCTCTGACTCCCCAGTAAGTAGTATTAACTTGCAAAGGTTTACTCAACTCATCTCTAACCCTACTCGTAAGGTAAAAAAAACAAACAGAATCAACCCTAGACTGGATACTTGTCTCACACCCTCAAAAATTCACCAAGGCAGGGGACCCTACCCAATAACTTTAGTGACCATCTTCCTACCTATACCCATAGAACTCCACTTCAAATAGACAAGCTGCATTGTCTAAGAAAAACTAGGAATCTTACCCATTTCAATGAACAACTATTCTTAGTCCCTAAAAACCCACAACTGGTCCCCAACCAAGTTTCTACCACTGGATGAAGCAGTCAGCTACTTCAATAAAGTTGTTTTAGATATTCTAGACAGTCTTGCCCCCACACGTACCAAAAGAGTAAAGCCTAACCATGCCTCATGGCTAACTAAACAAACTAAACAGTGAATTACCTCCAGGGATAAAGCCTGGAAGGAATGGCATAGAAATTGAACCTCACAACTTGAACTTCGATATAAATAACTCCATAACAATGCCAAAAAGCAAGTCATCAATGATAAAAAAGCTATTTCTCCACTAAACTCACTACCCAACAAAATAACCCCAAACTGTTCTGGAACTCTGTTTCCTCTTTTCTAAATCCTGGTACTCAACACAACCCCACCCCATCTCCTGACAAAAACTCTCAAGAAATTGCCCAAGCCTTCAATTTTCATGTTATTGATACTATTCAAAAAATTGTTAATGATTTCTCTCTACAAACTAACAAAAGTATAATCAGCAACATAAACAACAGTACACTCTCTAACCACTCCCCCCACATCAGTATGTACTATACATCAAAACCTTGTACTACCTTAATCTGCCTTATCTCCATTCTTCTTTTCCTATCCCACACCACCTCCCTACATACTATATTCCACTCCTCCATTTACATTACAACCAGTACCCACCGCTCTAGTTCGTAAACTGCTCTCAAAACTAAAACCATGCTCCCCCTTTTCCGATGGCCTTCCAGATGAATACCTAAAACTTGCAGCAAATTCTATAGCTCTTCTAATTAGCATTCTCATTAACTGATCAATCTCTGAATCATAAGTCCCAGAACTATGGAAAAACTCAATTATTACTTCCCTTCACAAAGGAGGTAAGACCAGTGATCTATCTAACTACCAGCCCATCTTCATACTTTCATCTCTATCATTCTCAATTGCTAAAACATCTCACAGACAATAACCTATTTGCACCCACCCAACATGGTTTTCAGCCAGCACAACAGCCTTACTGTCATTTACCAACACTGTATACAAAGCTCTTGATGCAGGCCTACTAATATCAGTGATCCTACTAGACCTATCAGAAGCTTTTGATACATTGTCTCACTCAAAACTACTTTTACAACTTGAGACTGTAAATTGTTCCCCACACACGCTGTCCTGGTTCGATGACTATCTACACAACAGAAAACAATCTGTTAGATTGCAAAGTAAGCAATCCGATTACCTACTCAACAACACAGGCATTCCCCAAGGGTCTGTTCTTGGGCCCTTGCTTTTTAACATATTTATTAATAATCTCCATAAAGCATCCCTGAAAAGTACCACTCATTCAATACGTGGATGATTCGACAATAATTACATCCTCTGAAAACCTCTCAAATCTCCTAAAGTTAACACAAAATGCATTTATTTCCATCGAATCCTGGCTTAACGAAGCTCATCTGCTACGTAATCCCAAAAAATCAAAACTTTTACTCTTCACAAATAAACCTCTAACTCAAGACTTAAAAATATTCTCTCAAAACAATACAGAAATTGAAATTGTAAAAACAGCCAAACTACTTAGCATCGCAATTGATGACACACTATGCTTTGAGAATCATATACGTAATAAAAAAAAAACATTTTAAGCTTGGCAAACTGTATAGGCATAAACGGGTCTATATTGCAACATCGAACACTTAAAACAGTGAACGATGTTACACAGACACATTTTCAGCGAAAGCTGAAAATGTCAAATCCACAGAACAGCGATTTCTTTCCTAGGGAAAGAAATCGCTGTTCCAACCCCCGCAAAAAAAAAAAAAACATTACACACTTCCAAACACATACACACATACCCAATCCTAATTATACCCCCAAAAACCAGTAAACAACTAAATACACATATGCACATAACCCAACCATACATTTAACCAAAAAAAACCCAGTAAACATTTTAAACCATATGCACTTACCTTAACCCGCACCCTAATCCTAAGGTCAGTAACTCTCGCACATTTACATAAACAGCTCCAAACACATACACACTTACCTTAACCCTAATTCTACCCCCCCAAAACAAAAGTAAACAACTGAAAACACATACACACGTAACTCAACCATACATCTAACACAAAATATAAAACAGTAAACACTTTAATACATGTGCACTTACCTTAACCCGCACCCTAACCCTAAGGTCAGTAACTGTTGCACAATCACACTCGGGAGCTATACCGGACAAGGGACCACACTATACTTCAGAACATAATAACAAAGAGACCAGTCGAAGTTAATGCTCCACAATGAACAGCAAAAAGAGAATAATAAATAATAAATGTTCGTGGAGCAAAACAATGGAGGGGATACGATCACACCAAATCTAAACTTAAATACAAGCAGCAAAAAAGTCCAGAGCCTTCCAAGTAGTAAATACAAGCAGCAAAAAAGTCCAGAATCTTCCAAGTAATAAAAGCAGGTTTATTCCAATAAAATGAGGTGAGCGCTTTCGCAAAAATAGCTTCTTCAGACCTAATTACGATTAGGTCTAAAGAAGCTATTTTTGCGAAAGCGCTCACCTCATTTTATTGGAATAAACCTGCTTTTATTACTTGGAAGATTCTGGACTTTTTTGCTGCTTGTATTTACTACTTGGAAGGCTCTGGACTTTTTAAGTTTAGATTTGGTGTGATCGTATCCCCCATTGTTTTGCTCCACGAACATTTATTATTTATTATACTTCAGAACATGGCAAAACAACGAAGTGGTCAAGCGACTTCTTTCCCAGGGAAAGAATTTGCTGAACAGCCACTTAGCTGTTTTGCCTGTTTGCTCTACATGTGTCGACGAAAACACATTCGACATAATGCGTTTTCGTTGTACTCATAGGAACCCGCATAAACTCTATTTGGACAAGTCTACCAAGTTAAAACTAGCCAATAGTCTACTTCTACCCTCCCTTCTCTATGGTTGCTCCATTTTCACTAACCTACACACATCTCTCCTGAACAAATTGCAGTCGTGCTACTATAAAGTAGCCAAGTTTGTCTCCAACATGCCAACCCGCACACATCATTGCCTGGCCATTAAATCTATAAACTGGTTTGAGTTCTCTCCTTACCTACATTACTCCCAACTTACTCTCACCCACAAACTACTAAATAATCCAAACTTCTGCCCATCCATTCAAACTATAATACAAAAATACACCCCTACTCAGCATCTTAGGTTCTCTAACAACTTTTAACCATAACTAAACCCAACAAAAGAGATGGACAATGTCTCTATTCCCATGCCATTGCCAAACTTTGGAATGCACTCCCTCCCTCTCTCTCTTACTCAACTAGACTCTTTAAAAACATTTAAATTTGCATCAAAAGAACACCATCTCAATAACCTTGTCTGTTCTTGTAGTCATATAATTAAACCATCTTAAATGTTTTGGTCATTATACACTACAAATACTTTTACTAACTTAATGTAGTTGTAATTTACACCATCTGTCTTCGTATCCAATCTCTCTTGCTTACTTTATTTCTGTGGCCGAATAAACAGTATTCTTACTAATGAGAATATACAAGCAGAATTACTACAAATCTAATACATTGTGTTTATTTTCTTGTATTGTATACTTCTATAGTATGTATTTGTCTTGTATATCTACTTCAATTTGTATTTTGTAAAAACTTTCTTAACTTTCATGGTTAAGCTGATGTTATGTAAAAATTTCTGTGATTGTATGGAGCTTTTCTCCCCGGGCCTCCACTGAAAATGGGTCATTGGTCCAGTGGACTGTCCTGGTCAACAAATGTCAATAAATATGCATCATCCAAGTCCAGGGTCACCATGAAGAAGTGGTTTGGTAAAAGAGGAAGCACTGTCTGCAGAGTTAGCTTCTCAAACATGAGGACCTTTACAAATGTATTCAGAAATGATAGGTTCAACACCATTTTCAAGCAGCTCTTTATTGGGAATGAAGAAAATTCTGGAGTACAAGCATTTCATTCTTTCTGCTGGAGGGACTGGTTCTGTAACCCCTGGGTCCAATATTTGCCAGAGTATAGGAAGGAATAAAGTCTAGCCCAGTGGGTTGAGGGGAGCCCCCTTAAATGGAGACATATTTTCCCATCGCTGCCACCTGTAACCTCTGCCAACAATGTTGAGCAACTGTTTTCTGGAAAACCACAAACAGCAAGGCTGCCTTGTTGAGAGCTAACTTTCCGGATAAGGCCCCCAAAAGGTGGCATGAGAAAAATGGGTGCTACAACTCAGCATAGCCATAAGTTAAAGGGGTTTTTATCCTTTGTGGGAATGGAACCTCTCTCGTTTGGTATGGCAGAGTTCTCGTCCTGCTGTTTCCTTAGTTTTTGTTTGGTTGGGACATCTATTTGTTGGCCCATCAAAAATGATCCTGCTTATTTGGAGGGAAGCATGGGGAATATGGAACATTTTTGACATCCCTTGGATTAATTTACCTTTGTCATCCCAGTGTTTAAGGATCTGATTAGCTGCTTTAGCACATACACAATCAGAATCAAGTGAAACATTCATACTCTAATTTTTTTGTCTCATCAGAAAAGATTTTACTGTGTAACCAAGCATACTTCCTTATTACCACCAAAAATGCTGCATTTCTAGAAACAGTGTAGGCCCCCTCCAAGGCACTCCTTAAAATATATTTAGATACTTGAGAAACATTGGAAACAATATCTTTGACACAGACTTTTTGCTCAGCAGCTAACAATGCAGCAGACCTGTCTAAATTATACATACACCTAAACACAAACTTCCACATAATACTGGTAGTTAAATACGTTAAAAGCTACCATACTGGACTGCACCATCTTCTTTCCCTGAGGTTGTATCTACTTGCCTAATTTATATGAAGAGAATGTTTGATGAAGACAGTCTTTTTATTGGAAGAGGTCGCTGGGGACACAGAAGCAGTTTCCACAGACAAAGGTGCTTGAAAATCAGGCATGGGCGAGCACACCTTGATTTTATTAAACACGTTTTAGGCAGAGACTCATTCAGCAGATGAGAATTGCAAGATTTCTTAAAAACATCCTCCAGTCCTGTGATCAGTGGAGGGAAGGTTGTCACATCCAGAAACCAGCTGATCACGGAGACCGGTCACAATTGCTTCCAATTAAATACATCCCTAAATTTACTTAGCTTTTTGGAAAAAAATAAGTTATGTACTCACCATAACATTTCATCTGTGTTGTCCATTGTCATGCTTCCTCAACTCTTGGGTTCAGATACGGCCCTCAGATCTGACTCAGACACTTCTGCCTTGTGGAACATTGAAACACTCGGGCTCCTCCCTTGCACATAATCCCCTATTCACCTAACATACCTCAGAGCTTGTTTGCTGCCCCTTAAAACTGTAAGCATTAGGAAATCATAGAACAGAATCTGGAACTCAAAGAAAAGAACAGTAGTTCCTCCAGCGTATTTCAATCCTTCCAAAAGTCAAACATGCCCCCCCCCACCATGTGGAGGGAGTGGAGTTGAGGAAAAATGAAAATGGACAACACAGGTGGAACATTTTGGTGAGTACATAACTTATTTTTCTGATGTCATTTTCATTTATTGCTCAACTACTGGGACAGATTCCCTTGCTACCTAAATCCCAGGAGGACTCTAAGGAGGAGTATTTCTGAGCACTACTGAGCCAAAGACTGCTCTTTCCCTAGAGACCAGATCCAATTGTAATGGGCAATAAAGGTATGAGGATTAGCCACAGTTGTGACTGTACAGATATCTGAGAGTAAATAGTATTCCTGGTTACTAGCCTGCGGCACACTTGTTAGCTTGTTGTAACTGAGTAATGTAACCATATAATTAAAACAAGCGGTGAAGCGAGTGAGACGTATCTTCTTTTTCAAAACGAACCAAGACTCAGAATAAATCCAGATGAAACGAACTAATCAACACAAAATTTATTAAAAAGGGATAAGCGCTTTCACTAGGTGTGGCTTCTTCAGATCCAAGACAAATAATTCTAGAATTCATGCGCTTTAAATACTTAAGAGCAAACGAGTTAATTAAAAAGCAATTACTCAATTAATCTAATTAAAGCTGTATTAGAATAAACCAACAATAGAGGGATATACCAGTACATATTCTATAATGCTTACAAAATGAATGACATACCAAATAACATGTAATAACATAAAACATTTCATGGGCATGTATATAATAATAAATACAATAATAATATATAGTAATAAAAAACAGAATCACTTGTATTAGATATGCTGAATAATAATGTATGAATAAAAACTATGAATGTACTGTATATGATGGAAAGTCAAATAAAGGAATATACCAGTACATATTCTATAATGCTTGCAAACATAGCAGACAATATAAAAGATTTCATAAACATATATATGGTAACAAAGGTAATAATAATAAACAGAATCATTTATATTAAATGTAATAGGTATTAATATATAAGTAGAATGTGTGATTGTATGTATGTGTATGTTGAATGTATGTGATGAAAATCAGTGTGTGTATCTAAAATATCTATGTATAAAAGGTATAAATATCAAATATGAATGAATAAATATATGTTGTATAAATTTATGTGTGTATGTATCTAAAATATCTATGTACGTATGAAAAAGTATAAATATCAAATGTGAATGAATAAATATATGTTGTATAAATTTATGTTATATTATATTTTGTTGTAATATATGTATAAATGTATGATGATGAATGTATAAATAATAAATAATATGACAATTAATAAGAGTGTCCAGGAGAGGACATATATAACTATTGTACATACACATAAAATGTATAAAAATGCATATAAATGGAATATTGAAATGGGCATGAATAAATTAATAAGTACCAATATTAATGTATATATGATTTGTTGAAAAATATATATATGCTGTCATATATCATGTGAATAGGGTTATATAAGCAATATAAATCTGAACTGTATAAATATGTGTGGTGTGAAGTTGTATAAACCATATAAATCTAAACCCTGAACTGTATAAATATAAATATGTATATATAAAACTCTAAAATTCATATTCCATAATAATAATAATAATAGTGATATTTGAAATTATATTTAAAATTTTAGAATTTGATATGTCTGCGTTTTTTTAAATGAGGTTTAATGGATGCTCTTTCGTTTAGTCCATGCCCCTTGTCAGCTCTAAACAAAATAATCCATCTACTTTCTCTGTCCTCTGTGTGATTCACAATATCTCCTCCTCTTATGCTCATAGTGATTTTCTCTAAGACTCTGAAAATAAATGTATGTTGTGAATTTGTTTGTATCACATGCTTTGCTAGTGCATTTTGTGTGTTGCCCTTCCTTATACTGTAACAATGTTCTCTTATCCTGTCACGTAAGAGCCTGTTAGTTTTTCCAACATAAAAGCAGGAGCATAATTTATACACAGCCAAGTATATAACATTTGCTGTCATACAATCAGCATCAACTTGAGTATAGAACTCCCTATGTGTGTCTGGATGTATAAAAATTATGTTTGAGTCTATCAAGGAGCAAAAATTACAATGTCCACAAGGTCTAGTATAATAATTGTTGGTTGCATCTGTATTCTTTTTTGATGGATAGCATAATAATCTTTTGAGGTTCTTTTTATTTTTGTACGTAAAAGATGGAGTATTACCTACTATTGTTGTTAACAAATCATCAGCTTTTAAAATATTCCAATTCTTACAAATAATATTTCTGACCTGCGTGTTATCTGTTGTATATGAAGTCAGAAATTTGATAGTTGCTGTAGGTATATCCATTCCATTGCTAATCACTACAGGTTGGGGCCCAAAATATGGTATACCTGTTGTTGAGCGTAAATTGAATACAGAGCTGATATGTTCATTTAGCTCATCAGGCTTATAACCTCTTTCCAAAAATTTTTCTTTTAGGTCATTTAAATCTGTTTGGAAACCTGTATCTTTCGAATTGAGTCTAGACATTCTCAGTGCTTGTCCTTTTATTATATTATTAAAAACGTGTCTAGGATGCATGCTAGTTCTAAATAGCAACATATTTCTATAACATGGTTTTCTAAAAATCCCTGTATTAAACATGCCACAATGTAATTTCTCTACAAATAAATCTAAAAACTCAATTTTATCTTGTGAATAATTCATAGTGAATTTTAGGCATGGTGTTAAATTATTCATAATTATAGAGAAATTTGTCAAATCATCAATGGTACCATTCCATAAAATAAATACATCATCTACAAAACGTCTGTAGAATTGTACATGTGTTCTAAACAAGGGCTCATTAAACAATAATTGTTCTTCCCAGTGTGCCAGAAACATATTGGCATAGCTATTTGCACATGGAGTGCCCATAGCTACGCCATCTAATTGTTGGTAGAATTTATCACCAAACATAAAAATGTTATTTTCTAACACTAACTCAAGGAAGTGTACCAAAAGGTCAATCGACACATTGCTGTACGTACTATGTTTTTTGAGATAAGAGTTAATATAAGTTAGACCGAGTTCATTCGGAATAACTGTGAATAAAGATTGTATATCATAAGTCACTAAAATTAAATTCTCTGTGGATTTTAGTTGATTAGTAGTGTTGTATAAATCCAATAGAAACTGTTTTGAATCATGCAGCACAAAGATATTGTTGTTCAATATATACCTCAGATGTTTCTCTATGAAGACTGAAACATGTTCGGTGACCCATCCTTTTCCAGAGACTATTGGTCTCATGGGTGGTTTGGTTGTGCTTTTATGTATTTTGGGCAATCCGTGTATAATCGGAACAACTGGTGTTTTAATGAATAGATATTCAAACTGATCTTTATTAATCAGTTTGCTTCTGTAAATATCTATCAAAATATTGTGTACATATTCACACATTTCATAAGCTTTCTTAGAATCAATACATGTATAAAAGGTATCATGTAACATATCAGTCATTTCTGTTTCATAGTGTGTGGTATCCATTACTACTATTCCTGAGCCTTTATCTGCTGGTCTTATTATAATGTTTAAATCATTTCTCAAATTATGAAGGCTCATTCTCTCTTGATATGACAAGTTATTGTATGTCGTATATTTAGATTTAAACTTTGCATTATCATGATAGTATTTATACAGTTCATCTTCTGTGGTTTTCATATATGCCTCAAGTAAGGGGTGGTTAGTTGGAACAAATTCACTAATGTTCTTAAAAACAAATGTATTCGTGGCCTCAGAGATATTTTTAAAGGTGTTAGTATTATTAGTGTTCTTATAAATGTATTTAAGCATGACATTTCTGCAGAATACTTTGAAATCTATAACGGTGTCATCAGTTGTGCTCTTGCACTGAGGAATAAAACTTAAACCTTTGGTTAATAAACTAATATCATAATGTGACAATGGAATACTAGACAGATTATAAATTAAATCTTGTTTTGGTGTGTCCACATTTTCTTTAGAGTTGTATTGTGTGGTGATTCTCCGGACAGTTTTCTTTTTTGCCTCCCTCGACTGGCCGAGCGTGTCCTGTTCGGATTTTTCTCCTGGCGTATCTCTAAAGGGAAGGACAAATTAATGCCTGCCCCTTTGTTGTTTTCTTTAGTTTTTGGTCTGACAACTTGTTCGGAGTCATTCGTGGAACTTTTTTTGTTTTTAAGAACATTAACAGTGGGATAAAGATTAACACTGTTATCCATACTATTATGCGTTAGATGCATGGCATCTAAAGAATCATTACATGTATTTTTACAATCATTAATAGATGTTAATTCAATAAGAGAGCCTGTGTCAGTAGGTGTGGTACCAGGCTCATTACCTTGAATGTTAGTAGTCAGGGTTTCTCCTGTAGTATTGGATATTAATAAATTAGGAAAATTTCCAGAAGTTAATTGGACATTATCAGTTCGTACAGAGACTGAAGGTTGCTTAGAAATTACTCTGTTTGGTCCATTATAAATATTTGGCATGCGTTCTGGATTGTGTCTCTCCCACACAAAGACCTGTCCTGTTTTAAAATCATTACGGTCCCGTGAAACTTTACCCTGTTTCTGTTGAAACAGCTTACGTTCATAAGCCGAAATACAGTCCAATATATTATCAAATAATCTATGTACTGCATTATCTGTAAAGTCTTTAAACAGCTGCTGTTGTAAATTATTAATTCTAGTAGTTAAAATCTCTTCCTCGGGTTTAAAGAAATCTATTAACAGTTGTAAGTACTTATGGCTTGTGTCCATGTTTATTTGCTGCCATAACGCAAGAAGTTCAGGGTACTCATTCCCCTGACTCGGCATGGAAAACACCCTTAGTCCACGTGGGATAATAGCATTGTCTAGGCAGAACTGGAAATGCTGCCGTTGCATCTGTAAACGCTTCAATTTGTAAAAATTCTTTTCAATTTCGCTCAGTATTTGATTGACCTTCTGGAAATCAACGTTACATTCCCCTGTATTACTTGTCGGTTGTTCACCCGATAGCGACCACGTAGTGGTTAATGTACCATCCAAGTGCTGCTGGAACCTTGCTTCTATCGCTTCCTTGCCCCGGTATTCACTTCTGGGCATATATGGTAACTCAATGTCTGCCATAATAAAACAATCAAACGGGTACTGTTTGCTCACTCTTGTTCACGTAACCAGTATAGATAAAGTAAAGTATCTGAGAGTAAATAGTATTCCTGGTTACTAGCCTGCGGCACACTTGTTAGCTTGTTGTAACTGAGTAATGTAACCATATAATTAAAACAAGCGGTGAATCGAGTGAGAAGTATCTTCTTTTTCAAAACGAACCAAGACTCAAAATAAATCCAGATGAAACGAACTAATCAACACAAAATTTATTAAAAAGGGATAAGCGCTTTCACTAGGTGTAGCTTCTTCAGATCCAAGACAAATAATTCTAGAATTCATGCGCTTTAAATACTTAAGAGCAAACGAGTTAATTAAAAAGCAATTACTCAATTAATCTAATTAAAGCTGTATTAAAATAAACCAACAATAGAGGGATATACCAGTACATATTCTATAATGCTTACAAAATGAATGACATATCAAATAACATGTAATAACATAAAACATTTCATGGGCATGTATATAATAATAAATACAATAATAATATATAGTAATAAAAAACAGAATCACTTGTATTAGATATGCTAAATAATAATGTATGAATAAAAACTATGAATGTACTGTATATGATGGAAAGTCAAATAAAGGAATATACCAGTACATATTCTATAATGCTTGCAAACATAGCAGACAACATAAAAGATTTCATAAACATATATATGGTAACAAATGTAATAATAATAAACAGAATAATTTATATTAAATGTAATAGGTATTAATATATAAGTAGAATGTGTGATTGTATGTATGTGTATGTTGAATGTATGTGATGAAAATCAGTGTGTGTATCTAAAATATCTATGTATAAAAGGTATAAATATCAAATATGAATGAATAAATATATGTTGTATAAATTTATGTGTGTATCTAAAATATCTATGTATGAAAAAGTATAAATATCAAATGTGAATGAAAAAATATATGTTGTATAAATTCTGTTTATTATTATTACATTTGTTACCATATATATGTTTATGAAATCTTTTATGTTGTCTGCTATGTTTGCAAGCATTATAGAATATGTACTGGTATATTCCTTTATTTGACTTTCCATCATATACAGTACATTCATAGTTTTTATTCATACATTATTATTCAGCATATCTAATACAAGTGATTCTGTTTTTTATTACTATATATTATTATTATATACATGCCCATGAAATGTTTTATGTTATTACATGTTATTTGATATGTCATTCATTTTGTAAGCATTATAGAATATGTACTGGTATATCCCTCTATTGTTGGTTTATTCTAATACAGCTTTAATTAGATTAATTGAGTAATTGTTTTTTAATTAACTCGTTTGCTCTTAAGTATTTAAAGCGCATGAATTCTAGAATTATTTGTCTTGGATCTGAAGAAGCTACACCTAGTGAAAGCGCTTATCCCTTTTTAATAAATTTTGTGTTGATTAGTTCGTTTCATCTGGATTTATTTTGAGTCTTGGTTCGTTTTGAAAAAGAAGATACGTCTCACTCGATTCACCGCTTGTTTTAATTATATGGTTACATTACACTGTGCAGATATCATTCAATGAAGACCTGGGTAAAATGTGAAAGAAGTTACCATAGACTTTGTGGAATATGCTTCTGGTGGTTTTGATAAAGATAAGCCCACGTTTTTGTAAATAGAGGTAATACAATTGGTTAACCATTTGGCTGAACGTTACTTTAGATACTGGTTTGTCTAATTTTGATTGTGAAAAAGGGACAAATGATTGTTCTGCTTTCCTCAAATTTTTCATTCTGTGTAAATAAGTGTAACTGTCTGAACATCCAAAAGGTGTAACATATACTCACCTTTATTTGAGAAATTAGGAAAGAAGACTGAAAGGTTGACAGTTTGATACTGGATTCTGACACCACCTTAGAAAGAAAGGAAGGATTGGTCTGTAATGATACTCTATCCTTATGAAAAATCAAATAAGAAGGTTTGGATGACTGGGCCTGTAGTTCTGGTACTCTTCTACCAGAGGTAGTGGCCAAGAAAAGGATAGAGCTGATGTTGTTAATCTTTGTTTATTCCTTACTCTTGGGATTCGGTTCCGACCTCAGTACCGAGCCGGCCCATTTTCAAGCTCGCATCAGCGACAAACCTCTCGAGCTAAGATTTTACCCATTTTGCCCTTCTCCCTGTTACCTCAGATCTAGTTTGCTGCATTGCTGTTCAGCCGTGTAGAGCCGCTCCTCTCCAGCTAAGTGTATATTTTGATAATTTTTCGAGTTTTGTCTCACAGACTTTTTAGTTTTCCCACTTTATTAAGTCGTATCTTCTTTTTCTTTATTACCTGTACCATTTTGGTATCTTTTACTACCTTTGTTGGTAGTCTTTCCTCGCCCTCACTTGAGCCTTGCTACAGTGTGTGTGTGTCTAGTTTTTGAATATTTTGTGGATATAATGTCTGAGAAGAAAGGGAGTCCAAGCTTTAAGAGATGTTCAGAGTGCGGATGCAAACTGCCTCACTCTGACACTCATGACTTGTGTGTTTACTGTTTGGGCGTGCTTCATCTCACATTGAAGCCACCCTGTCAGATTTGTAAAGGTTTTTCTGCCAGGACTTTGAACGAACGTAAAAATAAATTAGTACTAAAGGGTCTCCTTAAGACCTCTTTCTGCGAGGCTATTTCTTGGTCGTAGGAATCTTCTCCTCCTTTCAAACAACATAAAAGGTCCAAGTCTCTTCCATTGTCTCCCTCTGAAGACCCAAAGGAATTGAAACATACAAAGGCTAAATTGTCAGTCATCGGTGCCAGCGACTGCTTCGGCACCCACTCACTTGACTCTGTCTCCGATTATGCTCTGCTGGTCCTTCTACACCATTGCTTTCGATGCAGACTTCAGCCTTCATGGTACAGACTACTACGGCACCGACTAGTTCAGTGCAGACTTTCTTGGCACCGACTGGTATATCGGCGCAGTTATCTTTGGCACCGGCTGAAGTCTCGGTGCAGACTTCGTCACTGTCCAGTTTCTCAGTGCAGACTTCGGCGCTGACAGTTGTCTCGGCACAGACGCCTTCGGTGCCACAGTTTTCTCGGCTCAGACCCCCTTGGCACCAACAATTTCTTTGGTGCAGGCTTTTTTGGTGCCGATGGTTTCAGTGCAGACAACTCCAATTTTGACAACACCATTCTCGTTGCAGGAATCTTCCACAACATTGATTTTGGTGCATACCGCCTCTGCGCCGGCTTTTGTGGCACAGACTTCACAAACACCACCAGTTTTGGTGCAGAAATTACTTATTCAGGCACCTTCTTTCAGTGGTCGTGCTAGCCCTTTTTTGGACAGGCCCAAATCACCTTCAGGGCTTTCAATGAGGTCTACCAGAAGCCTTTCTGAACATGATGTGGTGCGTCTTCTAGACCAGCTGCTTTTGGCCAGAGAAATTCCTGCCCCTTCAAAGGTGCCTCTCCCCTCTGGAGTTGATCACCCTTCTCCACAGACTAGACTCCTACCGATACTCGTTTGACCTCTCTGGAGGTTTCGAGGCATCCCTCCTCGGGCGGGCTGACCTTCCTGGCCTTGGAGATGACACTGGCCTCTGCTTCTTGGCTGCCTCTGCCGGAGACTACTACTTCCTCTGAGCCTCAGCTGTCTCAAGTCGCAACCCCCGGACTCCGGGCACAAGAGTCTCGGGCCATTCTCCCCCTGCGTCCATGAGCCTTCCCCAGAGTCTCCCACTGAGGAAGTCCACCACAAGACTACATGTAAAAGGAAGCACATCGACTCCACGGAAGAGTCAGTGATCGAAGACACAGATTGTGATGAGAGGGAGGGCTCCCCATGTTCACCTTCTGACGAGGCTTCCTTTGGTGACATCCTCAAAATTTTAAAGCAGAGAGGTGAATGGAAGTCCTCTAACCCTTCCTCATAGGAGTCTGTGTTCCTGCAAGCTTTTCGTGCCCGGCCCCCTACCTCCTGGGTTACCTCACCTTCCGATGAGCTCGTCAAACTCATCATGCAGCGTGCGTGGAAGACACCGGACTCTGTGGAGGCCATACCTTGTAGGCCAGAGAAAATCCTTTCTCCCCCGGAATTGTGCCTCCATTCATCGAAAGGTCTCCCAGTAGACGTTATGATGGTGGCTGCCGCTACAAAGAAGGAACTGGCAGAGGAGAGCCAGGCTGTTCACCCACCCAATAAGGATTCCCGGGCAGTGGACAGATTAGGGAAGCGAGTTTTCGCATCATCGACCTTTGCTGTTAGGTCCTTGAACTACCTGGCACATTTCACAAGGCTACAGAGAGACCTGGTGTCTGAACTGTCTGAGACCTTGGCAGGAGCAGTTTTTGATGAAGTCCGAGACAAGGTGGCCTCTCAGTTAGCGACCCTTGAACAGGACGGTAAGACCCTATCTGCTGTTGGCGTCCGTTTATCTTCTCCTCAGTGTTTCTATTCTAGGAATCAGAAGAGTGGGAAAATGTCGCACAAAAAGTCTCAGGGTCCTTTCCGTGACTCTCGGGCCGAGTTTTCCCCTGGAGGGGTTCTAATGGAAGATTCCCCTTTCGGGGCAGGGGAGGTCTGCGAAATGGGGGTTTCAGGGAATCTTCCTCTGGACAGCCCTATCAGCGCTCCTGAGATGCAGTCCAATTGCTTTCCTCTGGAAGCAGTCGGGGGTCATTTTTCCTTGTACCCTTCTGCCTGGCAAATCATAACCACAGATGCGTGGGTACAAAGGCTCATCACCAGAGGATACCATATTCCTTTCTTATTCACTCCCCCCTTACCCAGAAGCTTACTCAACGTACCCCAGTCAAAGGAAAGTCGCAGCTATAGAGATATCAGAGCTGCTTTTAAAAAGAATCATCCAAACAGTCCCCCCAGACCAGACAGGATCCGGCTTCTATTCAAGATTCTTTTTGTTGCCAAAAAAGACAGGGGACTCAAGACTAATTCTGGATCTCAGTGGCCTAAACAAATTCGTAAAGACAGAAAAATTCCGGGTGGTCATGGTTCAGTCTGTACTTCACTTTTGGAAAAAGATGATTGGATGTGCTCCATAGATCTTCAAGACATGTACTACCACATAAAGGTGGAAAGGTGCTCAAGAAAATATCTTCGCTTCTGGGCGGGAGCCAGTCATTACCATTTTCGTGTACTGCCCTTCGGACTCTCTACAGCCCCCAGAGTCTTCACAAAGTACATGGCAGTATTCACAGCTCACCTGCGGCTTCAAGGATTCCAGGTGTTTCCCTACCTAGACGACTGGCTCATTAATGCCCCACAAAATGTCTACTGGTTCAGGCCTTGACTTTCACCCTAAACACCGCACAGCCACTCCGAGTCACTCATTAGAGTACATTGGAGTGATTCTGGACACAATGACTTGTACGGCCTCTCTACCAGATTACAGAATTCAGAGGATCAAAGAACAGTTCCAGGCAATACTTTCACAAAATTTTGCCTCAGCTCAATCCATTCTTCAACTGCTGGGATCGATGGCAGCCTCCATCACCATAGTCCCTCTAGCATGGCTACACATGAGGCTTTTTCAATGGCTGCTTCTTACTCAGTGCTACCCATCCCAGCCCCCCTTATCTTTTTCAATTCAAATAACCAAGATTTGCAAACAGGACTTGCTCTGGTGGATGTCAAACAACCCTCACCAGTGGTCTCGCCCCTTCAGACCTCTTCAGCCCAATGCCACAGTGACCATGGACACCTCCCTGATGGGGTGGGGGGGCTGTTTCAGGGAAAGACAGTCCAAGGCACTTGGTCACACACGGAGGCCCATCTGCATATCAGTGTCCTAGAACTGAGGGCAGTGCTACTAGCGTTGCAAGCATTCCAATCGATCCTTCCATCAGGGACTATTGCAATTCAGTCAGACATCATGGCAGTAGTCTGGTACATCAACAAACAAGGGGGAACCAGATCATACCCACTCTGTCGAGAGGCCATGAGAATAAAGCAATGGGCGATAGCCTCCAACTGTTTTCTGATAGTGACGTACATTACCGTGAGCTCCAGCATGATAGTAGACAAGTTGAGCAGATGCATTCCACAGCCTCACGAGTGGTCTCTCAATCCTCTAGTGGCGGCAAAGATTTTCAACCATTGAGGCCATCCTTGCTGTGACCTATTTGTGTCCCCGTCCAATCACAAGTGCAGCAACTACTTTGTCCTGATCCCCCCTCGGGGACAGTCACCGAGAGATGCTCTAGTTCACTATTGGCCCTCGGGTCTACTATATGCCTATCCTCCGATACCCCTCATTCCCCTGTTCCTCAAGAAAGCATGTTGGTTGAAGAGCAAAGTGATCCTCATTGCTCCATATTGGCCTCGACAAGTTTGGTTTCCCTTCCTGTGGCTTCATCTGCTAGATCGACCATGGAATCACAAACCAACTCCAGAGTTGATCTCTCACCCGCAGAATCTGGTTCATCTAAACCTATCCAGCCTGAAACTGACAGCTTGCTTTTTCCATTTCCAATGATTGCCAGGCAGCATGACCTATCTACCCCTGTGCGTGACATTCTGCTTGCCTCTCATAGATCATCCACCAGACTGCTCTACTGCAGCAAATGGAAGAGGTTTTCTCTCTGGCTACAAGATAAACAAATGGACCCTTTTACAGCCCCTGTTTCTATTGTGCTAGAATATATTTCAGACCTTTTTAAATCGGGGTTAGCAGCTTCCACAGTTCGTGTTAATTTGGCTGCAATTTCTAATTTTCATACTGGCTTCCAGGGCTCTTCCTTAATGTCACACAGACTTTGTAAGACCTTACTGAAGAGTGTAACTCACCTAAAGCCTCCATTCAGAGAACCTGTTCAGTCTTGGGACCTGGCCTTAGTCCTTCATGGGTTGACAACTTCTCCTTTTTAGCCTGCATCTACCTGTGATCTAAAGTATCTGTCATGGAAAACATTGTTCTTAGTTGCTATTACTTCTGCCAGATGTATTTCTGAATTACAAGTCTTGTCTATCAATCCCCCCTACCTCATCTTTCACAATGACAGAGTTTCATTAAGGACCTTCTTGCCCAAGGTCATTTCTGAGTTATCTATCAATCAGACTATTGATTTGCCAGTATTCTTCCCTAATCATTCAAACAGAGGGGAATATTGCCTGCATAACCTGGATGTCCATAGACAAATTCGTTTTTACCTAGACAGGACTAAATTTAATAGAAAATCTGACCAGCTGTTTTTGGCTTTTTCTGAATCCAGATAAGGTTGTCCAATTTCTAAAGTTGCTTTAGTCACTTGGTTGAGAAATTGTATTACTTTCATGTATGGCAAGAATGGTATACCTTTACCTGGAAGAGTAAAGGCCCACTCTACAAGATCAGTGTCAACTTCTGCAGCCTTCCATGCTAGAACATCTTTGAATGACATTTGTGCAGCCGCAACCTGGATCAGGCCTCATACCTTCATTGCTCATTACAAATTGGGCTTGGCTTCCAGAGACAAAGATTCTTTTGGTTCTATGGTGGTCCAGAATGTCCTTCCGTAGGGCCACCCAGGGAACAAAATAGCTGGGGACTCTGTCCCAAAAGTAAGGAATAAACGAAGATTAACAACATCAGATAAAGAAGTTATGTCTTACCATAACGTTCCATTTGAGTTGTTTCATCTTTGTTTATTCATTATGGCCCACCCACCTTCCCCCTCCGAAGGTTTCTGGCGGATCTCATTTGTCCTTCTTTCCAGTTGTTAAATCATGTCTGACCAGATGTAGCCTCGGCTTCATTTTTCCAAATTGCAAACTAGATCTGAGGTAACGGAGAAGGGCATGATGCGTAAAATCTTAGCTCGAGAGGTTTGTGGCTGACGCGAGCTTGAAAAGAGGTCGGAGCCATATCCCAAGAGTAATGAATAAACGAAGATGAAACGACTCAGATGAAACGCTATGTTAAGACATAACTTTTTTTATAGGTCAACCATTTCAGTTCACACTTAGCTGATGGTTTCAATGGGGATTGTGTTAAAGATTGTAAAACTATGTTCAAATCCCAAGGAGGAAGAGTGGGATCTTTTAATGGGAGGAAGAGGACTAAGAAGAAAAGTCCCCCTTAGAAAGGCTTTACAAAGTTTGGAGGATGCTAAAGAAGAGTTGTTTACTCTTTTTTTTTTTTTTTTTTTTTAAATTTGTAAAGTTCATGAAATTAGTATTGTTCGTCTTTGATATGAGCAAGAATTGCTCTTCGCAGCACCCGCAATGTCCCCTGTAATGACTCCTCCCACAATTTGTATGGAGTTATATGTATTGGCAACATATCTAAATATGATTGTAGATTCTTTTTTATACTGTAAGAGCTGCTGTTCCTACTACTATTGGAACTGTCTGGGTATCTTTCTTCTACATTGCTCTTTTTTCTGCCTGCAAATCCTGATATTTTATGACTTTGTGTCTCTGTACGCAAGACACTGTAGTAGTCATTGTGTACAGCATTCTCAATGATCAATGCTACTTTTTTTGTCTTCTTTTTATGGACCACTATATCTGGTTTTCTCGCATCTGTCTTTTGAACTGTTGGTAATGGGTGATCCCATGTGATGTAGACTTCATCATTTTCTATGATGCTTTGTGGCTCATTTTTCCAGTGTTTTTTTAGCTACTTATAATGTTTGCACAATTCCCAGTGCAACAGTCTTGCCACATTATTATATCTTTCAGTATACAGTCCTTCTGTCATTAGTATGTCACAACCAGCAACAAGGTGTGCAACTATTTTCAATTCTGTTTTACAAAACCTATAGTTTTCTTTTTCTCCCACATGTTCAGTGGACTTTGTAAACCAACGTGTACGTAGTCCACTATCTTGTGCTGCTAATATTAAAATTTCATCTTTTGGTTTGAATTTGCCTGTCCTTAACCATTCCTGTGTTTGATCCTGATCAACACGAGGTTGTTCCAGGAGTTTTCTGTACTTGCAACTATATTTATGCATTTTCCACATTTCTTGCCTTCTTATCTGATCCTTCACCTTATATTCTGTATTTTGTTTTTTGGCACATTCAGTTGCTGCCTGATTTTTTCTATTTCTGGTTTGATTTCCATTCCCGCTTGATGCTGATAAGTTTCTGCTAGACTAAGAAGGGAAGTCATCTTAGATTTATTCTCTTAATGTTTCATAACTTTCACTATGTTTGGGTCTTGTGAGGTCAGCAGATAGGTATGCAGTCCCATGATTGCAGATCTACACATGTAATCAATTTCAAGGAGGTCCTTACCTCCTTCATAACAGGGAATATGGTATCTTGGAATGCATTGATTTTTATAAATTATTTGATGAGCATGAAACATCCATCTTGTTTTCCGGTCTAATCTATCCAACACCTTTTGGGGCCAGTCAATCACTCCAAAACTGTAAGTTAGGACAGGAAGGGCAAATTGGTTTATAGCTTGAACTTTGTTCTTGGACGTCGGTGCTGTTTTCAGGATTAATTTACGTCTTCCAAAATATTCCTTACTGAGTTTTATTCTCATTTGTTTATGTTTTATTGTTGATCCTTCATCAATTCCCAAATATTTATACACTCCCTTTTACTCAAGTTCTTTTATATCACATTCTTGTCCCAAACTGAGGTTTTCTTGATGCTGCAGTTTTCCTGCTTTAAAGGTTGCTTTTGCACATTTATCAAGCCCAAATGACATTCTTACATCATCTGAAAAAAATGTTGACCGCTTGCATTTGTGCTTTCAGTTCCTCATCAGATGAGCTCTACAGTTTTAAATTGAAAAAGAAGGTAAGAAGTCTTTACACTTTGTTGCTTTCTGGGAGACAAATTATAGCCATGACCTAGTCTGTTAAGCAGACAGTTTAATGGGTTAAGGGCAAGGCAAAAGAGCAGTGGTGACACAGAGTCGTCCTGGAATATCCCGTTTGGATTTTTATCCCTGAAATAATAATGTGTGCTTTATCATGAGTTAACTGCAGAGTGGTTTGCCACTGTTTCATGGTCGCTGTGATGTAGTTTATCAGTGGAGTGTATCTTATACACTTTTAAGCACTCTTATCCATGAATGTGGGATACTGTCAAATGCTTTTTTGTAGTCTATTCGTGACATGCTTAGATTCCTCCCCTTTTTACAGTTCTCCACTATGACTTTAAGAACAAATAATCCTTTGTTCCATACGACTTTCTTTTAATTACCCTTTTGTTATATTGCAATAATTGAGTTTTCTTCCAAATGACTATAAACTCTGTCAGCATCAATTCCAGTGTATAGTTTATACATTGTTGGAAGGCAAGTTATTGGGTTATAATTTTAGGGTTGTTTACAGAGTCACTCTTAAGTAGCAGCATTGTTTTTCCTGTTGTTAGCAAGGTTGGAGTCTGTTTGGGATGCTCATATAAATAGTTCTTACTCATGGCTAAATCTTTGTGCGGAGATGTTAATACTTTTAGCAGACGTTAGGTACTGCATCTGGGCCTGCAGTTTTCCAGTTAGAGGCTTTTTTAACTTTGGTTCAGTCTCTCTGGCCGTTACTTCATCCCATTTCATATCCTCTACATTTAAAATTCTTTCTTCTTTTAGTTCTTCTATCCATTTAGCATCTTTATGTTCTACAGGATCTTCATAAATATTTCACCAAAATGTATCTTTCTTATTTTTCGTGGTGGTCTTTCAATTCCTTTTACCTTGTTTCCCAATTGTAAAACTTTTTTGGGTCATCAATAAATTGCTTATTTTGTACTTTTCTTTTCTAATTATCTGTGTATCTTCTAAGTTTTTCTGCCTGTGCTGATGTTTTTAGCTTATTATTTGTGAACACCGCATGATAAATCTTGATTCCGTAATAATACTGCATATTGCTTGTATCACATCTATCTTTCTGAGTATTCTTGTTGATCTGTTCCCTCTTCTATACTCTTCTAACAGTGTACTTCTTGTCTTAATTGCTTTATAGTTTTCTGTATTCGATACTTCCATGATGGCATTTGGTTTCTCTCTGTCCTTTCCCTTACTACCCTGTGTTCATGTGGTAGAATTTTATCTGTTATGAATTTGGCTGCACTGTAACGTGCCCTATTTACTTCTGTTATATTGCATGAATCTCTATGGACGGTTCTAATTACTGTATTCATTTGTTTTATCAAACATCTAATGTTTTAGGTTTTATTGACCTTCTGCTGTCTTTTTCTTTCATTTATCTTAATATGTCTATCCATTTCTATTAAATCAAGTAACGCTTCTCTTAGATCATTTTCTTCTAAACTGAGGGCACAGTCTTTGTTTGCCATTTCCTGTGGGCATTCTATACAGAGATCCAGAGCTTCTTCCTGTGCCTCGTTTTCTTCAGTTTCACCCTGTGTCATTCACTGCTCTTTCATATGGGAACTCACTGGCCTATCACTCCACAGCATCAACTGTGTCAGAGTTGCCACAGTTTCCTCTTCTTTCCCTTGCTATATAGCTCCAACTGAACCTTTGTACTGGTTTCCACTGGGAGGCTCCAAATTTATCTTCATATGTCAGCTAATTAGATGATTCCTGCTCCACTGGTTTCTTCTTAATTTGGGTGTCCATTGCTCTATCCTGTTGTGTTGTTAACTGAGTTAAATTTTCTACACTAAATCCTTCACTTCGCAGGTAATCCATAACCTCAGATCTGAAGTAGTTTACTTCACTTGGTCTTCAGCCTGTGGGTTATGGATCCATACCCGGATCCAACACGGCCGCATCACCAGCATCTGATCCGAGCTCTCAGCTTCTCCCCTTACCCATAATGCCCCCTGTCTCCTTCCTCCCTTCAGATCTCGTTTGCCGCTGGAAGGCTAGCATCGTGGTCTGGATTCTCAGCTAATCATTGGTTGTTGTAAGTGGATTTTTGTGTACTTTTTGCTCTGCTCTTCTCCTGTTTTTTTTTTTCTCTCTTACTGTTCTTTCACCTCCCCGTGCAGTTGTCATGTAAAAAAAAAAATTCCTCTTCTTTCTAACTTTCTCTATCCTTTAGTGAAGAGTGTGTATGTATGTGTTTCTGGGCCTGCTTAGAGTCATGTCCGTGACTCCTAAACCGGGTTTCAGAAAATGCAGTGTTGCCGTAAGCTTTCCCCAGCTGATGGCCACACTGTGCATAGTGTGTTTGGGAGCGGCCCACCTGCAAACCTCCTATCCTATCTGTGCTGGGTTTAATCCCAGGGCCCTCAAGGACAGGAGGGATAAACTGATCTTAAAGGGCCTGCTTCCGTCTTTGGGGGTGGTAGCAGCTGCTACGCCTCCTACCTCTCCTGCGGCATCTGCTTCTTCCTTTTTCCCAGCCTCTGGGACTCAAAACTCCCACCATGAGATCCCGGGAGGGGGAGAAGCCTAAGAAGGATAGGCCAAAGAAGCAGTCCCCCAACCACTCGGCCTGGACCTGCCCACCTAGGCCTGTATCTTCCCGGCTCCATTCTCCAAGTTTTTCCCCAGAGCCAGAGGAGTCAAGGATCTGGTCACCTGTACGGGTGTCCCCTCATTGGCACTCCAGATCGGTGTTGGTGGCATTGTTCTCCTGCTCCACCCAGAACCTAAGTGAAGTGGAGATGGATAAGATGATGTGGTCGCAACCTTTCTTTATGCTGATCAGTCCTTGTCCGATCTGGCCTTCGGTTTCGGAGCCCCTGGATCCCAGGACCCTCGGGGTTGAGAGGTTAGCGCCGACCATTGCCTTGACTACTTCAGATCCGAGCCCTTGGCGCCATAGCCTCAGGGTCAGATCTGAGGGGGTGCTGTCTACTCCATGTGTGTCGGAGTGCAGTATCCCCTTTGGTGTCCCGGCTCCTGGAGTCTCTTCGCTGACTCCCCTGTTGGGTCAGAGGGGATCGGCTGCTTTGGGTACTGCTCAGGAGGTCCGTTCTCCTTTGGCCTTTGACGTGATGGAGAGGATTATTTTGACATCATTGAGACCTTTGACCATCTCTTCCTCGGACTTCGTCCCAGCTCCCTCTGTTTTGGGTGCAGTCCTGACCATCTTGCCATCTCAGGGACAGCCTGTGCCTGGTTTGCCTCAGGATGCTCCAGTGAGAAAGCAGCAGGATGTTTGTGGGTCCTCCACAGAGAGTCCCACTGAGAAGGTTCCTCAAACTTGTAAGAGGAGGCACCTGGACTCCCACCGGAGTCCCTCACCTTGGACACTGATTTTTAGGAAGGGGAGGTCCCCCCCCTGATCACCCCCCCCCCGAGGATGTCTCCTTTGGAGACATTATGGAACTCCTTCACCAACAGGGTTGGTGGTCTGCCCAAAAACCAACCTCAGATGAGTCAGTGTTCTTCGAGGCATTCAGCACAGGTCCATCTACTTCCTGGATGTCCCCTCCTGTGGATCCACTTGTGGACCTGATAACATCTCGGGCGTGGAAGGAGCCAGACATGGTGGAGCCCACCCCCAAGCATCCTGATAAGGTCCTCAGCCCACCCTCAGATAGGATATTTTGGTACAAGGGGTCCCAGGTCAATGCTATGGTGTTGCAAATCATATCCAGAGGTTATTCCATCCATTCACCGAACCATCGCTACCACCGAAACACCTCCCAGACATCCCACCCACTCACAGGGAGGAAGCAGCACTAGAGAGATAATCTGCTAAGAAAATGAGACATCCAACCTGTCCCCCTAGACCAATCCGAATCAGGCATTTACGTAAGAATAATCCATAGCAAAATGAAATATAAAGGGTTAACTTAGAAGTAGTAAAGGTGCTGGAAAAATAATAGCTTACATTTAAAATAGCTTATATTTAGATATTTTGGCATCCATGCATAAGGAGTTTGTAAAGCAGCTGCATGCAGATGGTGGCTGGAAAAAGATTAAACAGAATGTCAGCAAGATAAGGATATGCAAAATCAAGGACTGGAACATCAGCAAGATAATGCAAGAACACCGAGTTTCCAAGGACGATCATAAACTAAAAGAAGAAAGAAAGACTGTTTAACATCAGACTTTGGAAAAAAAAACATCAGACTCTGTATAAATATGAGTGCGTAAAAATAAGCTTTGAGAATTTGCCATAGAGAGCTGAAAGTATTATTTGCATGCTGTAGAACTAAAAATAATTCACAGGTTCATAGGCTGGTACTAGGCTATCGGCCGTAGGGCCTATACAAGCCTAGCCATAACAATTCCCTGGCTATTTCTTCCCACAGTATTTACTTCCCCGGACCTCTGTCTAACAGTAAAATAGCTAACTGAAGCAGTTGGTCTCTGTGTAGTTGGTCACGATAAATAGCTAAATACTGTGTTATGCATGTGTATTAAAAGAAGTAATAACAGCACAATATCATTTTTCAATGGTGAGCCACAGTTGACAGACCGCATGGTTTCTCGTGACAACTATGCCTTCTTTTTATTCAGTTAGCACGTCCAGTCACAGTGCAAATGTTTGCCTTTTTGTTCTATCCTTCGGGAAAGGATTTAGTTGCAGAACTCTTGATCTCTGCAAGTTCCACCGGTCTTCATAGAATTCCAAATCTGCATCTGCCAGTTTTGCTTGACCATATTTTTGGGAGAATCGACGAGGGACTGTCCACGTTTTCTCAAGATTTGGCCACCTTCCACACAGAAACTGGTAATTCTCTTTTTGTTTCTTATTTTACATCATGGATGCCATAAAGAAGAGGAGTGCTAAGTGTAAAACTACTTTTCAAGTAGACAGTAATGATAGTCCAGCACATGTATGGTTAGGTTTTAAAGACTGGTATAAACAAAACTGTAGTACATGCAGTATTTTACTAGTAAAGTTGATGTCAATGCTTTGTGTAACTGGATTTTTACTTATGATTGGTACATGTCTAATGTCAAAGTTTATAAGTATCGACCAGGGTGTGTGTGCCTAGAGTGCCATAGGAAAGGTCATCACACAGGTTACATCCAGGGATAAATCTCCGGACAAACAGCCCTTATCGTTTTCTCTATATCCTGATCTGGAGACCCTCCTCACTTAAACTGTATGTACTGTTGAGACCCTTTTGAAAGACATTTCAGATTTTAAAGATAAGCTTTTATAAGACCCAGATATTGATTTGGTGACTCCTTTTTCTTACTTACTGTTCCAATTGGAGTTTGGCTTTATCGCCCGACTCTAAACAAAAATTGAATGAACAGCATAAAAAATTTCAAAGGGAAAAACAAACTGAGTGGAATGCACTCCATCAGTCCATGGCAGCATTATTGTTCATAGGTAGGTACTAGGCTATCGGCCCTGGGGCCTATACAAGCCCAGCCAAAAAAGTACCCTGGCTTTTGCCATCCAAGAAAATTATTTTCCTGTGCCACTGTCGAGCAGAGTCACAGAAGTGATCCCCGAGGTGAATTTCCTATTTCCCATCCAATCATCAAGATTTTTCTTGAAGAGTGCTAATGAGGAGTTTTGCTTGATATAGATAGGTAGTTTATTCCAGAGTATGGGAAGTCTCTGGGACAGGAATCTATCCCTCCGGCATGTTCTGTTTATTGTGGTGACAAGGTTTAGGTCCCGAGAGCTCGGAGGGATTGGGATTTCTTTAAGTGGAGCATGTCCAACAGCTCTGGGTTTGACATAGCTTTGTATGTTAGGCAGAGATTACCACTGAGTAGGCGATATGCAACGGAGTAAAGCTGGAGTTTTTTGAGACGGTCTGCGTAGAGCATCTGTTTGAGGCCAGTAATCCTCTTTGTGAGGTATTTCTGCAGCCTTTCCAGTTGTTGTAGATGTCTTGTGAGATACATACCAAAAGGGGCGTTGTACTCTATATTGGGTATAATGAGTGATGAGTAGAGGGGAACAATGACCTCTTTTTTTCTGGATGAGAAACCTTTTATGATGAGGTATGCCATATAGAAGGATTTCCTGACTACTGTGGTGATGTGATTATCAAAGGAGAGACTACTGTCCACCTGTGTCCCAAGGTCTCTTATCACACTTTCGGTGTTAAGAATACTACCGCCTATGTTGTAGTTCATGGGTACAGAGTTTTTACCAAAGGGGATGACAATGCACTTTTTGGCATTGAGCTTGAGGCCATGGCATCTGCCTCAATGAGGCCCTTTTGTAGGATGTCCACATCGTTAGGAATTTTGATTATGGCTCCTAGTTTGCAGTCATCTGCAAACTTCGTTAGCCAAAGACCTTCTGTGTTAGCCTGTACTTTAGAGAAGTAGATACCAAACAGGAGAGGATCCAGGACTGAACCCTGTGGTACTCCACTTGTCACTGGTCTGAAGTCGGATTTGGAGTCTGCTACTTTCAAAGTGTGGGTTCTGTCAGTGAGCCAGTTGGCAACCCATCTTGTGACATAGGGATTTATACCTAGTTTAGTGAGTTTATCTATAATTCCAGAGTGGGGGATGGTGTCGAAAGCCTTGGCACGATCTAGTTAGGCTGTGTGAACCACCTTACCTTCGTTTATGGCTTTGGTGACTGCTTCAAAAAAGTCTATCAGGTTTAGGAGACATGATCTGCCTTTTACAAACCCGAACTGGGTGGGGTCCAGAGTTTGGAGATTACGGATGTCTTTGTTTATAAGTTCCATGATGGATACGTTCCATGGCCTTGCAGACCAGGCTTGTCGGGCTAATGGGGCGGTAGTTCCCAGGGTCTGTAGTGGCTCCCCCCTTGTGGAGTGGGATAACAGTTTCTGTGCGCCATTCAGCAGGCACAAAACCTGAGGTGGGGCTATGACTGAACATGGTACTTAGGTGGGGTGCCAGTTCGTTCTGTAGTTCGTGTAGAACACAGCCTGGGATGTTGTCTGGTCCCATAGATGCTGTGTTCTTGGCTTTGGAGAGTGTGGTTTTTACCTGTGCAGCCATTATTACAGGAACTTTGCATTCTTCCGCTGTAGACATGGGCTCTTTAGGGGGTGAGAGAGGGATAAAGTTAGCACTGAACCTATCTGCCAGGATGTTGGCAATATCAGTTGGGTCTGTATATTTAGTGCCATTGTGCTGTAACAGAGCAGATCTGAGTGTTGCCATTGAGATGCTTGACATAGCTGTAGAATGCTTTGTGGTTGTCTTTAGAATCAGTGGTGATTTTGTTTTCGTAACTAGCTTTGAAGGATTTTATCAGGGATCGCAGCTTCTTACTGAGGCTGACCAGGGAGCTCCTCCACTCATGGGATTTTACTCTCTTTTGCAACAGTTTCTTCCTTCTGTTGTACAGTTTGTTTATGGCAAGGGACCACCAGATTGGATTCCTTTTTTTGGAGGATAGCGTCTTGGTTCTGTTTGGGATAGCACGATCCATGCACTCGTGTAAGTGCTTATAAAGTGCAATTGTGTAAGATTCAGTAGTCGTAACTGTATTGTCCATCTGCATGGGTGTCATGAAGTTCACCACTTCTGTCTTAAGAAGCATGAAGTTGGCTTTGGAGAGGTTTTTTATCATGGTTTCCTTAATGGGGGGTGGGGTGGGGGCAGGATGTGGATATCTAGGTTAATTAGCTTATGGTTGGATTGGACCAATGAGGCGGTGACGTCAGGTGTGTAACATAAGTCACTCATGTTGGTAATGACTAGATCTAGGATATTGTTGCCCCTGTTGGGGGTGTGGATAAGTTGATCCAGGGCATTGGAGTTTATGAATTCCAGAAAGCGTTGAGCGAAGGAGTTGGTACATGAGTAGTTTTCCCAGTTAATGTTGGGGTAGTTGAAATCGCCCATTATTAGGGTGTTTGGTTGAACCCTAATATTTTTCAGTACATCAAGAAAAGAGGAGTGGGAATCCTGGGGCATGGTGGGGGATTTGTAGCAAGCTACAATTTGGATTGCAGTTTTGCCCAGAGTTAGTTGCACTTGGATAACCTCGACTGCATTATGCTGAGCAACTAGCCTGCAGGTGTGGATATCCTTAATGAATATGGAAACACCTCCACCTTTCGTGTTCCGGTCCAGGTTACATGGCCGAAAAGTGTGGTATGAGTTATAGCCTGGTAGTGCAGGGGTGCTCTCTGGAGCCTTGAACCAGGTCTCAGTCTCTGCACAGATATCAATGTTCTCCATTTTAAGGAGTGCCTCGAGTGAGTGCATTTTGAGATTTAGACTTCTAGCATTGAGTAGCATCACCCTCAGTTTTTGCTTGCCTGTTCCTGTTATGGTGGTGAATTTGTCATTTGAACCTTGCCTAAAAAAGGCAGTATAGAGGTGGCAAGAACCTTAGCCAGTATCCAGAATCCCAGGGGTGACAGGTGCAGGCCATCTCTGGCAAAGCATCGTAGTCTGTCGACCATGTCATCCCAAGCAGATAGATACTGGATCCCTTTAGAATGACACCAGAAGCTTAGCCAATTGTTGAAGTCTATCATTTTGTCCTTGTACTGCGGCATCATTCTGGGTAATGTCAGGGTTAGGGTCATACCTGCCTGGACTACAAGATCGGAGAGGTCTTTCATGTCTTTTTTCATGTAGTCCAGGGAGGTACGTCTCAGGTCATTCACACCAACATGGACAATAACAGAGTCATATTTGTACTTGTTGTGGAGTGACCGGAGTGCGTGGTTTATGTGGTGGATCCTGGCACCCGACAGGCAGCTGACAGTAACCTTCTCCTTGTTTAGCCTGATGAGTGGGACATCAGTGTGCCTGACTATAGATTGACCTATGACTAGTGTGTTGGGTACGTTGTTTTGCCTTATTGGCTGTGGTTGAGTGGCACACTTAGTCTGCAGGCTGTGTGTCATTTGGGTTGTGTTGGGGGGTGAAGGTTCTTGCAATTCTTCTTTGGAAGTCTTTGTTGCTTGAGCAGATTATTACTGAGAGCCTCTGCAAATGTTTTTCATTTTCTATGTGTGGATTTTGGTGGTGTAGATTTAGTGAGACTATGTGATGTGTGTGGTGTGGTGCAAGTGTTTACCTTCTCCTCTTGACTGTCAAGTTCAGTCTTGGTTGGAGAGATCTTTACCTCCAGTTTGGCTAGATAAGTGCATCTCTCACAGGTTGTAGTGTTGGTTGATAGGAGGAGAGGGTTGTCTGTGTACATGAGGCAATTTCTACATTGCCCCAAGATGCCCAGATTCATCAGATAGACAGGAGAGAACACTGGGATCTGACCCTTGGACATGCCTGAATAAAAAACTATTTTCCTCTAGATAAGTGAGGAAAGTGATTACAAGAGCTGTTTTTCTCTAAGCAAGTGAGGAAAGTAAGTACCAAAACTGTTTTCCTCTAGGTAATGAGGAAGGTTGAGTGCTGTAGTAATTAGGTTATTTAGTGCTTACAACAAGTTCTGAACAAGTGCTGATCACGAATAAGCAAATTCAAGTGCTAAAACTAAGATTCTGTATCTGGACTAAACTAGTTACAGGAGAGGGGGGAAACAAGTCCAAATGCGGGCTTTTAAATTAGAAAGTTGAGAGAGATGGAAAAACTGCCCAAGCAGCCAATAACTACAATTTCCGGGCCTGAACCACGCCTTATGTGGTAGATATGTTACCTAGTGCTTACCACTCCCACTGATGAGCTAGAAGGCTTCCCTCCAACACAGAAAGCTTATGGGGAGGGGGGCTCAGAAGCTTACATACAGTGTTGGATACAACAACTCTGAATCTGGACTACACTAGTTACAGGAAAGGTAGGAAACAGGCTTAGATTTCTTTTTATATATATATATATATATACAGAAAAGTAGCTACATCCACGGTGGTGCAGCGGTATCGTTATTGCCTCACAGCAAGAGGTTCTCCCGTTTGATTCTCGGCTGGAGTGCGGGGAGTGCCTTCTGTGTGGAGTCTGCATGTCCTCCCCGCGGCTGGGTGGGCCTTCAAAAGATATGCGTAAATGGGAGCACCTTCGTTGAAGGTTGAACATCGAGCTGGCACCTCAGTGTTGGTGAAAATCTACTGCCAATCATTAGCGGACTGGAGTTCCGCTGTGGCGACCCCTAACCGGGAAAAGCCAAAAGACAACAACATACAGAAAAGTAGCTAAAAAAGCAGTAAAAACAATTCAAATGCAGTGCAAGCTAGCACACTTGAGTATGTAGCAATGTTAGACCAAACAGTTTAAAAAAATGCAATTAAATTAAAAATGACTAAAAACAAGTGCAGAAGGAGTCTGTTAGGTAGAATGAGGTAGAGATGGGACTGGGGGGAGTGTCCCAGATGAAATCTACAGTGGGGGCAGGCAACTGCAAAAGCCTCCAAATTTAAACAAGACCGGAATAGGGAGGGTGGGTAGGAGAAAACCAGCACCTTCAGCAGAGATCTGAAAAACTATACAATGAAGCAAAAAAACAGTGCACAGCTCTGAAGTCAGGCAGCAATGATATAAAATTAGTCAAACAACAATTACCAGTACACAACTCTGAACTGCCAGAAAAATATACTCCACTCTGTATATCTCCAGATAGTTTGAAGAGCACTCTGTCAGGACACAGGAAGGCTCCAGCAATGATATATGTTTGAGAAGCTTAGAGGTTCAGTTAGAGACACTGAAAGTAAAGATTAATATCTTCACAATTGGGAAGTAAAATTTGAAATGCTTAAACAGGAACTAAAGGCAAAACATGACAAAAACGCACAATATCAAACAATGGAACAGGAATTACAACAGTGTAAACAGCAGCTAGAGGGCTTAGAGCGACAGACAGAGGAAGGACTAGAAAAGAATGAAAAACATAAACAAATGCAGTATGATCTAGACAGATGCACACAACACCTTCAGGCACTAGATGAAGAGGTAGAGTTTGACAGATCATCTTAAAGAATTGAAAACCGCAACAAGGGAACATGTTGGGCAGGCTGTAGACATTATAGCGGCAGCAAACCCTGCTGATTTATATCAGCAATCGAGAGGTTGTGGACACGAGCACCTCACACCCAAACAAACAACGAACTTTGTAAATAAACTATTTATTCCAAATAATACTGTTAAGTGCTTTTCGTCCCACCAAGTTGTGGGACTTTGTCAGACAATTTGAGGCAAGACAACGGCTACATTTAAATCAATGTGTTGGCGCCAAAATCCAAGTGCCGCAACTAATTAAAAATTTTAAAATGACAGTGCATAAAACCTGTAATGGTCCGAGACCCAGATCACATAAGAACATATAAAATAAATTAAACATCAAAAAGTCATTTCTACATAATATTATACATGACTTTGAGAAGTTAATACACTAATATGACAGCTCATATGTGATCGATAATCTTAAATCTATGCATGAAAACCTTGTAATGGTCCGAACCCAGATCACTTAACACACTTTAAATAAAACATTAAAAATCATTTATATATATATATATATATATATATATATATATATATATATATATATATATAAAAACTAAAAAAGATATATATATTATGTTAAAATTAAAACACTAAATAATAGCTCCTGTAAAATTTGAGTGCTTGCATGAATCTATAAGCACGCAAGTTATAAACAGACGTTTATAAGATTAATCAAACAAGAAAAATATATAAGAAAATATATATAAAAACAAGACCATATTGGAATATAAGTACTATAAAGTGAAACTGAAGTTTTGCACAGCGTATTTGTAAATATTTATGTACCAAAAGAAAGGCGAGAGATATAGGAAAAGGGGGAAACCAAGAACAGGGAGAAATAGAATAAGTGACAATTTTATACTGTAATGTGTTCCTGTGAATAAAAATGTTAAACATTATCATCATACAACAATAAAACATGATGAACAAATAATATTAATTCATAAAATGTTATGATCTACATAGTGCTATACCATCAAGAATGAAGGTAAATATCTGCAAAAGCTCATGCCAACAAGTTAACCTAACAACACAAGCTGTTTATCTTCAATATTGGGTAGAGGGAACATATCTCATTTAAACCTGGCATAACGCTGGCATTACAGCGAATCTGCCAGAATAATTCCAGGATCTCTAATTGTACTTTTTGTGGTCCATCCCTACCATCTAAAAGAACAGTATCTACTGCTCTAAATAAAAATGTGTGGTTAGGGTTATCTGTTATGTGTTTTGCTAGAGCATTGTCTGATCTATTTTTCTTTATGGCATACAGATGTTCATAGACACGTTCACGTAGTTTTCTGTCAGTTTTCCCCAAAATAAAATGCGGTGCATTGTTGACACTGAGCTAAATAAACTACACCTTTAGACTGACAATTAAATTTGTCTCTCACTTCGTAAGTCACATTCCTAATACTAAAAGTTTCACCTGTGTTCATGTATGAACAATAATGACACATATTACATTGGAACATGCCTTTCCTCCACGGTAATCCCTTTGTGTCACTTTGCATTATTTGTTTAAGATTCTTTCCCCTTTTCCAAACAATTCTAGGTTTTTGAGGTAATTTATTCCTTACATCTTTGTCACTATTGATTATATATCAGTTTTTATGTATATAATTAAAGTGATGATATCACTGTCGGTACTAAATGGAGTTGTAAATGCCAATTTTATTGATGTAGTATCGACATTATAGGCCTGTACTACTGAATGATTAGTACCACCTAAAATGGCTTGGTATGTACCTGTTTCTCTTTTTGTCTTTACCTCATCAATCAGACTTTCTATAAATTGTTGTGGGTACCCTCGTCTCATGAACATTCCTTTGAGCAATAAACATTCTTCTAAGAAATCCTCATATCTGGAAACAATGCGGGCTGCTCGGACTAACTGGCCTTTGACCACTGATTTTTTCTGATACATGGGGTGATTACTGTTATAGTGAAGGAAAGTGTTAGAATATGTTTCTTTCCTGTAGATTTTGGTACAAAAAGATTTATTCACATGGTCTTTCCATAAATCCACATCTAAGTATGCTATCCTCTCATTATATATGTGAGTGAAGGCCAAAAAGTCAGAACTTGTGTTGAAAAATGAGACCAATTTAAATGCTATTTTTTCACCCCCTTCTATCAGGATGAAAATATCGTCAAGGAATCGCGTATAAAATTTGATTTTGTTCATCATTTCAACATTCTTCCCTAACACTTCCTGTTCCCAGTATGCCATGACTAAGTTCGCAAAGCTCCCCCCACATGGAGAGCCCATGGCTACACCTATTTTCTGTAAATACATTTTGTTGTCAAAGGTGAAAAAATTATATGATAGAAGAAATGTTGGACATAGTTCTATCAGATTGACCTCTGCTTGTCCAGCACCACTTTTCCTTAACATGAAACTCACCCATTCTATGCCATCTTGGTGGGGTATACAGGTATACAAATCCTTAACATCGATAATTAAAAAATTACAACTGTCATTGAACTCAAAATTGTTGATGTTTTGAAGGAATGACCAAGAATCCTTACATATTGCTTTCTCTTTTTGTACATATTTTTGTAGTATATTATCTACCATTTTAGCACAGGGGTAAGCAATGCTATTTCTAGCGTCCACTAAAGGTCTCATAGAGGGATCCACTAGTGATTTATGAATTTTGGGAGTTCCAAAGAGGATAGGTATTCTAGGTGATAACATAGTCAAGTAATTTAACGTTGACAAATCTATTCTTCCTTCTATGAAACCAACAGCAAACCTGTTATTCTGTATAATGCAGATAATGACTTTAAAATTTTTAATTATACAAATGTTATTATCGAACCTGTTGTTATTGAACTGTTAGCTAGTGGTAACACCTTTGTTCCTACTAGTGGAGCTGATGTAGTTAAAACTATAGTAGATTTCAAGTTATTCCTTAGGAAGTTGAATTTGAAACTGTTTTTTGGTGGTGATCATATAGAAAGCAATAATCTTCATATTGCTAGCACATTTATACCACCAATGCACCCTGTTTTGAATTTTTTTGAAAAAATATGTGAAAATGATTGTAGAAATATGCTACATTCCAGTATGAGTAGGAATACTAAATTCTCTAATACTACCAATTTAGAAAAAACAGCTTTGCAATCATTGAAACAAACTGGGTTGAGATTTATGCAACCAGATAAGGGAGGAGGAGTGGTATTCATGACACAACAACAATATATTGATAAGATGTTAGGCACATTAAATAGTGAGGCTTATCAAGAAACGTATAGAAATGAATTACAACAAGCATACACCAGAATCGGGTCATTATTTAATGATTTTTTCATAGAAGGAAGAATAGATTTGTCAATGTTAAATTACTTGACTATGTTATCACCTAGAATAACTATCCTCTTTGGAACTCCCAAAATTCATAAATCACTAGTGGATCCCCCTATGAGACCTTTAGTGGACGCTAGAAATAGCATTACTTACCCCTGTGCTAAAATGGTAGATAATATACTACAAAATTATGTACAAAAAGAGAAAGCAATATGTAAGGATTCTTGGTTATTCCTTCAAAACATCAACGATTTTGAGTTCAACGACAGTTGTAATTTTTTAACTGTCGATGTTAAGGATTTGTATACCTGTATACCCCACCAAGATGGCATAGAATGAGTGAGTTTCATGTTAAGGAAAAGTGGTGCTGGACAAGCAGAGGTCAATCTGATAGAAGAAATGTTGGACATAGTTCTATCATATAATTTTTTCACCTTTGACAACAACATTTATTTACAGAAAATAGGTGTAGCCATGGGCTCTCCATGTGAGGGGAGCTTTGCGAACTTAGTCATGGCATACTGGGAACAGGAAGTGTTAGGGAAGAATGTTGAAATGATAAACAAAATCAAATTTTATATGCGATTCCTTGACGATATTTTCATCCTGATAGAAGGGAATGAAAAAATAGCATTTGAATTGGTCTAATTTTTCAACACAAGTTCTGACTTTTTGGCCTTCATAACACATATAATAAGGAGAGGATAGCATACTTAGATGTGGATTTATGGAAAGACCATGTGAATAAATCTTTTTGTGCCAAACTCTACAGGAAAGAAACATATTCTAACACTTTCCTTCACTATAACAGTAATCACCCCATGTATCAGAAAAAATCAGTGGTCAAAGGCCAATTAGTCCGAGCAGCCCGCATGGTTTCCAGAGATGAGGATTTCTTAGAAGAATGTTTATTGCTCAAAGGAATGTTCATGAGACGAGGGTACCCACAACAATTTGTAGATAGTCTGACTGATGAGGTAAAGATAAAAAGAGAAATAGGTACATACCAAGCCATTTTAGGTGGTACTAATCAATCAGTAGTACAGGCCTATAATGTAGATACTACATCAATAAAATCGGCATTTACAACTCCATTTAGTACCGACAGTCATATCATCACTTTAATTATATGCATAAAAACTGGTATATAATCAATAGTGACAAAGATGTAAGGAATAAATTACCTCAAAAAACTAGAATTGTTTGGAAAAGGGCAAAGAATCTTAAACAAATAATGCAAAGTGACACAAAGGGATTACCATGGAGGAAAGGCATGTTCCAATGTAATATGTGTCATTATTGTTCATACATGAACACAGGTGAAACTTTTAGTATTAGGAATGTGACTCACGAAGTGAGACACAAATTTAATTGTCAGTCTAAAGGTGTAGTTTATTTAGCTCAGTGTCAACAATGCACCACATTTTATTTTGGGAAAACTGACAGAAAACTACGTGAACGTGTCTATGAACATCTGTATGCCATTAAGAAAAAGAGATCAGACAATCCTCTAGCAAAACACATAACAGATAACCCTAACCGCACATTTTTATTTAGAGCAGTAGATACTGTTCTTTTAGATGGTAGGAATGGACCACACCAAGTACAATTAGAGATCCTGGAATTATTCTGGCAGATTCGCTGTACTGCCAGCGTTATGCCAGGTTTAAATGAGATATGTTCCCTCCACCCAATATTGAAGCTAAACAGCTTGAGTCGTTAGGTTAACTTGCTTTGGCATGAGCTTTTGCAGATGTTTACCTTCATTCTTGATGGTATAGCACTATGTAGATCATAACATTCTATGAATGAATATTATTTGTTCATCATGTTTTATTGCTGCATGATGATAATGTTTAACATTTTTATTCACAGGAACACATTATAGTATAAAATTGTCGCTTATTCTATTTCTCCCTGTTCTTGTTTCCCCCTTTTCCTATATCTCTCGCCTTTCTTTTGGTACATAAATATTTACAAATATGCTGTGCACAACTTCAGTTTCATTTTATAGTACTTAATTCCAATATGGTCTTGTTTTTATATATTTTTTTATATATTTTTCTTATTTGATTAATCTTATAAAAGTGTGTTTATAACTTGCGTGCTTATAGATTCATGCAAGTACTTATTTAAGATAAGCAATTTTACAGGAGCTTTTATTTAGCATTTTAATTTTAACATAAATAATGTACATCTTTTTTTAGTTTTATATATATATATATATATAATATATAAATGATTTTTAATGTTTTATTTAATGTGTGTTAAGTGATCTGGGTTCGGACCATTACAAGGTTTTCCTGCATCGATTTAAGATTAACGATCACATATGAGCTGTCATATTAGTGTATTAACTTCTCAAAGTCATGTATAATATTATGTAGAAATTACTTTTTGATGTTTTATTTCATTTTATATGTTCTTATGTGGTCTGGGTCTCGGACCACTACAGGTTTTATGCACTGCATTTAAAAATGTTTAATTAGCTGCGGTGCTTGGATTTTGGCGCCAACACATTGATTTAAATGTAGCCGTTGTCTTGCCTCAAATTGCCTGAAGAAGTCCCACAACTTGGTGGGACGAAAAGTGCTTAACAGTATTATTTGGAATAAATAGTTTATTTACAAAGTTCGTTGTTCGTTTGGGTGTGAGGTGCTCGTGTCCACAGTATCTGTGTTTTACTCAGTTTCTTGTTTGTTGCAGTTTCCAGCAATCGAGAGGTTAGTGGCATAGCATGATACCTCTGAGATCATCCATGTACAAATAACATCGGGCAAATCTGCAATGCAAATTGTGTCTGGAGACACTGGAAAACATGAAGGCTCTATCGAACACACTGATATTGGGCGATTTTAGATACCCTACCATTAACTGGGAAAACTACTTGAGTACAAACTCCCAGGCTCAGCGCTTCCTGGAATTTATCAACTCAAATGCCCTGGATCAGCTGGTAAACTCCCCTACCATAGGTGAAAATATATTGGACCTGGTCATCACCAACATGGGCGACAAGTATTCTGCACCTGATGTCAACCTGTCACTGGTTAGATCAGGCCATAAACTAATCACCCCCCCCCCCCCCCCAACCATGGAAACCACAGTGAAAAACTTTTCTAAAGCAAACTTCACCTGAAGACAGAGGTGGTAAGTTTCACAGCCCCCACACTAAAGGATAACGCTGCCCAAGATGCAGAATCCTTTACAAATGTACTCTGTGAGCACCTACAAGGATGCATGCTAATCCCTAGCAAAACCAAGACTCACTCCCCTAGTAGAAAGAAACCAGTCTAGTGGACCCCTGCCATAAAAAGGTTATACAATAAAAGGAGGAAACTAGTTCAGAAAAAAAGCAAATCCCAAGAAGGAAAGACATCCCTGATCAGTATCGGTAAGAAACTAAGGTCCCTCATAAAATAATCCAAGGCCAACTTTGAAAGAAAAATAGCCAAGGATTCGTAAGATAACCACAAAGCCGTTTTTAGCTATGTCAAGAATTTAAGTGGCAACTCACAGATATGCTCTGAGCTAGTGCAAAATAGCACAAAATATACTGAAACTACTGATATTGCCAACATCCTGGCAGATAGATTCAGTGCAAACGTCACCCCCCTCTCACCTCCACAAGTGCCCACAACAATACCGGAAAAGTGTAGTGTCCCAGAAATCACAGATGCACAGGTGAAAACAGCCCTTTCAAAAGTCAAAAACACAGCGTCCGTGGGGCCAGATGGTGTCCCAGGATGCGTCTTGCACGAACTACAGAATGAACTAACCCTCCACCTAAACACGCTGTTCGACCTCAGCCTCTCCACAGACTATGCGCCCATAGAATGGCACACAGCAACGGTTATTCCGCTTCACAAAGGAGTGGCCACAACTGACCCTGGTAACTATCGCCCCATAAGCCTGACTAGCCTGGTCTGCAAGGCTATGGAGCGCATCATCATGGAACTCATTAACAAAGACATTGGAAACCTCCAAACACTTGACCTGACCCAGTTCGGCTTTGTTAAGGGCAGATCATGCCTACTAAACCTGGTTGACTTCTTTGAGACAGTCACTAAGGTCATAGATGAGGGAAAGGTGGTTTACACAGCCTACCTTGACCTTGCCAAGGCATTCAATACCATTCGTCACTCAGTTATTACAGAAAAACTCACCAGCCTGAACATAAACCCCTACGTCACAAGATGGGTTGCCAGCTGGCTTACAGACAGAACTCACGCGGTAAGAATAGCGGGCTCCATGTCCGACTCTAAAGCAGTCACAACTGGTGTCCCACAAGGCTCAGTCCTGGGACCCCTACTGTTCGGCATATACTTCTCAGAAGTACAGGCAAACACAGGAGGACTATGGCTAACCAAGTTCGCCGATGACTGCAAACTGGGAGCCATGATTAACTCTCCGGCTGACACGGGCATCCTCCAAAAAGGCCTTACTGAGACAGACATCTGGTTTCAAAGTCATGGCCTCAGGCTAAATGCCAAAAAATGCATAGTCATCCCATTTGGGAAAAACAAAACACCCACGAATTACCACATAGGTGGCAGCCCCCTTAATACAGAAGAGGTAATAAGAGATCTGGGGACCCAGGTAGATGGTAATCTCTCCTTTGACAATCAAATTGCCAAAGTAGTTAGGAAATCCTTCCACGTGGCCCATCTAATTACTAAAGGGTTCGCATCTAGAAATAAAGAGGTTATAGTGCCCCTCTGCTCGTCACTCATCAGACCCATCATAGAGTACAATGCCCCATTTGGGATGTACCTCACACGATGCTTCCAACAGCTGGAAAGACCACAAAAGTACCTTACCAAGGGGATTGCTGGCCTCAAACATATGTCCTATGCAGACTGACTGAAAAAACTCCAGCTGTATCCAGTGGCATATCGCTTACTCAGAGGTGATCTCTGCCTGACTTTCAAAGCCATGTCCAACTCAGAATTGATGGACATGCTCCACCTAAAGAAATCCAAGTCACTGTGAGCCACGCGCTCTAGTGAGCTAAACCTCACCACAACAATAAATAGAACATGCTGGAGGGATAGATTCCTGTCACAGAGACTCCCCATGCTTTGGAACAAAATTCCTATCTACATTAGGCAGAGTCCCTCACTAACACTCTTCAAGAGAAACCTTGACGAGTGGATGGGTAACAGAAAATACACCCCTGGGATCACTTCATTGGCTCTGCTTGACAGACGCTCAGTTAATTGATCAATGGGGTGGGGAAAGCCGACACACTCTGGCTAGGCTTATAATTGCCCATGGGCAGATAGCCTAGTACCTACCTATGAACCTATGAGAGTGTTACAAACCCTCCCCAAATGGAATGAGAGCTTGTTAGCTTTTGAGGAATGGGTTAGTTACATGGCAGGCGCAGATGCTGGAATGATTCTTTGACCAAGTGTTTTTGGACTTTTATTCTTAAATGTTTCAAAACATTTATTTAGCTAAAGAACTATCCTCTTAACACTCAGCTGCAACGTATGTCAGCAGTGTTACTGTCACATACACAAGGACAACTGTTAACCACTCGGTTGTTAGATGATTTCAATAATGTGATAGTGTTCAATCTCGCCGTTTGTTCTTACACATGGTTCGGAGCCGATCCTCGGCTCCGTGCCGGCCGACTGCAAGCTCTGCATCGAGAAGAAGCTCGAGGACATCTAATACCCACAATCCCCCTCTGCCTTTACCTCCAGATCTAGTTTGCCGCTGCTGCATACGCATCGCTGGAGGCTAGCTCGAGGCTTTTCACAGATAAGATTTTATCTTTCTGGTTAAATTGTTTTCAAAACTTCTTAAAATCTAGTAGTTAGGGAAAGACTCTGTCTGCTGTCGGAGTCCGTTTTTCCACCCCAACTAGACCGTACCCCAAAGGGCAACGCGGTGGGAAAATGTGGTTTCGAAAACCCCAAGGGTCTTTCTCAGGCACACAGGGTGATGCTCCCTCTAGAGGCAGAGGAGGGGGCAGAGGTGGAAGACGCCGCCCTGGCGGCAGAGGGGGTCCGCAACATCAAGGTGACAGGGATACACTCCCTGGTAAACCTTTTCAGCACTCCTGAGAGGAGGCCCGACTGTCCTGCTCTGGAGGCAGTCGGGGGTCGCTTAGCTTTATACCCTCAGGCCTGGCAAAGTATAACTACAGACAAGTGGGTAAAAAGCGTAGTTACCAGAGGTTATTCCATACCCTTCCTATCCTATCCCATTCCAAAGAAAAGACTCCCAGATGTACCGCCCCATCTGCGAGAGCCAGCAGCTTTAGAAATTTCAAAGCTGCTAGAAAAAAGAGTCATCCAGCCAGTCCCAGCGGACCAGCAAGGATTCGGGACTTACTCGAGGTTCTTTTTAGTTCCAAAGAAAACAGGGGACTGGAGGCCCATTCTGGACCTAAGCAACCTCAATACTTTCGTCAAGAAAGAAAAGTTCCGAATGGTCACGCTTCAATCGATCCTTCCATTCTTACAGAAGGACGAGTGGATGTGCTCAATAGATCTAGAGGATGCATACTACCACATCAAAATGGCCAGGGCATCCAGAGATCACCTGCGCTTCCGGCTGGGAGCCAATCACTTTCAATTTCGAGCCCTGCCCTTTGGTCTGACCTCAGCCCCCAGGGTCTTCACCAAATGTATGGCAGTGGTAGCGTCTCACTTGAGATGTCAGGGATTCCAGGTGTTTCCGTATCTGGACGACTGGCTCCTTTCGGCCACCACCCGGCGTCAACTACTGCAGGCCAGAGACTATGTTCTTCAGCTGTGTGTTCACCTAGGGATCTCCGTAAATTTCGGAAAATCCTTACTTCAGCCATCACAAAATATCTTGTTCATAGGAGCAGAGTTAAACACACGTCAATTAATTCTGAAGCTCCCCCCAGAAAGGATATTATCACTGCAGACTCACATACGTCTTCTACTCTTGTCAAGGAAATCTCCTGCAAAACTAGTACTGAAGGTGTTGGGCCTCATGTCAGCCTCCCTTATTGCAATTCCCCTGGGAAGGCTGCACATGAGGGTCCTACAATGGCTACTGTTTGCACAATGGTCATTTCAACAACTACCTCTAACACACGAGATTCTTATAACAAAGACTTGCAAAACAGATCTAAACTGGTGGCTTCAAACGTGCAACCTTTCCCAGGGAGGCGTTTGTGCTACCCACCCACAGTTACGGTGACCACGGACGCTTCCCTGATAGGGTGGGGGGGCATCTTTCAGGGACAGACAGTCCAAGGCGAATGGACCAATTTAGAGTACAATCTGCACATCAATGTTCTAGAGTTGAGGGCAGTGTTTCTAGCGTTGCAACACTTTGCTCCCCTTCTTCCTCTAGGGACTATTGCAGTTCAGACGGACAACATGTCAGTAGTCTGGTACATAAACAAACAAGGGGGAACCAAGTCCTATCAACTATGCAGAGAGGCCATGAGAATTTGGCAGTGGGCGGAGTCCACGGGTCGCTTTCTATTAGCAACGCACATCCCGGGGTCATCCAACGTCATAGCCGACAGGCTGAGCAGAGCAATTCTGTTACCGCACGAGTGGTCTCTAAAACAGTCAGTGGCGGAAAGGATTTTTCGCACGTGGGGCCAGCCTTCCTGCGATCTGTTTGCGTCTCCAATGAACGCCAAATGCAGGAGCTACTTTGCCCTATTACCCCCTCCAGGGGAAGTCCCCAGGGACGCACTGGTTTATGATTGGCCCCGGGACTCCTGTACGCATTCCCCCCTTTTCCTCTGATATCAAGGTTTCTCCAGAAAGCCAAGAACCTACACAGGACGATAATCCTCATTGCCCCATTCTGGCCTCGTCAAATTTGGTTCCCCTTCCTGAAGATACACTGCATTCGGGGACCATGGATTCTGGACCCAGAGCCAGATCTATTGACTCATTCGTCAGGGGTTCCCCATCCCTCGCTTCTCTCCCTCCATCTGACAGCTTGGCTGCTCCAATTCCCAACTTAGCCAGGTCTGATCTTTTGTCACCAGCAGTCCAGGATATTTTGGTGGCTTCGCATAAAGCTTCCACTACTAAGACATATGCTAGCAAATGGAAGCGATTTGTATTCTGGGCGAATACACACCATGTGGATCCTTTTATAGCTCCTTTGAATAAGATCTTAGAGTTCTTAACGGATTTATTCCATCAGGGTGCTTCTCCTGCTACACTAAGAGTTCAATTGGCTGCCATTTCAAATTTCCATGTGGAAGAGTGTGGAGCTCCTGTTATGGCTCACAGACTTTGTAAAGCCTTTTTAAAAGGAGTTTTTCATATTAGACCACCGGTCAGATCTCCTACGTCACCTTGGAGTCTAAACTTATTACTATCTAAATTAATGTTGCCCCCTTTTGAACCTGCCTCTTCTTGCCCATTAAAATTTTTATCCTGGAAAACTCTCTTTCTGGTAGCCATTACTTCCGCTAGACGAGTATCTGAACTTCAGGCTCTCTCTATCAAGCACCCGTATTTGATCTTCCACTCTGACAGAGTTTCTCTTCGAACCAATTCATCCTTCCTTCCTAAAGTATGTTCTAGTAACAATATTAATCAGTCCATTGAATTACCCACTTTCTTCAAAAACCACTCCAACAAAATGGAGTATATGTTACACAAATTAGATGTTCACAGACAGCTAAGATTTTATTTGGATAGAACAAAAGATCACAGAAAGACAGATCAACTCTTTGTGGCTTTTGCTGATAGCAGGAAAGGACTTGCAGTTACCAAAAGGACTCTTTCTAAATGGTTAACGGATTGTATAATCTATGTCTACGATTCTTCAAATCAAACCCTATTACACAAGCCCAAAGGACATTCCACAAGGTCAGTGTCTACATCTTTGGCTCATGCAGCCCGCCTTCCACTGGACGCTATTTGTGCAGCTGCTACTTGGTCTAAACCACATACTTTCATTTCTCATTATAAGGTAGACAAGGTTTCTAGGGACAGGGCAACCTTTGGTTCCACTGTGCTCAAGAACGCCTCCGTGAGTTCCTCAGGAACAAGGAGCTAGGGGCGCTACCCATGTGTAAGAACAAGCGAGATTGAACACTATCACATATAGAAGTTATGTCCTTACCATAACGTTCCATGTGGAGTGTTCATCTCGCCTTTGTTCTTACAGTCCCACCCTCCCACCCTTAGGAAGAACGTTCTATTTGGTGCCTGGTCTGGAGTATTCTCCTTCTGCTGTTGCAGTATTAGTGTTACTATCATACCTTTGGTATATTGTATATATGTACTTTTGTATATAGTTTGGCATGTGTGCGTGCTTTTGGTATGGTTTGCTTGCAAACTAGATCTGAGGTAAAGGCAGAGGGGGATTGTGGGTATTAGATGTCCTCGAGCTTCTTCTCGATGCAGAGCTTGCAGTCGGCCGGCACGGAGCCGAGGATCGGCTCCGAACCATGTGTAAGAACAAAGGCGAGATGAACACTCCACATGGAACGTTATGGTAAGGACATAACTTCTATTTACCCTCTCTGACAAAATGTTAGAACAGGGAGACCACTTTCAACTAGCATTTCAAATTGTATTCAATAAATGTGACAGAGATATGCAGGATGAAAACATTCAAAAACAACGTATTCTCTGTTTCTTAGAGCAAGTGAAGGGAGCTGCAGGTGATATTAAGTGCATTTATCAGGAAACCTCAAAAGATTTGCATGACTGTGAAAATTTAATGAGAGGCAAAACAATGTGTGATGATGGCAGTCTTTTTTTCTCATCATGTCTTTGTAGTAGATGAAGACATGGGATCTTTTGAAGTTGTAGAAGGTCGTTCAAAAGGGCGTGGTAGAAGCCGTTGGATAGACCAAGGACAAAAATGACAGCAAAGAGTAGCTTCCGCATCTCCGGCTCCATAGGGCACCAAAGGCAAGAGGAAGAAAAGAGGGTTCCACAATGCTTCTGCTGTAAGCAAAATGGTCATGTCATAAAGGATATTACTGGAAATGGAGGGAAGCACAGGAAAGAAAGGATAGGTTTACTAAGTGAGTTACAGATGAAAACACGGGAAAACAACAAGTAAGGGTACAAAGACCCTATAACCAGGGAAAGGATAACTATAAGGTAAAACAAATGACACCACAGGAAGGCATATGTCTGGTAGATTTTTAGGCTCAGACACCTGTTAATCCAAAATATGCAGAAGTTACAGTACGTAGATGACATGAGGGGGATGACAAAGAGGGTGAAGAGGTGACAGTACTGTTGCAGTTGTGAGCAGTTACTAAATCATCAGATACAGATGATTGGGAAAATATACAATAGGGGTGTGCCCCCCCCAAGTAGTTTCTTTTTTGACATCTTTTACAAAGGGGTAGGATGGAAGCCCCCTAATTGATATTTGGGTATGTATGGGAAAAACATGTTACTAGACACAGGAGTAGCTGTTTCGGTTACTAGCTGATCACTCCCATCAGATCCTAAAAAAGAACATGTAGTTCAGGTTTTAACGGTACTGGTTTTATAGCAGTGGGTAGTAAAAATGTCCATATGGTTTACACCGAATGATGAAGGCATACAGGGATCTTTTTTAATGCACCCTTCATGTACAGCCGCAATTATAGGTATGGATATCACAAATAAAATCGGATTCATCATAGATGTGCCAAATGGCATAATATGGAAGGGCGCAGAAGGATTTTCAAGCTGCGCCATACAAATGGACGAAGCACTAAAAAAAAAAAGCGCAAGGGGTGGTACACACAGATGCGCAGGATGCATGGCAGTCCTTACAGGCACAGTTTCCACTTCTGTGATCACAGGGACCGACAGATTGTGGAAAACTAAAAATTCCAGTAGTAATAGGAAATGAGCAGGATTTTATACCACCTTTCCAAAAACAGTACCTTATACCTAAAGAAGCAGGGGAAAATATGCAGAAGTGTATAGCAGATTGGGAAACGGCAGGTATAATAGTAAAAGGTGAAAGTCCGACAAACTCGCCCATCAGGCCAGTTAAGAAAAAAGATGGTAGTTACAGGTTAGTTATAAATCTGCAAAGAGTAAATCAATACACTGCCCCTAGGGCGCATTTGATTCTGGGAGTTCTTGAATTAGCAGCTAATATAAAACCACAAAGCCAGTGGTTCACAGTCATTGAGTTCGCAAATGGATTTTTTTGCCACACCGCTAAGGAAAAGGGATTGGACAAAATTTGCCTTTACTTTTAACTATCAGCAGTACCTTATGACATGGTTACCACAAGTGTTTCAAAGTAGTCAAGTAAATTTTAATTAGACGGTAGGCAAAATCTTGGAAGGGCTAGAAGTGGAGAATCGGTGCTCCATTACATAGAGGACATCTTAGTAAAGTCAGAAACAGTAGAGCAGCATTTGAAAAAAATTAACAGGTTTTCAAAACGCTGCAGGAGGCAGGATTTAAGGTAAAGAGTGGAAAAAATCAGTTTCTTTCACAAGAAGTTAAATTTTTAGGGACCATTATCAAGCCCACAGGGAGATATATGTGTGCACAGAGAGTACAAGGTATCCTACAAATGGAAAATCCATGACTATTTCAGATTTGCATAAATTCATGGGTATCATGAATTACAACAGAGAACTCATTGAGGATTTTGCACAGACAAGAGGACCTTTGTACAACATGCCATCCGTGCAAAAAAAATAGCATTCTGGAATGGGGTGTGGTAGAAGAACAATCTTTTGCAGGTATGAAGGAAAAATTGCCAAGGGCTACAGAATTGATAGCACCAACTTCAAAGTTACCATTTGTTTTACAAGTGGCAGCAGAAAAAAAAACACACTGTCAGTAGTGTTATTCCAAGAATGGCCAAATGGGGGAGATAAAAGATCACAAAAGACTCTGAGACCAGTTACCTTTTGCAGTCACAAAATGACCCCAGTAGAGAAGGGATATCACCCCCTGTATTCAGCAATTACTGGCTATATATTGGGGAATCAAACAAACAGAATATCTAACAGTCTTTTCATCCATAGTAGTGCAGACACCACATCACGCAGTGCAAGTACTAGTAGACAGTTTTGAAATGAACAAGATTACTGATAGTATCAGCCAGGCAGTATTTGCTAGGTGGATGACTACTTTTAGTACAGAAAAGATAATCTTCCAAGCAGGAGAAAAATATTTGTCCAACTTGCTGGGATATGAGGGAAAGCAGCATAACTACATCGACAATATGACCAAACCAGAAAAATCCCCCATATCACCAGACTACAATCATTTTTAGCCCTCTTTCTTTGTGGACGGAGCCAGGTACTGAGAAAATGGACGGTATATGACAGGATTTGCAGTACTACCAAAAAAGGAAGACTTGGGAGTTCCAGAGCTGGTGCAGCTCCCGGGTCACATTTCAGCTCAAAGGGCTGAATTGGAAGCAGTGCTATACGTACTACAGCACTATAATCTTGTCAATATTTACTCTGACAGTGCATATGTGGTAAACTCGTTACGTTTACATATGACTATATGGGCTCGTAGAGGTTTTGTAGACAGTGCAAGAAAACCACTAAAACATGGAGACGTTTTGCAAAATATATGAAAAACCATACAGCAAAAGAATGTACAAGGGCAATTCAGTATTTTAAAAGTAAAAGCTCATCAAAAAACAACTTCCGAAGTGTTCAAACTGAATGTAAAAGCAGACGCTTTAGCCAAGAAGGCAGCAAAGACGCAATGGCAGTTATATCCTGATTTAAAATCAGTCGAAGCAGTACAACAAATTAGCTAATAAACCAGGCCAGGGATATCACTGAGGTTTTGGTCCGAATTCAAAAGCAACAAGGTTTGGGAGGGAAAACTAGTCAATGTATGATAGAAGGGGTCCCACCTAGAGAATTCTGTGGTTATCCAGAACCAATCAACAATTCTTGAGTCAATATTAGGACCCTCCCTATTTTTTCAACCAATCTGACAAAGTCTAAGTTAATAATCATATAATGCCTCAGTTACTCACAGATAAACCACTCAAATTCACACTTTTCTATAGCCTATTACCTTTGCTGACTATCCCATATCGTCTCACCGCATATTAACATCAGCTCTACTTAGGTTTCCACTACCCAATACGCCAATCCACCACTCCAGTAATTCCAAATAAATTAGAATATTTAAGCACCCCTCCATACCCAACTCCACAAATACAAAATTGCACCTCCACATTAGACTCTGATATATCAACCACAAAACCAAAAGTTATCTAAGACTAATAATAAAATTCCAGAAGCTCACGAACAGATCTCAATGCAATCTCACAAGAGATGGGGACATCAATCCAAATCAGGGCTCAACCTCACTAGTTGGCTCAAGCTCCAATACTACTATACCTACTAACATATGAACTATAGATAGACCCTTAAACTCACTCCTGGTCAGTCACCTAAATATTAGAAGTATAAATAATAAGGTCCACCACTTGCATGCCCTCTTAGACACTCATTCCCCAGACATACTATGTCTCACCAAATGTGGCTAAAACCAGCAACCTCAGATAATGAGGTTATACCATACTAAGGCTAGATTGCAACACTAGAAAGGGTGGAGGAGTAGCGGTACTATACAAATCCACCCTAGATCTGACCTCTGTTTCCCCACTACCCTGTGGTGATAACATTGAAATCCTCATTTCTAAACTTCATATTAACAAAAATAAAAGTATGTATATTGTATGTGTCTATATTCCCCCAGGTAATATATGTAAACTAGAAGACATCCTCTCTTGGTGGTCTTGTAACTACCCCCAGGAAACCATTGATGTTATGTGATCCTATCTCGCCTACATTCTGTACTGATGGGCTCGGAGCCGATCCCTCGGCTCCGACTCGGCACGCTTATGCTATAGAGCGAGGCCTCTTATTGGCTGAGCTATCTTTATCCCAGGATGCACCACCACTAATCCCCCAGATCTCGTTTGCTGCTTACAGAGCTTAGACGTGGTCTCAACTTGGCTGGGCTAAGTACTATTTATTTAGGCTTTTTCCTGTCAGAAATTTGCTTGATTTAAACCCAAAAGCTGTTTTAATGGCTATTCTTTGTATACAAGTGTGTTTGGTAGTTTTTGGTTAAGGATTTCGTGTTTTTTCCTGTCAGGGAAGGTTCCCGTTTAAGTTAGAGGGGCCTTCCCCTGTGGTTTCTACTACCTTAGTTGTTGTGTGTGGGTCAAGTACCCGTTTAAGTTAGAGGGTCTTGACCCTCTCTATCTCCCTCTCTTTCTTTTGTGGAAAGTTTGTCTTTTTTAACAAAAAAAAAAAAAAAAAAAACAGAAGGTTTTAGTTTTAAATCTTGATACTAAAAGTAGGGATATTTTTTTCTTGTCTTGTCACGAACCCTTCTTCTACTTGTAGCAACTGTGTTTTGGCTTGGACTATGTCGAAAGAACACAAACCCTCCGGGTTTAAGAAATGCACGAGGTGTGGTTTTAAAATGTCCATAACGGACGACCACTCCTCGTGCGTCTATTGCTTAGGTGCTAAACACCTACAGGAGTCGTGTAGTGTGTGCCACGCGTTCTCTTCTAGAGTCCTCCAGGAGAGGAAAAACAAATTAATCCTCAAAGGATTAATCAAGCCTTCCTTCGAGGAGGCTTTGTCTTCCTCTCCGTCTCCTTCTAAAAAGAAGAAAGCGTCGGCTCCGACCAGTCAGTCGGAACCGACCGCTAAAAAAGCTAAGCAGACTTCTCCATCGGCTCCACGGACTTCGGAGCCAAGGTCGGAACGGTCTGCCTCGATGCCTCCAGCCTCGACCCCTCTGGTTTCGGAGCCGAGGTCTGGGGCATCGAGAGGCGGGTCACCCTCATCGGCTCCACTGATATTGGAGCCGATAAGGGTTACCGGCTCAGACTCTTCCCCCTCGGAGCCGAAGTCCGTATCGGCACCGAGGGAAATTTCCTTGAAACCTTCTTCGGAGCCGATAGTTGTTGAGTCCTTTCGGGCGGTCCCGAGCCCGGGCCGATGGAGAAATCGGTTCGGGCCCGATCGGTATCCTCGAGATCATCCAAGATGTCTGATTCGGACATCGACAGGGTGCTCCTTCGACTCTTCCAGTCTCCGGTGTTCCAAAAGATGGTTTCGGCTCCAGCCCATTTGGCTTCGGAGCCAATGGTCCACCCCCCTATTGTGGTTCCTCCTCCAACAGCTTCGGCACCATTGGAGCCGGTGCTGGTGGGACCGGTGGAGGTGTTAGGGTCGGGCCCGACCCTTGCTCCAACTCCGGCTCTTGGGTCGGAGTTCAGTACATGGACTTCTTCCTTCGGCCCTGGGGGGGAGGCTTCGGGATTGATGCTTTCAGTCCCAAGTCTCCCTTTTGGTGCGTCGGCGGCGGGAGTACCATCCACTGTTGTGGCCACGGAGGTGGGACCCTCCCAGGATTCTGGTGGTCCCGCCTTCAGGGCTATGAGGAGTGCTTTAGCCAAATCTTCCTTGGCTACCTCCACGGTTTCCCCAGCTCCTTCCCTGCATTTGGAGACTGGGTCGTTGGCAGTCCCCCTGTCCTTAGATAGCGGAGCCCCTGGGCCTCAGGTTACCCCCGCTGGGGTTTCCCCCCCTCCTGGAGGTCCTTCTGAAGCCTCTTCAGAAGAACCTCCCAGGAAGAGATCGTGCAAGAGGAAGCACGTTGACTCCCCTGATGAGTCTCTGACATCCGACACCGATCTTGATGATGCAGAAGGGTCCCCCAAGTCGTCCTCGGATGATGTCTCATTTGCAGACATCCTGGAAGCCCTAAAACAACGAGGCGGCTGGCAGTCCAAACCTCCCTCTGCTGATGAGTCGGTGTTCCTGAAGGCCTTCGGGGCTCAGCCCTCCACCTCCTGGGTGTCTCCGCCCTTCGACGAGCTGTTGGATTTGATCTGTCGAAGGGCGTGGGAACACCCAGACTCTGTGGAACCGATGCCCGCTCGTCCGAACAAATTTCTCTCGGCGCCCCCTGATAGAGAGTTCCTTACTAAAGGTGTGGCTGTAGATGCTTTGGTGGTGTCTTCTGCTACCCAGCAAGATGTAGCAGAGGCTTCTACATCCGTCCATCCTCCTAATAAGGAGTCTAGGAGCATGGATCGGTACGGAAAGCGCACCCTCAGTTCAGCGGCCTTTACACTGAGGTCCTTGAACTACCTTACACACTTCACCAGGTTTCAGAGGGATCTGATTAAGGAGCTATCCGATACCCTCTTGGGTAACCTGCCTGAGGAGCTGGCCCAGACGGTTGGCTCTCAGCTGGCTACAATGTCGTCCATTTCAAACTCGTCCATGAGGCTCATTTCTTATGCGGCCGAAGGGGCGAGCAGAGCGGCGGGTACAGGCATTGCTCTACGGAGACAAGCCTGGCTCCATCTGTGTCACTTCGCGGAGGCCTTTAAGTCTTCATTTGCCGATGACCCCTTTGATGGGTCCTCCCTGTTTGGACCCAAGGTAAAGGACACACTAACCCGCTGTGAACAGGAGGGTAAGACTCTGACTGCCGTAGGGGCACGATTTTCCACTCCCTTTCGGCCTTATCCCAAGGCTAAAAGAGGAGGGAAAATGTGGTTCCGTAGATCTCAGAAGCCTTACCCCTCACAGCAGGAGGATTCCCCTTCCAGAGGCAGAGGAGGGGGAAATTCTTCCGGAAGATGCCGTCCCAGAGGCGGCAGAGGCCCTCGCAACACTGGAGACCACGAGTCCTTTCGTGGCTCTTCAGCCTTTCATAGTCCCTGAGGGATTGCCCAGCTGTGCTGCTCCGGAGCCAGTCGGGGGTCGTTTCTCGAAGCACCTAAAGGCCTGGGAAGGTATCACTCAGGACCGATGGGTGCTTCAGATTATCACCGGAGGTTACTCCATTCCATTCTCTCACCCCCCCCAGTCCAAAAAAATCCCGGACCCGCCACCCAGTCAACGGGATACCGCAGCCTCAGAAGTTTCAAAGCTGCTGCAAAAAGGAGTCATCCAACCAGTCCCCGCAGACCAGATTGGATTAGGGACTTACTCAAGATTCTTTTTGGTGCCAAAAAAGACCGGGGACTTGAGGCCCATTTTGGACCTCAGCATCCTAAACCGTTCAGTCAGAAAGTCTAAGTTCCGAATGTTCACCCCACAAACCATTCTCCCATTGCTGGAGAAAGGTGTTTGGATGTGCTCCATAGATCTCAAGGACGCTTATTATCATATCATGGTACATCGAGCGTCCAGGAGACATCTGCACTTCAGCCTAGGAGGCAGTCATTTTCAATTCCGTGCGCTGCCCTTTGGTCTCACCACAGCCCCCAGGGTGTTCACCAAGTGTTTGGCAGTCGTGACTGCTCACCTGAGAAGTCTAGGATTCCAGGTGTTTCCGTATCTAGACGACTGGCTCCTAACTGCCACCTCCAAGCATCTACTTCTGCGGAGCCTACAAGCCACTATATCTCTGGGCAATTCCCTTGGAATCACCTTCAATTGGCCAAAGTCTGTGTTGCTGCCATCTCAACGAATAAGATTCATAGGGGTAGAGATAGACTCAAACCAAATGCGGGTCTACCTACCTACAGACAGAATACAAACCATACAAGCTCAAGTTCGAGCCTTACTTCCAAGATCCAAAGCCCCAGCCAGAATAGTCCTGCAGCTATTGGGATCCATGTCCACCACGGTTCTTCTAGTCCCCTTGGCAAGGTTGCACATGAGGATTCTCCAGTGGCTCCTCTCAGCTCAGTGGTCCTTTCAGGAACTCCCCCTCAACCACCTTGTATGGATCACCGAATCTTGCAGACGGGACCTTCGCTGGTGGCTAGTGCCCTCCAACTTGAATCAGGGACGACCCTTTGTTCTACCTCCTCCGGCAGCCACTTTGACCACGGATGCCTACCAGACGGGGTGGGGGGGGGGCATTCCCTGGGCAGGTCAGTCCAAGGCAAATGGCATCCGGAAGAGATTTTGCTTCATATCAACATCTTGGAAATGAGGGCAGTACTTATATCCCTTCAAGCCCTTCACGATTATCTCCCTCAGGGCGTGATTGCCGTTCACTCAGACAACATGTCAGTTGTTTGGTACCTGAACAAACAGGGAGGGACCAGATCCTATCCTCTTTGCAGAGAAGCCATGAGGGTTTGGGAATGGGCAGTCTCCACCAAACGCTTCCTAGTGGCTACTCACATACCGGGCAAGTCCAATGTGATAGCCGACAGATTGAGCAGGACCATCCTCTCTCCTCACGAATAGTCTCTGAATATGACAGTTGCAAGTCAGATTTTCAGCGAATGGGGAGTTCCATGTTGCGACCTCTTCGCGACTCCTCTGAATGCGAAGTGCGAAGAATTCTTCTCCCTAACCCCGGCTCCAGGGAAGAGCCCCATGGACGCATTAGTCCACCCTTGGCCCACCGGCTTGCTTTATGCCTTCCCTCCAGTTCCTCTCCTTCCCAGAGTGATTCAAAAGGCATCTCTCTTGGGGAGCAAAATGATCTTAATTGCTCCTTACTGGCCTCGTCAAGTGTGGTTCCCCTATCTCCGGAAACATGCCCTGCAAGGTCCATAGTTTCTGGATCAGATACCAGACCTACTGGTTCATCAGTCGGGACTATTCCACCAGTCCCTACACACCTTAAAATTGATGGCTTGGCTCCTCCTCTTCCGACGATAGTCAGGAGTCATACATTGGATCCAGACGTTGTACACATATTATCTTTGGCCCATAAGTCTGCTACAAAGAAACTGTATTCTAGCAAATGGAAAAGATTTGCTATTTGGGCTCAACTCCGGGGCCTGGACCCCATTTCTATTCCCGTGGCAGAAGTACTAAAATTTCTGACTTCTCTTTTTAATCAAGGCTCTTCAGTTTCTACCATCAAGGTACAATTGGCAGCAATTTCTAATTTTCACGAATCCATAGACCCACCTTTAATGAGCAACAGATTGTGCAAGACCTTCTTAAAAGGTGCTGCTCTATTGAGACCCCCGATTTCTCATCCTGCACCTCCATGGGATCTTGATATAGTGTTACGCGCCTTGACTTCTTTTCCCTTTGAACCGGCAGCTACATGTGATTTAAAGTTTCTATCATGGAAGACAGCTTTTCTGGTGGCGATTACTTCTGCCAGAAGAGTTTCAGAGTTTCAAGCTTTGTCAGTAAAACCCCCGTACTTGGTTTTTCACAAGGACAGAGTATCCCTCAGACCAAATCCTTCCTTTGTCCCTAAGGTTTGTTCTACTTTTTGCTTACAACAATCGTTAGAGCTTCCAGTTTTTTTCCCAAAATACTCTAACAAGGCGGAGTTCATATTCCACACACTAGATGTACACAGACAGTTACGTTTTTATCTAGACAGGACCAAACAAACAAGGAAAACAGATCAGTTGTTTGTATCCTTTGCAGATATCAAATTGGGCAAAGCTGTCACAAAGGTCACTATTGCCAAATGGATCAGGGACTGTATTTCTCAAGCTTATTTTATTCTAACAAAGAGCTTTCCACCTCTGTCAAGGCTCATTCTACAAGGGCTATGGCTACTTGATAGCATTTCATTCTAAGCTTGCTATTAGTGACATTTGTGCTGCGGCTACATGGTCTTCCCCGCACACCTTCATTTCCCACTACAAATTAGATGTGGCATCTAGAGGACGAGCTTCATTTGGTTCCACAGTGCTCAGGAGTGTTTTCCAATGCGCCACCCGGGATTTAGGTGCTAGGACGCTGTCCCATCAGTACAGAATGTAGGCGAGATAGGATCACATAACATCTTTTAGTTATGTACTCACCATAACTTCAGATGTTTGGGATCCATCTCGCCTACATTCCTAATAACCCACCCTCCTTCCCCCTTCCTTGGAGATCAGAGGATATCAGAAGGTCCGAATCCTGTTGTTTCATCTTGAAACATCTAACAATGTTATATAATCAAGTTGTGCATGTGTGCATGTATGCGGACAAACAAGATCTGGGGGATTAGTGGTGGTGCATCCTGGGATAAAGATAGCTCAGCCAATAAGAGGCCTCGCTCTATAGCATAAGCGTGTCGAGTCGGAGCCGAGGGATCGGCTCCGAGCCCATCAGTACAGAATGTAGGCGAGATGGATCCCAAACATCTGAAGTTATGGTGAGTACATAATTAAAAGTTCTAGGAGACTTCAACATTGACTGGAATACTTGTTCCTCAGAATCTCCTATCACCCATATAAATCTACACGGATTTGCACAAATCATATCCTCCCCCACTATGATCAGCAAATCTACCAATACAGATAGTACCCTAGACTGGATACTCCTTAATAGTCATCCCCACATGTACAGGGCCAGGCAGGACTAGGGTTACCACCTGTCCCACTTTGCGAGGGACAAGTCCCTCTTTAAGCAGTTGTGTCCTGACAAAAAATTGCAAAAATGGCAAATGTCCTGAGATTTTAGGACAACATTATTTCCTATATTTTATGTAATAGTTGCATAAAACAGTTGTTCTGTACCTAAAATACCTAAATGTTATAAGAAACAGAATAAGTATCTAAAATGCTACAGGAATACGCTTTTATTTAGGCAAAAAAGTTAAGTTCTATCCTTTGTACTGGCCGTGGGTATGTAAAATCTGATGTTTGTACCAAAAATGTCCCACTTTGAAAAGGTGGCAACCCTAGGCGGGACCCTTCCTGAGGATATAAGTGATCACTTACTTACCTTTATAATAAGGCATAAGACTGACATCACCTGCCAACCGGCTTATAAAACAATTAGAAATAATAAAAACTTTAACCCCAATAACTTCCAAAATGAACTTAAGACATGTAATTGGACGGTACTAAAACATCTTGCACTTGAAGAAGCTGTATTATACTTTATAACACCAAATTCCTAGCCATCCTTGAAACCCATGCACCTGCACGCTCAATTAGGACTAAAACTGTCGCACCATGGCTTTCAAAAGAAACTAGACAGAAGATCTCACTAAGGGACAAAGCCTTGGCCACTAGGCATACAACAAAATCCCCCTCAGATCAACTTAGATATAGACAAGGAATGACACAAAAAAATCCACAATGCTAGATAAAAAAACCTTTTACTGTTATTTACAACAGAAGCACCAAAACAATCCGCAAAAGTTTTGGGCAGGCATAAACAAGCTCTTACACCCAGGACAATCCACTACTCCTACCCTCTCATCCGCTACGCAAAAACCTTCAGAGGATGTCACCAATACCTTCTAACAGTTTCTTTACAAAAACTATCCGGTCACTAGCTAGCCAACTATCTCCCGGTCCCCCCAATCTAAACAACACCACGTCTAATTTTCAACTTTTCTTAACTTTCAACCAGTTCCCACATCACTTATCTGAGACCTAATCAAAAAATTAAAACCGACCACCCTTGCTGCTGACCTCCTCATTGCAGAATATCTACAAAACTCTGCAGATGCCATAGCGTGCCCCATCGCAATACTGGTCAATAGAACCATATCAGAAGCCTCCATCCTCTCCATCTGGAAGATAGCTCATGTTATTCCTCTCCATAAAGGTGGCAGCTCCACTGAACTGTCAAATTACAGACCTGTAGTTATACGGTCACCCCTGGCTAAAATTTTGGAGACGTGCATCCATAAAGAACTATTGGGCTTTCTTAGCCAGAAAAATATCCTGGCTGACTCGCAGCATGGATTTAAACTATTCCACAGTACAACCAGTTCCCTCCTCTCTTTCTCAAATGTTATTAATCAAAACTGAAACAACAATAAACTTTCTTTGGCTGTCTTTCTCAATCTCTCCAAAGCGTTCGACATGGTTAATCACCAACTTCTCACAGACACATTAAAAACTATCTCACTAGAAAGCCAGGCTATTCAGTGGTTCCAGTCTTACCTGAGTGGTAGGCAGCAGGCTGTACTGTGGCAGAACAAGCTTTCTTCACTCCTGCCTATCACCCTTGGTGTTTCCCAGAGCTACATATTAGGACCCCTTCTATTTTACATCTTTATTTACAATCTACACAGAGTCATCCCATCAGCAACCTGCATTCAGTATGCAGATGACTCCACATTAATTTGCTCAGCCACCTCCCCAATGAACTGCAAACTCTATCCCAAAATGTATTTAACACTGTTGAAAATTGGCTCTTAAATCGACGTCTCATATTAAACCCTAAAAAAAATCAAGCTGCTGCTTTTCTCCCCTGTCGTAAAACCTCCCCACCTACCTTTACCATAACATCCAATGATGGCATTACCATTGACCCAGATACCTCTACCAAACTCCTGGGTGTTACAGTTGATAATAACCTTAAGTTCGATGTCCATATTAATCAGACTATTAAAAAAGTCAACAAAAAACCTGTCTGTCTATACAAAATTAAACACTTCCTCACTCCACATGCTAGGACAGTTTTGGCCCCCACACACCTACTTTCCACCCTCCTATATGCCTCCCCCCTTTTTACAAACCTGAGTAAGACTGACCTTAACAAACTCTCTTGCTGCTACAATCATATAGCAAGATTTGCCATGGTTTCAGCATACAGAACACACCACTGTCTGAACTTAAAACTTCTAGATTGGCTTGAATTGCCTAGCCAGCTTCAGTACACTCAAATAATAATTGCATATAAAATTCTCTGTCAACCTGAAAGCACGTCTGTACTTACAAACATTATCATCCCTTACAGTAACCTCAAGACACTCTGCTCAGCCAACAAATTACTTATTCAAACTCTCAAACCAAACAACTCAGCTGGAGACTCTCTGTATGCTAACTCGGTTGGCAAAGCATGGAACTCATTACCTGCTGAGCTTACTTCAGAATCCTCTCTATCACAATTAAAAAAAAGCCTAAAGCAGTACCTTAAAAGGTGATGGCTATGTCCTTGCTCTTATCCTGATTAACTCTCACAATATACATAAGTGCTAAAGAGGACTTTTGGCTACAACAAGAATGCCTCTTATTAGAGGGACTGTAACATATCAAATTCAGTATGTTAAATTCCCTCTCTCTCATATCCTGTGAAATATATTTGTAACAGTGCTTTGCTTGTTTAAATAATGTTTTTTTTGTTTGTATGTCTGGAGTTTTTCTGCCCTGGCCTCCATTGAAAATGGACGTGTATCCAGTCAGACTATCCCGATCAACAAATGTAAAATAAATAAATAAAATTATCCCACTACAAAAAGATTAAAATTACCTTATGTGCCATACCATTTAGCAAACCAGATGGCAAAATACAATCATCAGGTGCTAGGACATGTAGGTAGTGAAAAATTATGGCCAGTGGTCAAAGAAAAGTATTGGAATCCAGCTTTAAAGAAATTGTGTAAGCTAGTTTCAAAAAAATGCTTAATCTGTTCAAATAGACAATCCAGGACCATTACCACCAGCAAAATGAGGGTATCGCTTCTTAGTAGTAGTTATGGGTAAAAGCAGTTCCTACCAAAAAATGACAGCTAAAGCAGCTGCAGAAGATTTATGGAAAAACATTGCCATTGGGGATGGCCACGAGTTATCGAGTCTGATAACGAGCCACAATTTGTCAGCTAATCAAACAAATATGTAATTTGTTAGAAATACAACAAAGATTTCATGTACCATGTATCATCCACAGTCCAACGGAATAGTTGAAAGAATGAACAAAACTGTTTAGGAAAGACTAAAAAGGGCATGCTTGGAAAAGGGATGGGATTGGGTGCAACATTTGCCAGTAATTTTGCTAGGGGTAAGAGCTACCCCAAATAGCAAAACAGGGATTTCACCATTTGAAATCATGACAGGCAGGAAAATGCCCACACAACTACCTTTTGATCTAGAGAGTGGGCATAATAGACATTTGTTACAGGCAGCACAACATCAAAAATGGTTAAAAGATATCACAGAACAATGTGATTACTTGGCAAGGGAGCAAGCATTCCATTTATGGAAAAAGCTCCCAATAATGCCACAGGAACAACACCGTCCCTCTGCAACAAAAGTATTAGTTAAAATGTTTCAGATGGACGGTCCATGGGATAGTAATTGGCGAGGACCTTTTGAAGTAACTGAACAAATAGAACCTTTAGTCTTTAAGGTCAAACAAAGCAAGAAAAACAAAGTTCACAGGGATCAGATGAGAGTCATTGTTTTTAGCAGTCAGCAGCAAAATGCATTGCCTTTAAAAGAAGGGAGAGCAGATGCTCAATAAAGTTTATGTTTATGTTTTTTAAAAACAATGTACAATACTAAATGCCAAGCATGGTGCAAAGTTTGTTGAAAGTACAAAGGACAAACCAGTTTTAATAAAAATGAAAAAGTGATTGTTATTGGAAGTATTGTACTCAGTGGACTCCTTTTGGTAAAATGCCATCAGAGGGAATCAAGGATGTTTTATTGCAACATTTCATGAATAAAAGTTAGTTGGGAAAATGCTACACAAAATAGAACACAAAAATTTCAACTGTGAAATGCAAACACAGTGTACCCTTGGGAGCATAACATTTAACACAAACATAATGGCATGGTTACCTGAACAAGGTCAGGCATATATAAAGGTAGAAGAAGAATCAAAGACTGACATAAACATTTCAATAAACAGCTCAGTCTGTATTAGATGCTGCACATTACCCCCTGAAGATGTAACAATTCTAGCAAAGGAAGACATTATGCCAAAAATGTCACCGTGTGTAGGTAATAACACAAAGATAAAAATAAATTCAACAGGAGAAGGGGGTATGATCTCTACCAGTACTGTGTTTATTTGTATCAATACACAGAAATACAAGGAAAATGACCATGGGTAGGAATACTTACCATTTCAGGTAACAAGCCAGTACTTCATATGGAACAAGTGGTATCCACTTGTACCATGATTGGACAGTAATACCAAAAAACAATAATGCACTTCAGTATTAGGTTTCCAAGTTTTAAACAAATGAAATGCAAATTTAAAAGAGTCTGGTATGACATACTTTTAGGGGGAGTAGGAACAGGAGTGGGGACCCTGAATGCTGTGGATATTGAAATTTTACAAAACTAAAATTACTAGGACAAGACATATCACAAATCTTACATTCGGAAGCACAATGGAATCCTACTATTTGACATGCACATAAACAAAATGTACAGTATCAAGATGCTTTTTTGAGTCATTACAATGTATCTTTAATTGATTACAATTTGATACTAACGGGTCTAAATTTGTAGACCGGACAAAATGCACCTTACTCAACTGGTGCCAGAGCCATGGCCTCAAGCTAAACGCCAAAAAGTGTATAGTCATCCCCTTTGGCAAAAACAAAGTGCCCACAAATTACCACATAGGTGGTAATCCATTAAGTACAGAAGAAGTAATTAGGGACCTGGAGACACAAGTTGATAGCAATCTCTCATTTGACAACCACGTGGCCAAAGTGGTTAGAAGAACATTTTATATAGCCCACCTAATCATGAAGGGATTCACATCTAGATCAGGGGAGGTCATCGTGCCTCTTTACTCATCCCTCATCAGGCCCATAATTGAGTACAATGCCCCTTTTGGGATGTACCTTACCAGACACCTACAGCAACTGGAAAGACCCCAAAAGTACCTCACCAAGAGGATCAAAGGGCTCAAACAGATGCCATATGCTGCCCGGTTAAAGAAACTCCAGCTCTACTCAGTGGCATACCGCCTGCTCAGAGGAGATCTGTGTCTGACGTATAAAGCCATGTCCAACCCGGAATTAATGGACATGCTGCACCTCAGAAAATCCAAATCCCATCGAGCTACGCGCTCAAGAGACTTGAACCTCAGCACAGAAATAAATAGGACATGCTGGAGGGACAGATTCATAACCCAGAGGCTCCCTTCACTCTGGAATAAAATCCCAGTCCAGGTTAGGCAGAGTCCCTCATTGACTCTCTTCAAGAGGAATCTTGATGAGTGGTTGGGGGATCGTAGGTTTACCCTGGGTATCACTTCTGTGTCACTGTTACAGAGGCACAGTATACTAACCTCGAAAAAGGGCATAGCAAAATTAATTTAAAATGGGTGGCGAAAGCCAAACACACTCTGGCTAGGCTTATAAATGCCCTAGGGCAGATAGCCTAGTATGAACTTATGAACCTTACAATCATTGTATGTTAATATACAACAAAATAAAATACAGACAAAGTTAATGTTAAAAAATGAATACACGTGGCGACAACTGTTCAGCAAATGGATTCCATCCACTAGCTGAATAAGATTGTTTACAAAACAAACTCAGTGTGAGCAAAATTATTGCACCGAAAAAGTTATGTATTATAATGTAACAAAACAAACAGTGATGTATCAATTTATGGTATTACCCATAATATTCTGATTTACATATAACTATACTGTACTTTGGTTACCTCAACTTGAAGAAAATTACATAGATATGGATAACAAAACGCACATGTTAAAACATTGCAACAAACTGTGAATGGTTTAATATGTGGACAACATTCTCCTATTTATGAACCATGTTTTTTACAACATTCTGTAAATTTGTACAAATGGACAATATTACCTTCAAATTTTAAAATGGTTGTTGAAGTGGCACCACAATTTTTATGTGTGGCTTGAAATAAACAAGTGTTAAAATATAAGCAAATACCCTTTGTGGGATGTATCAGCAATGTCACACATTTAGCATAGGAAAATAAAACCTGTGTGTTCTCTACCAGTACTAAAAAAATGGCAAAATTTGAGTGGAAATATGAAATTATTCAGTTTCCTAACATTACCTTGTCATTAAACAAGTTAAGAAAAATAATACAAGACACAGGTTATCTTAAAACTTACTTGGATCATTGTAACTGCGGCATATTATGCTGTGAAGTAAATAGTGTAACAGTAAAAGACAAATTAATAAAACTGGCTGAAAAAACTGAAGTTGACACTGCCCATAATTGGTGGAACATATTCAAAATCAAACTATTAAATTGGCTAATACATCCGGTATTGGTAGTTCTAGGAATCCTAATAATAATGACTGAAATTGTAAATGCTGCTGGTTGCAAAGAGTTGCAATAAGTCAGCAAGTCGTGATTGTAAATATGAATAAAGTGGTGAATCCTGTAAATAGCAATGCCAATGAAACAAATGCAGTCTTTTCTTTAACAAAAGTTTAGTCCGTTCCCTTAAAAATATTAGAAGGGGGAACTGTAAGAATAGTACATAGCAAAATGAAATATTAAAGGTTAATTGAGAAGTAGTAAATGTGCTGGAAAAATAATAGCTTATATTTAGATATTATGGCATCCATGCGTAAGGTGTATGTTATTGAGAAACAGAGTTTCTAAAGCAGCTGCATGCAGATGGTGGCTGGAAAAAGATTAAACAGAATGTCATCAAGATAAGGATATGCAAAATCAAGGACTGGAACATCAGCAAGATAATGCAAGAACACCGAGTTTCCAAGGACTAAGGACAATCATAAATTTAAAAGAACAAAGAAAGACTGCTTAACATCAGACTGTATAAATATGAGTGTGTAAAAATAAGCTTTGAGAATTTGCCAAAGAGAGCTGAAAGTATTATTCTCATGCTGTAGAGCTAAAAATAATTCTAACAGTAAAATAGCTAACTGAAGCAGTTTCTCTCTGTGCATTTCTTGTACTTGGTACAATACCATAACCAAGTATTTGGTCAGGATAAATAGTTAAATACTGTGGTATGTATGTGTTCTAAAAGAAGTAATAACAGCACAATATAATTTTTCATTTTATTCCAGGTTCTTTTTAGTGCCAAAGAAAATGGAGGGCTTAAGACCCATTCTGGATCTATCCACCTTGAACCTGTCAGTAGCCAAGGTGAAATTCCAGATGGTCTCTCTTCAATCCATCCTGCCCTACCTGCAGGCAAACGATCGGTTGTGCTCGACAGACCTTCATGACGTGTACTACCATATCAAAATGGACAGGCGCTCCCAGAGGTTCCTTTGCTTCTGGCTAGGAGCCAATCATTATCAGTTCAGAGCCCTTCCCTTTGGTCTCATCACACCCCCTAGGGTGTTCACCAAGGTGATGGGAGTAGTAGCGGCTCACCTGAGACTTCAGGGCATTCAGGTCTTTCCTTACCTGGATGATTGGCTCCTTGCTGCCCCCTCCAAGCATCAACTTTCCCAGGCCAGGGATCATTTCCTATCTTTAGCTCAAAAACTGGGCATCACCATCAATCTCAACAAATCCTCGCTTGAGCCCAGTTGAGACCTTAGACTTCATTGGGGCTCATTTGGGCACTACCCATATGAAAGTGTTCCTTACTCCAGACAGGATTCACAGCCTGAAACTTCACGTGCTGTATATTTTGCAAGTCCAATTTCTGACAGGAGAAACAGTTCTGAGGGCATTAGGGTCAATGGCGGCCACAATAAGTCTTCGAACCTTGGCACGCCTTCATATGTGAATTCTTCAGTGGACTCTTGCTGTTCAGTGGTCTATTTTAAATCTGCCTTTGTCTCAACCAGTACGAATCTCCTGAGTGTGCAAAGACTCTCTTCGGTGGTAGATTCATTCCCCAGATTTAGTCAGGGGATGTCCCTTTCTTGCACCTTTTCCAAAGGCCACGGTGACCATGGATGCCTCCCAGCTAGGGTGGGGGAGGCATTGCTCAGGTAAGATGGTCCAAGGCACATGGTCCCCATCTGAGACCAGTTGACATATCAGTGTTCTAGAGATGAGGGCGGTGCTTCTAGTGTTGCATGCATTTCATGCCCATCTTCCTCTAGGGATGATTGCTCTTCAGACAGACAAACATGTCAGTGGTCTGGTATATCAACAAACAGGGGGGAACCAGATGTTAACCCCTTTGTTGTGAAGCCATGAGAGTGTGGGAATGGGTGATTTCCACCAGATGTTTTCTGGTGGCAACGCATATTCCGAGACGGTCCAACATTTTGGTGGACAGGCTCAGCAGGTCTGTCCTGATTCCTTACGAGTGGTCTCTGAATCCTTCAGTTGCAGAGGAGATCTTTCTAAAGTGGAGTCAGCTTTGCCGTGGTCTCTTTGCATCTCCTTCCAGCATGAAATGCAGTGAGTTCTTCACTCTGAACCCCCCTCGGGGGGAAGCCCCCAGAGACGCTCTGATTCATGCTTTGCCTCCCGGTCTTCTGTATGCTTATCCAGCTCTGCCCCTTATATCAAAGTTTTTTTCAGAAAGCATGCAAGCTGGGGAGCTTGGTGATCCTCATTGCCCCATTCTGGCCTTGCCAAGTCTGGTTTCTGTCACTTTGGTCTTGCTTAGTAGTTCCTCCTTGGACTCTGGATCCAGTTCTGGATCTTATTTCCCATCCCTTGGGAATCCCTCATCCAGACCTGGTCAGTCTGAAGCTCACAGCTTGGCTGCTCCAGTTCCCATGATTACTAGGATTCCTGGCTTATCTTTCCTGGTTAAAAATATTCTGGTGGCAGCTCACATTTCTTTAACCAGAAGAGTATACCGTAGTAAATGGAAACATTTAGCAATATGGGCTTTGAAGCAAGCACTGGATCCTTTTACTGCTCCAGTATCTGCAGTATTGGAGTTTCTGGTGAGTATTTTTCAGCAGGGTGCCAGTTTTCCCACTGTCAAAGTCCAATTGGCTGCTATCTCGAATTTTCATGTGGGAGAAAACTTGAATTCCTTAGTCTCAGCTAGACTTTGCAAGACCTTCCTTAAAGGTACTTTTCTCCTGAGACCCCCCTGGTGAGAGATCCTATGCCGCTGTGGGACCTTACTTTAGTGCTTCAGGCTTTAGTCTCTACTTTCAATTCTGCAGCAGTGGAATTACAGTATTTATCTTGGAAGATGACCTTCTTAGTTCCCATTACCTCTGCCAGTAGAGTGTCGGAACTCCAAGCTCTGTCTGTCAAGGTTCCTTACATGATCTTTCACAAGGATAGGGTTTCTTTGCGTACCAACCCCTCTTTTCTTCCTAAGGTGGTGTCAGAAGCAAATATCAATCAGATAATCAGTCTCCCAGTTTTCTTCCCAAATTTCCAAAACAAAGGAGAACATAAGTTACACTTGCTAGATGTGCATAGACAATTATGATTCTGTTTGCACAGAACAAAAGCCTTTTGAAAATCTGACCAGTTGTTTGTTTCTTACTCAAGACCCTCCCTAGGCAAACCAGTATCTAAGGTTACAATTGCTTGGTAGCTCACCCAATGCATTTTTCTGGCATACTCTGTTAGGGAACTTTCCCCGCCAGGTCAAGTAAAAGCTCACTCTACCAGATCCATGGCTACTTCAGCAGACTTCTGGTCTATGGTATCATTGGATGATATTTGTTCAGAGGCTACATGGTCCTCATCTCATACCTTCATTTCTCATTATAAATTGGACATCTTTTCCAGGAACAGGGCATCCTTTGGCTCCACCGTGCTCCAGAATAACCTTCCATGAGGGCCTCTCAGGTGCAAAGTAGTTGGGGACTCTGTCCCACAGGTTAAAGACCAAATGAATTAAACTATTTCAGATAAAGAAGTTATGTATGTACTCACCATAACGTTCCATCTGATTGGTTGTACTTAATTTGTCTTCAACCATCTCCCCCTCCTCCTCCCTACCTTGTCACTGTGTTACTGGCTATATGAGTGGAAGATGTTCTTATCAGGGATACCTTAGGCCATGCTTTATCTCAGGTTTGTGTAGTGCCAGTTATGCTAAGGTTTTGTTAGGTCGGGTATATGCTAGGTATAGGGCAGCAAACTCGATCTGAAGGGAGGAAGGAGATAGAGGGCATTATGTGTAAGGAGAGGAGCAGAGAGCTTGAATCAGATGCTGGTGATGCTGCTGTGTTGGATCCGGTATGGATCTGTAACCCACAGGTTGAAGACAAATGAAGTACAACTACTCAGATGGAACGTTATGGTGAGTACATAACTTTTTTTTTATTTCTCTAACTTCTCCATTACCACTCCTTTTTTTCTACTTTTCTTCTTTGTCTTCTTATTTTTTGTGTTGTAAAATTTTTCATATCTGGATGTCTTTACCTGTATTTCTCTTCAAATATCTTTGGTGCTGCTCTTTTTGCATTGATTAGTTTTGCTTTCCCCTTTGCATAAATATTGTACCGTATTAGATCTCTTTTTCTTTCCAATGTCCATATTTCTTCGGATATCTCCTGCCTCCTTGTGAAGGCTGCCAACCCAGCAAGTTAGAATTTTGTAAATAATCCTATGTCATTTGTAAATATTAATAGGATTTGTAGGCTTGTTTTACTAATGTAAGAGAACTATATGTTATGATTAAACTATATGTTCTGTATTGAGCTTCAGTATTGTAACCACAGTGCACCCTGCTGGAAAACAGCAGAAATGTGTATGAACTATATGCCAATGCAAATGTATGTTTTCATGGTAGAAATGGGGACATGCAGAGTTTACTTGCAAACTCTGAAAAAATAAGTAAAAAATGTTATGACTGTGTGTCATCTCAGCTAGGAGACAGAATGTCTGCAGCTGGGGCTTCTTTCTATTGTCTGGAAACAGAGGTAATTACAGGTTTCCAAGGTAATTGTTTTACGACATCCAGCTACAGGCTAGCTTCAAAGAGAGAATTGTCAGCTTCTGTGAGATAAGCATTCTTAACATAAATATGTTAAATTTTAAGTTCCTCCTAGTCTGGCAAACTTAATCAGAGGTAATAAGCATGATGCTACCTGAAATGATTCATCAGCAATGTGTATTATCAGTTTAAGAAGTATCTCAGGAGAAAGAGAGTGCATTTTGTATCTTGTCTTGGATCTGAAAACATTCCACTCACCAGCACTTGTCTTGCTCTGTAAAGTAAGTTATTTAGGTACAGTGATTTCTCTTAGAGATGGACAGAAATATAGTAAGATTAGTCTAGCTTTTTTCTATATTTATGTGAGAATGTCCTGCAATTTTGTTTTAAAGTATTTCCTGTGATTTATAAACTCTGCTGTCACTATATTGAGTTAAGTATTGCCTTGTGCTTTTATCATTTATTATTAAATATATTTCAACCTTTTAATTTTGTCTGGTTTTGTTTAAGAGATATTTAAGCTCTTAGGCTACTTGCATGTATTTGGTGATACTGTACAAGCCACTCCTAAATAACCTTAGACTTGGTCACACTTACTATTTGGATAACAGTAACATTACACAGTAGAATTGGACACCCTTTGGTAAAGGCCTTTATAGTAGCTGATAAGGGTGGTTGGTGGCAGTTGGTACTACCTTATAGTCTGGGCAGAAGGGGGTGAACCTGCGACAGCCTTCCCCAGGAGTGTCTGTGTGGTTGTCCATAAATGAAATCCCAAAGTGTGTGTGTGTGTGTGTGTGTGTGTGTGTGTGTGTGTGTGTGTGTGTGTGTGTGAGCTACTTGGGCAAGGACACAAAGCACTGGTTGGACAGAAAGTGTGCTGGAGGTTTTGGCTTGACCATCTGGCTGAGAGCTTAACCCTATAGCTGTGCCAGTGGGGAGTCTTATTGGGGATCTGGAGAAAAAGGGAGAAACCAGCCCCAGACTGACTGTGATCTCTGTGTGCTCTTAAGGGATATTGTAATTTACTGTGTGTGTATTGTTCATCGTTCCAGTGTGCACGTCCCTCACTGGTGTTAGTGGTGAGGACTGAGTCTTCTTGATTGCTGGGCCAGTGCACATAACATATTAATTGGCTTGTAGTGGTGTGGACTTTGAATTCCTGTAGCTTGTGTACAGTGATCACTGAAGGTGTTTTTGTACTCTAAATCAGCCACACAGTGAATATTCAGAGTTCCTATCACAATTGTTTTATTTCTTTTGTTAGCTTAGATAGTTAGGGCAGGCAAGCATGTCAGCAGAGGAGTATGGCAAGCTAACAAGGAGCCAATTGGCTGAAATGTGCTAGGCTAAAGGACTGATGCATGGAAACCTGACTAAAGCAGACATGATTGCAGCTTTAGTCATAGCTGCATTGAGAATAGCAACCAGGAGGGTGATCAGACTGGTCATGGAGATGTACAACACTTAAAAATGGACAGCTTAACCTTTCTACAGAGGAATTAAAAATCTGTCTGGAGCTAAAGAGACTTGAGTTGGAGGCCAAACATTTGGAAATAGAAGCAGCAGAGAGACTGAGGTGTGTAGAGATGGAGGAAGATGAAAAACTGCGATGTCTACAGGCTGAGGAGAATAAGAAACTGCTACGCCTGGAAGCTGAAGAGACAGAGAGGCAGAGGCAACATGAAAAGGAGATGCTGACTCTTCAGCACAGTCATGGAATTAATGGTGAAGGGAGTAACCTGACCCCAGGAGCATAAAAAGGACAGTAAATTTCTTCCACAATTTAAAGAGGGGGGATAATTTTGATAGTTTCATTCATATATTTTGAGGGTATGTAAACAGTATAATGTGGACCCAGAGCCCTTGGTCCACAGTATAATGTGGACCAAGGGCTCTGGGTACGGTTCCTGACCCACTTACTCCATGTTAAAGCTGTAAATGTTCTATCCAAACTGTCTGATAATGACTTTTTAAATTACAATGTTGTAAAGAACTGTTTGCTAGAATTTTTAAGCTAACAACTGAATCATATAGGAAAAGGTTTCATGAGCATAGACACAAGGCAGATGAAAATGTGTGTGAATATGTTGCTGAACTAAGCACTTATTTTCATAGGTGGGTTAGTGGATGTCAGGTCACTACTTTTGAAGGGCTGGCAGACCTTTTGGTGAGGGAACCAGCCCTTAGCACTTAGCCAGAGGACATAAGGATCTGGTTAACTGATAGACAATGCCTTACTGTAGATGGGTTAGGGAAGACGGGAGACCTATACCTAGCAAGTAGGGCATCACTGCACAGGAAAGGGGCACCCAGTGCTGCTCATGGGTCTAAGGGAACCTATGGCAGGCAACCCAGACTGCCCCAACAGAATCTGACAGTAGCAGGGGAAGCCACTAGTCCAGGTACACATCCAGGACCTAGGGTTAAATGTTTTGACTGCAGCCAGTGGGGCCATGTAGCATGTAAATGTCCATGGAGGCAAGGTGGGGAACAAAAGGTGAGGGAGCCAGTAAGTGGTAATGACAAAATGCCAACCGTAGGTTGGCTTGAGACAACAAGAGTGTCAAACTACCATTCTGCAGATGTCCTGATAAGGAAGGATTTTGAAAGTGCAGTACTGAGTGTTCATGCAGTTACACGCAGTCAGGCTTGGAGACAAGCATGTGAGTCTGGTAGCCTGGGGACACCCAGACAGACTGCATACTTGCAACCAGGACTGGAAAAGTGGTTATTTCAGAGAGGGAGATACAATGTAGCACTGAGACTAAAGGTGAGCCACAGCTGCTTGTGGATACTGATGTTCCCTTGGACAGAGTGACTGTAAGGGCAGAGGTGAGTAGTACTACCCAGCCTGACAGTGAGGCACCGCTGTCAGACGATGTCAGACTTCCTGTGGAAGGGGAGCTGGGAAGGGTTACAAAGAGAGAGTTGAGACAGGCTCAGCTATCAGATCCTACATTACAAGACCTGAGGCTGGAAGCTAGTTAGGCACCAGATTCTCAAGGGATGGGGCGAATTTGTATACTGGGTCAAGGGGTTACTGTATAGAGAGTTGACCCCTGAGGGAGGCCTAGAAGCTAAGAAAATGCAGCAGTTGGTAGTGCCCATAGCCTTCCGTCTGGCACTTCTAGCCATAGCCCATGATATTCTCTTTGCAGGTCATATGGGCATAAAACAATACAAAGAGATGTATTATATAGAACCTCTATTGGCCTGGAATTTCCAGAGATGTAACAGGATACTGCAGGACCTGTGAGCAGTGCCAAAAGGTAGGCAAGGCAGGAGACAAGGTGAAAGCTCATTTGATGCCTTTGCCTGTGATTGAGGAGCCATTTCATAAGGTAGCTATGGATGTTGTGGAGCCTCTGAATACCCCAAGCTCCACAGGAAAAAAAGTATATCCCAGTGGTAGTGGATTATGCTACAAGATACCCTGAGGCAGTGGCTCTGTCCTCCATTGAGGCAGAAAAGGTGGCAAATGCTTTGTTAGAGATTTTCAGCAGGGTAGGTTTTCCAAAAAAAATACTGACTGACAGAGGTGCCAATTTCATGTCAGACCTGCTGGCTTGTCTGTGGAAGTACTGTGGGGTGAAGGACCTAAAGACCACCCCCTACCATCCCCAGACTAATGGTCTTGTTGAGAGGTTAAACGCTACACTCAAATCCATGCTGTGAACATTTGTAGGCCAGTTTAAGAGGGAGCGGGACAAATATTTGCCCCATCTGTTGTTTGCTTACAGAGAGGTCCCCCAGGAATCCACAGGGTTTTCACCCTTTGAGTTGCTGTATGGGCATAGGGTGAGAGGGCCTCTAGACTTAATTTGAGATGAGTGTGAGGGTGTGTGTAAATCCCACAAGGAGTCTGTTGTGACATATATCCTAAACCTCAGGACAAGGCTCGGAGAACTCATGGGCTTGGCCCAGGAGAACCTAGCAGAAGCACAACAGCAGAAGAAGGTCTGGTATGACGGGAATGCTCGAGCTAGAGAATATGCTGTAGGGCAGCAGGTAATGGTTCTCATTCCTGTCAGATGCAACAAGCTGCAGGCAGCTTGGGAAAGATCCTGCAAGGTAGTATGGAAGGTCAGTGATGATAACTTCATAGTAGAACTGCTAGGCAGAGACACAAATAATACCATGTTAACATGATGAAACCTTACCATGATAGGGACACCCTTGTTCTGAGTATTTGCAGTGGATTGCAGGAGGAGTCTGAGGGAGATCTTGTGTCTGATCTCCTCAGTGAAAGGGGTAGCAATGTCCCAGCAGCTACCCTCTACCCAGGTTTGAGAAATCTGAGCAGTGTTACAGGAATTTTGTGACATGTTCACTAGGAAACCAGGGTGTACCCACCTGGTGCAGCACCATGTGGATACAGGACCCCAAAGACCTATTAAGGAGGCCCCTTATAGGGTGCCTGAGAGAATCAGTCTGAAGGATGAAATACAGAAAATGTTGGAACTAGGGTAATTCAGGAGTCCAGCAGTCCCTGGGCCTCCCCAGTGGTGCTGGTACTAATGAAGGATGGCAGCGCCAGGTACTGTGTGGACTACAGAAAATTCAGTAGTCACACAGACACAGATGCGTACCCCATGCCTAGGACAGATGCCCTAGAGCAGCTGGGTGGGGATAAGTATTTTGCCACCATTAATCTTACCAAGGGTTGCTGGCATTTGCCCTTGACTCCCAGTGCTAGAGAGGTGTCAGCCTTTGTGACTCCTTTTGGCCTGTATGAGTTCACAAAGATGCCCTTTTGGATGACAAATGCCCCAGCAACTTTCTAGAGGCTGGTAGATCCTATCCTCAGAGGAGCAGGAGGTTATGCCCTTGCTTACCAAGATGATATTGCCATTTGCAACCATTCCTGGCAAGAGCACCTTCAGCATGTCAAGGAGGTGCTGAGCAGACTACAGAGGGCAGGGTTGACCATTAAGCCAATCAAATGTCAGTTGGGTATGGCAGAGGTCTCCTACCTGGGACATAGAGTGGGGAGTGGTATGATCAGGCCAGGACCAGCCAAAGTGGAAACCATTCAGGCATGGCCTGCACCTGTTACCAAAAAGCAGGTGAGGGTATTTTTAGGGACAGCAGGGTACTACAGAAAGTTTGTCCCCAATTATAGTACCATAGCTGCTCCCCTCACAGATCTGACAAGGAAAAACAGGCCAGATAAGGTAGTGTAGACCCCAGCATGTGAGCAGACATTCCAGAAGCTTAAATAAGCTTTGGGAGGGCCCCCTGTGTTAGGCAGTCCAGATTATAGCAAACAATTTGTTCTGCAGGTGGATGCTTCAAACCATGGAGTGGCGGGCTGTACTTAGCCAGATTTCTTCAAAGGGAGAAGAGCACTCAGTAGTTTATCTCAGTTGTAGGCTCCACCCCAGGGAGGAATGCTATGCTGCTGTACAAAAGGAATGTTTAGCCATAGTGTGGCACTGCAGAAACTTCAGCCATATCTGTATGGAAGGAAATTTAGTGTAGTTACAGACCACAGTCCCTTAACATGGCTACATCAAACCAGCCAGCAAAATGGCAAGTTAATAAGGTGGAGTCTAGGACTGCAAGCATATGATATGACAGTGCAGCTCCGCAGTGGGGTTAGCATTGCCAACGCAGATGGGCTCTCAAGACAGAATGGGTAAAGTATTCCCAGATAGGCTCAACCCTCTCAAGCAACATTTCTCAAGGGTCACTTGAAAAACTAGCTTGAGTTCTCGGGGGGGGGGTTGTGAAGGCTGCAAACCCAGCTAGCTACAGTTTTGTAAATAATTCTGTCATTTGTGAATAGTAATATGATTTGTATGCTTGTTTTATAAATGTATGAAAACTGTATGTTATGTGCTGAGCTTAAAGAATGTAACTGCAGTGTGCCCTAGTGGAAAAGAACAGAGTTAACTTGCAAAACTCTTAAGAAAATAAGTTGACAAGTAAAGAGTTTTACGACCGTGTTTACCACAACTAGAAGACAGAATGTCTGCAGCTAGAAATTCTTGCTATTGTCTGGAAACTGAAATAATTACAGGTTTCAAGGGTAAAAGTATTTAACTGGTTTTATGACTTCCGGTTCCAGACAACTTCTTAGGGATAAGTATTTTTAACACAAAAGTGTTAATTTTAAAGTTTATGGTAGCCAGGGAACTAAAGGCAGAAATGACAAGAATGACGTAATCTGAGATAACCCAGCAGAAATGTTTGACAATAATTTAAGAACTATCTCAGAGAGCGAGTCTGTGCATTTTTTATCTTGTCGTGGACATAGAAACATCCCCTCATCAGCACTTATCATCTATATTTGCCTGGCTCTGTAAGTAAGTTATTTAGGGCATAGTACCTCTTAGATATAGATAGGAATACAGTAAAGATTAGTTTAGATGTTTTCTGTATGTGTGTGTGAGACTGTCCTGCAATGCTGTTTAAAAGTATTTCCTGTTATTCTGAACTCTGTTGTCACTGTGTTGCGTTACTAATTATTTTCTTGTGTGTCTATTATTTATTATTAAATATATTTAAACATGTTAACTGTGGCTGGTTTGTTTAGGGATTACTTGCATATGTACAGTATTTGGTGACATTGTACAGGCCACTTTTGAATAGCCTTAAAGTCTTGGACACACTTACCATTTGGAAAATAGTAACATTAAACAGTAGAATTTGTCACCCTTTGGTAAGGGCCTTATAGTAGCTGATACGTAAGGGTGGTTGGTGGAAGCTGGTATTACCTTATAGTCTGGGCAGAAGGTGGCATAGCTAGTAAACCTGTGCCAGCCTCCCCCGGAGTGTTTGTGTGTTGTATATAAATCAAATCTCAAAGTGTGTGTGTCAGCTACTTGGGCAGGGACACGAAGCCCTGGTTGGACAGAGAGGGTGCTGGAGGTTTTGGCTTTACCACTTGGCTGAGATCTTAACCCTATAGCTGTGCCAGTGGGGAGTCTTATTGGGGATCTGGAGAGAGAGGGAGAAACCAGCACCAGACTGACTGTGATGTCTGTGTGCTCTTAAGGGATATTGTATTTTATTGTATGTGTACTTATCCTCCCAATGTGCACGTCCCTCACTAGTGCTAGAGGTGAGTGCTAGAGGTGAGGACTGAGGCTCCTTGATTACTGGGCCAATGCAGGGGGGCATCACATGATGTTTGTCATAACTGATTGAAATTCCAAGGTGGGAGCATAACTGCAGTAAGTAGTCTCGAGCTAGAATCAGTTGATGCCTGGTTGGAAAAGTTATAAGCCAGTTATCTAGATATGGAAACATCCTGAATTCCTGCAAACTCAAGTAAGCTGCTGCTACTGACATACATCTTGTTAACACCCTAGGAGTTGTGGTGAGACCAAAGGGCAGAGCTCTGAATTGATATCCAGACACGTAGATATCTCCTGGATTGCCTGTTTATTTTGATGTGATAGTACACATCCTGGAGATCTATCAAGCATATCCAGTCATCCTTGTGCAGAAAAGGCAAAATGGACTGAACCATGACCATTCGGAACTTTGTGTATTGAAGAGACTGATTCAGATTGCTGAGATCCAAAACTGGTCACAGTTTCCTGTTTTCGTTGGCATTAAAAAGAATCTTGAATAAGTTCTGCACTCTTTCTTGTCTGGAGGGACTTCTTGGATGACTCTCTTTTTCTAGCAGCTTGTTTATCTTTAGTGCTGCTGCTTCCCTCCGATTTGATGGAGCATCAGAGATTTTGTTTACTTCTAGTGGGGAGGGATAATGTCACTCATCTGGTCAGGACAAAACAGACGAACAGTGGTGAGTTCTGTCCAAGCAGCTTTATTATATACAAACACATTTGGATTGAGACTTTGTAACTTAAACTTAACTTATAAACTGACTGACTGACTGCCACACTCATACATGCTCACACTCTTGGCTGTTCTTTCAAAATGGCACTGTTGCCTGCAAGTGCTTACTATTTATATGCACATGCCTACACTTGGAAATGCTTGTTAAAATTACAAAACATACTCTGTTCTACATCTTCCTTCTTTGAGAAATTGCTCGTACACCAATAACATTGCTCAACATGCGGTTGTTCAGAAATGATTCTTTAACATGCATTTATAATACATATAAAGCAATCATGTCCAAGTCTCTCTGTATTTCACACTAGGTCTAGAAATATGACCAAATCGTGTGATATAAAAATTGGAAGTATCATCAGCAATGGGAGTAGGAATCGAGATGTTCTGCAATCGGAACATTGTCTGGAGTGCTCTGAGATCTAGAATCTGTAGCACAGGTATGATGCTATGATATCAATTCTGATACAGGAAGAAGCTGCTTGCAGTTTCTCCTGTTTTCCATACTGTCAGATTCTACTAGATAGGATCTCGGCTCTGCACATATACCTGATACTTGAACAATCTAGTTCATAGGTTGGTACAAGGCTATCGGCCCTAGGGCCTATACAAGCCTAGCCATAACAATTCCCTGGCTATTTCTTCCCACAATATTTACTTCCCTGGACCCCTGTCTAGCAGGGTGACTGACGTGATCCCCGGGGTAAATTTCCTATCTCCCATCCAGTCGTCAAGGTTCCTTTTGAAGAGGGCCAAGGAGATGCTCTGCTTGACATGTATGGGGAGTCTCTGGGTCAGGAACCTATCCCTCCAGCATATTTTGTTCATTGTGAGGACAAGGTTTAGGTCCCTGGAGCATGTAGCTCTGATGGATTGGGATTTCTTTAAGTGTAGCATGTCCAATAGCTCTGGGTTTGACATGGCCTTGTATGTTAAGCAGAGATCGCCTCTGAGTAGGCGATATGTGACAGAGTATAGCTGGAGTTTTTTTAGTCGGTCAGCATAGGGCATCTGCTTTAGGCCTGTGATTCTTTTAGTGAGTTGTTTCTGCAGCCTTTCCAGTTGTTGTAGATGTCTTGTGAGGTACATACCAAACAGGGCTTTGTACTCTACGATGGGTCTAATGAAGGATGAGTACAGTGGGACAATAACTTCCTTTTTTTGGATGAAAAGCCCTTAGTGATGAGGTGTGCCACATATAATGATTTCCTGACTGTTGTGGCGATGTGGTTATTGAAGGTAAGACCACTGTCCACCTGTGTTCCTAAGTCTCTTATCACACTTTCAGTGTTTAGTGTACTGCCACCTACGTGCTAATTCATGGGTACATGGTTTTTCCCAAAGGGGATAACTATATACTTCTTGGCATTGAGCTTGATCCCAGGGCTCTGGCACCAAGCATCTGTTTCTGTAAGGCCCTTTTGTAGAATATCCACATCATTTGGGGATTTAATAATGGCTTCCAATTTGCAGTCATCTGCAAACTTTGTTAGCCAGAGTCCCTCAGTGTTGGCCTGTACTTCAGAGAAGTAGATGCCAAACATGAGCGGTCCCAGGACTGAACCCTGAGGTATTCCACTTGTCACTTGTCTGGAGCTGGAGCTATTCAAAGCCTTTCTCCATTTGCATCCTCACTGTCTCTTCTTTTTCCAATGGACGAAGAAATCTGCTCTTGTCATAACTGGATTTCAGAAAAGATCTCTTTGTAAACAATTTGGCTTTAACTGCTCTGTTGTTTTTAGCATTAGGCACCAATAAGTTGGAACTGATACACCAGGTTGTTCTAGTTTGCCTAGATAGAAGTCTCTGAGCAGGCAAGCCAGGTAAGTTGTCACATGGTATATTTCTGAGATTGAGTAGATTCAAAAAGATATCTTCATTGCAGTGCTTTGGCCTGTCAAGCAATTGCTTTGCACTCTGTACTGCATGCTTAGTCAGGCTTTTTGACTGTGGGTATTCCAGACTGCTAGTAACAAGTACAAAGTCCCACTCTTGCAAATTTCTGAAACAATTGACTGGTAAACTGAATATAACTGTATGTAGACTACCATGGACTGAGAAGTTATATTTCAACTTTGTGATAACAGTACTAGACATTAGGTTAGCTAGCAAATCAATTTCAAACCAGTTTGAGTAAGAGTCTACCAAGACTAGGTAATGCTGATTGTTCACTCAAATGTCAGTAGCTACAGTTGACCAAGAGGTAGTTCAAGAATTTGGCTTTGGCTTAGCTGAAGTGACTCTCTTTGCAAATGCAGTTTAGTACTATTACATACCGTACAAGAGGAAAACACTTTATCAGTGTCTATTGATAGAGAAGGCTCAAAATACTAGTCGTCCTCACCTTTCTTTTGGTAGAGTCAGAATCTGGGTGGCCACAATGTAAAATTTGGATATACTCCTGTTGTAAAGAAGTAGGAAAAACTTTATGACCTTTGAAAATTATACCATCTTCCATCAACATTTCATCTTATTAAGGAAAATAAGGTTGCACTTCTGGCAGTACACAGGATTGCTTTGACTGCCATCCGACATTAATGAAGTGGTTGATCTTTTGCAAAACTGGATCAGTCATTGTGTGATCTTTCAGCTCATCTAATCTCGTGGTAGAAAAAGTACGTACTTCCATGACATCAAAGTCCAAATTCTCTGCATCAAGCTGTTCCGCAGTATTTCTGGGGGATCTGGATAAGGTATCAACCAGATAAAGAAATTTGTTTTTCGTGTAAACCATTTTAAAATTGGCATTTTTGCAATCTGAGCATCATTCTTTGTAATCTTGCTGGAGCTGTATGCATGAGCTTCTTTAAAAATAATAACTAGAGGTTGGTGATCAGTCTCGATCTGGACAGCTCAGCCATAAATATAGTCATGGAACTTAGAACATGCGAACACAATTGCCAAAAGTTCCTTTTCAATTTGAGCATACTGCATTTCAGTTTGGGTAAGAGTTTGAGATGCATAGCAACAGGTCTGCCTTCCTGTAGAATAACTGATACAAGACCAAACTTTGAAACATCACAAGAAAGAATTACTGGATGTGAAGTTGTTCTATCTCGCCTTCATTCTTACTGATGTGTTCAGAGCCAATCCTCTGCACCGACTCGGCCAAATGCAAAACCTCTAGATCTTCAGCCAGCTTGTGGCCTACTCCCTATCCCATGATGCACTAGTGCTTTCCCCAGATCTCGTTTGCCACTGCAACAGATCTGGTGTTTCACCAGCTCTGGCCAGTGAAATATAAGTATTTCAATAATTATTACTTCTTATTGAAAAGCAGTTGCTTAGTTTAGTTTAGTTTAGTTTAGTTTAGTTTAGTTAGGAGAGTTCTCCATAGTGCTTCTGCACTTTTTTGTTAGTAAACTCCTTCTCTCCTTTGTGGCCGTTTATTTTAATTAGGCCTAGTTTAACTCCCTTTCCCTAGTGTGCTAATTTTTGTTATTACAGTATTTTGACAGCCTAAAGATAGAAGGCATATCCCTTTCTTTCTTTCTTAAGCCTGTGTTTATTTAGGACTGTTTTGCTTGGTGTTATAGCCTGTTTAAATTATAAGGCTTTATTTTTTTAATTTCTAATATTTGTTAGAGTGTGTATTGTTATAACCAGTGACCTTAGGATAACTGTTTTCTTAATCCCGAGTTTTCTTTAGGGTATCTGATTGATATATATATATATATATAGACACACACACATATATATATATATATATATATATATATATATATATGTGTGTGTGTGTGTGTGTGTATGTGAATTTTGATTGTGAATTGTAGACATGTCTCAGCAAGAAAAATCTAAATCTGGTTTTAAAAAATGTCCTAAATGTGGGCAGAAGATGTCCATCATGGATGGACACTCTGAGTGTGTATATTGTTTGGGTGAGGTTCACCTTCAAGTGGACTGCTTGATATGCCACTCTTTCAGTACTAGGGTGGTACATGAGAGGAAGAGTAAATTGGTTGCTAGAGGTCTGGTGAAGTTCTCTTTTCAGGAGTCGTTAGATAAAGACAATACCCAGGACAAATAACCAAACTCTTCAAAGACTTCTTCTTCTGGGACAGAGCCGAATAAAAGCTCATTGACCACTAAAGTGAAAGACAAATCATCTACCTTGGCACCACAAATATTGGAGCCAATGGTTGTGCTTGTTGGTAGGTTCCGGTCCCCAGTTTTGGAGCCAGTATCTCCTACCCTTAAGTTGTCTATTCTTTAATCGGTGGCTTCTTCTGAATCCTCAAGACTTTCTGACATCGATGTGGATTGTGTGGTGCAGAGGCTGCTGCAGACACCGGCGCTGGCCAAACATTTGTCAATGCCGACCCTTGGGGCTTCAGAACCGACAAGTACCCAGCCTACTACTTCCATTCCTCCTCTGATCCGACTTGAGGCTTTGGAGCTGAAGTGCTCCAAGCTGATGATCATGGAACCATCGGGGCTGGCACCTGTTCTAGGTCTGTTGGTTCTGACTGCTCACACTTCCTCTGTGCCAACCATGGAGTCTAGGGGCCAACACTCACTGGTCGGGTCCAGGAGGATAGTCGAACCGACCTTTTGGTTCCGACTTTGCCTGTTGGGGCTTCGGCTCAGGTGAGTTCGGTGCCTACCACTGGCTCGGAGCCCACCACTTCAGTGCCAGGGGAATCACCTGTTTCTTCGGATCCAGGACTTTCTTTGCATTGGAGCCAGGGGGGCTTTTGAAGCTATGAGGAAAGTGTTGTTCCCTCGGGCACCCACATCATCGGAACCAGCAACCTCCTCCCTTAAAGTGCCTTATTCTACCTCTGCTTCACTGGTTTCACAAAAGTGTAGAGACCCAGAGCCTCAGGATGCCTCATTGGGCAAACCCTGCTCTTCTGAGACCTCACCAGAAGCTCCCACTGAGGAGGTTCCTAGGAAGAGACTTTGAAAGAGGAAGCATTTGGATTCCCCACAGGAATCCGTTGCTTCAGACACTGACTTAGATGAGTCAGAAGGGTCCCCATGGTCCCCCTCTGAGGATATCTCTTTCGGAGATATCTTGGAAATTCTTAAACAAAGGGGTGGCTGGCAGCCCATCAACCCTACTGATGATGAGTCAGTCTACCTGAAGGCTTTTGGGTCTTAGCCCTCCACCACTTGGGTGTCTCTGCTGTTTGATGAGCTAATGGAAATGGTTTGTCGAAAGGCATGGGAGTCCATGGATACCATGGAACCTGTCCCTCAGAGGCCTAATAAGTTTATTACCTCGCCCTAGGACAAGGCTTTTCTAACAAAAGGAGTTCCCGTTGATGCCATGGTGGGTAGTAGCAGCTATCAAGAAGGAGTTATCCAAAACTTTGATGTCTGTCCATCCACCTAATAAAGATTCTAGGATTATGGATAGATGTGTGTGTTAACCATACCTAGATGACTTGCTCCTTACCACCACCACTAAGCATCAACTCATTCAAGCAAGGGACACCACTATGAATCTATGCAACCAGTTGGGGATTACCATAAATTTAGAAAAGTCTGCCGTATTGCCATTGCAGCATACCGTTTTTATAGGAGCCGACTTAAACACCACCACTATGACCTTAAAACTTCCACCAAAAAGGGTGTGTACTCTTTGACAGCAGGTTCAAACTCCTCTCTTAAAACAAAAAGCCCCAGCGTATATGGTTCTCAAATTGTTGGCTATAATGACAGCAGCGGTCATTGCAATCCCAATGGGTCAGATGCACATGCGCATACTACAATGGCTTGTTTTCATGCAATGGACCTTTCAAGATCTCCCAATGTCTCATCAGATTATGATCACAAACTCCTGCAAGAAGGACCCTCAGTGGTGGCTAGCATTGCATTGGGTGACGATAGGCTGTCCCTTTGTTTTACCTATACCGATTGCCATAGTGACCACAGACAGGGTGGGGGGGGGCATTATCAGGGAAGAACAGCCCAAGGCACATGGAAACAACATGAGGCCAACCTGCATGTCAACATACCAGAGATGAGAGCAGTACTTCTAGCACTGCCATCCTTTCAAGACTCTTCCTCTAGGGACTATTGCAATACAGGCAGACAATATGTCAGTAGTCTGGTACATAAGCAAACAAGGAGGGACCAAATCTTATCCCCTATGTCGAGAGGCCCTGAGGGTATGGCAGTGGGCAGCTGCCACCCAGTGCTTTCTGATAGCAACGCACATCCCGGGGAGGTCCAACGTGATAGACAAACTGAGCACAGCAGTTCTATTGCCTCACAAGTGGTCCCTGAAGAAAGAAGTAGCGGAAAGGATATTCCACAGATGGGGCCAGCCTTGCTGCGATCTCTTTGCAACTCCCACAAACACCAAATGCAGCAGCTATTTTGCCCTAATCCCCCCTTCAGGAGATGCTCCAAGGGATGCGCTTGTACACGATTGGCCCCTGGGTTTCCTCTATGCCTTTCCACCTGTACCACTGATAACAAAATTTTTACAGAAAGCCATTGCCCTGGGAAGGACCATCATTTTTATAGCCCCCTGCTGGCCTCGTCAGATTTGTTTCCCCTTCCTCCAGCCTCATCTATTGAAAGAACCTTGGATCCTGGACCCAGTTCCAGAACTTGTGATTCATTCATCAGTGGCTGTTCATCCTTCTCTTCAGTCCCTCAAATTGACAGCTTGGCTGCTCCAATTCCAAATATAGCCAGGTTTCAGAATCTTTCAGCTGCAGCTCAGCAAATTTTAACATCCTCTCACAAATCATCTACCAGAAAGTTATATCTCAGTAAATAGAAAAGGTTCTCAATATGGGCGTCCCAAAACAATATTGATCCTTGTCTGGCTTCAATATCATCCATTTTAGAGTTTTTGACTAAGCTCTTCAATGAAGTGGCAGCTGCAGCAACCAATTGAGTAAAATTGGGGGCAATTTCAAACTTTCATCTTGGTGATCAAGGGTCTAATATGTCACACAGACTCTCCAAGACTTTTCCCAAAGGTACCATACATCTAAAACCACCCATTAAATCCCCTGCTACTCCATGGAATCTAAATTTTGTTCTTTCACGGATCATCCTACCCCATTTGAACCAGCCTCCTCTTGTGACCTGAAATATCTCTTATGGAAAACTGTATTACTAGTAGCCATTACTTCTGCTCGGAGGGTTTCAGAGTTACAGGCCTTGTCCATTAAACCTCCGTAGTTGATTTTTCATAATGACAGAGATTCACTTCGGAAAAATCCCTATTTTTTACCAAAAGTATGCTTAGACACGTCTCAATCAGGCTGTAGATTTGCCTGTATTCTTCTCTAAATATAGCAGTAAGATGGAGTATATGCTGCACAAGCTTGATGTCCACAGGCAGCTTCATTTTTATTTAGATAGAAGCAAGGATTTTAGAAAATCTGAACAGCTGTTTGTTTCCTTCTCAGATTTCAAAGAAGGGTGCTCCGGTGGTGAAAATCACTTTATCAAAATGGTTATCAGGTTGGATTTCCTTTATTTACAGTTCAGTCAATGTGCCATTACAACACAAAATAAAGGCCCACTCAACTAGAGCTGTCTCCACTTCTTCCGCCTTTTTGGTTAAATTATCAGTAGATACCATTTGTGCAGCAGCTACTTGGTCAAGGCTGCATACCTTCATCCCTCATTACAAAGTAGATAGGGCCTCCAGGGACAGGGCCTCCTTTGGTTCCACTGTCCTGAGGAATATACTCCCATGATCCACCTGAGAAAGATGGTGCTTGGTATGCTAACCTGTCAGTAAGAATGAAGGCGAGATAGAACAACTTCACATAAAGAAGTTATGTACTCACCATAATGTTCCATGTGAGTTGTTCATCTCTCCTTCATTCTTAAGTCCCACCCTCCAAACCCCCTACCAGTTTTTCTTGGGGACTGAGAAGTTGAGACAAGTCTTGGTTGTATTTAGTCCTTATCTAGTGTATCCTTTGATGCTACTATTGGGAAATTATCTAGTCACCTTAATTGACAGCAAACAAGATCTGAGGGGAGCACTAGTGCATCATGGGATAGGGAGTAGACCACGAGCTGGTTGAAGACCTCGAGCTTTGCATTTGGCCGAGTCGGAGCTGAAGATCAGCTCTGAACCCATCAGTAAGAATGAAGGCGAGATGAACAACTCACATGGAACGTTATGGTGAGTACATAACTTCTTTATCTGAAGTAGGAACTTCATTTGTCAGCAACCTTTGGGATACGGATCCGATCTCGGATCCGAGCCGGCAACTTTTACCACAGCATAGATCCGAGCTCCTAGCTCCTCCCTTTACCCATAATCCCCTGCCAACCCTAACTGACCTCAGATCTAGTTTGCCGCGCTTCAAGCCTACAAGCTGGATTTTGAGCTCCTGGCAATTCAGAGGATTTGTGAGAAAAAACTTAGAATTCTTTTGTACTTTTCTTGTGTGATTGTGTGAGTTTGTTAAGGTTCCCTCTTAAATATCTTTTTTTGTAAAAATTTTCCTCCCTACCCTCGCTGGTTCGTAGTGTGTGTTTGTGGTGTGTGTAGGGGCCTAGTGAGTGTGTTTTTTCCATTCAACATGTCGGAGGCCCCTAAAGCCATCTTTTCAAAATGCACCGAGTGTGGCCATAAGCTTTCACCGGCGGATGGCCACACCCACTGCATTAGGTGCCTTGGGGTTGAACACTTTTCCTCGGGATGCACGATTTGTGCAGCGTTCAACCCCAGGGCACTTAAGGACCGAAGGTCGAAGCTGATTCTGGCAGACCTTTTGCCCCAGGACTCGGCTCCGGCCTCCGGTTCTTCGGTGGCCGCTACCCAGCCCTTGGTAGTAACCACCCCTGCCTCCCTTCCTCCAGTCGGGACTCAACCTCCCGTTTTGGCTCCGGAGGAGAGGGAGGCCGGAAAAACCAAAAGGAAGGAGAAGCACCATAAGCGGCAGGCCAAGGACTCTTCCTCGGCCCCGCCCGCCAAGCGGGCTTCTCCATCCAGGGTTTCTGGATTGCCTCCTCCTCGGCTTCGGTCCCCTTGTTTTTCACCGGGACCTGGGGGGGAGGCAACCCAGTCCCCGTCGAGGTCATCGAGGCGTCACTCTAGGTCTGCCTCGGTGGCCTCGTCGAGGTCCACATTTAGTATGTCAGATGCAGACATGGACCGGATGATGAGGAGGTTCATCCAGGCCCAGCTGCAGATGGGAGTGCTCTTGCCCCCCCCCCTCTGGGGGGGGAGCTCGACTCCATTTTTTGCCCCAATTGCTCCTTCTCCATCCCGCTTCCCGGGTTCGGAGCATTCAGAGCCGAGCCGCGTCGGATCCGGGGGGTGTCAGAGCCGACAGTACTAGTTACTTCGGCTCCGACTGGTCCCTCGAGTTTGTCGGATCTGACCTCTCGGAGCCGTGGGCGGAGCTTTGGATCCGAGGGACTTTGTGTGACTTCGGCTCCATCCTGGTCAGAGCACACGGGTCCTTCGGATCCGAGGGTCTCAGTCCCAGATCCGGTCCCCACTTCGGATCCGAGTGGGAGCCGACTCTCAGAGCCTATTGAGAGTAGCTCCCCCTCGGCTTTCGCGGTGGTGGAGAGGGCACTGTTGAATGCATCCGGACCCCCGGTTCTGGCTTTGGCTCCTCCCTGCACTCCCTCTCAGCTGGTCTGGGCTCCCATCACCCGGCCTTCGGGACAGCCTTCTTCAGTGTCTCTGGGTGTTCCTGCGGAATGTGATATTGCTGGTGAGTCTTCCTCGGACAGCCCCCCGAAGAGGTCCCTCACAAAGCCAAGTGTAAGAGGAGGCACATGGACTCCCCTGAGTCCCTTACAGAAGATACGGACTTAGATGAAGGGGAAGGCTCCCCAAGGTCACCCCCCGAGGATGTCTTCTTTGGAGACATCATGGAGATGCTCAGGATTAGGGGGGGGTGGTCTGCCCCCAAGGCTTCCTCCGATGAGTCCGTATTCCTATAGGCGTTTGAAGCAGGGCTATCTACCTCTTGGGTGTCCCCTCCCCCCGACCCCCTGGTGGACCTTATTTCCACCAGGGCTTGGAAGGAGCCGGACACTGTAGAGCCAGTCCCCAAGCGCCCGGATAGGATCCTGAGTCCCCCTGCTGAAAGAACACACTGGAGCAGAGGTCCCCCTGTGGATGCCATGTTGGTGGCGGCGGCCACCAAGAGAGAGCTGGCTCAGGAGAGCTCTGCGGTCCACCCACCGAGTAAGGACTCTCGAGTGGTGGACCACCTGGGGAAGCGGGTCTTTAGTTCAGCAACCTTCTCCATGAGAGCGCTGAACTATATGGCACACATCATCCGGATGCAGCGGGATCTAATAAAAGAATACGCTGCATCCCCCCCAGAGTCCATGTCGGAAGGAGACAAGCATCTGTACTCCTCCCGAATGTCTACTCTACGTTCAGTTTCTAACACCTCTATGCGGCTCTTGTCACACGCCACTGAAGGAGCCGCTAGAGCCGGCGGAGCCGGCCTGGTAATCAGGCGTCAGGCCTGGCTCCGACACTGTGACTTCTCAGAACCCTTTAAGGCGTCATTCGCGAATGCCCCCTTTGATGGTTCTGCACTTTTTGGCAAAACCGTTCGCGCCACTTTAGTCCAGAGCGAGAAAGACGGGAAGACGTTGTCTGCCATCAGAGTCCGCTTCTCTGCTCCCCAGAGGTCCTTTTCTAAGAACCAAAAGGGTCAGAAGAAGATGTGGTTCCGAAAATCGCATCAGTCCCAGTCTGCTCCGGACAACCAGTCCCCTCGTAGCAGAGGAGGACAGGGAGGACACTGCCCAAGAGACAGAGGGGGTCCCAGAAACTTTGGGTCCAGGGAACCGTTCTCTGAGAGGCCCACGCAGAACCCCTGAGTGGTTGTCTGGCTGCTCCACTCTGGATGCAGTCAGGGGACATCTTTCGAAGCACCTAGCAATGTGGGAGTCCATAACAACAGATCGCTGGGTGCTTCGCATCATATCCAGAGGTTACCAAATTCCCTTTATTGTAACCCCCAAAATCAAAAGCCTCCCCGACGTACCACCCAATCAGAGGGAGGCAGCTGCTACAGAAATTCAGCAGCTTTTGCAATAAAGAGCATTCCAACCCGTCCTCCCAGATCAGTTCGGATCGGGGTTTTACTCAAGGTTCTTTCTGGTGCGAAAAAAGACGGGGGACTTGAGACACATTCTCGATCTCTCTCTCCTGAACTTGGCAGTACCCAAAGAAAAGTTCCGAATGGTCACATTACAATCTATTCTCCCCCTATTACAGGAGAACGATTGGATGTGCTTGATAGACCTCAAGGATGCGTACTACCACATCCTAGTGGACAGACGCTCCAGGAGGTTCCTCCGCTTCCGGCTGGGAGCCAGTCACTTTCAGTTCAGGGCTCTTCCCTTCGGTCTCACCTCAGCCCCCAGGGTGTTCACCAAAGTCTTGGCGGTCATAGCGGCCCACCTGAGGCTTCAGAGAATTCAGGTCTTTCTGTACCTGGACGACTGGCTCCTCATCGCCCCAACAAGGCATCTGGTCTGTTCAGGCAGGGATTACTTCCTCGACCTTGCTCAAAGTCTAGGGTTAACTATCAACATGACCAAATCTTCTCTAGTCCCCTCACAGGTGATAGATTTTATAGGGGCGAGATTGGATTCCAGGATAATGCTTGTCTTGTTAACTCCCAATCGGCTTCAGAACCTGAGGTTGCATGTCAAGGCCATTCTCATTCTTCCTGCTCCACCTGCGGAATTGATCCTGAGGGCTCTAGGGTCCATGGCGGCAGCTATTCCTCTACTACCCCTAGCCCACCTAAATATGAGGGTACTGCAATGGACTCTCCAAGTACAATGGTCCCTGTCTCGCAACACCCTGTCCCATCCTATTCCCGTAAGCAGGGCTTGCAGAAGGTCGCTCATATGGTGGTTCCGGTCCCCGAGTCTCCACACGGGACGACCATTTTCGATGCCTTCCCCTGTCGCCACAGTGACCACAGATGCCTCTCGCCTGGGGTGGGGGGGGGGCACTATTCAGGCAGAATGGTCCAAGGCACGTGGAATGACACAGAGACCTCTTTGCATATCAATGTCCTAGAGATGAGGGCGGTGCTTTTGAACTTGTAGGCACTTCACAGCCTTCTACCGATTGGGACAATTGCAGTACAAACGGACAACATGTCAGTTGTCTGGTACATCAACAAACAGGGGGGAACCAGGTCTTATCCCCTTTGTCACGAGGCCATGAGAGTGTGTGAATGGGCGATTTCCACCAACCGCTTTAGGTTCATAGGTTCATAGGTTCATAGGTTCATACTAGGCTATCTGCCCTAGGGCATTTATAAGCCTAGCCAGAGTGTGTGTGGCTTTCACCACCCCTTAGGATGAGAATACTACGCCCATTTAGGGTTTAGTTTACTGTGCCCCTGTCTAGTAGTGACACAGAGATGACCCCCGGTGTAAACCTATGATCTCCCATCCACTCGTCGAGATTTCTCTTGAATAGAGTCAGTGAGGGGCTCTGCCTAACATGAACTGGGATTCTGTTCCAGAGTGTAGGGAGCCTCTGGGTTATGAATCTGTCCCTCCAGCACATCTTATTTATTTCTGTGTTGAGGTTTAAGTCTCTTGTTCTCGTGGCTCTGATGGATTTGGATTTTCTGAGGTGGAGCATGTCCATTAATTCCGGATTGGACATGGCCTTGTACGTCAGGCACAGATCACCTCTGAGTAGGCGGTATGCGACTGAATAGAGCTGGAGTTTTTTCAGTCGGGCAGCATATGACATATGTTTAAGACCCTTTATCCTCTTGGTGAGGAACTTTTGGGGTCTTTCCAACTGCTGCAGGTGTCGGGTGAGATATATCCCAAATGGGGCATTGTACTCAATCATTGGCCTGATAAGAGAAGAGTACAGGGGCACAATGACCTCTCTTGATCTAGATGTGAAATCCTTCATAATAAGGTGGGCAATACAGAAGGTCTTCCTAACCACTTTGGCAATGTGAGTGTCAAATGAGAGGTTACTGTCAACCTGGGTCCCTAGGTCCCTGATTACCTCTTCCGTACTTAATGGATTACCACCTATGTAGTAATTTGTCGGTACCTTGTTTTTCCCAAAGGGTATGACTATACATTTTTTGGCGTTCAGCTTAAGGCCATGGCTCTGGCACCAATTATCTGTTTCTATGAGGCCTCTCTGAAGGATGTTTGTGTCCACTGGAGTATCAGGTATGGCGCCCAGTTTGCAGTCATCTGCGAACTTTGTCAGCCACAATCCTTCTATGTTTGCCTGTACCTCGGAAAAATAAATGCTGAACAAGAGGGGTCCCAGGACTGAGCCCTGTGGGACACCGCTTGTGACTGGCTTAGAGTCTGACATAGCTCCAGCAACTCTGACCCTGTGGGTTCTGTCCTTGAGCCAGTTTGCAACCCATCTTGTGACATATGGGTTTACATTTAAGCTGGTGAGTTTGTCTATGATGCCCGAGTGGGGTATTGTGTCAAAGGCTTTTGCAAGGTCAAGGTAGGCTGTGTGAACTGCCTTACCCTCATCAATGTCCTTAGTGACTCTTTCAAAAAAAGTTAACCAAGTTCAAAAGGCAGGATCTGCCCTTGACAAAGCCAAATTGGGTAGGATCCAATGTCTGTAGGTCCCCAATGTCTTTGTTTATGAGTTCCATAATGATCCTCTCCATAGCTTTGCAGACCAGGCTCGTCAAGCTTATGGGGTGGTAATTTCCAGGGTCCGTAGAAGCACCGCCTTTGTGAAGTGGGACCACTGTTGCTGTACGCCACTCTTTGGGTATGTATCCTCTAGTAAGGCTAAGATTAAACAGCAGCCTTATGTGTGGGTTTAGTTCCTCTTGGAGTTCATGTAGCACACAGCCCGGGACACCGTCCGGTCCCATTGATGCTGTGTTTTTAGCTTTAGAAAGGGCAGCTCTCACCTGGGCATCTGAGATGTTAGGGAGGCTACACTCTGCTGGGATAGTTATTTCTCTTTTTGGGGGGGAGGGGGAGGAGAAATTTGCACTGAACCTGTCTGCCAGAATGTTGGCAATGTCAGTGGGTTCAGTGTAATTTGTGTCATTTTGGACTAACTCTGAGCATATCTGGGAGTTTCCACCCAGGTTTCTAACATAGCTAAAGAAGGCCTTGTGATTGTCTTTTGTGTCTTTTGCGATTTTTCTCTCAAAGTTGGCCTTGGATGATTTTATGAGTGATCGTAGTTTTTTGCTAGTACTGATCAGAGATGCCTTCCCTTTTAGGGATTTTGCTCTGTCATGTAGTAGCTTCCTCCTCCTGTTATAAAGTTTGTTTATGGCTGGGGTCCACCAGACCGGGCGCCTGCCTTTGGGGGAATGGGTCTTGGTTTTATTTGGGATTGCTTGATCCATGCATTCTTGAAGGTGTCCATAGAAGGCATTTGCAAAGTATTCAGCAGTGTGGGTTGTGGTTTCCACTGGCCCAGGGGCCTTGAAGGATACCACTTCAGTCTTAGAAGTGTGAAGTTTGCTTTTGAGAAGTTCTTCACTGTGGTCTTTTGTGCAGGGGGTGGGGGCAGGATGTGGATTTCCAGTGAGATTAATTTATGGTCTGATCTTACCAAAGAGGGATATACTTTCGGTGTGGAGCATTTTGTCCCCATGTTTGTGATGATCAGGTCTAGTATATTGTCTCCTCTTGTGGGAATGGTGACTAGTTGTTCCACTGCATTTGAGTTTATGAATTCTAGGAACCTTTGAGCTAGGGTGTTGGGGCTTGAGTAATGTTCCCAGTCTATGTTTGGGTAGTTGAAGTCTCCCAAAATGATGGTATTTGGAGAGACATTCATACTCTCCAGTGTCTTCAGGAAGGCTGTGTGGTGTTCCTGAGTTTGAGAGGGTGGTCTATAGCATGCTACAAACTGTAAGGCAGTTTTGCCTATGGTTAGTTGCACCTGGATAGTCTCCAATGCTTCGTGCGTTGCCACTAACCTGGAGGTGTGGGTATCTTTGATGAAAATGGATACTCCCCCTCTTTTCGTGGTTCGGTCCAAGTTTTGGGGCCGGAAAGCATGATATGAGGTAAAACCTGATAGTGCTGGGGTGCTCTCAGGAGCCTTGAACCAGGTTTCAGTCACTGCACAGACATCGATGTTCTCCATACTGAGGAGGGCTTCGATGGCGTGCATCTTGAGGTTTAGACTTCTGGCATTGAGCAGCATTACCCTTAGTTTTTTTCCACTTGTGTTTTCTAGGGTGGTAGGTTTGTCATTTGAGCCTTGCCAAAAAAGGCACTATGGGGGTGGCAAGAGCCTTGGCCAATATCCGAAGCCCAGGGTGACAGGTGCAAGCCATCCCTTGCGAAGCAGTGTGGCTTGTCAAGCATGTCATCCCAAGCAGACAGACATTGGATCCCCTTAGAATGACACCAGTAATTAAGCCAATTGTTAAAACTGATCATTTTGTCTTTGTACTGTGGCATAATTCTTGGTGAGGGTAAGATGCTGCTCAGGGTCAGGCTCATACCGGCCTGGGCTACATAATCAGAGAGCTCCTCTATGTCTCTTTTCATGTAGTCCAGGGAGGTACGTCTCAGGTCGTTCACACCGGCATGTACAATGACTGAGTCATATTTGTACTTGCTGTGGAGTGACCTGAGTGCTTGTGTTATGTGGCAGATTCTAGCTCCCGACAGGCAGCTTACTGTCTTACTTACTTTCTTATTGCAACGCACATTCCGGGACGGTCCAACATCCTAGCAGACAGGCTCAGTCGTTCGATTCTGACTCCGTATGAATGGTCTCTCAACCCTCTAGTAACGAAACAAATATTTGCCCTATGGGGGCAACCCTGTTGCGATCATGTTGCCTCTCCTTCAAATACCAAATGCAACAGTTACTTCGCTCTAATCCCCCCTCAGGGGGAGTCCCCGAGAGACTCTCTAGTACATGCTTGGCCTCCCGGTCTCCTTTACGCTTATCCTCCTTTGCCCATGATGCTGAAACTCCTACAGAAAGCCAGTCGGCTGGGGAGTAAAATGATCTTCATTGCCCCATTCTGGCCTCGTCAAACATGGTTCCCGTACCTGTGGTCTCACCTAATTCATCCACCATGGATTCTGGATCCACTCCCGGATCTCATTACCCACCCTCTGGGTCTCCCGGCCCCCAACCTGGTCAACCTCAAGCTGATGGCTTGGTTGCTCCAGTTCCACTCCTGATTAGGACTCCCAGAATCTACTCACCAGTGAAAGCCATCCTAGTAGCAGCACATAAACCTTCCACCAGAAGAGTCTATAGCAAGTGGAAACGTTTCTCCATCTGGGTGGAGCACCATCACTTGGATCCTTTCACGGCGCCTCTCACGTCGGTTTTGGAGTTCTTAACTACCCTTTTTCCTCAAGGGGCTAGCTGCTCTACAGTCAAGGTACAACTGGCAGCGATTTCACATTATCATGTAGGGCATGAATCAGGCCCTCTGATGACTTCTAAGCTTTGTAAAGCTTTCCTCAAGGGTACCTTCCTTCTCAGGCCTCCAGTCAGGGAGGTAGTACCCCCATGGGATTTGTCTTTGGTTCTCCAAGCCTTGACTAGCCCCCCTTTCGAGCCAGCAGCCACGGTTGATCTTAAATATCTCTCTTGGAAAACGGCCTTCTTAGTGGCCATTACTTCAGCTAAAAGGGTCTCTGAACTTCAGGCTCTATGTGTTAAGCTGCCGTATTTATCCTTCCATCCAGATAGAGTTTACCTCAGGATCAATCCGTCCTTTCTGCCTAAGGTGTCTTCGGAAGCTAATATTAATCAATCTATTAATCTTCCCGTGTTCTTTCCCCATTACCAGAACAAAGGAGAATATAAACTGCATTCCTTGGATGTGCACAGACAATTACGTGTTTATACTCATCGAACTGCTGGTCATAGGCAATCTGACCAGTTGTTTGTCTCCTTTGCCAAAACAAGTTTAGGCAAGTCAATTTCTAAAGTTACACTATCATGGTGGATAGCTAATTGTATCCTCTTAGCGTATCAGAGTTCAGGAAGGCCTGCACCTCAGAGAGTCTGAGCTCATTCTACTAGGGCCGTCGCTGCTTCGGCGGCTTTTAAATCTAGGGTCCCCTTAGATGATAGTTGTTCCGCAGCCACTTGGGCCTCATCTCATACCTTTATCAGCCATTACAAACTGGATGTTATCTCCAGAGGTAGGGCGTCCTTTGGCTCTGCAGTGCTCCGGAATGTTCTTCCATAAAGGCCACCCAGGATTCAGGTAGCTGGGGACTCTGTCCCAAAGGTTGCTGACAAATGAAGTTCCTACTTCAGATTTAGAAGTTATGTACTCACCATAACGTTCCATCTGAGTAGGTATCTTCATTTGTCTGCAATCATCCCCCCCCTTCCCCCTGACCTATAGGATCTCTCTTGGATTAGCCTCTTCCGGGGCACATTAACATTGCTTATATCGGGCAAACTTGATCTGAGTTCAGTTAGGGTTGGCAGGGGATTATGGGTAAAGGGAGGAGCTAGGAACTCGGATCTATGCTGTGGTAAAAGTTGCCGGCTCGGATCCGAGATCGGATCCGTATCCCAAAGGTTGCAGACAAATGAAGATACCTACTCAGATGGAACGTTATGGTGAGTACATAACTTCTAATTTGTTGACATTATAGTATCTCAATGTAGGTGGACTAGCAGTTCTCTGCTTAAGGTTATCAAATGCTCTCTGGTGCTGTTCTAAACATGACCAGGCAACATTTTTGCACATCATCTCTCTCAAAGGGGGTGATAACTCACTGACGTCAGGTATAAGCTTGCCCAACTAGTTAACCATATCAAGGAAACGCTGTAGGGCTTGGACGTTATCTGGAGCCAGCATCTCAGGAATGGCTGTTTGCTTGGATGGGTCAGGTTGTAAGCTAGTGCTAGTGAATAAATGTCCTACATACGTGATTTCTGGAATCCTGAATTTACATTTCAGAGGACTGAGCTTCGAGTTCACTTCACGTTCTCTGTCCAGAACTTTTCTGAGGTTTCTGTCATGTTCTGCTTCTCCATTGCCTCCAACCAATAAATCGACAATTATGGCACATGGATAACCAAAAAAATTGCTACATTGCATGTTGAAAGACTTCATTTGCAGAATTTATACTAAAATGCATCCTATCTACCAAATACAGTACTGAATGTAGTCAGTAGTGAAGATTTGTGATCAAAATTACTTGCCAAAATGAACTCTCTGCATCCAAGACAGAAAAAAACAGTGGCATTTGGCAAAAGGGCAATGACCTCTTCAACTGTACGCATAGGATGATGGGGTCTCTTTAATGCTTTGTTCAAGCCTCTTGGGTCAGTGCATATTCTGATTTCATTCAAGCTCTTCATATGAGCAACTACCATGGAAGACACCCACTCAGTTGATTCTGTGACTGGAGAAGTCACACCTTGCTGCACCATCTTATCCAGCTGGACCTTGACATTGTTCTGCATAGCTAATAGAACTGTCCTTGCTGGTCTGACCACTGGAGTGACCTCTGGGTTTATTTTCATGGAGTGCACAACTGGAAATTTCCCCAACTTGTCATCTAAAACATCAGCACACACTGAAAAAATAGCATCAGTGAAGCTTGAACTAGGACATGTGCTTACATGATTGACTTCTTTGGTAAAAAAAAGCAGTTTCACTCTCAAACTGTCTCTTAAGACCTAATAATAACAGCACAGGTCTTCGGAGTACATAGAATTGCAAGCTGTAACTGTTCCCAGCCGAATACCATGAAAGCACTTCTGAGCCTTCTGTTTGAATGTTTTCACCTCCATAAGTAACAAGCTTTACACAATTAGTTAAATTTAGTTTCTCAGCAGCTCTCACTTTAGCAAATGTTTCTGCTGACATAATGTTACACTTTGAACTAGTGTCTACTTTGAGCTCCGTAGCATTACCATTAATCAGGACAGTAAAGTACACTTCGTTCTTTGCTAACAAATCTACTGCATTAACCTTTTCTCCACCCAGTGAAACACCATCTACATAGAAAGTAAGATTGCAGCTCTCTACATGATCAACTTGTTTTTTTTTTTGAGTGATCATTCTTTATAACTGAATGAGGCTCGCTTGATTTGCAAAACTTTTGAAAATGGTTCAGTTTTTTTACACTTGTGACATTGCTGACCAAATACTAGACATTTTTTTTCTTTCTTTTTCTCTTCACCACAATTATGACAATTGACAATAAAGCTTGACTTGGATTTTGCTGATTCACCCTTGTACTGCACTGCTCATGTCCATTTTACTGAGCTAGTCTTGGAACTTGCTGGAAAGTTACAGGACCTCCTTGTGAAACCTGCAGGGGCTGCAGCTGCCATATGTGTAGGCATTTTTATTGTAGCCATGTGCTGCATGCTATCTATGTTGGATCTGAGCCTGCTGAAACCATGCCTTTGTCACTTGCAAGCAAATTGGTGTGCCTTTTTGTAAGCTCATGGATTTGACAAATCTCTATAGGCTTGCTCAACATTAAATCACTGTCAATGAAGCAAAATCTTTCCAAGTGTAGCATTATGAACCCCACATACAAGCCTGTCCTTTATAGCTCATCTTTTAAGTCACCAAATCTGCACATTTTAGCTTTGTTTCTCAGGTCAGTGATATAAGCTGCAAGAGTTTCTCTTGGCTTTTGGTCTCTTGTATAAAATAAGTGCCTCTATAATGTAACATTTGTCTGGGGGTTGCACATCTCTCTAAATTTGCGCTTCAAACACTCAGGATCCTCCCTTGGCTCAGCTGGTACAACAATTTGGGGGTTTCCCCCTCTCCAGTATATACTGCTGGATTGTATACAAATGAACGCTCCCTTTCAATGGCCTCAGACTCTGCTAAGTTAAGCAAAATGAATGCTCTTGTACGTGCATCTTTGTCGAAAAAGCTGCTTGTATAAAAATGTATTCCTGCTGAAATACTCTCCCATTGTCTGCATTACTGTGGTCAGATCAATTGGAATGGGTCTGCAAAATGCCTGTACCATATCAACACACACTAGTGAAGGCCCTTGAATTTGTGCATGAACATACACATACGTATACATGCCAGAAATCTATGCCAGGAGTTGTAACTATGCCCAATAGTACAATAAGCCTCTGAAACAACTGTACTTTGCAAAATAAGTCTCCGTAGCACAAGAACACTCTTGAAATTACTGTACTTCACAAAACCACCCTTTATCCATGTAAGAAACATTTTGAAATAACTGCACTTTGCAAATAAACTGTATATGGCAGAAGAAACTCTGTGTAAGAAACACTTCAAAATGATTGCATTTGTGAATAAACTGTATAAAGTACACAGTAAACTTTCAAAATGGCTGTACTTAGCAATGTAACTCTGCACAGTGTAAGAAACACTCTGAAATGGCGGTACTCTGTGAATAAATGTACACAGCAGAAGAAACTTTTCGATATGACTGCATTTTGACTGCACTTTGCGAAATAATTGTACTTTGCACACAGTAAACTGTTTGGAATTAATGCACTGTAATAAAGCACAGACTGCAAACACTTTGCACACTCTGAGATACTTTGAACAACTCTAGTTATGCTTTGAATAGCTTCAGTCAGTGCTAAATAGTAGTTTATGCCAAAAGAGTCATTTTACTAAACACATGCAGTCACCTTGCTTTTATATGCTTATATATACTTATTTGTGCTTATTTTGCTCTTTTATCTTATTTGTTATGCCCTCTGACCTCTTTTCATGCTCGTTACACGTTTTTGTGCTTCTTTTACTCTAAGCATACTCTTGCTTACTATTAAACATGCTTGTTTTACTTCAAATATGCTTGTTTTGTTTCAGATATGCTCATTTATTTATTTTTTATTTATTTTATTTTACAGTTGTTGACCGGGATACTCCGACTGGATGCATGTCCATTTTCAGCGGAGGCCCGGGGAGAAAAGCTCCAAGGGTAAGCAGATACAGCATTACATAATACCAGCATTACATATTACAAACAGACTATTTACAGAGATTACATAAGTAAGCAAGTTAAACAAGTTCCACATGTTACAGTTAATCCTGAGCACAAGTCAGGATTAAATTAAATTACACAGTAAACTGGTTAACAGATTTTTACACATTCTAGAGCGAGTTAGCCAGGCTTGATACATTGACATAGCCAGTTAAGTGAGAAATGTTGTTTGAGTCTAGTTTTAAATTAACCTAAGGTGGAAAGTAAGGTAATATCAGCTGGAAGAGAGTTCCAGGATCTACTTACAGAGTTTGCAAAGAGAGAATCACCGGCTGTGTTATTAATTTTGCTAGTCTGAATTAGTAGTTTGTTAGAGGATCTAAGCGGTCTAGGATTGTTATGGGGGTGATAATATTTTTAAGTGCAGGAGTGTTGTCCGGATTATAGAGGATTTTATAGGCCATAATCAGTTGGTTATACTGGATTAGGCTGGGTAGTTCAAGCCCCCCAAGCTGATTTAGATTGATGCAATGATGTGTCCTAAAAGGCAGCCCAGTTTTACAAACCCAAGGCAATTCTGAACCCCTTATGAGCTTCCCTGATAATTTATCAAATATCGGGCTTTTGAACATTTTGTTTAATTATTAATGCAATCTGAGCTTTCGTTTGATAAATAATAAGTCTTGTGCTGTTCGTTTGATTAAGGATGCTTTTTGTGCCTTACAAATGCTCCTTTTTACTATCTTTACAAAATAAATCATCAGTGCGAGTTTTGGTTACCTGTAGTTCATTTCTGGTTCTGTTTTTTTCAGCATGCCTTCACCCTTAACTCTGCACCTTGTGGCTTGAAGAAGTTGCTTTCAAAATCCCAGTACTGGCACCATGTCGCTCATCTGATCGGAACAAAACAGATGAATAGTTGTGGGTTCTTTTCAAGCAGCTTTATTATATACAAACATCTGGATTAAGGCTTTGTAACTTAAATAAACTTATACACTGACTGACTGCCACACTCATACATGCTCACACTCTGGCTGTTCTTTCAAAATGACACTGCTGCTTGCACATGCTCACTATTTATATGCATGTGTCTACACTTGGAAGTGCTTCTTAAAGTTACAACAAATACTGTTCTACAGATGGGAAAATGGTGTTATATGACCTCTGGACTATTGCCCACACCCATGAATCTTTTGTAATTTCTAGCCAAGCTCTATAGTGCAGGGGTAAATGACCCCTGGCTGCCTCCAAAGATGGACAGTTGGGCCTCCTTTCAGGAGTGCTGATAGGATCTGTCAGCGAAAGTATCTGTAGAGCCCTTGTTATGCAAACCACCTCTGCCATGGGGATGGCATCTTCCATTAGAGTTCTCCCTTTTGCGCTTGGGGAAATGTCTCCACATCAGTCTTGGAAGGGACCCTGGGAGTTTCCAAACCACATTTTCTGTCCACCTTATTGGTTCCTAGAAAAGATCTGCTGAGGGACTGAGAAACATATGTCCACATCAGACGAGGTTTTTCCTTCCTGCTGACACCTAGAGTGTGTGTCTTACTTCGGGGCCTAATAAGGAACTTCTTTCAAAGGGAGCATTGATGAAGGAAGATTTGAAGGGTTTGACAAAGTTGCACAAGTGCATTCAGGCTTGACTTCTGTTGGAAATGCCTGAACCCACCATGAGGTAGGCGGCACAGTGGTACATACACTTGTCACCTCACAGCAAGAAGTTGTCCTGTTCAATTCTCGGCTGGGTGCCTTCTTTGTGGAGTTTGCATGCCCTCCTTGCATTTCCTCTGCATTCCAAAGACATACATCTGGAGCATTTCTCCTTGGGCTTCCACTGAAAATAGGCTCTGTCCCAGTCGGACTTTCACAGTAAACAAAAATATCTCTAGCTGTGTGGGAGATAAGCCTCGTGGATGAGTGTGAAATGGACTGAAGGGTGACCATCTGTGAGGCAATACTGCTGTCTGCCTCAGAGGAAATGGTCTCATTGAGGGATTTGGAAAGTTCCTTAATCAAATCCCTCTGAAGTCTCATGAAATATGTCAAGTTGTTCAGTGACTGAAATGCAAAGGTCACTGAAATATAAACATACTTCCCAAATTTGTCCAGTGCCTTAGACTCCCTGTTAGGGGGGTGGACAGAGTAACTTTGCTCTACTGGTTCCTTCTTTGTGGCTGCCACTACAACTATGGCATTAACTGCTATTCCCTTTCTCCAATATTTTGTCTTTCGATGGTGCCAGGATCACATCTGGTCTCATGGGGATAGACTCAATGGTGTCAGGCACATTCCATGCCTATCAAGAGACCAAAATCACTAAGCTCATCGGCGGGTAGAGTCATCCAGGAGGTAGATGGGCCAGTTCCAAGAGCCTCCAGGAATACAGATTCTCCTTGGGAAAGGTTGTCAAGAGACCAGCCTTCCCTTTGCTTTACAAGTTCTAGGATATCTCAGAATGACATTGTTGGGTCGTGATCTTAGGGACCCTTCCCCCCTCATCAAAGTCAGTATCTTCTATGGCACACTCATGTGGAGGGTCCAAGTGCCTCCTTTTGAACTTTTTTAACTGGGAACTTCTTCTGTGAGTTGCTCTGGAGAAGTGTTAGAAGAAATTAGGATACCCCACTGGGTATCCTGGTGACTAATTTGGGCTGGCTGTCCCAGTGGCACTGCTGGATGAGGCTCTTGACACAGAGATGAATGGGGCTGGGTTCTTGGAGCAGAAAAGAGAAGAGAGGTCCAAACTCTAAGAACAGAGAAAGCTCTCTCTACTGCCTTGAATGCAGAATGTGTTGGAAAGGAAGAGAGTGACGGCTTCAAGAAGATATGCTTATGAACTGTAGGCTCCCTCTGCCCCAAAGGCATATTACTCAAGGAGGAAGTTAGAGATGAGCTATCTAGCTCTGAAGCTCTAAAGGTCAAAGATGGCTCAGACAGTTTTGCAGTCGACTCCAACACCCCAGATCCTGTGCCAACACTACGGCTGCAAGAGTCATCCAGTTCCAAAGTGATTGGTGCTGGTCTGGTCCACTCAGAGACACCACTAGAGTTGAAGACACTAGTATATTTGGATATCTTTGGATTCAATGCAGACGAGACTGGAATCTTTGGATATGATGATTCCAAAACCAATAGCCAGATAGGAGAAGGAGCCAGTATTGAGAAAGGAGTATTAATAAGGGTCTCCACACCCGATACGGTCAGAACCAGAAGAACCCCCATTTGAATCTACGTTGAGAGGAATTTCCTAATCATCCTGTCCACATCATATTCAGTCAGACTTTTGGAAAAACATATGGAAGATGCTGTCAAAGATGGTCTGGAATGGTGATATCTTGGAGACCACTCCAAAAAGGGGGAAGGTAGCAGAGGAGAGCAGATCCGAACTTCAGATCCAAAGGGGTCTGATCTGAAGCCTTATGAATTTTACAAGGAGTTTCAGAACCCAGAACTGAAGTAGTAGTTGAATCCAGGGAACACATTCTTGAATCTTTTTTATCAGATTTCTTGGGTGTTTGAGCCTCAGATAATGTTGATGCTGTTTTGGAGGGGAGCAAACCTCTCAGGATTAATTTGTTTTTCCTACATTCATGGCTCTAGGGTTAAAGATTTTACATATCTCACAGTTAGTCAAGATGCCAGAAACCTGCCTAGCTGCCTGTCCTGCTTTAGGGTTGATAACCTTCCATACCTGAAGACCCTGGGTCCCTGCATTAAATAATACCTGCTTTCTCTTCCTAAAATCAAGGAATAAAGGCTATCTTCTCCCTGAACACATCCCTTCAAGGAAGCCAGAAACCTGCCTAGCTGCCTGTCCTGCTTTAGGGTTGATAACCTGCCCTACCTGAAGACCCTGGGTCCCTGCATTAAATAATACCTGCTTTTTCTTCCAAAAATCAAGGAATAGAGGCTATCTTCTTCCTGAACTCATCCCTTCAAGGAAGACAGTATGTTTGTTACTGTATGTAAAAGATATTTTTCCATACTAAGTAGGTAGTAACTTTCCCTTCCCTGCCAGGATAGCCAGCAGCGTTACTCCTCTGTACTCCTCTACCTTCATCCCTTCCCTCTTGTTGCTCCTGCACCTGACTTCACTTTTCCCATCCTTACTCCTAAACCCACTTTTCCCCCCACGAGCTACTGCAGCAGTTCAGTGTGTACCCACTAGAGGGCACCCTTTTCCTAGTACACCTTGTCTTTAGCTTCTAAATAGAATCTCTTAGGTAATTAGTTTTACCTTACTCATTTCATTCTGTCCCACTTTTCCCTTTTACATTCACCATAATTCTCTTATCTACCCAACCTACTCAAACAATCATTACCTCTATTACCTCTTTCATCTACCTCCTCCTAACTTACCTCTAGTAGTCAGCATTCCACTGATTGTTTTCCTCAGGTCTTCTTCCTTTACTTAGCTCTACCCGCTCCGTTGGCCCTGCGGGCTCACTCCACTCCCCCACCCTACCCCTAAATCCCACCCACCCCACTGCATCTGACCTTATACCTCTCTAACCACACCCACTTACACCATTAACCTATCCCATCCCACAATCTCGTTAAAGCTATCCATCTTCTAAGATACTTCTCCTATTTTAACACACACTTCACCCTTCCACTCTCCACCATCTACTTTAAAAGCACTATGCCTATTCCATCCTTATCAACTTACCTCAAAACACTACTTCTATTTTCAATTCTTCCTTTCCTTTGCATTCCCTGTACCCTAACTGCCTATGAACATCTCAGTTACTCTAGCTTCCACCAGCCCAAAAAAACAAACATCCCCTACTGCTTTACCAACCAGCCTTAAACATATAAACATAACATCCTCTACCAACTATTTCCTCCCAAAGTAGCATAGAGTCACCCATATTAACTATAAACACCACCTTATCAAGAGAGGACATAATATACTGAATCCTTCTCTAATCCACACATATAGACTACACCTACACCTCCTACTAGATGGTGATATACATCCCAATCCAGGCCTTACCATCATTAGTCCTGCTTCCCCAAGTAGACCTTCTTCCTCTCCCCCTCACACCCCTACAAGGCCTCATAACTCCCTCTTCTTAGCTCACATAAATATACGAAGTGTGAACAATAAAGTTACTCACCTTCATGCCCTACTTGGATGTACATGACTTTGACATCCTTTGCTTAACTGAAACATGGTTAAAACCATCAACCCAAGACTATGAAATCACCCCTCCTGGATATAACATTTTAAGAGTGGATCGCATTAACAAAAAAGGCGGGGGTGTGGCCTTAATATACAAAGCAGGGCTCCAACTTTCACTACTAGATGCTCACCCACCATCCAATACCAACTCTGAAATGCTTATCACTAAGCTACAGCTAAATACTTGTAAATCCATCTACATTTTATGCTCATATCTTCCACCAGGTAATAACATCAACTCCCTAGAAAATATCCTTTGCTGGCTGTCCATTAACTATCCACAGGAAACCATTGTGCTAGGTGACTTCAATACAGACTGGAATATCTGTAATACTGACAACCCAGCTAATCACATAAATCTACATGGCTTCTCCCAAATTATCACCTCACCTACTCGCACCCATAAACCCACCAACAAAGAAACCACCCTAGATTGGCTCCTAATAAACACCCAGTCCAAAACCTATAATATAGGTATCCTGCTAGATGACCTTAGTGATCACTCCCTAACCTATATTATTAGGAAAAAGCTTAATATACCCTGCCCTACTCGCTCAAATAAACATTTCAACCCAGAACACTTCTTAAATGAACTGAGTGTATGTAACTGGACACCATTAAAATATCTCCAACTTGAGGAAGCTGTGGCATACTTTAATTCCAAGTTCCTTGAAATCCTAGACTACCATGCCCCTTCCTGTATCCTTAGGAACACCACCAAAACAGCACCATGGCTTACTAAGGAAACTAAGAAAAAAATGTTGCTAGGAAACAAAATCTGGGCCAAATGGCATACCTCTAAAAACCCATCTGATCACTTAAAATTTAAACAACTCAGAAACTCTACTAAAACATCTATAATATCAGACAAAAAAAAAGTTATTCTTCCAATTTCAAAATACCAACCATCAAAGTCCACAGAAATTCTGGTCAGGTATCACTAGACTGATTCACCCAGGCAATTCTAAAACTCCAACCCCTTCTGGAATTACCCTTGACACTCCCAAACAAATTGCTGACTCCTTCAATAACTTCTTTACTGAAGCCATCCAGTCACTTGCTAACTCTCTACCTCATGTATCCTCTAAACTGCCCTCCTCTTCATATACCTCATTGCCCACTTTCCAACTCTGCCCTGTCCCCACATCTCTCATCTGTACCCTCCTTCAAAAACTCAAAACCTCTACCCCTTCAGCAGACCATTTGCCTTCTAAATACCTTCAAATTGCAGCCAAAGTTATTGCCTACCCAATCTCTATCCTTATAAATATAACCATTATTGAAGGTACTATCCCATCCATCTGGAAAGTTTCACATACCATCCCACTGCATAAAGGTGGCAGTTCATCAAAACTTTCAAACTTCCGTCCAATTGCCCTCCTCTCTCCCATAGCAAAAATCATGGAAAAATGCATCCACCGTCAACTATTAGACCATCTTCTTCAAAATAGCCTATTAGCCAGCTCCCAGCATAGCTTTCGACCTTTCCATAGCACTACTAATGCCCTCCTTTCCTTTTCTGACCACATCAACAAAAATCGCAACAATAATACCCTGTCCTCTGCTATCTTTATTGATCTTTCAAAAGCATTTGACATGGTTAACTATCAGCTACTGCTGAATCTTCTCAAGTCCCTCTCATTTGATATTCGAGCATTACAGTGGTTCAAGTCCTATCTAGACAACAGGCAACAGGCAGTGCTATGGGAAAACAACTCTATCCTCCCACCTACCTGTCACCCTTGGTGTACCCCAAGGATCCATATTAGGCCCTCTTCTGTTCTCTATCTTCATAAATGATCTATCTATTAGTATCCCCCAAGCTGTAACTATACAATATGCAGATTACTCCACATTAATATCCTCAGCCACAGGGCCATCTGAACTGCAGTCCCTCACCCAGAATACCTTTGAGCTTGTAGAAGAATGGTTTCTACAGCGGTGTCTCCTCCTTAACCCCAAAAAGACTAAACTCTTGCTGTTTACACCTACACAAAAGTACACCCCACTTAACTTCTCTATCAAATCTAAAACTGGTATAGTCATATCTCCTGACACTACTACCAAACTCTTAGGAGTAACTATTGACCTCAGCCTTAACTATGACACTCACATCAACATCACAATCAAATCAGTAAACCGAAAACTAGGCTCCCTCCACAAAATAAAGCCCTTCTTTACTCCCATAGCTAGAACTACTATTGCCTAAACCCACCTTATCTCTACTCACTTTTATGCCTCTCCGATATATACAAATCTATCCAAATGCAACCTCCACAAGCTGGCAGTCTTTTACAATAATATTACCAGATTTGCTACCAGCTCCCCTTTTAGAACCCGCCACTGCCTAAATCTGAAGCAGCTTGGTTGGCTTAAATTGCACAAATTTTATTTCATCAACTGATTATTGCCCATAAAACCCTTTACCACCCAGAAAACATACCAATTCTCACTAGTCTTATGTGCCCATATAAAAATCTTACAAACCTACGCTCAGCTAATAAACTTCTGGTATTCATACATAAACCCAACAACAAAGCAGGAGATTCCCTTTTCTCTAATACTGTGGGGAAAAGTTGGAACCTACTTCCCAGTGAACTTACATCTCTATCTTCAACTACACTCTTCAAAAAGAAACTAAAACAATACCTTACAAACCATTGGTTATGTCCCTCTTTAAACCCTGACTAAGACTATCTCTGTCTGTTTTCATCATAATCAGTCTTCCCAGGTTTCTTACTCACTTTATTTGCCACTTCAAGGCATCTACCGTCTAGTTGCTCTAGTTGCTCTTATTGCACCTAAGAAAAATGTAAATTACCTCTTTCTGTCTCTTGATTAGTTTCTCTCCCTCCACTTACTCTCCCAATCCTGTTTTTTTAACTACCCTGATCTCCCATATCCTTCTGAAGACTTTCTTCCCACAGTGTTCACACAAAAAACCCCACTAAGGATTAACTTATCTTATTTTTGTGCTATTCTTCTGTTCCATCAATGTTTGCTAAATTACCTTAATCACCTGCTTTTATCTAGCAACCTATCTGTATCTGAAGTTTAATGTTGTGTAACTGAATACTTAATACTCTGTGTGTTTATCTGTTTTAATGTGGAGCGTTTCTCCCCTGGCCTCTACTGAAAATGGACATATATCCAGCTAGACTAGCCCGGTCAACAAATGTAAAATAAAAATAAAATAAATAATAAATGCTCTGGGCCTAAACAATAATTGCATTTGGAATGAGTGTCAGATAATGGGATTTTATGGCCACAGGCCATACATTTTTTAAAACCTGAAGGTTGCTTACACATTTTTCTAACACTGTACACTATCTAATACTATAGAGATGGAAATGAGCACAATTTTTTTCTAATACTAGAAAAGGAAAAGGGAAAATGGGAAAGAAAATACCAACAATGGTAATAAAAGATGTACTAAAAAGTACACTAAGGAGAGACTACCAATGATGATGATCAAGAATTTCACAAGTAAATAATTAAATGGTAAAAGGGATGAAGTGATATAAAGATATGACTGTTATCAATGAATTAAATATGTTTATAAGTTTATAAAGATATAAAGTTTTAACTCACAATAAAATAGTCGCTATACTCTAGTATACAGTGACCACATCTGTATGCTAAGGCAGCAAATGAGATCTGAGGTTTGTTAGGTTTGTTTGTTTGTTTGTTTGTTTGTTTTCTAGGGCATTATGGGTAAGAGAGGAACTTGAGAGTTTGTGTTCCATGAGCTGGAAGAAGCAGCCGAGTCATAGATATATACCAAACAGTTGTGGATTGAAAGAAAGTGACATCAGATCATCTGTTTGGGTTTCTGGACCTATTCATCCTAAGATGAAACTGACTTCTCAAACTCTGTCACATCTGAAACCCCAGAATCCCCAGGTGGTTGAATGGAGTGGGAGTGGTTCATAGGTGTGTACTAGGCTAATGGCCCTAGAGCCTTTACAAGGCTAGCCCATAGAAGTGTCCTGGCATCGTGCTGTCCGATGTTAATTCCCAGTGCCTCTGTCAAGTAGAGCCACTGCAGTGATCCCCGGGGTGAACTTTCTATTTCCCATCCGCTCATTAAGATTTCTCTTGAAGAGGGCCAGTGAGGTGCTCTGCCTGACATGTATGGGAAGTGTATTCCAGAGATGGGCAGTCTCTGGGTTATGAAGCTGTGCCTTCAGCGTATTCTGTTGATTGTGGTAATGAGATTGAGATCTCTGGAGCATGTGGTGCAGAGAGATTTGGATTTCTTTAGATGTAGCATTTCTAACAGAGCTGGATCAGATATGGCTTTGTAAGTCAAGCAGACATTGCCTCTTAGTAGATGATATGAGACAGAGAATAGCTGGAGTTTTTTGAGTCTGTCCATGTAGGACATGTGTTTAAAGCCTAGGATCCTCTTTGTGAGGTACTTTTGTGGTCTTTCCAGCTGTTGCATGTGTCTAGTGAGGTACATGTCAAATGGGGCATTATTCCCAATGAGTGGCCTGATGAGGAAAGAGTAGAGAGAGAGATAACCTCCTTCTTCCTGGATGCAAAACCCTTGGTAATGAGATATGCCATACAGAAGGACTTTCTGGCCACAGTGGCAATGGCAGTGGTTGGAGAAGTTGCTGTCAACCTGTGTCCCCAGATTTCTTATAATGCCTTCAGGGTTCAGTGGGCTCCCATCCATGTGGTAATTAGTGGTGACTGAGTTTTTCCAAAGGGGATGATGATGCATTTTTTTTGGCATTAAGCTTAATGCCATGGTTTCGACACCAGTCACTGGTCTCAGTGAGGCTTTTCTGTAGGATGTCTACATCACTTGGGGACTTAATAATGACTCCCACCATTCAGTCATCTGCAGATTTGGTCAGCCAGAGTCCCTCTGTGTTGGCCTGGACCTCTGAGAAGTAGATGCCAAACAGTGGAGGACCCAGGACTGATCCCTGTGGGACTCCACTCGTGACTGGTCGGCAGTGTGACTTGGAGTCTGCTACGTTCACACTGTGGGTTCTATCTTTGAGACAATTTGCAACCCACCTAGTGATATAGGAGTTGATGCCTAGTTTGGTGAGTTTATCAATAAATCCTGAGTGGGGAATGGTATCAAAGGCCTTGGCCAGATCGAGGTAGGCTGTATGAAATGTCTTGCCCTCATCCACAGCTCTGGTGACTGACTCAAAAAGTCAGCCAGGTTGAGCAGGCATGATCTACTTTTCAGAAAACCAAATTGCATGGAATCTAGAGTTTGAAGAGTCCCTATATCCTTGTTAATTAGGTCCACGATGATGTGCTCCACAGCCTTACATATCAGACTCGTCAGACTAATGGGGCGTTAATTCCCAGGGTCTGTAGTTGCTCTCCCTTTATGGAGAGAGATGACTGTAGCAGTGCGCCATTCGGTAGGGACAAAGCCTGAGGTGAGGCTGTGATTGAACAGGGCACACAGATGTGGTGCCAGTTCACTTTGTAGTTCATGTAGAACACATCCAGGGATGTTCATCGTGTTTCACTGTTGCAGTCATGACTGTAGGGTTCTCCCCTGCCGGCAGGCAGTCCCCGGACGGCCAGAATCCCAAAGTCTGGGTCCGGCGTCGGCTGTTCAGCCATGCTCCCTGACGTCAGAGCACCAGGAGTACAAAGCTGACAGCCGACGCCATGTTCTCCATTCTTTCTTGCCGTGCGGTGATAGCAGTTCGCAAGTGCCGGTCGGCTGACTCCTGACAATTTTTTCTGAACAAACTTCAGTCCAAAGACTTTCTTCTCCTACTCAAAGTTAAGTACCCCATTGGGGAAACTTTTTCTTGCTCCAGTCCGATGTCAGGAAAAAGTTAATAATTGTATTTCATGTGGGAAGCAAATACCTCATAAGGATTTTCATTCTTACTTTATTCCTTGCTTTGGCCCTGACCACGACGTAGCTAGTTGTCGGTTTTGTGCTAGATTCAATCAACGTACAATTAAACGAAGGTACGATTTTGCATTTCATTACTTCGGTAGGCGTTTTAATTTCAAAATGTCGTCAGATACGGTTCCGGCTACCGGAGTTCACAAACGACGCAAGGACAAAGACAGGCCTCCGAGGTCCAAACCAGATGATATCGTTCAAGCAGAGCCAGCTTCAGGTATGGCCGTCGTCAGTGAGGCACTTTTGCAGCCCCTGTCGTCGGCCATTTCAGAACCGATGGCCAAAACGGACTCCCACGAGGAGCCAACTAGGCCTTTGAATATTTCTGTTGCAGGACCTTCGGACAATGCTCCTTCGGATGGGTGCGGAGCCGCTGTGCAGGTACCGGCTTCCGAAGGGGTTTTCAGGCCTACTCAACTTCTAATAAAGGCAAAGCCAAAGACAAAGGCAAAGACTCCTTCCAAATCAAAGAATGCAACACAGGCCTCTTCTGATCCTGCTCCCAAGTCACAGAAACAGTTACTTAAGATGGCGGAGGACTTACTTACTATGATTAGGGGTTCACATCCCCCTCCAGATAAAAGGCCAAGGCAGGAAGTTTATTATGACTCCTCTGATCAGGCTTCTGTTTCTTTAGTTTCTTCTTCTGACCAAGAATATTATTTCCCTCCTTATGAGGATTCTGATGCTGAGGAATCCATTCCTTCAGCTTCTCCCCCTGAGGACTTCTCTTTTGGGGAAACTTTGCATGAAATGAGGGAACATTTCCACTAGGAAGGACAGGAGTATTCGGAATCTAAGAAAAGACTAAGGGATTTTCTTCTTCTTCCCCAACATAGACCCCTGGCTATTCCTCCTATTTTGGATATTGTGGATGATGCTTTTTCGGAGGCTAACTTAACCCCTGACTCTTTTCCTCCAGCTCCTGTTAAGCCTGACAGATATTACAGGGTTCCTGATTCCCACCAGTTTTTATACAAGAATCCTACTGCTGACCCTGAAATCATTTCTCAGGGTCCTAAGGGAGTTAAGGCCGCTTCTGCTAAAAACCCCATTCCCACTGAGAAGGATTCCAGGTCTTTAGAAAGATGGGGCAAAAAAGTGTACACTTCTGCTGCTTTATCTATTAGGGCTTTAAACTGTCAGTTTCATATGCTGAAATACCAGCAATTTCTCCTGTCTGTTTTAAAACAAAAGCTAACTTCCATTTCCGCCTGTGCAGATGATAAGGAATTACATGACTTAATGCATGCCACTGAACAAGTTGGGAAGCATGGTTTACACTGTGGATTTGATGCCTTGGAGGCTTCTTGTAGGGCTGCTGCCTCTGGCACAGTAATTAGAAGGCATGCATGGTTAAAGGAACAAAAATTTGCCAGATCAAGTAAAAGCTAAATTATTGGATTCTCCTGTTCAGCATAATGTTTTGTTTGGATCTAAAGCTGAAGAGGTGATTAAAAAGATGGAGGACAAGGCAAAATCTATGCAAACAGTTAAAGATTTCTTACAAGTACAGCCACCTAGATTTAGTAGGAATTGGCCTACTAAAAATTGGTCCTTTCCCAATTCAGACAGGCCTCAGAGGGGTAGATACAGATGCTCCCGAGGAAGGCCTCAAACACAAGCCTCTTATAGACCAAGACAGTGGACTGCTTCCACCCCTAGGGGAGGAGAGGACAGGTCGCAAGCTCATAGGAAACAGACTCAATGACTCCCTCTGTTGGGCTGCAGGAACTTCTTGCCTGGAAGCCCCTCTCGGAGGAAAACTTTCTCTTTTTCACCAAAATTGGACTCATATAACCCAAGACAAGTGGGTTCTGGATGTGGTTACAAGAGGTTACAAATTCCATTTTCATACCCTACCAAGGCCAAGCGGATGGCCAGATCTTCCAAAACATCAGTGGACAGAGACCTTAAACTAGGTGGAAGCTCTCTTGGCTATGAAAGCCATAGAACTAGTTCCACTTTCAGAGATGGGACAAGGTTTTTAACTCAAGGCTATTTCTAGTCCCCAGGAAGCAAAATTCATGGAGACCCATTCTGGATCTGTCAGTCTTGAACACTTTTCTAGAGATACCAAAATTCAAGATGCTTACTCTACAGCAGCTACTTCCAATGCTGACCAAAAATGCATGGATGGTAACTTTAGATTTAAAGGAGGCATATTTACACATTCCCATCAGGCAGGACCGCAGAAAATACCTCAGGTTCAAGGCTGGATCGAGGCACTTTCAATTCTCTGCGCTGCCCTTTGGATTGTCTACTGCGCCCAGGGTCTTCACCAAATGCCTGGCTCCAGTAGTAGCTTATTGCAGACTCAAGGGAATTCAAATTTACCCTTATCTGGACAACTGTCTTATTCAGGCAGACAGCAAGTATGTCTTACTCCAGCATCTACAGTTTGTTCAGAATCTTCTCAAGTTCCTGGGATTCACTGTAAACATAAAAAAGTCAAATTTGACACCCTCACAGCGGATAATTTTTCTGGGCGCTTCTCTAAACACAACAACCCAGATGGCATTTCTGACATACGAAAAACAGTTACAGCTGTCTTCAACTTTCAAAACCTTGGCAACTTTAACTCAGCTATCTGCAAGGAGATTCCTGCAGGCTTTGGGTTACATGGCCTCCTGCATCCTTCTCATACCATATGCAAGGCTACATATGAGGAAAATACAGTGGTACCTAAAAAGTGTATGGTCTCAGCATTGCCACAGTTTAGACATACTGATCTCCGTCCTGCCTTGTCTTCAAAAGGAATTCCTTTGGTGGTCCAAGGCATGTACTCTAAACAAAGGAAAACCCTTCTGTCTGCCTCCTGCCACTCAGATACTAACCACGGATGCCTCAGATTATGCATGGGGAGCCCATTTTCAGGGCAACTGTCTGCAGGTCCTTTGGACAAAGGATCAAAAGCATCTGCATATCAATTTAAAGGAAATGTTAGCCGTTCAGAAAGCTCTGTTGGCCTTCAGGAATCTTCTACAACCAGGACAACTACTGATACGGACAGACAACACCACAGTTATGTGGTACATAAACAAGCAAGGGGGATCTCATTCCTACCCCCTTTGCAGACTAGCCATGGATCTGTGGAGCACAGCTCTAGCTTGCAATCTGGACCTTCAAGCTCAGTTTCTACCAGGAAAGCAAAACTTCCTGGCAGACAGTCTGAGCAGAAAACTTTCGGACCCACACGAGTGGATGCTGGACACTGAAATATTCAAGATGATAACAGCAGTCTGGGGATGTCCTCAAATAGACCTCTTTGCATCCCACCTCAATCATCAACTACAGATTTGTTGCACCAGGACTTTCCACGAACAGGCTTGGAAAGTGGATGCACTATCGTTCAGTTGGAGAAACCTCTCGGGATATGCCTTCCTCTTCTTCCACGGGTATTATTAAAGATCAAACAGGACAAGCCCAAGATGATAATCTTGCTGGCCCCAAATTGGCCTTGACAGTTTTGGTACCCAACTCTAAAAAACCTTTGTCTGGAGCCCCCTTGGGTTTTACCACAGACTCCGAACCTTCTGTTCCAACACCAGGGTCAGGTTCTACACTCCCATGTCAGAACTCTCAGCCTGGCGGCCTGGTTAATACAGGGTCTTTGATTCATTCTCTCCTTCCCAAGCAGGTTATGGATGTCATTTTAGAAGCCAGACGTCCTAGCACTAGAAAATTTTATGCAGGAAAATGGAAAAGATTTTGTTCCTGGATGCAGACTCAGGATTCTGATCCTCTTCTTCCTAACATTCCTTTGATTTTTCTTTACCTGACAGACCTCTTACATAAGGGTCTTTCTTTCTCTTCCATTAAGATACATGCCTCTGCTATTTCTGCTCATTATAATACAGACCCTCCAATCTTTTCCCACCAGCTCATGAGACAGTTTCTCAGAGGAGCTAAGAACTTAAGGCCCCCTAGATCTCCTCCCATTCCTGCTTGGGATCTCAACTATGTTTTGGAAAAGCTCACCTTACCTCCTTTTGAGCCTGCTGCCACTTCTGACATCAAGTTTTTATCTTGGAAAACAGCCATCCTGTTAGCTCTGACCTCTGCCAGGAGAGTTTCAGAGTTGCAAGCTCTTATGGCTGTGGAACCTTGTATTATTTTTCATCAAGACAGGGTGTCTTTAAGGACTAATCCTACTTTCTTGCCTAAGGTGGTTTCCAAAGTGGCTTTAAATCAAACTATTCACTTGCCAACTTTTTTCCCCACTTCTCAAAATAAAGGGGAAAGGATCTTACATTCCTTGGATGTACACAGACAAGTACGTTTTTACCTGGACAGAACCAAGGACATCAGGAAATCAGAGCAATTGTTTGTTTCTTATGCTTCTAGTTCCCAAGGTAAAGCCATTTCAAAACAGACCATTTCTAAATGGATTGCTCATCAAATCAGATTTTGCTATTCACACCATGGAAAGTAAATCCCAGGGAGTATAAAGACTCATTCCACCACAGCTGCTGCCACTTCCGCTGCCTTCCTCAGGGGAGTTCCTACCAAAGACATTTTGGAAGCTGCAACTTGGAGTTCAGTGCATACCATTTCAAAGCACTACAATCTACCTCTCTACTCTAAGTCTAGGGCAGGCTTTGCTTCTGCAGTCTTGCATGGCCTTTTAGCCACCCCTTCTTCTTTATGACCACCTCCCTTTCATTCTGCTTTGAGATTCTACCCTACAGTCATGACTGCAACAGTGAAACACGATGAACATAGTACAGTTGTGTACACTTACCATAAATGTAGATGTTCGAGTGTCTTCACTGTTGCAGTCTGGGTTTCCCTGCCTCCTGTCCCCTCTTATTTTTACTTTTGTGTGGTTCCTTTTTTCACCATTCTTCTGAGGTGTATTTGCAAAGGGTATGGGACCTTATTCATTTTGGGACTCCTGACATCTGGGGCAAGAAAAACTGGAGAACATGGCGTCGGCTGTCAGCTTTGTACTCCTGGCGCTCTGACATCAGGGAGCATGGCTGAACAGCCGACGCCGGACCCAGACTTTGGGATTCTGGCCGACCGGGGACTGCCTGCTGGCAGGGGAGAACCCTACAGTCATGACTGCAACAGTGAAGACACTCGAACATCTACATTTATGGTAAGTGTACACAACTGTACTATATTGCAAGGTCCCATGGAAGTTGTATTCTTGGCCATGGACAATACAGCTTTAACCTGTGTTGCAGTAATGCTGGGTGCCTGGCATTCCTCTGGTATTGTGATTGGTCCTTTGGGGGGGAGAGGGGTAAAGTTGGCTCCGAATCTGGCGGCCAGTATATTGGCAATATCTGTTGGCTCATTATAGGAGGTACCATTTTGCAGTGACTCGGAGCAAACCTGGGTATTGCCGTGGAGATTCTTGATATAACTATAGAAGGCTTTGTGGTTGTTTTTAGTGTCTGCCGCAATTCTGCCTTCATTGCTGGCTTTAGAAGTTTTGATGAGGGATATCCACTTTTTATTGAGGCTAATAAGGGAGTTTTTCCAGTCTTAGGATTTCACATTTTTCTGCAACAGTTTCTTCCTTCTGTTGTAGAGTTTATTAATGGCAGAGGACCACCAGATTGGCTTCCTTTTTTGAAGGAGAGGGTCTTGGTTTTGTTGGGTATGGCTAGTTCTGTGCATTTATGTATGTGTTCATACATTGCATTGGTGTATGATTTGGCAGTCATGCCTCTATTTTCCATTGACATGGGTGCCATGAAGTTAGTCACCTCTGTTTTTAGGCATTCAAAGTCAGCTTTGGAGAAGTTTTCATGGTGGTTACCTTTGCGGGGGGTGTGAGTGAGATGTGGATTTCCATGGTGATTAGTTTGTGGTCGGATCTAATCAGGGAGGAATTAACTATTGGTGTTGAGCAATGGTTGCCCATGTTAGTAATAACCAGGTCAAAGATGCTGCTTCCTCTAGTGAGGATAAGAATGAGCTGGTTCAGGGCACTGGAATTGATGAATTCCAGGAAGCGTTGGGCCAGTGTTTTGGTGCATGAATAGTTTTCCCATTTGATGGAGGGGTAGTTGAAGTCATCTAGTATGAGTATGTTGGGTTGGACCCTAATAGTTTCCAGGGTGCTTAGGAACGTGGAATGAGAGTCTTGGACATGGTTGGGGGACCTACAGCATACTATGACCTGAATCACCGTCTTAACCAATGTTAGTTGTACCTGAAGTACCTTAGATGGGTTATGCTGGGCTACAAGTCTGGAGGTGTGCATATCCTTTATGAATTGTGGAGACATCACCGCCATTGGAGCTTTGGTCCATGTCCTGGAGCTGAAAGATGTGGGATGAGTTACAGCCTGGTAGCACAGGGGTGCTTTCTGCCACTTTAAACCAGGTCTTCGTTATAGCAGAAATGTCGATGTTCTCCATTTTGAGGAGTGCTTCGAGCAAGTGTATATTGAGATTGACTTCTAGCATTGAGCAGCATGGCCCTTACATGCATTTATTTATAGCTGTTACTGTGGTAATTAGGTCTTTGGAACATCACCTATAAAAGGCACTATAGTGCTTTTAAGAGCTTAGCCAGTATCTGGAAACCCAGGGGTGACAGATGCAGGCCATCTCTGGCAAAGCATCGAGGCCTGTCAATCATGTCATCCCAAGCAGACACCAGAAACTTAGACAGTTGTTGAAGTCAATCATTTTCTGCATGTACTGCAGTATCATTCTGGGGAATGGTAGGATGCTGCTCAGGGCTAGGGTCATACCTGCCTGGGCCACATAATCCTAGAGCTCCTCCTTGTCTCTCTACATGTAGTCCAGGGAGGTGCGTCTCAGGTCATTCACACCCACATGGACAGTGACAGAGTCATACTTGTACTTGTAGAGTGACCTGAGTGTGTGTGTTATGTCAGAATCTGACACCTGATAGACAGCTGATTGTTACCTTCTCCTTATTCAACCTTGTGAGTGGGACGTCAGTGTGCCTCACTATCGAGTCACCTATGGTTAGTGTATTGGGCAAGATCATAACTTCGGTTTGTGCCCTTTAATCAACTGCCTGAATAATGGCTCTAGCCATAGCCACCAGCTCAGTTGGAAACACAGTCTGAGACTGTTGCCCTCCAAAGTGGTGAGCTTTGTCTCTTTTTTTTAATGCACCACCCAAATGGGAGGATCCCTGGGGGAGACGTATCAGCATTGATAACAGATTCTGCATCTCTAACTCCCTTGCACCTAAAAGGTTTGGTTCTTTTGTACCAGAACCAGGTAATTCTTGATTGGATACTAACAAATAGTCACACCCATAAATATACAACTGGGACTCTCCCAAATGAACTTAGTGATCATCTAGTTACATTCATAATAAAAGATAAAATTTCTAGCACAACCCTGCCCATACACAGGCTTGTCAGAAACAAAAAAAACTTTGACTCAACAAAATTCATAACTGAACTCAAATCCTGCAACTGGTCTAAGCTAAAATCCCTCCCCCTTGACGAGGGTGTGTCTCTCTTTTCTGACACATTCCTTAAGATTCTTGACTTTCATGCCCCTAAACGACAGGTCAGAGTTAAGGTACAGATAGCACCCTGGTTAACAAGAGAGTCCAAAACCAAAATCAAACTTAGAAACAAGGCATGGGATAAATGGTGAACTACTAAGGTACCTTTAGACCATATCAAATTCCAACAGCTGAGAAATGAGACGAAAAAAGCCATCACCCTGGACAAAAAAAACTACTTTTGTCACCTGCAACATAAACACCAAAATAACCCCCAGAAATTCTGGGCAGGTTTAAATAACCTTCTCCATTCTGGCAAATCTTCAACCCCTACCCCTGGGACACTCATTGGCAAAAACCCAGAAGAAATAGCAAATAATTTCAATTCTTTCTTCACTGAGACTATTCAGTCTTTAGCCAACCAACTACCCCCCTCCTCCTCTTCTCTTAAAAACACCGCAGTAAAATCACTTCCCTATTTTACCTTTCAGCCCATCCCTACATCCTTTATCAGAGCCTTAATGAAGAAACTAAAAGCAACTACCCTTTCTGCAGACCTACTTCCGGCTGATTACCTGCAAATAGCTGCAGATGTTATAGCCTACCCTATATCTATTCTAATCAATAGAGCCATAACCGAGGCCACAATCCCCTCTATATGGAAAATATCTTATGTCATCCCGCTCCATAAAGGTGGTGCCTCCACAGAATTATCAAACTACAGACCAATAGCCATACTGTCACCGCTAGCCAACATTATGGAAAGATGTGTCCATAAACAACCTATTCATTATCTCACCCAGAACAATCTTTTGACCAATTCCCAGCATGGTTTCAGACCTCACCATAGTACGACCACAGCTCTCCTTTCCTTAACTGATACAATTAACCAAAACCGGAATAATAAAAAAAATATCCTCTGCCCTCTTTCTGGACCTGTCTAAGGCCTTTGACATGGTAAATCACCAGTTACTTCTCCATACATTGGAATCCCTTTACCTAGATAGCTCAGCTCTCAATTGGTTCCATGCTTACCTCTCTGGAAGACAACAAGCAGTCCAGTGGCACAATAAGCTCTCACACTTGTTACCTAATACCATAGGGGTTCCCCAAGGCTCTATTCTAGGACCCCTTCTTTTTTCAGTCTTCATAAATGAACTACACTCAGTCATCCCTGAAGCCACCTGTATCCAATATGCAGACGACTCAACCCTAATATGTTCTGATGTCTCTCTATCCAATTTACAAGTAGCCACTCAACTCTGCTTTACTACAGTCGAAAAATGGCTTGCAGAGCGTAAACTCATCCTAAACCCAAACAAAACCAAATTGCTTCTCCTTTTCCCCACTCCTGCCCCTCCTCCCACACATCTCACTATTCAATCCAATAATGGAACCATCATCTCACCTGACTCCTATACAAAGCTACTAGGAGTTGTCATTGACAACAAACTTAGATTTGACATGCATATCAATCAAACCATTAAGACTGTAAATAAGAAACTTGGATCCTTATACAGAATAAAGAACTTTCTAACCCCTTTTGCCAAATTAGTCATTGCCCGTACTCACCTTCTTTCTACTCTCCTATATGCCTCTCCTGTTCTTTCTTACCTTAACTAATGTGAATTGAACAAACTCTCTGCTTCTTATAATCACATAGCCAGATTTGTAACTGGATTGCCCTTTAGAACACATCATTGCCTTAATCTGAAAAAACTTTGACTGGTTAGAACTACCCAATCTTCTCAAGTTGAACCAACTCACAGAAGCATTTAAAATCCTAAAACAACCTGAAAAACCCCCTGCACTGAGTAATATAATTATTCCTTACTCCAATCTAAGCTGCCTTCGCTCCTCCAACAGACACCTTGTCCACACCACCAAATCCAACAATATGGGTGGTGAAGCTCTCTTTGCTAACACCACTGGAAAGCTATGGAATTCCCTCCCCAACAACCTTAGGCTAATTTCCTCCCTTGATCAATTTAAAAAGACTCTAAAACAATATTTTAAGGCGAAATGGCTCTGCCCATGCATATATCCAGATTAGATGCCCTCCGTTAAACATAGGCCTCACTTACTCCATAACTAATCCAAAACCTTTAGGACAACTTGAGAGGGGACCTTTAATCCATCTGCCTACTATCTGCTCACCACCGTAACCATATTTTAAAATCTGTCTCAATTTTCCTATTGCACTACTTTAATAATTGCACTAAGAACTGTAGTTAAACTGTTAGGTTATAGCAACTAATTTGTATGCAATTTGTATTTTCCTATTTTTCTTTCTTTTATTTTTATTTTTATTACTATTTCACTGTTTTGTAACTATATTGTCTCATACCTTTGTGGAGCTTTTCTCCCCGGGCCTCCGCTGAAAATGGACATGTATCCAGTCGGACTATCCCGGTCAACAAATGTAAAATAAAATAAAATAAATAAAATAATAGTACAGCCCTAGAGGATGTGTCTGACCCTCATGTCATGCAGTTATTGTAGTAATACCACACCAGAGGACCTTGGGCATAAGAAAGCGAGTGAGTCAATAGCCTAGGCTGAGGCAGAATTCTTGATTTCTGTGTTTTTAGGTGCACAGTGGGGTAGATGGGGTGGGGGAACTGCGGGCACTATATCTGAATCCAATAACGCAGGGGACAGTACCTAGCCAAATCAGTACCAAATACTGGCTACATGGTCAGCACAGTAAAAAATGGACAAAGTCCATTATACTGCCTCTAAGTAGCAATCTGACGTTTATTACTGCAATGAGTAAAATGATAGTAGTTTCGGTAACACAGTTCAAAGCACATAAGTAAATTGTAATAAACAATGGTTAGTTTCAGCCCCAAATGATTAGAAACAGTATAAAAACAGCCTTAGACAAGGAATAAGGTAAACATTTATGAAACAATCCTGTCAGAAATGTTTACATACAAAATGATGCCAAAATTGCTATTTAAACAAGAAATCATTTAAAATCTTACTTGACTACTCAATCACCACAAATAATTCTAATCCCAAAGACAAAACTGCAAAAGCAGTAAGATTTCCAAGTCAAAACTTTCAAATGAAGCTTAACATAGTTTAAATTGCATATTGCAAGCAAAGAATTACCCTCAGTTGCATACCATTTTCCAGTCAGAAAAAAAAGCAAATCAGCAGAATACACTAGTCAAGCACTGACAGAAAAAGGCAGAGAGAAGAAAAAAAAGTTTCCTATCTGAGCTCAGCAGCTGAAGAGATCCAGAGTAAGGAGCAGTGTTCCAAGAAATCCTTCCCCTGCAATGGAACTACCAAACTGAAAGGGTCCTGTCTGTGGATCTGAAAGTCAGTTCCTGTACTGCCTGGAGAATTGACCATCACACCCACAGGCAGACAATGGGAGGATCTCTGAGCTTTAGTAGGCAGCCAGAGAAAGAGTAGCAGAGCACTACTACCTGAATGCCAGTAAGGCAGTGTGTTTGTTGCACATCTGGTAATGAAAATTGCCTTGGAAAGATCTGATTTCTATCCTTTGGAAAGGTTATAATTGAGAGCATGGTATCCAATTGACACCTTAGGAACACCAGCATTTGGGTAAGAATCAAGTTTGACTAAGGAACGTTCACAGAAATGGCTAGGAATCTGCAGAAATTAAGATATTCTCTGGCTTGAAGCAGAGACTCCATTAAAGGGGCAGCCAGAATGCAGTTGCCCAAAGTAGGAAAATATCTTATAACCCCAAAGTTATAGAAGAGCTGCTGTGATGGTCATACATTTGGTGAACACCCTGGGAGCTGTGTTAAGACCAAATGGCAGCTCTCTGAATTGGTAATGGATGGAAGTCTTCTGGACTCTTGCAGGAGGTATACATCCTACAGATCCATTGATCACATCCATTTGTTCTCCCTTTGGCAGGTTAAAATTGTCTGCACTGTGACCATCCTGAGGTGCTCAGGAGGCTGAAGTCAGAATGGGCCTGAGATCCTTGGATTTCTTTGGAACCAAAGAACTTGGAATAAAATCTTGACTTGATCTCATCTGTAGGGTCCTCTTGGATGGCTTTTTGCCAGCAAAGAAAAAATCTCCTTTGATGCAGCCTTTGTTTGGTTGAGTGGAATCCAGCAAAAATGAAATGCAGTAGCCTCTGGATATTTTCCCTCTTACCCATTTGTCTCTTGTGATGGTAAACCACAGATCTGGAAAGGAAAGACCCAGATCTGGAAAGGAAAGACAACTCCCCAGACTGCCTCCAGAGTGGAGCAGTCTGGCAGACCTTCAGGGTTTCTGAGGCCTCTTGTCAGTAAAGGGCCCTGTATAACCCTGGTTTTGTGGATCTCTTCAGCCTCTAGGCCTGGGTCCATTAAAGGGGCTACCTCTACCATGCCCAACCGTGAAAGTGAGAGAAACAGACACCTCGGCTTCCAAAACTAGAAAGATCGAGACATCTTTTGGTTCTTACTACAGCATCACTGAGGATTCTAGAATTTGACTTCTATGGCAGAGTCTTGCTATCATGATCACTCTTTGCAAACATTCCTTTACTGAAGGGCCAAATAAGGATGACTTGAAGGGAGTATCCATAAAGGATGCTTTGAAGTTGTTTGCAGAGTCACAAAGGTGTAGCCAGGAATGGTGCCTCATTGCTTTGCCTGCTCCAGCTGCCCTGGTCACACCAACTACCGCATTGTGCATTAAGCACATGAAGAGGTTATTTATGGTGCACATGGTGGCCAAGGGAGCTTCTTTGATTCAGTTATAAGTAGGTCTTTCAGGGTAGATAATGCCTGCTGCAACAAATCTCTCTGGAAACTGTTCATACGGGAAGCACAGTTCAAGGTAAGAAAGGCAAAGTTACCTGGAGCATATGCCCACTTTGCAAGTTTCTCTTTAGAGTCCCTGTTTGGAGGGTAGGTAGATAAAGAGTCTTCTGATAGTTCTCTTCTTGGGTGCCGCAACAATGATTGTAATTTTGCCCAGTGAAACTGATGTTTGGGGAGGGGTGAAAAATCTTATTCAGCTTGTGAGAAACTGGCTCCTGCCAAGACCTCGTGACTGACAATTCTATCAGCTTGTCAGCTGGGGGGACTACTCAGTAAATTGACTGAACGATTCCATAGACCACAAACACCTCCTTGTCATGAGAGGCGTGGTTCTACAGACCGAGATCCTCTCTGGCACATTAGGATTTCACCAAATTAGGTATATTTCAGAAGGGACTGTGGGGAATCCTGTTTATCCTCCAAGTTAATATCAGAGGTAGGAGACTCTGACTGACACTCCATGTGTTTCCTCCCACATATTCTCTTTCTTGGCTTTTCAGGGTACGAGTCACCCAAGTCCTCAGAGGAATTTGTCTGCTGAGTGATGAGACTGGAAATGAAGGAACAACTCTTGTATAATAAATTAATGTTTCCATTAACAGACTTAAAAACAAAAAAGTCATGGGCATTCAGAACTGCCGTATAGCTGAAACACCTGATGTCCTTTAGGGGTCATTTGCATATATGAGATATCCCAGTATCCTTTTTACAACATGTTTTAAGGAATCACACAGTGAAAACTCTAGCTTGGCTAGGATTTTCTTGTAATGTTTTACTACTTGAAAATAACTGAGGACATTTTACTTTATAGCATGCAGATTATATCATGTATGACAAAAGTACTGCTGTTAAGAACAACATTTTGTTTTACTTAACTCTCTTCCTGTTCCCATCTCCTATGTGTTCTTACAAATATTAATGACATGAAGCAGAGTTTATGCTTTAGAGTCCCCTGCAAGTTAAACAAATTTAAAAAAGTTCAGTATTTCCAGGTTTTCCTGTTCATGTCACATTTCACAAATAGAATTAATGCTTTGTAATACCACGTTTATTTTTCAATTTCCAAGTTGCTGGTTGTATTCCTGTTTATCTCCATCTCTCAAATCCAGTCTGTGCTTCATTTCCAACGTACTGTTAGTTCTTCTAGTCAACTCTTATGCTTTTTTTCTGTCTCTGAAGCATTTTCTGTTGAAACGTTGGAATTGGTTTCACAGGCACAGTATTTATTTGGTCTTTATTACCAGGAGAACAAGAAACTGAATCTCCTGTCTCACAGGTCACTTTTTGTTGGACAAACTTTTGTGTTTCCTCCTTAGCGTGTTCTGCATCAAAAATGATTTTTTTCCCTCCAGGAAAGAATATTCTTTAATAATAATTATAATCTTGTCACAAGAGTCTAGTATGTAAGCCCTACAATAACGTATATCCTATCATGTCAATTATATGCTTCATTTTGGTGTGGCTGGTCTCTCAGATTCCAAACAGTTAAAAGTACTTTCTGCAGTCATGCCTTTGTCAGATATAATGCAAACTGTTGAACATTTTCTTTAACGTCTTAAGGCTTTACCTAAATCTTATACAGTACAAATGTATGACAATTACTGTCAGGAATGAAACAGACTACATCAAATTGTTATTTATAGGAAAAATCTTGCAAATGCACAGGAAGAAAATTCTGACATAGTAAAGTGTACTATTAACCTTTAAAAAAAGTTTTTTTTTTTTTTATAGCTTTTCATAATTTGCCTAGGGACAGTAGTAAGGGACAGGAATGCCATCTAGAGGCAGAGACTCACTATAGCATTCAGACTTTATAGAATGAACTTTATAGTTTAAAACAAGAATCAGATAGAGCCCAACAACATTTAGTAAGGGCACGAACTACAGAGGTTAATCTGACAAGATAATTAGAGAAAGCCCAACAAGATTTACAAGGGGTGCAAAATACACTGATTGACTGCCTCAGTGGCAAGACAAAAAAGGATTTTTTTTTTCAAATATCCACATATAGTTGCTATACATTTAAATCAGACCCCTGACAAAGTCTGGACTGTTTTAAGGCAATGGTATAAACAAGCGATTAGTGCTGTTAAAGGCAACACAGTTTTATTTGGTACTAGTAAAAGTGATAAAATTAATCTGTGTAAATGGATTCAGTGTTATGATCAGTATTTGCAAACATACAGAACTTTGCTTAAATGTTGCTGCACTCTCTAAAGCCAAAAACACAGCATCCATGGGACCAGACAACATCCCAGGCTGCGTTTTACTCGAACTTCAGAATGAACTGGCTCCCCACTTAAGCACCATGTTCAATAATAGCCTCGCATCAGGCTTTGTTCCCACTGAATGGCACACAGCAACAGTTATCCCACTCCACAAAGGGGGAGCCGCCACTGATCCTGGGAACTATTGACCTATTAGCCTGATGAGCCTGGTCTGCAAGGCCATGGAACGTTTCATCATGGAACTCATAAACAAAGACCTTGGTAACCTCCAAACTCTGGATCCCACCCAGTTCGGGTTTGTGAAAGGCAGTTCATGCCTCCTGAACCTGATTGACTTCTTTGAGGCAGTCACCAAAGCTGTATATGAGGGTAAGGTGGTTCACACAGCCTATCTTGACCTCGCAAAGGCTTTCAACACCATCCCCCATTCTGGAATTATAGCTAAACTCACTAAATTAGGTATAAATCCCTACGTCATAAGATGGGTTGCCAACTGGCTCACTGACAGAACCCACACTGTAAAGTTGCAGACTCCAAATCTGATCTCAAAGCAGTGACAAGTGGAGTACCACAGGGTTCCATCCTGGGACCTCTCCTGTCTGGTATCTACTTCTCTGAAGTACAGGCTAACACAGAAGGCCTCTGGCTAACGTAGTTCACAGATGACGGCAAACTAGGAGCCACAGTCAAGTCCCCAAATGATGTGGCCATCCTACAGAAGGGCCTCGCTGAGATAGATGCCTGGTGTCAGAGCCATGGCCTCAAGCTCAATGCCAAAAAGTGCAGTGTCATCCCCTTTGGTAAAAACTCTGTACCCATGAACTACCACATAGGCAGCAATCTACTTAACACCGAATGCATGATAAGAGAAATTGGGACCCTGGTGGACTGTAGTCTCTCCTTTGATAGTCACATTACCACAGTAGTCAGGAAGTCCTTCTATGTGGTGCACCTCATCATAAAAGGGTTCTCATCCAGGAAAAAAGAGGTCATTGTTCCCCTCTACTCAACACTCATTAGACCCATTATAGAGTACAATGCCCCTTTTGGAATGTACCTCACAATATATCTGCAGCAGCTGGAAAGGCCACAGAAGTACCAAACAAAGAGGATTACTGGCCTCAAACAAATGCCCTACACTGACTGCCTCAAAAAAACTCCAGCTTTACTCCATAGCTTATCGCCTACTCTGAGGTGATCTCTGCCTAACATATAAAGCTATGTCAAACCCAGAGCTGATGGACATGCTACACCTAAAGAAATCCCAATCCCTCCGAGCTACACGCTCTAGGGACCTAAACCTTGTCACCACAATAAACAGGACATGCTGGAGGGATAGGTTCCTGCTCCAGAAGCTTCCCATACTCTGGAACATGCTACCCATCTATGTCAAGCAAAGTTCTTCATTAGCACTCTTCAAGAAAAAGTCTTGATGAGTGGATGGGAAATAGGAAATACACCCCATGGATCACTTCTGTGTCTCTGCTCGACAGTGGCACAGGAAAATAACTTACTTGGGTGGTGTATGCCAGGGAACCTTGTTGGCTAGGCTTACATAGGCCCGTGGGCTGATAGCCTAGTGCCTACCTATGAACCTATGTATAAATTGTGGTGACAAATATCCTCATTTCTGTTTTACATGTCACAAGACTACTAGACAGTTTAAAAAAATAAACTATCTGAAAATGATCAGAGAGATAGTCTGAATAAGATGACAAATGAAAAAAAGATGCTTTGGTCAGACATTGAGGTATGTTAAAGCAATTTTGTCAAAGTTAATGACTTTCTGCAAAATGCAGATGCAGCTTTAAAATCAGTTTCTGCCAGCCAGTCAGATACAGACTCGGAGATTAAAGATCTCAAGAGTCCACCTGGAGCAAGAAAAAGCCAGAGTGCTAGACAGTTTAAAAAAGAAAGGAAAATTGCACATACAAATAGGAAATGTACAAAAACAGCTTGTAGACTACAAAAAGCAGCTTGATGATTTAAAGTCTGAAAATAGAATTCAGCCTGAGGATGTCACAGTTGTTACAGGTACAACAGTCTCGTCTACTGCAGACAATTCCGCAGTGAAATGATGGAAACAGGAGACAGCCACAGAACAGGTAAAAAATAAATAGAAAAGGGCATACAGTATATGCAAAGAACCTGCAAAAATCAGGGTAAACAGAAAAAAAGAGGGAAGTAATAAACAGAAGGAAGGACAAACCTTTTTTAATAAGGCAAGGGGTAATTACAAATGCCAACAGTATGATGAAAATGGCAAATTATGCCCAGTAGAATATGAGGATAATCCTCTCTATAACCCAGATCGTGGCAGGAAATAGGCATTAAAGCAATAAATCTCATATGCATTATGCTGAGCAACTAGCCTGGAGGTGTGGATATCCTTAATGAATATGGACACGCCTCCGCCTTTAGTGCTTTGGTCCAAGTTAGGTGGCCGAAAGGTGTGGTATGAATTATAGCCTGGTAATGCAGGGGTGATTTCTGGAGCCTTGAACCAGGTCTCTGTCACTGCACAGATGTCAATGTTCTCCATTTTAAGGAGTGCCTCGAGTGAGTGCATTTTGAGGTTTAGACTTCTAGCATTGAGTAGCATTACCCCCAGACTTTGCTTGCTTGTACTTGTTACGGTGATGAATTTGTCATTTGAATCTTGCCTAAAAAAGGCACTATAGGGGTGGCAAGAGCCTTAGCCAGTATCCGGAATCCCAAGGGCGACAGGTGCAGGCCATCTCTGGCAAAGCATCGTGGTTTGTCTATCATGTCATTCCAGGCAGGCAGATACTGGATCCCCTTAGAATGACACCAGAAGCTTAGCCAATTGTTGAAGTCAATCATTTTGTCCTTGTACTGTTGTATCATTCTTGGTGATGGCAGGATGCTACTCAGGGTTAGGGTCATACCTGCCTGGGCTACAAGATCAGAAAGCTCCTCCATGTCTCTTTTCATGTAGTCCAGGAAGGTACATCTCAGGTCATTCACACCAACATGGACAATGACAGAGTCATATTTGTACTTGCTGTGGAGTGACCTGAGTGCATGCGTTATGTGGCGGATCCTGGCACCTGACAGGCAGCTGACAGTGACTTTCTCCTTGTTTAGCCTAGTGAGTGGAACATCAGTGTGCCTGACTATAGAGTCACCTATGACTAGACTGTTAGTTACGTTGTTATGCCTTATGGGCTGTGGTTGAGTGGCACACTGAGTTTGTGGGCTATGTGTCATTTGGGTTGTGTTAGGGGGTGGAGGTTGCTTGCGTTTCTGCTTTGGAGGTCCCTGTTGCTGGGGTAGATTTTTTTGAGAGCCTCCATGAATGTAGGTGTGTGTTTTGGTGGTGTAGGTTTTGAGGGACTATGTGATGAGTGTGGTGTGGTGCAAGTGTTTACCTTCTCCTCTTGACTGTCTAGTCCAGTCTTGGGTGAAGAGAGCTTTGCTTCCAGTTTGGTTATATAAGTGCATCTCTCACAGGTTGTAGTGTTGGGTGGTAGGAGAAGAGGGTTGTCTGTGTACATTAGGCAGTTGCTGCATTGCCCCAGGATGCCCAGATTCATCAGATAGACAGGAGAAAACACAGGAAGCTGACCTTTAGACATGCCTGGACAGGTGCTTATTTATTAAGTACTAAAAACTGTTCTCCTCTAGACAAGTTAGGAAAGTTGAGTGCTGTAGTGATTTGTAGCTTATTTAGTGCTTACAATGAGTTCTGAACAACTGCTGAGCTCAAATAAACTGATTTGAGTGCTGAAACTAGAAAACTGGCTAGTTCTAAGAAACAAAATTAAGCTAGAAGGCTTCCCTCCAACACAGAAAGGCTTGGGGGCTCAGAAGCTTACAAACAGTCCTGGATAAAGCAAATCTGTATCTGGACTAGACAACTTATAGGAAAGGCAGGAAACAAGCTTAGAATTTTTTTTTTTTAAGTGGAAAGGTGAAAGGAGGAGCAGAAGCTAACTGGGTTGGCCTTCTTAAATGTTCTCCCTGGAATAGGTAGAATGAGGTAATGACACTAGACTGGGAGGAGTGCCCCAGATCAAATTTACAGCAGGGGCGGGCAACTGCAAAGCCACCAAGTATAAAAACAGTATACCAAGAGGGAGGGAGGGTGAGAAACAAAAATCAGAACAAACAAGCCCAACCAGACACTTAACAATTGTAGAAAATTCTGCTTAATTTCTCACACACAGTGAGTAAAATAAAAGTGCTATAAATAACTCAGAAATAAGCAAAAAACAGGATACTTAATGCTGTATATCTCAGATTTGTTAGCTCAGAGCCTTTCCTCCGACTTCCTCAGATTAGCTCAGAAACATAAATACATTTTTATTATGTTGTATGTTTATAATTCATTTTATAACATAGACCTAACCATAGGGTGAGAATAGTATGGTGGAGATTTAACACAGCAGAGGGTCTAACCTGGTGAGGTCCATGAGCATAGCCAGTTATTGAAGAGATGCATTTTTTATGATTTTTTAAACTAGATGAAGGAATTGATAGTATGTGACTGGGTAGAGTGTACCAGATTTTGGATACATAACAAGAGAAGAGGGAGTCTCCTGCTGTATTATTAGACTTAGTTACTGTGAGAGTAACTTTGCTGCTGGAGTGAAGAGTCCTGTTATTGGTGTAGAGGTGAAGTAGGTTCTGTAATGCAAGTTTTTTTCTGGTTTATACAGAATTTTATGAGCCATAGAGAGTTGCTTATAATTCAGGAGTTGAGGAAGTTCCAGCCAGTTGAGCTGCTTCAAGGATGAGCAGTGGTGAGATTTAAATGGGGAGTCTGAGACGAATCTAGCGTTTTTGTTGTGGCAGGAGTCAAGCTTAGCTAGGCCTGTTTTTCTCAGGTTGGTAAAAATGGGTGAGGCATAGAGGAGGGTAGAAATAAGGTGTGTTTGGGCTGTTGTAATTTTTGTTTGCTGGATAAGGAATTGTCTATTTCTGTAGAGGGTACCTTGTTTTTTTGTGGACTTTCTTGGTGGTTTGGGAAATGTGAATATCAAATTTTAGATTATCAATCTCTACACCTAGGAGTTTGGTGTGCTCTGTGGGAGAGATCATAGTTTTGTTACTGGACATATTAAAGGAGGCAGTTAATGATGTGTACCTAGTAGGTTTAAAGAGCAGAAGTTTGGTTTTAGCAGGGTTTAGAATAAGTTGAAAAGGCATGATTCAATACTGAGGAAAAATTCTTGAGTTAATGTGTGAAGTTCCTGTACTGAGGAAGCTGCACAAATTAACGTTGAATCATCTGTGTATTGGATAACAGATGCCTTGGGAGTGGAAGAGTGGAGCTTATTGGTATAGAACAGCAGCAGGCATAAAATGGAACCGTGGGAAATACCAAGAGTGACTGGAAGTAGGGGGAGAGTTCTTGTTTCCACAGAACTGTTTGCTGATGGCTGGCTAGATAGCTTTGGAACCAGGCGATAGCATGTTGAGAGAGTGCTAATTCGGATAGTTCTTTGATAAGAATGTTATGTCTAACCATGTCAAAGGCCTTTGAGAGGTCTAAAAAGGTGGCAGAAACAAAGTGACAATTGTTACTATGAGAGTTTACTGTATTGAAGAAGGACAAGAGCACTGTGGTGGTACTAGCCATGCTGAGTGTTTGACAGGAGTCTGTGTGTGCAAGTGTCTATCATTTGGAAGTGTACGCATTTTTCAAGTATTTTTGCTAGTGGAGATAGAATTGCTTGATACAAGGTTTGAAATAAATGTTTCTTTCTAAAAGCAGAAGTGTAACGCATGAACTCCAAGACTTGAGCTGCAGAGTTAAGAATAGATATAATGTGCTGAAGCAAACAGCTATGTGTCAGACATCTGCTAAAATAATTTCTGATGAAACATGCTTAGTTTAGCTTAACTGTGAATATGTTTAAAAATGGTTCATGGAAAAAAGAATAAGTTGCTTGTGAAGACGTGGTTATGGTCAGGTTTAAAATGATACAGTAGAATGGCATCCTGTTATGACTGAAACATACAGAGACATTTGATATTTTTAACAGGGACTTTTTGGTGAGTTCTTGCAGACATGAAAGAAATAAAATACAGACATTTCAACTGATGCAAAGATGACGTGAAACAAGAATCAGACATGCAAACCACACGGCCTCTAGGAAATAACATCTGCTACTATACAAAGTATATATAAAACTGGACATTGCCTGCATTTCTGGAGAGTCGTATTGATCAAGTGTGCATTGATCTTAGACACGACACAGCTCTTGAGAAGCAAAGACTGTGTTCTGGCTATGTTATGATAGAATTGAAATGACTCAGACAGTGTAACTGCTTTGACATATTAAACTATAACGGAAGCAGCAGTATGTTGCAAGTCTGGTTACCCTGCCATTTACAAATAATTTAACACTACTCACACAAGAAGGCGGTGTTTGCTTTACTCCAATATCAGTCAACTTCAGTTGGCTGTCTGGATGATAGGGTCTTAATTGTATTTAGGCTAGTGCTTTACTGAGGAAGTGCATTAGGCACTAAATGAGGCAAGAAAGTCTGCTACTAGAAAATCAAATATTACAAATGGAAAAGGTTTTGTAGTCAGTGCCAACAAGACAACCAGCATCCTCTCAGGGCTAGTTATTCTCTAGTTTTACACAATTTGTGCAAGTCCTAAGGCTTTTCTTACTCCACTATCAAGGTTAATTTATGGGATATTTCACCATGTCTGACTGTGGATCCTTCTCTTTCAATACATTCTTTTAAGTTCATAGGTGTGTACTAGGCTAATGGCCCTGGGGCCTTTATAAGCCTAGCTATAGGATTACCCTGGCATTGTGCTACCCGAGCTTAGTTCCCAGTGCCTCTGTCGAGTAGAGCCACTGGAGTTATCCCCGGGGTGAATTTTCTATTTCCCATCCACTCATCAAGATTTCTCTTGAAGAAGGTCAGCGAGGTGCTCTGCTTGACATGCATGGGAAGTCTATTCCATTAGCATGGGCAGTCTCTGGGTTATGAACCTGTCCCTCCAGTATGTTCTGTTGATTGTGGTAATTAGGTTGCGGTCTCTGGAGTGTGTGGTGCGGAGGGATTGTGATTTCTTTAGATGTAGCATTTCTAACAGAGATGGGTCAGACATGGCTTTGTATGTCCAGTCTGGTGGACCCCAGCCATAAACAAACTTTACAATAAGAGGAGAAAGCTATTACATGATAGAGCAAAATCCCAAAAAGAGAAGGCATCTTTGATCAGTACTAGCAAGAAACTACAATCCCTCATAAAATCATCAAAGGCCAACTTTGAGAAAAAAATTGCCATAGATTCAAAAGACAATCATAAGGCCTTCTTCAGCTATGTCAGAAACCTGGGTGGAAACTCCCAGATATGCTTAGAATTAGTCCAAAATGATAAAAAAATCACTGAGCCCACAGACATTGCCAACATACTGGCAGACAGGTTCAGCGCAAACTTCACCCCCCTCCCCCCCAAAAGGAGAGATAACTATCCCAACAGAGTGTAGCCTCCCAGACATCTCAAATGCGCAGGTGAAAGCTGCTCTCTCTAAAGCTAAAAACACAGCATCAATGGGACCAGATGGTGTCCCCGGCTGTGTGCTACATGAACTCAATGAAGAACTAAACCCGCACATAAGGCAGCTGTTTAATCTTAGCCTTACCACAGGATATGTGCCCAAGGAGTGGCGTACAGCAACTGTGGTCCCACTCCACAAAGGTGGTGCCTCTATGGACCCTGGTAATTACCGCCCCATAAGCTTAACAAGCCTGGTCTGCAAAGGTATGGAGAGGATCATAATGGAACTCATAAACAAGGACATAGGGGACTTGCAGACCTTGGACCCAACCCAGTTTGGCTTTGTCAAGGGCAGATCTTGCCTTTTGAACCTGGTCGACTTCTTCAAAACAGTTACCAAGGCCATTGATGAGAGAAAGGCAGTCCATACAGCCTACCTTGACCTTGCAAAAGCTTTCGACACAATACCCCACTCGGGTATCATAGAGAAACTTACCAGCTTAAATGTAAACCCATATGTCACAAGATGGGTTGCAAACTGGCTAAAGGACAGAACCCACAGGGTTAGAGTTGCTGGAGCCATGTCAGACTCCAAGCCGGTTACAAGTGGTGTCCCACAGGGCTCAGTCCTTGGCCCCCTATTGTTCGGCATCTACTTCTCAGAAGTACAGGCAAACATAGGAGGACTATGGCTGACAAAGTTTGCGGATGACTGCAAACTGGGTGCCGTAGTGGATAGTACATCGGACACAGACATCCTTCAGAGGGGTCTCACGGAAACTGATAGCTGGTGCCAGAGCCATGGCCTGAAGTTAAATGCAAAAAGTGTATAGTCATACCCTTCGGGAAAAACAAGGTAACCCCAAGCTACCATATAGGTGGCAACCCACTAAGCACAGAAGAGGTTATCAGGGACCTGGGTACCCAGGTTGACAGTGGCCTCTCGTTTGACACTCACGTTGCTAAAGTGGTTCGAAAGACCTTCTACATTGCCCATCTGATCATGAAGGGATTCACATCCAGATCAAGTGAGGTCATTGTTCCCTGTACTCTTCACTTATCAGACCAATGATCGAGTACAATGCCCCATTCGGGATGTATCTCACCCGACACCTGCAGCAATTGGAGAGACCCCAAAAGTTCCTCACCAAAAGGATAAAGGGACTCCAAAACCTGTCATATACTGCCAGACTGAAGAAACTCCAACTCTATTCAGTTGCATACCATCTGCTCAGAGGTGACCTGTGCCTGACATACAAGGCCATGACCAACCCGCAATTAATGGACCTGCTCCACCTCAAAAAATCCAAATCCACCAGAACCACTAGAGCAAGTGACTTAAACCTTAGCACGGATATAAATAGGACGTGCTGGAGGCATAGATTTATCACCCAGAGACTCCCCATGCTGTGGAATAAAATCCCCGTCCATGTGAGGCAGAGCACCTCGCTGGCTCTGTTCAAGAGAAATCTTGACCGGTGGATGGGAGATCATAGGTTTACCCCGGGAATCATCTCTGTGTCACTGCTGGACAGAGGCACAACAAACTAATGGGCACATTATTTCTAACATAAGGGGTGGCGTTAGCCACATAACTTTGGGCTAGGCTTATAAATGCCTTAGGGCAGATAGCCTAGTATAAACCTATGAACCTATGAACCTAAGCAGAGATTGCTTCTAAGTAGGCAATATGAGATGGAGAATGGAGTTTTTTGAGTCTGTTCATATAGGACAGGTGTTTAAGGCCTAGGATCCTCTTTATGAGGTACTTTTGTGGCCTCTCCAATTGTTGCAGGTGTCTAGTGAGGTACATGCCAAATGGGGCATTGTACTCGACTGGCCTAATGAGGGAAGAGTAGAGGGAGACAATGACCTCTTTTTCTTCCTGGATGCAAAACCCTTAGTAATGAGATGTGCCACATAGAAGGACTTTCTGACCACAGTGGCAACGTGGTGATCAAAAGAGTGGTTGCTGTCAATCTGTGTTCCCAGATCTCTTGTAACGCCTTCTGTGTTTAGTGGACTACCATCAATGTGGTAATCATGGGAACTGGGTTTTTCCCAAAGGGGATAGTGACACATTTTATGGCATTGAGCTTAAGGCCATGGTTCTGACACCAGTCATTGGTCTCAGTGAGGCCATTCTGTAGGATGTCAGCATCACTTAGGGAGTTAATAATAATTGCAATTGTCTGCAAACTTTGTCAGCCAGAGTCCCTTTATGTTGGCTTGGACTTCAGAGAAGTAGACAATAAACAGGAGACGACCCAGGACTGAACCTTGTGGCACTTAACTTGTGACTAGTCAGCAGTCTGACTTGGAGTCAGGTACTTTCACACTGTGGGTTCTGTCTGTGAGCCAGTTTGCAACCCACCTAGTGATATAGAGTTTGATGCCTAGCTTAGTGAGTTTTTCTATGATTCCTGAGTGGGGAATGGTATCAAAGGCCTTAGTCAGATACACTGAACTGTGTGAACTGAACGGATATGTGAAAATGTTTTTGAAAGTTTTTTTTTACATAAGAGGCCTCCAAGAAAAACAGTGGTCCCTCCTTGGGATCTTAATTTTGTGTTTAAGAAGGTAACACATGCTCCATTTTAAGTAGCTAACTTGACTGACTTGAGGTTCTTAACATGGAAAACAGTTTTACTGATTGCTCTGACCTCTCCAAGAAGGGTACCTAAGTTACTAACTCTTATGGTGCATCTGCTGTTTCTCATTTCCACATGGACAGGGTTTCTTTGAGAACAAATCCTTCTTTTATGAGTAAAGGGGTATCTGAGTTTACTTTAAGCCAAACTATCCATCTCCTTTTTTCTTTCCTGTACCCAAAAATGAGGGTGAAAGAATACGTCATACCTTGGATGCCCACAGACAACTCGGGTGCTACCTTGACATAACTAAATCTTTCATCAATTCAAATCAGTTGTTCTTTTCTTCTGATGGTAGGGAGGGGCACCCTGTCATAAAAGGCATTTCCGAATATTTGTCTAAGGTTATTACCTTTTGTTAGACTCACTGCAACAAAACTATTCTAGGCAGGGTCAAGGCCCAATCTACCAAAACCTTGGCTTCATCTATGTCTTTTTGGAAAGGGTTGAATTGTAGAAGTTTTGTAGAAGCAGCAACTTGGTCCTCTGCACATAGTTTTGCAAAAGACTATAAGCTTGATTCCTTCTCTGGGTCTACATCAAGCTTTGCTAGGACCATTCTCCCTGGGGTATTGAACTCTTCTCCTTCTACATCCCATGTGTAGTAAGCTAAGGTAATCTACCCTTATAGCTAAGGCTACTGCAGCAGTGATCAATATAATGAACATAGTGCAGTTGTATAAGTAAACTTACCGTAACGGGAGATGTTCGAAAGATCACCGTTGCAGTAGCAACTTCTTCACATCCACCCACTTTTTTTTTTTTTTTTTGGTGTGATGTTTATACCAGGGTGTCATTACTTATTTTTTGTTCTTTTTCACATTATCATTTCAGGTCTCAGACTCCCTTGCTCTGTTGTCAGGAAAGTTCTGAAGGGCTTGTTGTACAAACTGATCTATCTGATGTAGTCCTTTTCATTTTCCCACACTGATGGGTTACAAATACTGCACAATGCTTTTATCACATCTGTCTTAGTACTTTTGTTGATCTGTTCCCTTTTCTGTAGTCTTCTAATAGTGACACATCTTGCCTTAACTGCTTTATAGTTTTCTCTTTTCGATATTTCCATGATGGTATTCAATTTGTACTTCCTTTCCATCACTGCCCTGTGTTCTTGTGGTAGAACTTTATCAGTTATTAATTTAGCTGCACAGTAATATATCCTATTTACTTCTGTTAAACCGCATTGACCTCTATGAACAGTCCTAATTACTGTGTTCATTTGTTTTGTCAGACTTCTGACTTTTTGGGTTTTATTAACCTTTTACAGTCTATTTCTTTCATTGATCTTGATATATCTGTCTGTGTCTATTAAATCAAGCAACTCTTCTCTTAGCTCATTTTCTTCCAAGCTGAGGGCATGATTAATGATTAATTTGGATTTCTCCTTTGCATAAATATTGCACCATATCAAATTTCTCTCTCTTTCCCATGTCCATATTTCTTTTTTATACTTTTCAAATATCTCTTGGTTTTGTTCTTTATATTTTTGCACTTCCTCAGATGTTTCTTTTTCCAAACAGATCAAAGTTTCTTGATCTATATACTGTTTTTCACAAATCTGTTGTATTAATGAGTGCAAATTTTCATTTGAAGCTTCTGACAGTTTTCTTGTGGAAGTATTTTCTTTCCTCTGATTTCTGTGTTAATCGTTTTGTATATCTTATGTCCAGAAATTCTGGGCTTTTTGCATCGTAGCAATACATAATTTCTTTCTAATTCTCAATAGTCCACTCTATCACCATTATGGCTCTTCTGTGGCCTGTCAGTTTTTTTAATTTTTGTGGACTGCTACTTCCTTCTACAACGGGTGGGGGCATCCTCCCCCTTAGGCCTGGCCTGGCCTCATTGTAGGAATGTTTCCGTATTTTGAGGACTCTATACTGCCATTTTTTTCCAGTCCTGGCACCAGTATGCGTAGCAGGATTGCTAAGTTTTTTTATCCTGGGTCTTGTACACCCAGCTATCTCTCTTAATTTTTGACCTACCTCTGTCCATGATATATGCTATATAAATACAGTCTATGTATCAGTGCTGCCTTGGTGAGATTTTGTTGAAAACAGGGTCCACCTCGCGAAGATACTCACCAAGACTTGAGGATGAATTCAGTTTCAGCACTACTACTCTCCTTTGTTTGCTGACTTTCATTTCTCCATTCGGACCCCAGTTTCTCCAATTCCAGTAATTGTGTGACAGTCCAGGCTTGCTTCCCCTGTGCATGACAATAGTTTTGGCTTCTCAAAAACCTTCTACTAAGAAAATCTACAGAAGCAAATGGAAAAGATTTTCCATTTGGGCTTCCAAGGAAAACACTGATCCTTTTCCAGCTCTTATTTCAGCCATACTCCTCTTCCTTACTACTCTTTTTAAAGAAGGAGTGAGTTTTTCCTACTATAAAACTTCAGTTGGCAGCTATTTCCAACTTTCACACTGGAAACAAATCTCCTTCCTTGTTTACTTCAAAATTATGCAAGGCTTTCATGAAAGGGACTTTTCTACTTAGACCTCCCATAAAGGATCCTTCTCCTTGGGATCTCAGTCTTTCTTTAAGGTCTCGCTCAGAAACATTTTGAGCCAGCAAACAGTTGTGACATGAAATTTCTGTCCTGGATAACAGTCTTTCTGGTAGCTATTGCATCTGGGAAGAGAATCTTGGAGATTCAGGCCTTGTCTTCCAAACCGCCTTACATTATATTCCATAAAGACAGAGTATCCCTTCAAACGAATCCTTACTTTATGCCTAAAGTTGCTACAGAGACTAACTTTAATCTGTCTATACATTTGCCAGTGTTCTTTCCCTAACAAATGTGAATATACCATGCATCTGCTTGAAGTACACAGACAACTATGTTTCTATCTTCATAGATCAAAGCAACACAGAAAGTCTGAGCAACTATTTGTCTTTTTTGACTAACCATTTAGGACAAGCAGTCTCCAAAATTACCCTGGCCAAATGGGTTGCTGATTGTATTTTGCTGATTATGCTAACAATGGTCTAGAATCGCCTTGCCCTCCTAGAGCTCATTCAACAAGATCAATGGCTACTTCATCTGCCTTTTCCTCCAGAAGCCCTATCGATGATATTTGTGCTGTAGCCACTTGGTCTAGGAATCGCACCTTTGTGACACTTTATAAATTGGACATTGTCTCCAGAAGCAGGGCAAGGAGGACAATAGTTTTGGCTTCTCAAAAACCTTCTACTAAGAAAATCTACAGAAGCAAATGGAAAAGATTTTCCATTTGGGCTTCCAAGGAAAACACTGATCTATACTGCCATTTTTTTCCAGTCCTGGCACCAGTATGCGTAGCAGGATTGCTAAGTTTTTTTATCCTGGGTCTTGTACACCCAGCTATCTCTCTTAATTTTTGACCTACCTCTGTCCATGATATATGCTCCAGAAGCAGGGCAAGGAGGACAATAGTTTTGGCTTCTCAAAAACCTTCTACTAAGAAAATCTACAGAAGCAAATGGAAAAGATTTTCCATTTGGGCTTCCAAGGAAAACACTGATCTATACTGCCATTTTTTTCCAGTCCTGGCACCAGTATGCGTAGCAGGATTGCTAAGTTTTTTATCCTGGGTCTTGTACACCCAGCTATCTCTCTTAATTTTTGACCTACCTCTGTCCATGAGGCCTCCCTACAGTTATGTAGCTGGGGACTCTGACCCATCAGTGAAGAAGAATGAAAAGGATATCATCAGATTTAAAAGTTAAGTGCTTACCATAACTTAACATCTGTGTTGTCCATTTTCATTCTTCCTCACCTCCCAGCCATCCCCTGACCTCGTTTCTCCTAGATGATCCTTGGATATTCCTTTTTTGGAATACTCATGTTGCTGGTTTGAGCCTCTGATTCTTTCTTTCTGTCTCTATAGGCCAGTAGACAATAAGGCAGCAAACTCAATCTGAAGAGTTAGGGACAGAATAGGGCATTATGAGTAGAAGTAGGAGCTCAAGACCGGGATTCAAGTCTGAAAGAATGTGGCCGAGTCAGATCCGAGGGTTGGATCTGTAATCCATCAGTGAGGAAGAATGAAAATGGTCAACATAGATGCCAAGTTATGGTAAGTGCATAACTTTTCATTTATTTAGCTCAGCCAGGCAGTTTTGGCATGTGGAAGATGCCCTGGACTCCCTTTCTCTCTTCAGGCCCTAGTCAAGTCTGCCCTGACTGGCTGTTCAGATTTTGCATTGGGAGCAGTGTCTATGGGAGTTGAGTCCTTAGGTCACCCCCCAAAGCACTTAAATGTAAAAGAGATAATGTTGGCAGGGATTCAGGTCTTAAACATTTCCACCACTTGTGGATTCTGGGTTCTCTTCTAGTGGTCACAGACAACACTACATAGGTTCATAGTTTCATAGGTATGTACTAGGCTCATGGCCTTGGAGCCTTTACAAGCCTAGCCCCAAAACAGTTGCCCAGGCACCTTGCCACCCGATGTTAGTTCACAATGCCCATATCCAGTAGGGCAACTGGAATGATCCCTGGAGTTAACTTTCTGTTACCCATCCACTCATCAAAGTTTCTCTTGAAGAGGGCCAGTGAGGTGCTCTGCTTGACATGAATGGGAAGCTTATTCCAAAGTATGGGCAGTCTTTGGGAGATGAACCTGTCCCTCCAGCATGTTCTGTTAATTGTGGTATTGAGGTTGTGATCTCTGGAGTGTCTGGTGTGGGGGGACTGAGATTTCTTTAGGTGTAGCATTTCAAGTAGGGCTGGATTGGACATGGCTTTGTAAGTCAAGCAGAGATCACCTCTAAGTAGACAATAAGAGACTGAGAACAGCTGAAGTTTCTTGAGTCTGTCCATATAGGACATGTGTTTCAGGCCTAGGATCCTTTTTGTGAGGTACTTTTGTGGCCTGTCCAGGTGTTGTAGATGTCTGGTCAGGTACATGCCAAAGGGTGCATTATATTTGATGACTGGTCTAATGAGGGATGAGTAGAGAGGGATGATGACCTCTTTCTTCCTAGATGCGAAACCTTGGGTTATAAGATGTGCCATGTAGAAGGACTTTCTGACCACAGTGGCAGTGTGGTGGTCATAGGTGAGGTGTCTGTCAGCCTGGGTGCCCAGATCGCTTATGGCCCCTTCAGTGTTCATTGGGCTCCCAACAATGTGATAATTCGTGGGAACCGAGTTTTTTTCAAAGGGGATAACGCATTTTTGGCATTAAGCTTCAGGCCATGGTTCCCACACCAGTCATTGGTCTCAGAGAGGCCCTTTTGTAGGATATCTGTATTACTTGGGGAGTTGATACTGGCTCCTAGCTTGCATTCATCAGTGAATTTGGTCATCCAGAGTCCTCCTCTGTTGGCCTAGACTTCTGAGAATTAGATGCCAAACAGGAGAGGGCCCAGGACCGAGCCCTGTGGGACTCCACTCATGGCTGATCAACAGTCTGACTTGGAATCCACAACTTTCACTCTGTGGGTCCCGTCTGTGAGCCAATTTGCATCCCACCTAGTGATGTAAGGACCGATACGTAGCTTGGTTAAGTTTATCAAAGATACCTGAGTGAGGAATGGTATCAAAGGTCTTGGCCAGGTCGAGGTAGGCTGTATGCACTGCCTTACCCTCATCCACAGCCTCGAAGAAGTCAACCAGGTGCAGCAGACAGGATCTGCCCTGGACAAAGCCAAACTGTGTGGGGTCAAAAGTTTAGAGATTGCCTATATCTTTGTTAAGCAGGTCCATGATGATGTGCTCCATAGCTTTGCATACCAGACTCGTCAGGCTAATGGGGTAATAGTTCCTAGGGTCTGTAGTTGTTTCCCCTTTATGGAGCGAGATGACTGTAGCAGTGCGCCATTCGTTAGGGACACAGCCTGAGATGAGGCTGTGATTGAACAGTGCACACAGATGTGGTGCCAGGTCACTTTGTAGCTCATGTAGTACACAGCCAGAGATATTATCAGGTCCCATGGATGCTGTATTCTTCACTTTGGACAATGCAGCTTTTACCTGTGCCACAGAAATGGTGGGTACCAAGCTTTCTTATGGTATTGTAATAGGGCCCTTGGAGGGGGGATGTAAAGTTGGCACTGAATGTGTTGGCCAGTATGTTGCTATATCTGTTGGCTCAGTATAGGAGGTGGCATTGTGCAATAACTCAGAGCAAACCTAGATATTGCCTTTGAGGTTTTTGATATAGGTATAGAAGGCTTTGTGGTTGTTTTTGGTGTCATCCACAATTCTGCCTTCATAGCTGGCTTTAGAGAATTTGATAAAGGATCTCAGCTTCTTGTTGAGACTGATAAGGGAGGTTTTCCAGTCTTGTGACTTCATTTTTTTCTGCAACAGTTTCTTCCTTCTGTTATAGAGTTTATTGATGGCTGGGGACCACCAGATTGGCTTCCTGCATCTTAGTTCTATTTGGTATGGCAAGTTCCATGCATTTGTGTACATGCTCATAAACTGCATAGGTGTATGATTTGGCAGTAATGCAGCTATTTTCCATTGGCATGGGTGCCAAGAAGTTAGCCACCTCTATTTTTAGGAGGCCAAAGTTGGCTTTAGAGAAGTTTTTCAGGGTACATATATATATATATATATATATATATATATATATATATATATATATATATATATATATATGTGTGTGTGTGTGTGTGTGTGTGTGTGTGTGTGTGTGTGTGTGTGTGTGTGTGTGTGTGCATATGTATGTATGTATATATATATATATATATATATATATATATATATATATAGATATATATATATACACCCGCACACACACCTGAGAAAGGCTGGCACAGGTTTACTAGCTATGCCCCTTCTGCCCAGACTATAAGGTAGTTTTTACTGCCACTACTTATCAGCTACTTTAAGACCTTTAACAAAGGGTGTCCAATCTTACTGTGTAATGTTACTATTAATCCAAATGGTAACCAAGAGCAGGGCTATTAGAGTGGCCCACACAGTGTCACCAAATAGATATAAAAGTACACTAAGAGCTTAAATATCTCTAGACAGACCAGCCACAATTGAAATGTTTAAATATATTTAATATATTTAATAATAAATATAAACAAACAAGAAAATGCTCAATAAACAATCATAGTTACATTGCAGAACAGTCTCAAATAAATAAAACATCTAAGCCATACTTACATACATAGATGCTTGCAAATATTTCAAGCACGGGCATAAATGCTCTTCTAGTTTGCCAATACCTAAACACTTGTTCCCATAATAAGTGTCCAAGCTATTCTTAAAAATATCTAAACTAGTGCTTGCTTCAATGTAATTTGGTAGTCTGTTCCATGCTTCAGCTGCTCTGTCAGAGAGCCAATTAGTACACTTCTCATTTATATAGAATCTTTTACACAGGTTGTCTGATGATTATCTAGTACTTTTCGATAACCCCAAACATTCCCAGAGGTAGTTGTCCCTAAATGCCCTATATACCTGAATAAGATCTCCTCTTAGATATCTGTAAGAGACACTGTACAAGTTCAGATATTTAGTCTTTCATAATAACTTCACTATATTCCTAACTGGATCTAAGAGAAATTACTGTACCCCAGACTTATTTATAGCAAGGCAAGACATATGTGGTCAGTGGGGTTTCCAGCTGATGTCAGGTCAAAGACAAAATACAAACAGCTCAGTCTCTCTCAGAGAGTTCTGAAATTAATGTGTCAAATGTTACTACTGAGATACTTGCAGCATGACATCACTTCTTGTCATCTGAGTATCCCAGGTGAAAACCATTGATTTTAGCATCTACCTGTGAAAACACATGGACCACAGATCATTTGGCAAATGGTGGAAGTCGTAAAATAATTTACATTTCTCCACATTTAAAGACAATTTCAAATTCAAAGACATTCACTGACGCCATTTTCTTTTCCCCGCTCTCTACCTGGCTGCTGAGCGTCCTATCTTGGAGGTTTGAACTAACCTGAGACTTGGTTATTTGGTCCATTCAAGCACTGATATACCTGCCTACTACCCTCCTGGAAGCACAGAAATTTCTCCAACTAAGGTCATACCCTTCAGCTCCCTGAGAAAACTACTCAATAAGACAGTGAAAGTATGTCCTGTTTTGTATGTCTGTGCTAACTAAAAAGACTCTCATAGGTTAGTTTAGCTTTCCTCCAGAACAGCCAGCAGTCAATAACCCCCTTTTTCCTTTCTTCTACTAGTGCTGAATCTCAATTTATATCTTCTCACCTACTCCTATTCCTTTCTTTCTTTTAACATTATTACTTGTTCCCTTTGTTTCTTTTTAGCCCCTTGCTTAAGAACCAGTCATTGCAGTTAAATAACTGGCCACAAGGCGGTGCTTCCACACCTCTCTATTTTTTCCTCATAGACTTTCTTCTAACCTCCCTTATACCTCACTTACTAGTCTTTTAAACAGAGTCTCATTCCTGACCTGCTCCTTCTTACCCTCTCCTCCTCACCTTTCCTATACCACACTCTAGTTTAGTAACATATTATAACTCTGCACATTAGCTGACTTTAACAACTAAACTTGCACTCCATCTCTGACCTACCTGCTCCTTCTTCCACTCCACAGACTGTTTTCCTTGGCAATATACTCTCTTGTCTCTTCCCGCTCCGTTCGCCCTTCGGGCTCACTCCGCTCCCCTACCCTGCCCCCAATTCCCACCCACCCCCAGTATCTCTTAACTTATACCCTCATACTCCCACCCCCTTTTACCAACAGACAATTATAGAATCTACAACAGCCACACCCCATATCTATACCTCTACTCTCCTCAAGTATAAATCTCCTCCCACTACTATCTGTATTATCCTACATAAAGTCAACCCCCACTTCTCTCCTTCTCCTCTAATATCTACTACACTCTTCTACCATGCCTAACCAATACCAATGGTTACTAGTACTCTCACTCCTGACAACTCTTACCACTACATACCTCTTAACGTCTTATGAACAACCCCTCTTCTCTACTCTTACTATCCCTTCCCAATAAACTCTAACAACTTCTCCACCTTCATCAATAAGCTCTTTTAATGCCATCTACAAGCCCAGGTACTTTCAAGCCAAATATCACCGCCTAACTCACATCAGATACTCAATTCTAAATATTAGAAAATTATGTAACTATCATTGTAAACCTCTCCAGTACTACAACTTTATACTAATCCATTCCTTAACACATGGTGACATTCACCCCAACCCAGGCCCAAACCATCACCCAGCCCCCACTAACTGCAACAAACCTAATATAATCCCTTTACCACCAACCAAACCCTCCAAATCACTCTCTATAGCCCATCTAAACATACGTAGTATATGCAACAAAATACCACAAATTCATGCTCTTCTAGATGTCCAGCAATTTGACATCCTCTGCCTAACTGAAACATGGCTCAAACCCACAATAAAATATACTGAAATTATTCCCCCAGGCTATTGTATCTTTAGACAAGACCGCACAAATAAAAAAGGTGGAGGGGTAGCAATTCTCTACAAAACAGGACTACAAATCAACAAAATAAATCATAAACTACCCTTAGACAACAACTTAGAAATAATTATTACTAAACTCCAACTTAACTCACACAAATCAGTTAACATAATCTGCACCTATCTCCCCCCAGGTAAAAATCACATACTATTAGAAGACTTATTAAACTGGCTCTCCTCAAATCTCCCTCAGGAAACAATACTACTAGGAGACTTTAATATTGACTGGTACTTATGTAATAACACCAATCCATCCACCCTGATTAACCTGTATGGCTTCTCACAAGCTATAAACTCTCCAACCAGAACAAATAAACTTAATAATAAAGAAACCATCCTGGATTGGATACTAACAAACTGTCCACCACAAAACTATACAACAGGAACCCTCCCAGATGACCTTAGTGACCACTCTCTAATATACATTATTAGACATAAAACAAGTTTAAGTATCCCCACTCCAGTCAGAACTGCCCGCAGCAAAAAACATTTTAACAACGAATTGTTTCTAACCGAACTTAAACAATGTAATTGGTCTCCCCTTAAGTCATTCCCTATTAATGAAGCAGTTAATTACTTCAATAACTCTTTCCTAGCAATCCTAGACTGTCATGCCCCAATGCGTTCCATAAGAATGAAAAACAAACCAGCACCATGGCTCTCAAATTCAACTAAGAAACTAATCCATAATAGAAATAAATCTTGGGCCAAATGACGTACCACGAAAGACACTATCGATCACCAAACTTTTAGACAACAAAGAAACTTAACAAAAAAAGCCATCCTACAAGATAAAAAGAACTTTTATATCCAACTTCAGCAATCTTACCTTCAACAGCCACAAAAATTCTGGTCTACTATTAACACACTACTTTCCCCAGGCAAAGTTGCCACACCTTATCCACTAGACTCCAAACCTGATTGTCCAATACAAACAGCAAATGCCTTTAATACTTTCTTTACTACTACTATATTAAATCTAGCAAATCAACTAAACCCTGATACCTCCAATTTGCCAAGCCCAAGCTCCATTCCCCCCCTTTTCACCTTGAACCTATACCCACATCCTATATCTCCTCCTTACTTCAAAAATTAAAACCTACTACCCCCTCAGCTGATAAATTACCAGCAGAATACCTCCAAATAGGAGCCAAAGCCATTGCCTTCCCAATCTCCATATTGATCAACAGAACTATAAAAGAAGGCACCATTCCATCTATTTGGAAAATCTCACACATCATCCCACTTCACAAAGGTGGTGACTCTACTGAGTTCTCCAACTATCGCCCTATAGCTCTACTCTCTCCACTTGCTAAAATTATGGAGAAATGTATCCACAAACAATTAATAACTCACCTACTTCAGTATAATCTCCTTGCTAACTGCCAACATGGATTCTGGCCATTTCACAGTACTACCACTGCCTTGCTATCTTTTACTAACTCTATCAACAATAATCGTAATAACAATATTCTTTCCTCAGCATTCTTGTAAAAATGTGTAGAAACAGGCAACCTGATGTCCAGATAGTCAATACTAACCACAGGAAACAAAGTCCAAGTTTCTTCTTTAACGTAAAAGTATTTTATTTTTCAAAAAGACAACGTTTTCGCCGTGACCCCTGTCACAGCTTCCTCAGAAGAAGACAAGTAAAACAGCTAAACTGGTCTGTTCAAATACTCAGTTAACAGGAAGTGACAAATAATTGCACTTCCTGCACTAATTTGACTCAATAAAAATAATGAATAAAATAATGAATAATCATAAAACTCCATTAAATTATCTATAAATATTGTATGATAAAAACAACATAAAAATATTCTTACTAGTGCATTTACATTAACATTGTAAAAAATTATGCATTAAACCCACAAAATAATGTGCATATAGGCATTACCTAAAGTAGCTCCTTAGTTTAAGAACACATGAAATGTTACAGTTCTCATTGAGGCCATCTAGCCTAAATGCATCTAAATTCAACTGCCATAAAAGTTCGACACACTCAAGAACTATCTGAAAGGGGCCTCCCCTATCAGTTAAAGGTACTTGATCAATACCCATAAAACAAAAAGAGTGGTCAGGGTTACTGCTAACATGTTTTGCTAAGGCATTCTCTAAAAGAGGTTTTTTTATCGCATAAAGGTGCTGGTATTTTTATTTTTATTGAGTCAAATTAGTGCAGGAAGTGCAATTATTTGTCACTTCCTGTTAACTGAGTATTTGAACAGACCAGTTTAGCTGTTTTACTTGTCTTCTTCTGAGGAAGCTGTGACAGGGGTCACGGCGAAAACGTTGTCTTTTTGAAAAATAAAATACTTTTACGTTAAAGAAGAAACTTGGACTTTGTTTCCTGTGGTTAGTATTGACTATCTGGACATCAGGTTGCCTGTTTCTACACATTTTTACAAGTTTGTTTCCTCAGCATTCTTTGTAGACCTGTCTAAAGCGTTCGACATGGTTAATCATCAACTTCTCCTCCACCAACTGAAGTCCCTCTCACTGGACAATCTTGCTATGAACTGGTTTACATCATACCTAGAAAACCGTAAACAAGCAGTTCTCTGGCAAAACCATCTTTCTGATCTCCTTCCCACCTCCCTAGGTGTTCCTCAAGGCTCTATTTTAGGTCCACTTCTGTTTTCCATTTTTATAAATGACCTTCATCTCTCTACCCCACTCTCCAACTGTATTCAGTATGCTGATGACTCTACTATCATCTGTTCTGCCTCATCCCAAACTGAACTTCATTCTATCACACAAAAAGCCTTTACCACTATAGAAGAATGGTTCTCCAACCACTGTCTTCTCCTCAACCCCCCCCAAAAAACAGACTTTTGCTCTTTAAACCCTCTCATTTGTCTCCCCCACTTCATTTTACACTTACATCAAACAACAATACTGCTATCTCTCCTGACCCCACCACCAAACTCCTAGGAATCACAATTGATAATCAATTAAAGTTTGACACTCACATAAACACTACAATAAAATTGACTAACAAAAAACTTGGATCCCTTTATAGAATAAAACCCTTCTTGACACCAGTTGCCAGAACCACAATAGCTAGAACCCACTTAATTTCTACCCTATTATACGCTTCCCCAATATTCAACAATCTTTCTACAAATAATCTTAACAAACTATCTAGAGCATATAACAACATTGCCAGATTTGCTACAAATACACCTTACAGGACTCATCACTGTCTGAACCTAAAACAACTAGACTGGCTTGAATTACCTCACTTATTACGTTTTAACCAACTTATAATCGCCCATAAAGCCCTATACCAACCCAATAATATCCCTATTCTCTCTTCCCTCATAAAACCTTATAACAACTTGAGAAATCTACGCTCTGCTAACAAAATGTTGATTCATACTTCCTTATCTAACAACTCAGCAGGTGACTCCATATTCTCTAATTCAGTTGGTAAAATATGGAATCAACTACCACAAGACCTTACAACCCTAACCTCTCTCCCACTATTTAAAACTAACCTAAAACTTTTCGTCTCCAACCACTGGTTATGTTCTTGTACTAACCCTGCCTAGCTGTTATTCTCTAATCTATCTGCTACCCACATAACCTAATTTTTTCTACCTTAAATCTTTAAGTACCCAATCTATACTCAAATCTTCACTCTTAATTCCTATCTCAGTCACTACTTAGTACTACTTAGTACTACTTACCATGCTCAAAACCTACCAGATACTGTACTTACATTTCTTTTTGTATACTATGTTAAACTGAAGATGAATTACTCTATATTAATGCCATCTCCTAATCTTTAGCATCAGATGTTTATATATTTTTAAGTATATTTTTGTTTTTATATGTATTTTGTGTGTTACTTTTAGTATATATTTTTAGTATGTTTTTGTTTTGGAGCTTTTCTCCTCGGGCCTCCACTGAAAATGGACACGTATCCAGTTGGACTAGCCCGGTCAACAAATGTAAAATAAATAAATAAAAATAAAAAATACAAAAACTTTTAGTTCTAGACATTGCCTCCTGTTGCACTGAAACTAAAATATAACATCTCTTTTATTATGTGGTTATAATTGAATTTCAACTATTTTGTTCTGAAGTCCCCACTGTTAAAACATATACAGTTACACAGTTACAATAATTTATATACATTTCTCCTCTTTTCCAGTTGGGTACACTGTGGATACATCTTTAAGCTGAGTACTCTACAATGTATCTCTTCAGCACACTTCTGTACAAACCATCTTGTATGACATCTAGTTCTAATACACAAGCATATGAATCATGTTAATATTTATAAATGACACGTAACCATTTACAAAATTCCCGACAGCTGTGCTGGCATTATCTCCCTCTGTCACAATTCTATATAAATCATATTAATATTCACAAATGACATATAATTATTTACAAAATTCCAGATAACTAGGCTAACAATATTTCTTTTTGTGACAGCAGGGAAAATATGTAACAGAATAAGTAATAGGTCATAAAAGCCATATACTTTTTTCTGGTAGGAGAAGAAGATAGTAAATATCAGTCAAATTCTGGGATAGAGAAAGGTTAGTGTAAGAATATAAAGAAAGGACAGTAGAATGTTAAGGAATTAAAGAGAGATGAGGCTAGAACGTAGGTAACGCAGAAAGGCAAGTAGGATACACCAAGAGAAAGCCTGTTAAGAGTGCGGAAGAAGGGAATAGAACAGAGTACTAAGATGGCAAGGAGCACGGGCAGATCCAAATATTGGTTTACTGTTCCTTTAGCCTAGACTTGAAGGAATTGTAGTGGAGTACAAGTCTGATTGCTTCTGGAATGTGATTTGGCAACACAGACTAACCCAGTTAGATCTTTGAGGTTTGTATATAGATAGTAGATACTTGTGGCAGGAGCGAAGGTCACGAGATGGAATATAGTATTGAAGTAGTGATGATGTAGTTTGCGAAAATAAGAAGTTGTACAGTAATTTCTGAGTTAATGTTAGTTGACTAAATGTGAGAAGGTGGGGTAGTTCCAGCCAGTTTAAGGACTTGAGAGAAGAGCAGTGGTGAGAGTAGTAGGCCTGTCCTGTGACAAATTTAGCTACTGTATTGTAACATTGGCTAAGTTTTGCTTTGAGGGAAGAGTGAAGATTGATTAGAATACGTGAAGCATATCAAAGGGAGAGTAAGAGATAAGTGGTGGCAAATGTTACTCTTGTGGAGTTGGAGACAAATTTCTTGGCTCTATACATTATGCCCAATTTTTGATTATTTTCTTTATGATGTTGCTGATATGGTGGTCAAAGGTAAGATTGTTGTCAATAGTTACACCTAACAGTTTTGTATGTGAAACCACATTGAAGTATTATTCAGAGAAGTAATAGCCAAGTTAGAGATATCTGGAGAAAAATGTTTTGGTAAAAATAGTAGAAATGTAGTTTTTTTGGGTAAAGTAGTAAATGGTTGTTGGTGAGCCAAGACTCACTGGATTTGACTGTTTCTTGCAGTAAACTCTCTAGATGAAAGTGTGTCCTGGCAGAGCAGATAAACGTAGAGTCATCAGTATATTGAATTAGAGTGGCTTGTTTCCTGGCAGTATTAAGATAGTTAATAAAAATGTTGAAGAGAAGTGGACCTAGTATTGAGCCTTGGGGTACCCCAGTGCTAACAGGTAAATAAGGACAGAAGTTAATCCATCTGACAGATTGATATTTGTTAGAGAGATAGCTAGTAAACCATTGTAATGATGTTTTGGTTAAGCCCAGAAGAGAGAGCTGGTATAACAGCTGGGGGTGGGGGCAGTCAAAAGCTTTGGATAGATCTAAGAACAGAGAAGAGAAAGTTTCCTGAGTCACAAACTTTGTTGACAGTGTCAGTAAAGGACAGTGGAGCAGTGATAATGCTGTGTGCTGGTCTGAATCCATGTTGGACGGAAGAGAGAAGATTATTGTCAAGTAGGTATTGAAGAAGTTGTTTATGGATACATTTCTAAAATGTTATTAATGGTGAAAGAATAGCAATTGGCCTGTAGTTAGAGATTTCTGTGGAGGTGCCACCTTTGTGGAGAGGAAAAATTAAGGACTTTTTTCCACAGAGAGGGGACATAAGACTCCTTGATGGATCTATTAATGATTATTGACACAGGGTAGGCAAATGAGTCAACAGACATTTTTAGAAATTCATTGGGAAGATTGCAGAGGGTGAATATGGCCTGAGCTTGCACAAGAGGGATTTGATAAAAGAAGTAGAAACTGGCTGAAGGGAAAATGTGGAGTGACAGGTAATAGGAGATTGAGAGAGGGTAGAGGGAGATGGATATAATTTGTTAGTGATGGAAGCTATGCTATCAATGAAGTAAGAGTTAAATTGAGTTGCTGTGTCAGGGGAGGTACTACCACAGGATGATTGGAGAAGGACTGACTTCCTGGGTTTAGGATTTTTTTGATAGTGTGCCAGAAGGATTTTGGACTGGATTTGTGCTGATATTGTGGCTTTGCATAGAACTGTTTTTTGTCTAAATTAACCTGTTTCTTTACAAGGTTACGCAGTGCTTTGAAATGCTGTAAATTACCGGGAGTCTTACGTTTTAGGTAAGTTGACCAAGCCTTATCTCTTTTTTTACATGAGTGGAAAATGGAACTTGGTCTTTTTTGCATAGTTTTATAAAACACTACAAACTGGATTCCTTTTCCGGGTACAAAATAAGATTTGCTAAGTTATTCTCCAAGGGATCCCTGACACTTAATTTCTTCCTTTTCCCTGTTGGTATCTAAGCTATGATAATCTACCCAAATAGCTGTGGCTACTGCAACAGTGATCTAAAACTGAACATAGTACAGTTATATAAGTATGCTTACCATAACAGTAGGTGTTCTAATGGATCAGTGTTGCAAGAGCTGCCCCCTTTCTGAAGCTAATGTGTTGTATTGCATGAATTGGATTGCATATACTCTTGCATACATAGCTACTTTTGTTTTTTTTTTTAATAGTACTGAAAGCTGTTAAGCTTTTGACACTAACTGCCTTTTATATGGAGTTTTAGCTTCTGGCAGTTAGAGCATTTGGAAGGTGCCCTTAAGCTTTGAAAAAGTGGCCATTTTGTCATATGCTTGGCAGACTATAAACCATTTATTTGAGGCTACTGCAACAGTGATCTATTTTAATAATCTGCTATTATGGTAAGTGTACTTACACAACTGCACTTTTCAGGTTTGACTTTGCAGTAAGTGTAATTCTTAATGCTAAGTCTCCCCATCTTGATGAAGGTTCTGATCCGTTTCTCTGCCTCTACTTGTCAGTATTCATATCAGCTCCCTTTCCTTTGGTGCCAGTGCCAATCCCGCAGGTCTTCTGTAGGCTTTGGTGTCAATTTTGATTCTGAGCCAGGAGCTGTCATTTCTGTGTTACTCCCTGATTTTGTACTCAACTTCAATGCTGACATTGCTTACTCCATTGGGAAAAAAAAACTTGGTGTGCTGAAAGTCATGTAGAAAGTCATTCATGGAGAGAGAGAGAGAGAGAGAGAGAGAGAGAGAGAAAGAGAAAGACCATCCTTCTGTAACCTCCCATTGTAGCTTCATTCTAGAAGAGATGGTTGCAAACATCTTAGGATTTCAACATCTAATTTTTTTCTAGGAAGACCTACATGAAAGTGGTAGTACATTGATTCAGCTACTGAATCATTCACAACTAATCTTAGTTGTGAGGAGTATTCCGATTTCCCCCCCTTTGAAGAGATTTTGGAGATGATGTGGCAGAGGAAGGATGACCCACTCACTGTGTCTGTTCCACAGCAGACATTGCAAAAGTCTTTCAGGCTGACCTGACAAACCTGCTAGGCAGTTCTTCCATGGGCTGATATATTAAAAATATCCAGCAATATCACATATAAATATCAGGAGACTGTAAGCTACAATCCATTGTAAGGTTAATTCTGCCCTTTGCCCTCCAAGATATTTGGCTTTTTGTTCTGAGATTCATAAACCAGATTCCTTGGTTGTGGCAGCTGATGTTGAGCGTTCCCACAACTGAGATCACTGAGATCTAGCTCCAGAAGAGTATTCCAGAGAAGTGGACCACCTCGGGAAGCATTTATATGCATCTTCTACCTTTTCTTTTTGTTTTTTAAATATTTATCTCACATGGTTTGGCTAATGTGAATTTAAAGCTCATCATCCTTGTTTTTAAACTGCCTTTTGGCTGAGGTTATGCCTGAAAAGGGTCTTTGGAGTAGTGTATTTTTCTGTTTAACAAACATGTGAATAAATGGTGAATTTCCAGAGAAATGCATCAGATTATCAGCCATTTCCAAGGTTTTGGGGGATCAGACGCTTGTACTGGTAACTTTATCATATTTGACCTTGGACATAGCCTCTTCAGTTCCATATACATTTTCTTCTGTCTTTCTGTGTAGCTGCAAACGCAATCTGAAATAATCTGGAGAGGGGTATTGTGGGTAGTGTCTTTGCTTAAGAGTGTTTTGTCTTGCGTGAGCTGTGTAATGGCTGAGCTGGTTCCGAGGATCTAAACCATGTCCGAAAGGTCAAGGATAAATGATAGACAACACAGATGGAACATTGTGGTAAGTTCATAACTTCTTTATTTATTTAGTATTTGTCTGGACACTAGAACAACTTGCCCATGTAACCCTGTCCAAATTGTTCTCTCTGGGGAAACCAATAGAAACACCATTAAGCATAGTTTTGAGTTTGAATAATTTCCTTTCTGCTTTAGAATTTTTTTCCTAATTTGTTAAATAGTGACATGCATGTTTGTATTACAAAGTCTGTAAACCTGGAAGAGAGCAAAGGGTTATGGGATGGAGAGGACCTCGAGCTACCAGGAATTTTGTTTTTGCCCTGAATAAAAGGCACCAAGGCAACCCATCATCAGTCGTAAAGTCCAGGCAGATTACAAAGTCTAATGTTCTTTTAAGTACATAACTTAGAATCTGATATTGTCATTTTCATTTATTCCTCAACTGATGGGTTCAGATCCGAGACTAGGATCCGACTCAGCCTCTTCTTCCAGAGTGTAGGATCCTAGACCTCTCAAGCTTTTACCTTTACCCACAGTGGCCCACCAACCTAATGTACTTCACACCTCATTTGCTGCCATTATGATCAGATGTGAATTATGAACTCGAGCATTATAGTGCCTTTTATGCTACTTTTTCCTGTGGTTTACATGAGTTTTGATAGTTTATATATTTTAACTGTTTCTTTCCTCCCTCACTTGTTACCTGATAGCTTCTCCTTATTTTTGCTTTTCGGGTATTCTTTTCCAGCTTCCTTTTTTGTACTGTGAGTACTCTTACCTACCATTATTGGTAGTTTTTCTCCCATTTCTCTTGTCATAGTATAGATTTAAAATAAATAAATATGTATACTTACACTTCATAATCTCGAATTACTGAAATCTCGAATTTCAGTAACCCTAGACAATGAAGCTGAAAACCAGAATGCCGAAAGTGCATAAGATCGAATTTGAATATCTCGAATATGCACTTTTGCATTTCCGGTACGTTGCGTGTAGTGTTATGGTGCCTGAAATTGCAGGTGAGTGAGTGTTTGTGTGTGTTTTTGTGCATTATATGTGTGGGTAAGGGTAAGGAGGTTTAAGTGTGAGTGCTGGATTTGTTGGTGTTTGTGTATGTGTGATGTGTATTTGTGTGCGAGCAAGTGGAGGATGCCGTGGTGTGAGGTTTTATTTTTTTCTATGTTATGTGTGATCTTGGAGTTGGTATATATAAGTAGGGGGTGCAGGGGGGCTTGCCTCCCTGCTTATATGTAATGCAAGGTTGTGTGGTTTGTGTGCTGTGGGTGGAATGACGTGTGTGTTATACGTTCATAGGTTAGTACTAGGCTATCGGCCCTAGGACCTATACAAGCCTAGCGAAACAATTCCCTGCATATTTCTTCCCACAATATTTACTTCACTGGACCCCTGTCTAGCAGGGCGACTGATGTGATCCTCAGGGTGAATTTCCTATCTCCCATCCAATCGTCAAGGCTCCTTTTGAAGAGGGCCAAGGAGGCGCTCTGCTTGACATGTATGGGCAGTCTATTCCAGAGTATGGGGAGTCTCTGGGTCAGGAACCTATCCCTCCAGCATGTTTTGTTCATTGTGATGACAAGGTTTAGATCCCTGGAGCATGTGGCTCTGAGGGATTGGGATTTCTGTAAGTGGAGCATGTCCAACAGCTTAGGGTTTGACATGGCTTTGTATGTTAAGCAGAAATTGCCTCTGAGTAGACAATATGCCACAGAGTATAGCTGGAGTTTTTTTAGATGGTCAGCATAGGGCATCTGCTTTAGGCCCGTGATTCTTTTACTGAGGTATTTCTGCGGCCTTTCCAGCTGTTGCAGATGTCTTGTGGGGTACATACCAAATGGGGCGTTGTACTCTATAATGGGTCTAATGAGGGATGAGTAGAATGGGACAATGACCTCCTTTTTTCTGGATGAAAAGCCTTTAGTGATGAGGTGTGCCACATAGAAGGCTTTCCTGACTATTGTGGCGATGTGGTTATCGAAGGTGAGACCACTGTCCACCTGTGTCACTAAGTCTCTCATCACACTTTCTGTGTTTAGTGTACTGCCACCTACGTGGTAATTCATGGGTACATGTTTTTTCCCAAAGTGGATAACTATACATATCTTGGCATTAAGCTTGAGCCAATGGCTCTGGCACCAAGCATCTGTTTCTGTAAGGCCCTTTTGTAGAATGTCTGCATCATTTGGGGATTCTATAATAGCTCGCAGTGTGCAGTCATCTGCAAACGTTGTTAGCCTGAGTCCCTTAGTGTTGGCCTGTACTTCAGAGAAGTAGATGCCAAACAAGAGCGGTCCCAGGACTGAACTCTGAGGTACTCCACTTGTCAATTGTCTGGAGCTGGATTTGGAGTTGGGTACTTTTACAGTCTGGGTTCTGTTAGTAAGCCAGTTGGCAACCCATTGAGTGATATAGGGATTTTATGCCCAGCTTAGTAAGTTTATCTATGATTCCAGAGTGGGGGATGGTGTTGAAGGCCTTGGTGAGGTCCAGATAGACTGTGTGGACCACCTTACCCTCGTCCACAGCTCTGGAGACTGGTCCAGATAGACTGTGTGGACCGCCTTACCCTTGTCCACAGCTCTGGAGACTGATTCGAAGAAGTCAGACAGGTTCAGAAGACAAGATTGGCCCTTCACAAACCCAAACTGGGTGGGGTCCAGTGTCTGAAGGTTGCCAATGTCTTTGTTTATAAGTTCCATGACAATGTGTTCCATGCCCTTGCAGATCAGGCTCATTAGACTGATGGGATGGTAGTTCCCAGGATCCAAGGAGGAATAACTGTAACTGTGCGCCACTCAGTGGGCACGAAACCTGAATTGAGGCTATGATTAAATATGACACTTAGGTGAGGTGCCAGTTCATTTTGTAGTTCATGTAGTACACAGCCCAGGATGTCATCTGGTCCCATGGATGCTGTATTCTTAGCTTTGCAGAGTGCGGTTTCTACCTGTGTGGCCATGATTACCGGAATTTGGCAATCTTTTGGTAATGAGATGGGCCCTTTAGGGGGTGAGAGGGGGGTGAAGTTGGCACTAAATCGATCTGCCAGGATATTGGCAATATCCTTGGGATCAGTGTATTTAATGCCATTCTGTTGTAGCTCAGAGCAGATCTGAGCATTGCCATTTAGATTCTTGACATAAACTATAGAATGCCTTGTGGTTGTCTTTGGAATCTTTGGCAATTTTATTTTCTTAACTAGCTTTGGAGGACTTTATGAGGGATCTCAGCTTCTTACTGAGGCTGGTAAGGGATTTTTTTGCATCCTTTGATTTTCCTCTTTTCTGGAACAGTTTCTTCCTTCTGTTTTATAGTTTGTTTATGGCAGGGGACCACCAGATTGGCTTCCTTTTTTTGGAGGAGGGCATCTTGGTTCTATTTGGGATGACATGATTCATGCATGAGTGGATGTGCTCGTACAGTACCTTAGTGTAGGATTCAGCAGTTATGTGGTGTATATATGTTTGTGATTGTGTGATTCGGGATTGTGGATTTCGGTATTGCGAATGTTCAACTTTATAGTCTTGGGTTACTGAAATTCAGGATTTCAGTAATTCAAGATTATGAAGTCAAACCACACACACACATACACACACACACACACACACACACACGCATATATATATATATATATATATATATATATATATATATATATATATATATATATATATATATATATATATAAAATAAATATTTGTTACTGTTATTTGTTTACTTTTGTGCTTAGTTGTGCAAGTATTTTCCTTTTTCAAGATGTCGGAAAAGCCTTCACTTTTTAAAACGTGTTTCCTGTGGGCATAATATCCCAAATTCTGATACTCACAGGAAATGTGTTTACTGTTTGGGCCCTGCAAACTTGGACATGGACTGTGATATCTGTGCAGGATTCAACTCTCTGGCCCTTATCGATTGCAAGAACAAGTTAATTTTGTGGGGTCTTCATCCTTCAAAATCTTCTTCTTCTGTTGGTGCAGCTCAAACCCCTAAGGAGCCAGACAACCAAATGGCAACCCTCAATCTACGGACAGGGAGACTCAAAAAAGGTCTGCTGACTGCCTTTGAACTTCAATCTTGGCTCCTTCCATTGAGCCACCAGCCAAGGTCTTAAAAAAGACGGATCAGTCAGTATTGGATCTGACTCCCTGAACTGCAAGAACTCCTCCATTGTCGTTAAAGCCTATTTCTTTCAGGCTACCATCTCCATTTCTTGATTAGTCTCCCAGAAGGCATTCTTGACCCCTTTCTGTTACCTTGTTTATTTGGTTCTCCAGGAGCCTTTTTGAAGTAGATGTGGACAGAATGATGAGGAAATTCCTCAGGATACAGATACAAATGGGTGTCATCTCAGCTCTGACCTCCTCTGGGCTTGAGAGCTGAACTCAAACCACTTCACCATTGATTGCTCCTTCTCTGATCCATCCTTCTGTTTTGGAGCCATCGTATCCAAAATCCTTGGGAGGTGTCTTCTTCAGATCTGAAGATTGTTTCTTTGACTCCAGTGATGCGTCTAAGTCAACCAGCACTGAGCATTTTACAGCTGGAAGATTCTCGGAACTGAAGCATCGGTGCTGGGTCCAGGGCCTTGGAGTCAACTCAGAAAGTTTCGGAGCCATCTTTTCCCCTTGGAGTCGTGTTATTATATAGCTCAGATTTGACTCCCTCTGTAGGTGGAGTGCTGACTTGGCTGCAGGAGCTGATGATCCAAGACGGTTCAGATTTGAATCTATCAACTTCTGTTTCTCCTAGGTGCTCTGTGTTTGAGGTAGGGGAGATGGCCCTCTCAGTGCCTAGGGAACAGACATCCCTTCCCCCTTTGGATCAGACATTTTACCTCATTCTGTTGAGCCTCATCATCCTTTCAACTGGGAAAGCCAACTTGATCAAGCCTTTAGCCAGCTCATCACTGCATAATTATCTCCTCTGATACTTCCCAGGGGCATCCCACAGAGGATGTCACTTGTAAGAGAACATGCAAAAGAAGGCACTTAGATTCCCCACAGGGATCTCAAAATAAGGACACTTATTTTGATGAGGGGGAAGGGTCCCCCAGATCACCACCTGATGATGTCTCCTTTGGAGACATTCTTGAGCTACTTAAAGAAGTAGTTGGTTTTCTGATACCACCTCCCAAGAGGAATCAGTGTTTCTAGAGACTTTTGGGTCTGGCCCATCTACCTGTTGGGTGACTCCCCTGGCCAATGAGCTTGTAGACTTGGTCTCTCTGCAGGCATGGAAGGAACCAGACACAACTTAGCCATTTTTGAGACACCAGATAAGATTCTTGTCCCTCTTAAAGACAGTGCACACTGGACTAAAGGAATATCTGTTGATGCCATGGTTGTTGCAGTGGCCATGAGAAAGGAATTCGTGTAACAGAGTTCCTCTGTCCAACCCCCTAACAGGGAGTCTAGGGTGCTAGACAGATTTGGGAACTGTCTGTATTTCAGTACCTTTGCTCTTAGGTTGCCAAATTAATTGTCATACTTTACAAGACTACAAAGAGATTAGATCAAGGTATCTTTCAAGGTCTATGTCCTCCAAGGAAGGGAATAGAATTTCCTCACAGCTGCCCACCTTCCAATCTACATCTAATTCATCCATGAGACTGACCTCACACAGTGTGGAAGGTATCTTACGGGTTGTGGATTCAGGTATATCCATTAGAAGATATGCCCAGATTTGCTTGTGTGACTTTGCAGAACCATTTAAGTCTTCTTTTATCAGTGCCACCTTTGATGTGTCTTTGCTTTTTGGCCCCAAAGTAAAAGACCCACTCTCCATGTGTGAACAAGAGGGAAAGACCCTTGTCTGCCATGGGCATATGTTTTCTACCCAGTTTAAGAAGTCCCAGGGTCCTTTCCAGGAGTCACATGGAGATAGTTCTCTTAGGGGCAGAGGGAGGAACTCTAGAGGAAGAGACCATAACCTCTGCAGAGGTGGTCTGCAGTACCAGAGATTTAGGGATTCATTCTCAGATAGGCCCTACCAACACTCCTGAAGGGAGCCCTGCCTGTTCGTCTCTAGAGGCAGTGAGGGGTCGTCTATCCCTGCACCATGGATGATGCAGTGGTGCAGCCGTAGCACTGTCACCTCACAGCAAGAGGTTCTCCGGTTTGATTCTTGGATGGGGTGCCTTCTGTGTGGGGTCTGTATGTCCTCCCGGTCTGTATGTCCTCCCTGCATTCGTGTGGGATTCCTCCAGGTGCTCCGCTTTCCTCTCACATTACAAAGACATGTGTTTAGAGAATTTTTCCCTGGGACTTCATTAAAAATTGGCTTTGTTCCAAGTCAGATTTTCCCAGTAAACAAATGTTCAATAAATAAATAAAGAGCCTATCTAAATACCACAAAAGATTCATGGGTGCAGAGGATTATATCCACAGGTTATATCATACCATTTTTTCATCCCTCTCCAACTGTTCGGAAGAAAATCCCGATGTTCCACCCAATCAAAGGGAAGCAGCTTCTCTAGAAATAAAGCTGCTAGAATAGAATAAAAAGACATCCAAGAGGTCCACCCCCCCCCCCCCAAGCAGAGAGGATCCAGAACTTATTGAAGATTCTTCTTGGTGCCAAAAAAGACAGGGAACTTGAGACCAATTCTGGATCTCAGTAAATTAGACCAGCTCATTCACTATACATAGTTTCAGATGGTCACGGTTCATTCCATTCTGCCCTTTTGGAAGGATGATTTGATGTACTTGATAAATCTTCAGGATCCATACTATCACATCAAAATGAACAGGCTCTCCAAGAGATACCTACGCTTCCAGCAGAGAGCCAGTCATCATCAGTTCAGAGCACTGCCCTTTGGTCTCATCAAAGCCCTCGGGTTGTTCACAAAATGCATGGCAGTCATAGCAGCTCGCCTGAGACGGCTGGGTTTCTGAGTGTTTCCATATCTAGTTGACTGGCTCCTGACTGCTTCAACCAGGCATCAACTAATTCAAGCAAGGGACTACTTACTCCAGCTGTGCTCCCATCTGGGAATATCAGTCAATTACAACAAATCTCAGCTCACACCAACACAGAGTCTGGAGTTCATTGGTGCTCATTTGAATACAGTCACTCAGATAGCGTCTCTTCCTCTGTCTCAAATAGAACATCGTACAATCCCAAATCAAGAAAGTGTTTCAAAATTCATCCCTTCCAGCATCACTGATACTTCAAGTTTTGTGATCTAAAGGAGAAGTAATCACCCTTGCCTTACTGGCCAGGTTCCATATGAGAATCCTTCATTGGGCTCTGTCAACTCAGTGGTCTCTTCTCCAACAACCATCATCTGCGCCAGTCAAGATCACTTAAGCATGCAATACCTTCTATGTTAATTTATTCAAATCTTTTCTACGAAGGCTGTCCCTTTAATCTTCCCTTTCCCAAGGCCATGGTGACTACAGATATCTACAAGGTCAGGTGGGGTCACTACTTGGGAAGGACAGTCCAAGATATTTGGTCTCCTGAAGAGGCCAAGATGCATATCAGTGTCCTGGAGCTTAAAGTTGCCCTTCTTATGGAAATGGGAGGAAGACTTCGTAATTAATTCTGAGTACAAGAAATGTTGGACATTGTATCGCCGCTTTCTGGACGACATTGTCCTTTTTTGGACAGCAGGAATAGAAAAATTCAACGAATTTTTCAATTATATTAATAATTCTACAAATTTCCTGAAATTTACATACACCCTCTCTAGGGACAAATTACAATACCTAGATGTGGAAATATATAAGACAGAGGGTGATTTTGAAACCAAAATTTATAGGAAGGAAACTTTCTGCAACTCCTTTCTTCACTTCACTAGCGCACACCCCTCACACTGTAAGAAAAATATTGTCAAAGGACAGTTTGTGAGGGGTAGTAGAATGACCAGCGCTAGTGAAGATTTTCTGGTTGAATGCAACACACTCAGTAAGATGTTTGAAGAAAGGGGTTATCTGTATGATTTTGTGACAAAATTGAGGACAGAAGTAGAATTAGGTAGAACAACCAAATTTCAGCCAATAAAGGGACAGAAAATTGTCAACAGAATTACAAATGATAATATTGGGAATTTAGACACTGGAATTAAATACGAACAAGCATTAATTATGGAATACAATATGTCCAACATTAGATTTAGCGAGGTCTTTCGAAATTAATGGACTAAATTTTCGGACCTATCTGATTTGAGTAGTATTAACAATTTAACACCTAAAATTGTATATAGGAATTCCAAGACTATCAAAGATATTTTAGAGTCCCATACTAAAGAAAATAAAGTAAGTTACGGAATAGATGGGCAAATAAGGAGAGGTAGTTACAAGTGTGGTCACTGTAACCAATGTGAATACATGGCAAACGCTACTGAGATAAGTGTCCCTAGTAGAAATAAAGTTATAAAAATTAATGGTTATTATAACTGTGAGACAAGGGGTGTTATTTATATAGGAATTTGTAATAAGTGCAGTTCTTTCTATATAGGAAAGACTGAACGAGTCTTGAGGAGAAGAATATACGAGCATTACTATGAAATTTCAAAGGCTAAAGATACTAATGCTTTATATAGGCACACAAAAGATTGTAAGGAGGCCAAATTCAACTTTTTTATTATTGAACAGGTGAAAAGGGATTTAAGAGGGGGTTTATGGGAAGAGAGGGTAGGGTACAGAGAACTTTGGTGGCAAATATATCTTAATGCCACAAAAAAACCTGGACTAAATGATACCATCTCTATAACCCCAGTACTCAAATTAAAAGCTGCAGATTTATAATAAAAAAAAAAAAAAAAAAAATATATATATCTTCCAATTGTAATTTTTAAGAAGCTCAATAGATGGTGCTATTTGCTAAGCTAAGCAAAGGAAATAATTAACTTACCAAATTAATTATTTCAGATATATACTTGTTTTTAATGCGTTTTTAAACATTGGAATTGTTTATACATAAGACCAAAAGTACTTAGTATTAGATATTTAGGAGTTTTTAATATATTTTAATAAACGGGAGAACTGTATTGATTTGTATACATACATTTTTAATGAACAAGTTTTTTTACAAGTTAATGTTATGATTGGCTGTTACTTGATGCACTCTGACTGATAGGGTAAGATTTGAAAAGTTTTGTATATATAAAGGACTAATTGATTAATTGTTATAATCATTATCTGATGAAGTCACAGTTGCTAAAGACGAAAACGCAATTTTTTGTTAAGAGCGTTTATTTGTGCCTTTCTGCTCTGCTGGTTTTTGTTTTTTGGAGTATTAAAACATTTGGACCTTTGCTGGCGTGTTTCCTGCTTCCCGTTTGACTACTACAGGATTTTTCTTGGTTTTGGTCGAATTTGGTTTGGTTATTCGGGGTGCCCTTCTTATGTTCCAGACCAGTCTCTTCTCCAACAAACATTATCTGTGCCAGTCAAGATCAGTCAAGCATGCAGTACCTTCTATGTTAGATTCATTCAAATCTTTTCTACGAAGGCCGTCCCTTTAATCTTCCCCATCCCAAGGCCAAGGTGACTACAGATGTGTCTAAGGTCGGGTGGGGGCACTACTTGGGAAAGACAGTCCAAGATATTTGGTCCCCTGAAGAGGCCAAGATCCATATCAGTGTCCTGGAGCTGAAAGCTGCCCTTCTAGTGTTCCAGACATTTCAAGACACTCTCCCATCCAGGACAGTTGCAGTACAAATAGACAATATGTCAGTAGACTGTACAGCAATAAACAAGGGAAACCAGATCTTACCCTCTTTGACGAGAAGCTATGAAAGTTTGGCAATAGACAATCTCTTTCATTTGCTTTTTTATAGCAATGCACATCCCAGGGAAATCCAGCGGGATTACAAATAAGCTAACAGGTGAATTCTGATGCCTCACAAATGGTCTCTCAATGTCAGTGCGGCAGAGAAATTTTCCATCAGTGGGGCCAACCATGCTGTTATCTTTCACTTCTCTCCTCAACAACAAATGTAGCAGGTTCTTTGCCGTGATTGACCCACCTGGCAAGTCACCCCACCTCTAACTCACATTTGGCCCTCTTGCCCTTTATGCTTTTCCACGCTTGCAACAAATTCCAAAGTTCCTTCAAAATGCAGTTTGGTTGAAGAGTTCAGTCATCCTCATTGCCCACTTTTGGCCTCGTCAGATTTGGTTTCTGTTCCTCTGGCCTCGTCTTCTACATTCACCATGGATTCTGGATTCAAATCTGGACTTCCTGTCTCACCTGACAGGCATAATTGACCCTGACATATGAGGCCTTAAGTTGACTGCACAGTTTCTCCAGTTCCACTGATTGCTAGACAGCCCAGACTCTCCTTCCCCGTGTATCACATTTTATCTTCCCATAAGGCTTCTACTAGAAAGATGTACAAGAGTAAATGGAAGAGATTTGTTCTTTGGGCCCTAAGCAAAAACTTAGACTCCTTTTCAGCACAGATCCCAAGTATCCTTGACTTTTTAGCTACAATTTTCAATGAAGGAGCTAGTTTCTCAACTATTAAAGTTCAATCGGCAACCATTTCTAACTTTCATCTGGGATTAAATAACTCTATCTTAGCGTCTTTCTAAACTTTGCATAGCTTTCCTCAAGATAACGTTTCTACTCAGACCCCCATTAAATGACCCTACTACATCTTGGGATTTAAATATTGTTCTTCAGGCCTTAACCCAGCCACCCTTTGAACCTTTATCCAAAGCCGACCTTAAATTTTTGTCTTGGAAGATGAGTTTTATAGTAGCTGTCATGTCAGCCTGAAGAGTATCTGAACTCCATGCTGTGTCTTCAAAACCTCTTATCTAATTTTCCACAAGGACAGTGTGCCTTTACAAACAAATTCATCTTTTTTGCCTAAGCTAGCTTCTGAATCAAATATTAATTAGGTCAGTAATCTCCCAGTTTTCTTTCCAAACTTCTCAAACAGAGGAGAGTACATGTTACATCTGTTGGATGTGCATAGGCAACTTTGTTTTTACCTTCAAAGAACCAAACTTTTGGAAATCTGATCAGTTGTTTGTTTCATTTTCTTCTACCAGATTAGGCAACCCGGTATCTAATGTTGCACTGGCCAAATGGTTAATGGTTTCTTTATGGAAAAATGGGTTTATCTTTACCAAAACCTCATAGAGCCCAATCCACTAGGTCTATGGCGGTTTCTTCAGCTTTTTGGTCTAGAGCATCCTAGCAACATGAGCTAATCCACATACCTTTATTACTCATTACAAACCTGATCTGGTCTCTAGGAACAGAGCAGCTTTTGGCTTTACAGTGCTCCAGAATATCCTTCCTTTGGGTTCTTCTTAGGTTGTGGTAGCTGGGAACTGTGTCCCATCAGTTGAGGAATGAATGAAAATAACATCAGGTTAAAAAGTTATGTACTTGCCATAATATTCCATCTGTGTAGTCCATTTTCATTCTTCCTCAACTCCCCACCCACCTAACCTCCTCCTTTATTTTCTTCTGGAAAGATTGAAGAGTATTATTAGAACCTCTGTTCCTTGTTTGAATTCCAGATTCCTTTTTATGTTTTACCACTGTCCTATTGCATCTAGAGGCAGCAACTTTGATCTGAAGTATGTTAGGTTGGTGGGGCATTATGGTTAAAGGGAGGATCTTGGGAGTTCTGGGATTCTGTGCTTGGAAGAAGTGCCCAAGTCAGATCCAAGTCTTGGATCCGAACCATCAGTTGAGGAAGAATGAAAATGGATTGGTATAGTATGTGCATAACTTTTTAATCTGATTATGTCATTTTCATTCTTTCCTCAATGAGTGTGTTTGGATCTGGCTCGGCCACTTTTCCTAAATTCTAGGATCCAACTCTCAAGCTCCTCCCTTACCCATAATGCCCCTGGCCACTGTGTTATCTCAGATCTCATTTGCTGCTCTTAAGGTTCAGATGGATTTCAATCGCTAGAGCTTGCTGTGGGTTTAGTGAGTGAAAAAAATGGTATTACTTGTCTTTATATATTACATCCTTATTATTAATAGTATCTCCCTCGCCTCTCTTCTAAACTTTTCTAGCTACCAAAATTAAGATTTCTTCTTGATAATCTTTGTTACCATTGTTGGTTACCGTTCTTTTTCTGTTACCCCTCCTTTGAGGTATTTTTTAGTTATAACATTGGTGGTATATATCTTTGGTAGCTATTTCAACTGCTTAAAAAAAAAACAAAAAAAAAACTTTTTCTCCCTAGTTTGTAGGCTTTCTACCATGTGTTGCTTTACAGTATGGCTGAAAAGCCTACTGGATTCAAAAAGTGCACTTCCTGTGGGCATAAGCTCCCCAACTCTGATGTGCACAGGGAATGTGCTTATTTTCTAGGCCCGGCACACTTGGACACCTCCTGCTCCATCTGTGCAGAGTTTAATACCAGGGCCATTAGTGATAGGAGGTACAGGCTTGTTTTAAAAGGCCTCTTCCACCTTCTACTCCTCCTTCTGGTACTTCAACATCAGGTGTTCAAACCACCTCTCAGAAATCCAAGGAGCCCAGAGAGCACTAAAAATGCTCCCCTGCATGGTCTCCTAAGTCAGTTCTTCCTTAGGATCCACCAAAGAAGGTTTTGAAAAGTTTGAATGCGAAGTCTTTGGATCCATCATCTACTGTTGCCAAGATTCCTCAGCTGCATAGCCCAAGGTTTTCACCAGAACCACTATTCTTCCTCCATTAGTTCCTCATGAAGTCTTTCTGAGGCATATGTGAGTAGGATGATGAGAAAATTCCTCAGAACATAGATACAGATGGGGGCTTTGCCAGCTCCATCTCCCATCAGGTCCGTGAGCCTTAAACCATCTTTCCAGCCTATCACTCCTTCTCTGATCCGACCTGCTGTTTTGGAGTCATCAGATCCGAGATCCCCGAGAGCAGAACTGTTGGATCCGAAGATTCTTTTATCTTCCACTCTGGCACATTTCCTGATCCACTCGGCTCCTACTCTTCTGCAGCACAATAGTTCTTGTAGCTGAAGCGTTAGCATCGGTTCCTGGGGTTGACTTTGACTCCAAAGTTTTCGGAGTCATCTCTTCCCCTCGGGGCTTCTGTGTTGGACAGCTTGGCTGTAACTCCTGTCTCACAGCAGAAAGTTGGGGAAGGCCTTGGATCATTTGCACCAAGTGTCTCAGGTCCAGTCAGATTGTTTTTGGCTTCTCCTGGTCCTTCCGCCTTCAAGGTGGTGGAGAGGATTTTCTTTCACCCCAGAGCAGTTTGACTCTTGGGCCTTTGGATCCATTCCTTGTTCTGTCTTTAGATCCTGTGTCTGAGTCTACTCATCCTACACCTCAGGGACAGTCAGCCTATATGAGCGTCCAAGCAGTTTCTGCCAGGGAACTCCCCACTTCTTCCGACTTCTCTCCAGGACACCCTACTGAAGATGTTCCTCGGAAGAGGTTGTGCAAGAGGAGGCACTTGGATTCCCTGCAGGAATCCCTTACAGAAGACACCAAGTTTGATGAAGGGGAAGGGTCCCCTAGATCTCCACCTGATGATGCCTCATTTGGAGACATTGTAGAGATCCTTCACCAGAAAGGTGGTTGGTCTTCCCAAACCCCTTCCCAGGAGAAACTGATGTTCTTGGAAGCCTTCGAGTCTGGATCATTTATATCTTGGGTTATGCCTCCACAGATGAGCTTATAGACCCTGTCTCCTGCAGGGCATGGAAGGAATCGGACTCCATGGAACTGATCCCCAAATGCCCGGACAAAGTGAGCAGCCCCTCTGACAGACAACACTGGACCAAGGGAATCCCTTTAGATGTCATGGTTGTTGCTGCAGCCACTAAAAAGGAACTGGCTGAACAGATCTCCACTATCTATCCCACTAATAAGGTGTCTAGGATGTTGGACAGGTTTGGGAAGTGAGTGCATGCTTCAGTGACTTTTGCCTTGTAGTCACTGAATTACCTGGCACATTTCACTGTTACAGAGGGACTTCATTAAGGAACTCTCTAACTCTACCCCTGGGTCCATGTCTGCAGAGGAACAACCGTCCTTTTCCTTGTGACTGGCCACCCTGCAGTCCATTACTAACGTGTCCATGAGGTTAATCTTGCATGCAGCTGTAGGTTTCTCATGGGCGGCTGGTTCAGGCATGGCCTAGGAGACATGTCTGGATATGGTTTTGCAGTTTTGCTGAGTCCTTCAAGGTGTTATTCATCAGTGCTCCTTTTGATGGATCTTTCTTTTTTAGCCAACAGTTAGAGACACTTTCCCGCATTGAGAAAGATAGAAAGACCTTGTCTGCCATGGGAATCCACTTTTCTACCCTGTAGAAACCCTTTCTAGGAATCAGTGTAGTGGTAAAACGTTATGATTCTGGAAAGGACCTTTCCAAGAGTCGCACAGAGATTTTTTCCCCAGAGGGAAAGGGGAAAGAGCTATAACAGAAGACACTGCCCACATGTCAGAGGTGGTTCACAGAATCGAGGGTCTCAAGATTATTTCTCAGACAGATCCTTTCAGCGCTTCTGAAAAGTTGTCTGACAGTCCCTGTCTGGAGGCAGTCAGGGGGGCACTTGTCCTTCCACCAAAAAGCCTGCGTAGCCATCACAAAAGATTCATGGGTGCAAAGGATCATGTCCAGAGGATATTTCATTCCCTTTTTACAAGTTCCTCAAAGGAAAATAAAATATCTCCCTGATATTCCACCCAGTCAGAGGGAGTTAGCAGCTCTTGAGGTTCAAAAGCTGCTGGACAAAATGGTCATCCAAGAGGTCCCCCCAGACCAAAGAGGATTTGGAATTTACTCAAGGTTCTTTTTTGTGCCAGAAAAACAAGGGACCTGAGACCCATTTTGGATCTTAGTTATCTGACCCAGTTTGTAAAGAATTCCAAATTCTGGATGGTCATGGTTCAGTCCATTATACATCTCCTGCAGAAGGATGACTGGGTGTGCTCTATCTATTTTCAGGATACTTACTATCACTTCAGACTGAACAGGCACTCTCGAAGATACTTAAGTTTTCAGTTGGGGGCCAGTCATTATCAGTTCAGAGCCCTGGCATTCAGTCCTAGCACACCCCTCAGGGTGTTCACAAAATGCATGGCAGGGGTTGCAGCTCATCTAAGACTGCTTAGATTCAGTGTGTTTTCTTACTTAGCCGACTGATTCCTTACTGCACCAACCAGGAATCGTCTGGAAAGACTCTTGGATTACTCCAATTATCTCACTCTCTGGAAATTACGATCTATCTGGCCAAGTCACAACTTCAACTAGTTCAAGTCTTGGAGTTTATAGGGGCTTGTCTAGATAGTCAGTTGTCTAGCTCTTCTGCCTCAAAACAAAACAGAGTTCTTCCTTTGAAGTTACATATCAGTCAGGTTCTTTCTCTTCCTTCTACCCAGCAAGAATGGTACTAAAAGCCCTAGGCTTTGATGGCTGCTGCAATAACTTTAATACCCACTGCTCATCTTCATATGAGAATTCTTCAATGGACTGTAGCAGTGCAATGGTCTTTTCATCAATATCCCTTATGACATACGATAAAATGATCTCGGTTTGCAGAATATCCCTGCTGTGGTTGATACACTCCAAAGAGATTTGTCAAGGGCGTCCATTTATTCTTCCTCCCCTGAATACCATGTTGACCACAGACACCTCCCAGTTGGGGTGTGGGGACATTACTTGGGATGGACCTTTCAAGGCATATGGCCCCCAGGAGAGACCAATTTGCATATAAATGTCCTGGATATGAGAATGGTGTTTCTAGCATTGCAGGCCCTTCAATGCTGTCTTCCACTAGGAACTATTGATGTTAAGTTGTCATTCTCGCCTTCATTCTTGCTGGATGGGTTCGGAGCCGATCCTCGGCTCCGACTCGGCCTATACTATAGCTCAAGAGCTATTTTTACCGGCTCGAGGCAGCCCTATATCCCACAATACCATGCGCTAACTCCCCAGATCTCGTTTGCCGCTTCGCTGCAAGGTTGCGTTTTTACCGGCTCAGGTCAGTGTAAAAATTTATTTTCTTTTTGTGAGGACTTTTAAAATTTAAGGTTAGTTTTCCCTATCTGTTCATTATCTACCCTTAAAAGTTTATTAACAGTTTTCGTTAAGCCCTCCCCCCCCCTCCTTTAGTCAAATTGATAAACGGGCCTTCGGGCTTTAGTTTTTCTATAGTTATTCCTATAGTTTGCCCTTATTGAGTGGGTGTGTGTGTGTTTTCCTAGTCAGCCCTTTAACTTCTCCCCTTGTGTGAGTGTTTGAGTGAGTTGTGTGTGCTGACTGTGTTAGATTGTTAGTGTCCACTATAATGTCCAAAGACACTAAAGTCTCAGGATTCAAGAAGTGTGAGTCGTGCTGTCAGAAGATGTCTCTGACAGACGGTCACACTTCTTGCGTTTATTGCCTGGGACCCTTGCACCTGCAGGACTCTTGTTTTGTTTCACGGATTTAGTCCAAGAGTCCTGCAGGAGCGCCGCAATAAGCTAATTTTGAGGGGCTTATTGAAGCCTGATGACTCCCCATCTAAGTCTGGCTCGGAGAAGTTGTCCAAGCCCACCAAACCCTCGGCTCCAGTTCTTGAGTTGAAGGCTGGCGGAACCGAAAGTGCTCCGACATCGGCTCCAGTTGGATCTGATGCGAGCAAGACTTTGCCCGCTCCGAAACCCGTATCGGAGCCGACAGCAGTGCGCAAGCACTCTAGGTCACCCTCCGTAGAGTCCATTCGTTCGGCTCCAGGATCGCTCTTACTGTCGGAGCGGAGTCATAGGACTCATTCCTCCAGGTCTTCCAGGCTGTCTGACCATGACATTGAGAGGGTGGTCAGTAGACTCCTCAAGTCTCAGGCACTGGCCCAAATACTCCAAAGCCCATCTCACCAGACTGTGGCTCCCTCTGTGCCAATTTCGATTCCTCCTCCGACTCTTCAGTTGAGCTCGGAGCCGGAGTTTGTCGGAACCGGGACCTTACCCATGTCGGAGCCTATTCTACCACCTTCGGCCCCGGCGTCGTCGGCTCCGACCTCTTCATTGGTGCTGTCCGTGGAGAGGTCCGGGCGCCGGGACTCCATCGTCTGCTCCGAGGGGGCGAGTGGCATCGGACCCTTGTCCAACCCCGTTCTCCCTCTCGGAGCATCGACGCTGGTTAGTTCGGCCCCGACATCATTCTCGGAGCCTTCTCTGTCGGTGCCGGGAGCGGTTCTGGTATCCTCGTAGCCAGGACTTTCTTCTGTGCCTGATGGGGGAGCCTTTGAGGTGATGAGAAGCGTGCTGGATCCGGTGTCCGCTCCAAGGTTGGTTCCCTCAGCTCCTCCCTCTACAGTGCCTGTTACGGTCTCTGGTTATCCTCTGGCAATTGATAGCAGAGATCCAAAGCGTAGGGTACCCACTTTGGGTGTCTCTTCTTCGTCCGAGGCCTCCCCTGAAGCTTCAGGGGAACCCCCTAGGAAAAGAAAGTGCAAGAGGAAGCACGTAGACTATCCCGAGTCTATCACTTCGGACACCAACTTGGATGAGTCGGAGGGTTCCCCGAGATCCCCCTCTGAGGATGTCTCCTTTTCAGACATCCTAGAGATCCTGAAACAGAGGGGGAATTGGTCCACCCTCAAACCCTCCGAGGACGAGTCGGTTTACCTTGACGCTTTTGGGTCTCGCCCTTCCACCTCCTGGGTGTCCCCTCCTTTCGACCCACTGATGGAAGTAGTGGCCAGAAAGGCGTGGGCAGCTCCTGAATCGATGGAACCTACCCCTAGGAGGCCTTCTAAATTTATTTCTGCTCCGGTAGACAAACCATTTCTGACCAAAGGTGTATCGGTAGATGCTATGGTGGTAGCAGCCGCCACTAAGAAGGAATTAGCTGATCCTTCTGTACCTGTTCATCCTCCTAATAAAGAGTCCAGGACTATGGACAGGTATGGTAAGTGGACATTTGCTTCAGCGACCCGCCTTCAGAGAGATATGCTCAAAGAACTGGGTGAAACCATACAGGATCCTTCTGCTGCGGGGTATCAGGACAAGATTAACTCCCAGCTGGCTACCCTGAATTCCATTGCCAACTCCTCCATGCGGCTTATCTCTTATGCAGCCGATGGAGCGAGTAGGGCCGCAGGCACAGGTGTTGCGTTAAGACGTCATGCCTGGTTGCGACTCTGTAATTTTGCTGATCCCTTCAAGGTGTCCTTCACCAACACTCCCTTTGATGGTTCAGAGTTGTTTGGACCTCAGGTGAAGAATACCCTCACCAGGTGCGAGCAAGATGGTAAGACTCTCTCTGCCGTGGGAGTCCACTTTTCCACACCATCTAGACCATACCCTAAAGGTCAGAAGGGTGGAAAGATGTGGTTCCGCAAACCACAGGGAGTCGCGCCTGCCGCACGTGGTGAACTTCCCCCCAGAGGCAGAGGGGGGAACAATAATAGATGCCACCCCAGGGGCAGAGGGGGTCCACAGAACCAGGGTTCCAGGGAATCCTTCCCTGACCAACCCTTTCAGCATCCCTGAGAATCTGCCCGACTGTCCACCTTCGGAGGCAGTCAGGGGAAGATTATCTCTGTACCCGGAAGCCTGGCAATCCCTCTCTCAAGACAAATGGGTACAGTCGATCATATCCGAGGGTTACAAAATCCCCTTCATTTCCCCTCGGATCCATCCGCCAAGACCCCTCCCAGACGTACTACCCGGACAAAGGGGTCAGGCACAGCTAGAGATAAAAAAAAAAATGTTAGAAAAAAGAGTCATCCAGGCAGTCGCAGCAGACCAGCTAGGATCCGGAATCTACTCCAGGTTCTTTTTGGTACCAAAAAGGACAGGAGACTGGAGACCCATTTTGGACCTCAGCAGACTGAACAAGTCTGTGTAGAAGACAAAATTTTGGATGGTAACGCTGCAGTCCATTCTGCCCTTCTTGGGCAGAGACAACTGGATGTGCTCATTAGACCTTCGGGACGCGTACTATCATGTAAAGATACACAGGCGCTCCAGGAAGTTTCTTCGCTTCCGGCTGGGAGCCAGTCATTACCAATTCAGAGCCCTGCCCTTTGGTCTCACCACAGCCCCCCGGGTGTTCACCAAATGTTTGGCAGTGGTCACGGCTCACCTGAGACAAAAAGGACTCCAGGTGTTTCCATATTTAGACGACTGGCTCATTACCGCTACCACCAAGCAGCATCTTATCACAGCCAAGGATTACACCATTCGCATTTGCAACAAACTAGGTATTTCCATAAATTTCGCAAAATCCTCCTTGTCGCCTTGTCAATGTATAAACTTCATAGGCGCCGTGTTAAACACCACAGAAATGTCTGCAACATTACCACCTCAGAGAGTGACAGACATACGGCGGAATGTTCAGTTTCTGTTTCAGTCCAACAGAATTCAAGTTAAGTTAGTACTGAAAACATTAGGCCTCATGGCAGCAGCGATTCTCCTTCTCCCCTTATCCCGCTTCCACATGAGAATTCTCCAGTGGATGCTTTTTTCTCAGTGGTCCTTTCAACAGCTCCCAATGACTCATAACATTTTGATAACCCCAACTTGCAAAAAAAACACCTCTCCTGGTGGATGGTCTCCCCTCAACTTCTTCAGGGCAGACCCTTTGTTCTTCCCCCTCCAGTTGCCACAGTGACAACGGCTGCCTCCCTGATTGGGTGGGGGGGTCACTATCAGGGCAGGACTGTCCAGGGCACATGGCAACAATTAAAATGCCACCTGCACATAAATGTCCTGGAGATGAGAGCAGTGCTTTTATCATTGCAAGCCCTTCAGGACTCTCTTCCCACAGGGACTATAGCAGTTCAAATGGACAATATGTCTGTAGTGTGGTACATAAACAAGCAGGGCGGAACAAAGTGCTACCCCCTATGTCGAGAAGCACTCAGACTTTGGCAGTGGGCGATCTCCTCTCAACGGTTTCTGATAGCAACGCACATCCCTGGGAGGTACAATGTCATAGCAGACAGACTGAGCAGGAAAATTCTCATGCCTCACGAGTGGTCTCTAAATCAGGCGGTAGCAGAGAGAATTTTCCAGAAGTGGGGCCAGCCTTGCTGCGACCTTTTCGCAACGCCTCAAAACAGCAAGTGACTCGATGACTTCACACTTTTCCCTCTACCAGGCCATCCCCCCAGAGACGCTCTTGTCCACGATTGGCCTCGGGGTCTTCTATACGCTTTTTCCCCTTTTCCGTTGATTCCGCAGTTAATTTAGAAAGCAACCGCATTGAGATCCAAAATGATCCTCATTGCTCCGTACTGGCCTCGACAAGTATGGTTTCCGTTCCTGCACCATTATCTACTGGAACAGCCCTGGCATCTGGAACCATTTCCTGACCTTTTGACCCATCTGACGGGAAAGCTGCACCAGTCTCTTCAGTCCCTCAACCTCACAGCTTGGTTGCTCCACTTCCAACCATAGCCAGGCTTCCGTTTATTTCTCTTCCTGTCCGTGATATCATTCTTGCCTCCCATAAGTCCAATACTAGGAAGACTTATGCGAGTAAATGGAAGCGTCTTTCATTCTGGGCAGAAGCTAGGTCCTTAGATTCTTTTAATGCACCAATTCATAAAGTTCTAGATTTTCTGGCGGAGCTTTTTCATTCAGGGTCGTTGTCGGCCACTATCAGAGTACAACTAGCGGCCATTGCCAATTTTCATGTAGGGCTCTCGGAAACCAATATTATGTCCCATAAACTCTGTAAAGCTTTCCTCAAGGGCATCTTCTTGCTCAGACCTCCCATTAAGGATCCTCCTCCACAATGGGATCTAAATTTGGTGTTAACTTCATTAATTCTCCCTCCCTTTGAGCCTGCAGCTTCTTGTTCCCTCAAGCTTCTCTCTTGGAAAACTCTGTTTTTGGTGCCTATAACATCTGCCAGAAGGGTGTCGGAACTTCAGGCCTTGTCTGTCCATCCCCCTTATTTGGTTTTTCATAAAGACAGGGTAGCTCTCAGAATGAATCCTTCATTTCTACCAAAAGTTTCTTCTGAATCAAATCTGAACCACACTATTGACTTGCCTGTTTTCTTCCTAAATTATTCAAACAAGGCTGAACAGAAACTACATTCCTTGGATGTTCATCGTCAACTGCGGTATTATCTAGACAGGACAAAACAATTCAGAAAGTCAGAACAGCTCTTCCTCTCTTATGCTGAAGGAAAGAAAGGACTTCCAGTATCAAATGTAACTCTTTCCAGATGGTTAGCATCCATCATTACCTTTGTCTATGAGTTGAGACACAAACAACTTCCTTCAAGACCTAAGGCTCATTCAGCCAGGGCACTATCAACCTCAACAGCCTTTCAAGCAAGGTTATCATTAGATGCCATTTGTGCAGCAGCTACATGGGCTTCTCAACATACTTTTATTTCCCATTACAAACTTGATATAGCCTCCAGAAATAGAGCTGACTTTGGTTCCACCGTACTCAGGAGTCTGTTCCATTGAGCCACCCAGGACCAAGGTGCTAGGGACGCTGTCCCATCCAGCAAGAATGAAGGCAAAAATGACAACTTAACATTAAGAAGTTATGTACCTACCATAACGTTCCATGTTAGTTGTCTTCTTCTCGCCTTCTTTCTTGCGTCCCTCCCTCCTGCCCCCTAGCCTGGACAGACTTGAAGGTCTCTGAGTCCTTTCTTTCATGATACATAGTTATTCAGGGTTACCCGTATCATGAGTGTTACCAGCAGGTAGACCGTATTTTTATATAATGGCTTATTTTTTTGGTAACAATAAAACTATGCTATGTGTTAGCTGTCAGCGAGATCTGGGGAGTTAGCGCATGGTATTGTGGGATATAGGGCTGCCTCGAGCCGGTAAAAATTACTCTCGAGCTATAGTATAGGCCGAGTCGGAGCTGAGGATCGGCTCCGAACCCATCCAGCAAGAAAGAAGGTGAGAAGAAGACAACTAACATGGAATGTTATGGTAGGTACATAACTTCTTATTATTCACTAGGACAACATATCAGTAGTTTGGTACATCAACAACCAGTGGGGACCTGATCCTATCCCCTTTGCCAAGAAACAATGAGAGTTTGACAGTGGGGATCTTTTCCAACTACTTTCTTTTAGCGACATACATACCGGGGAAGTCCAACATCTTAGTGGATAAGCTCAACAGGACCATCCTGATGCCTCATGAGTGGTTTCTCAATCGGTGGCAAATGGGGTCAACCATGCTATCTATTCACCTTTCCCCTCAACAACATATGCAGCATGATATTTGCCCTAGTCCCCCTCAAGGACATTCACCAAGAGATGCTCTAGTCCATGTTTGGCCCTCCAGTCTTCTTTATGCTTACCCTTCAGTGCCTCTATAATACCCAAGTTTTTTGAGAAAGCACTCCAGTTAAAGAGCAAAGTAATCCTCATTACCCCTACTGGCCTTGGCAACTGTGGTTTCCCTTCCTGTGGTCTCACTTAGTATGTCTTTCTTGGACACTGGATCCCAGTCCAGACCTCCTATCACATCCACCCGGAATGATTTATCCAAATATTGTGGGACTCAAGCTGACCACGTGGTTTCTGCAATTCCAGTGATGGATAGACATTCCAGACTTTCCTCCCCAGATCACAGAATTCTTGTTTTGTCCCATAAACCCTTGACTAGGAAGATTTATAAGAGCAAATTGAAGAGATTTACGTATGGGATCATCAGAGAGAATTCAATCCTTTCTCTGCTCCACTCCTAGCTATTTTAGATTTCCTTGTGTCCAAAGAGAAAAAAACAGCTTCACAGCATCAAGTATAGAAGATATCAAATGGTTTTAATACAAATTTTCTAGTTTTCCACGACAAAGCTTTCGGATAAGGTCCTTCATCAGTGTTATAAATTCTCTGCCATATACATTCTTTTATACAACATTAAAATAATCACATGACACAACTTAACCTATCATATAAATATATTAATTAATAAACATTAAAGTTTGAAGGTACATATCATTAATTCATCACAATTCAATAAAAATGATAAAATAGAAAAAAATCATTCCATTTTATCAAACTTTCATACATTGTTGTTTATATTTCAAAATTGGCTTAATAGAAATTTGTTTGTTAATTCCAGGTGGACAATCCGCATGAAGTCGAATAATCCACTCATATTCCTTCTTTTCCAGCTTAGTATTAATGTCACCGCTTCTTAAACTTGGTTCTAACACATCTATGACCCTAAAAACAAAACTATGTGCCGGTCCCTCTTCATCTACATGTTTAGCTAATGCATTTGTTAATACACCCCTTCTGATGTCTGATTTGTGTTCTGTAATTCGATTTTTATGTTTTCGAGTAGATTTTCCTACATAAAATGCCATACATAATATGCATGTAGTCAAATAAATTATCAAAGTTGTATTGCAAGTTGCCCAACATCTAAAATAATTTTTTTTCTTATTGATGGGATGAATATAGGTGTTAGAAGAACATATGTCAGGGCAGCATGAACAATTAAAACAAGAGAATGTGCCTTTCTTGTTTGGAGTAATTATCATTTTTCTGTTTAATGAGAAATCTTTGTAACATAAACATTGTTTAAGATTAAAAAATTTTTATATGTAAACAGGGGAGTTTCAGGAATTATGTCATTCAAACCAGCTAAAGCTCTTCGTATACCCCAATTCTTTCTAATAATATCTTCAGTAGGTTTGCTACTCCTACTATATGTCTGGACATTTGGCTGTTTTACAGCTTTGCTTTATCTCAGTGGTGCTTTTTTACTGTTTTTATTGCTTTTGCTGTTTAAGCCCACTGTGAGCACTGGGATTTTTAATTCAAAATGACACAACCACAAGTGCAATCTCAGCCTCAGGCTTTACATTCTCCTCAAGGAATTACAAGTACTTTTGGTCATACTGGCGCTTTACAAAATCTACTACTAAGATAGAACACTTTGTTGTTTTCAAAATGTGATGTACGTGATTCCATGAATGAAAGGAACAGGTATGCATCTAATATTACCAACGTGGAACGGAAAGTTAAAATGTACAAAAGACTGCAATGGCAGCGATATAGCTTTGTAGCCTATATTACCTTAGGCATTGTTCCACGAGGGCTACGAGTTCTGAATATGTGAAGAGATGGCAAGAAATGAATATTAAATTAGGCATAGATTATATGATACTTATGAATTAATTTTTTTCTCAAACTGAAAATGACTTACTTAAGGAAATCAATGAGCTGGAGAAGCAGATATCTATGTCTACTTTGTTCTGTGAATTTACAATTATCTATAGTACTATGTTAAGTCGCTTGTGTGATTATGACAAACAACTAGAAATTACAAAGAAACGTAAAATACAACGTGATATCTATGATTTTACATGTGGGAATATCTTTTCTTGGCACAAACAACTACAAAATAATCATAATATAATGAAAGGAGCTAAAAATAATACTAAACAGCCATCTCTGAATGATTTGGATACTTTTGAACTACCAACCAATGATGCGTTGCCAAACCTAGAAGTAAGGACTGCACAGTCTGCTACTAACCAATTGGAAAAGAGAGGAAATGATTTAAGACCTCCCCCTGACGTTTTGGCGTCTGGATCTACAAGACGGAGGGATGAAGTAAACGTGAATAGTGATGTTGTAGAACAAGACAACACTAATAGTGACCACAGTAATGGTCCAACTGTTAATAACTCTTTTTTTATGTTATCAACAATGCCTCTCCATAAAACTACCAGAAAAAAAATAAGTGAATGCCAACAAGGGGAAACCAGAGGACGCTCACATTCACGGGGAAGGCAACACAGAGGTCCGGTCACACAAAGCAAGTCTTTCAAGAAACAGTGAGTTCTCTTAATGCCTCTCCAGTTTTTTTCAGAAAATATTACACATTGAGTCTGATTATAACTTTGATACAGAGTCGCGCTTGTTTCCATGTGAACATGTTATTATGTTAATACCATCAAATGACATTAAACATGTAGGCATAATAAATAATGGTTTAAATAAAGGCAGGACTTCATCTGCAGAGATTGCAGCCTGCCATTTGGATTGGACTGAAGTTTTTACTTCTGAATTGCAGTTATGTCCTACTCAAAGTTTAAATATTAACAATGACTCGAGTGTAGATCATGGTAGTTTAAATTATATATGTGTATCTGATTCTACTAATGTTAATGAAGAATATACCGGAAATGATGAATTACTAATTAATACTACTGATACTAATGAAGTTTCTCGTATTACTTTACATATGAATGACATGCAAATGAATTCTAATGAAAATGGGAGTAGGTTTGAAATATTGAATTCCAATGTAATTTATGAAAATAATGATTTTTATAAATCAGAAGTATGTATTAATGAGGTTATAAATATGGATAATAATCCAATGAATCGAAGTGCCATATACATAGGCAATGGCTCTATCGTGAATTTATTTGATATAGAACTAGGATCAGCTGCTATTTCATTACTTGAACGTGGTATAAAGTTTATTCCTTCGAATGTTAGCAAAATTATAGATGCTCTGAGTTAAAAACATTTGATGTTATGTGGTCCTATCTTGCCTACATTCATTACTGACGGGTTCTCGGCTCAGACTCGGCCGACTATTTTTCTCTAGCACGAAGTCTCTAATTGGCTGGGCTAACCCGGTATCCCAGGATGCACCTCGCCCCAACCCCCAGATCTTGTTTGCCGCTCGTTGAGTTAGGACGTGGTCTCGCGCTTGGCTGTGGCTAAGTACACTTTTACTAAACTTTCTAAAGTTTTTCTACTTTTCCTTTATATAAAAAAGCTATTTTCATAGCTATATTGTGTTTTGTGTGTGTTTGAGCCTGTTCGGTTTAGTTTTTGGAGAGTGTGTGTGGTTTCCCTTGTGTTTGGCGGGCTAGGCCCATTTAATTTAGAGGGACCTAGTCCTCTCCATCGTAAATCGTTCTGTAGTTTGTTTTTGTCGGTTTTTCTTCCCTAGGGAACGTTTAAGTTAGAGTTCCTGTGTCCAGTAGTGTTTCTCACCTTCCTACTGTTAGTTGCTGAGTGTTTGGATTTTTGTCTGACATGTCGAAGGAGCAGAAGGAGCATAAACCTTCCGGGTTTAAAAAATGCTCTAAATGTGCTTACAAAATGTCGAATACAGATGGGCATGCCATCTGTGTTTATTGCCTTGGTGCGATTCACCTACAAGAATCATGAAGTGTCTGTCATTCCTTCAGCTCTAGGGTGGTGCAGGAAAGGAAAAATAAACTGATTTTGAAGGGCCTAGTTAAGCCCGCCTTTAAAGAGGATCTAGAGCCTGCTTCTTCTACTGGCAAGTCTAAATCTACCAGAACTAAGAAAAGATCTCCAGCTCCATCTAGTTCTTCAGAGCCCCTGGAGAAGATTTTGAAAGTAGTTACTACCTCTTCGGTTCCTTTGGCTTCGGAGCCGCAGGACAAGCTCTCTGTTTTGGATACTGCCTCCTCGGCTCCATTGTCCTCGGGCCCGCAGGAGGTATCTGTGGTACTGGAGCTGACCTCGGTTCCGATCTTTCTGGAGCCAATTCGGAGCCGGTCACCCAGTGTTAGATAGGAGTCCATAGGTAGGAGATCCCCATCTCCTTCAGTTTCCTCCAAATCCTCGAGGTTGTCTGATTTGGATGTGGATAGGGTGGTCCAGAGGCTCCTTCAGTCGCCGGTGTTAGTCAAATTGTTTTCGGCTCTGACCCAGTTGGCTCCAGAGCCTGCCCCCTTGTTGGTACCGATGATTCCTCCTCCGAGCACCTCTGTGTCGTCAGAGCCAGAGTGCTCAGCACCGAGTGATGTCCTTGCACCGGCTCCGATACCCCTGGCGGGTTTATTGGAGCCGACGTCGGCTCCAACCATTTCGGTTCCCTCTTCTGGTTTTGGCACTCAGGTTTCCTCGGTCGGGCCTGAGGGGGATACATCGGGACTTCTGTCGGCTCCAAGTCTCCCTCTCGGGGCTTCGGCTAGGGGGACCCCGACCCCGGTTGTGGTCTTGGAGACGGTTCAGTCCTCTGATTCGGGAGGAGGCCCACCTTCGAGGCCATGAGGAGCGCACTGGCCAGGTCGTCAGTGACATCACTTGGATCGGTCACTCCATCCCCATACACCCCGGCTAGAGCCTCTGATGCCCCCCTATCCGTGGACAGCAGAGCTCAAAGGCCTGAGGACACCCCCATGAGTGGTCCCCAAGTTTCTGAGGGCCCCTCAGAGTCTGTGCCTGAGGAGCCTCCCAGGAAGAAATTGTGCAAGAGAAAGCACATAGACTCCCAAGATGAGTCCATCACCTCCGATACCGACCTCGAGGATGCAGAGGGGTCCCCTAAGTCATCCTCCGATGATTTCTCTTTCTCCGACATCCTGGAGATATTGAGGCAGAGAGGCGACTGGCCTTCCCAGTCCCCCTCTGAGGAGGAGTCGGTATTCCTCAAGGCCTTCGGAGCTCAACCTTCCGCCTCCTGGGTGTCTCCACCCTTCGATGAACTCTTGGACCTGATTTGTCGAAGGGTGTGGCAGCACCCTGATTCCGTGGAACTGGTGCCCAGTCATCTGAATAAGTTCCTGTCTGCTCCCCCAGGGAAAGAGTTCTTGACAAAAGGGGTCCCCGTAGATGCCATGGTGGTGGCATCAGCCACTCAGCAGGAAGTTGCAGAGGTTTCTTCCGTCCATCCTCCTAACAAGGAGTCCAGGAGTATGGATCGGTATGGGAAGTATACCCTGTCTTCAGCGACCTTTATACTGTGGTCGCTGAATTACCTTTGTCACTTTACTCAGCTCCAGAGAGATCTCCTCAAAGAGTTGGGAGATACCTTAATGGGTAACATGCCTGAGGTGGTAGCGCAGACTGTTAACGCCCAGTTGTGTACCCTTGGTTCCATTGTCAACTCGTCCATGAGGCTCATATCTTATGCAGCCGAGGGGGCGAGTAGGGCAGCTAGTTCAGGTTTGGCTCTTAGGAGGCAAGCCTGGATGCGCCTCTGTCACTTCACAGAGGTCTTCAAGTCTTTCTTCACTGATGCCCCCTTTGATGGGTCCTCTCTTTTCGGACCCAAAGTGAAAGACACTCTCACCAGAAGTGAGCAGGAGGGTAATACCTTATCTGCCGTAAGGGCCCTTTTTTCTCTTCCCTCTAGGCCTTATCCCAAGGCTCAGAGAGGAGGGAAGATGTGGTTCAAGAAGTCACAAAAGTCTTTCCCCGCCACTCATGGTGAGCCCCCCTCCAGAGGCAGAGGAGGGGGGAATTACTCTGGAAGATGCCGTCCTAGGGGCAGAGGAGGCCCCCGCAATTTGGGAGACCCCGACTCCTTTCGTGGATCTTCCTATCAGCATCCCTGAGGGATTGCCTGACTGTGCTATTCCGGAGCCAGTCAGGGGCCATTTTTCGAGGCATCCTCAAGCCTGGGAGCGCATCACCCAGGATCGATGGGTGCTTCGAATAATTACCGGAGGTTACACCATTCCCTTTGCTTCACCCCCTCCCCCAATCAGAAAAATCCCGGACGTTCCACCTAGTCAAAGGGATCAAGCAGCACTAGAGATATCAAAGCTGCTAGAAAAATCCAACCGGTCCCCTCAGACCAGATCGGATCAGGAACTTACTCAAGACTCTTTTTGGTGCCGAAAAAAACAGGGGACCTGAGACCCATTCTGGATCTCAGCTGATTGAATCACTATGTCCTGAAGTCCAAATTCCAAATGGTCACTCTTCAGTCCATCTTCCCATTGCTGGGAGAGGGAGTATGGATGTGCTCCATCGACCTCAAGGATGCCTATTACCACATCAAGATGAACAAGGCATCCAGGAATCATTTATGCTTCCGGCTGAGAGCCAGTCATTTCCAGTTTTGTGCCCTGCCGTTTGGTCTCACCACAGCCCCCAGGGTGTTTACCAAGTGTTTGGCAGTGGTGACAGCTCACCTGAGATGTCTAGGATTCCAGGTGTTTCCTTACCTGGACGATTGGCTCCTTACCGCCCCCACCAGGCATCTTCTCATTTGAGCCAGGGAGGCTACCATAACCCTTTGCCAAAGGCTAGGAATTACATTAAACTGGGAAAAATCTGCCTTGCTGCCCTCACATCGTGTTGTATTTATAGGCGCAGAGCTAGACTCTGTTCAAATGAGGGCCTTTCTACCTCTAGAAAGGATAAGAGTGCTGTAATCTCAAGTTCAAGCTTTGTTGCCCCTCAAGAAGGTCCAAGCCAGGTTAGTTCTTCAGCTATTGGAATCCATGGCGGCTACAATCATGCTAGTGCCCTTAGCCAGGCTACAAATGCGGATCCTCCAGTGGCTCCTTTCAGTCCAGTGGTCCTTTCAAAAATTCCCTCTCTCTCATCCAGTTCTCCTCACGGAATAATGCAGACAGGATCTCCGTTGGTGGCTATGTTCCTCCAACCTGGACAAGGGGAGGAATCTAGTTCCTTTGTCTCCTGCTGCCACAGTGACCACGGACACTTCCCAGATAGGGTGGGGGGGCATTATCTGGGCAGAACGGTCCAAAGCATGTGGCAGGATCACGAGGTACACTTACACATCCATGTCCTCGAGATGAGAGCGGTGCTATTAGCGTTGCAAGCACTCCAGAGCTCTCTTCCCCGGGGAACGATTCCAATTCACTCGGACAGCATGTCAGTTGTGTGGTACCTGAACAAGCAAGGAGGAACCAAGTCTTACCCCCTTTGCAGAGAAGCCATGAGAGTGTGGCATTGGGCAGTGTCTTCCCAACGGTTTCTAGTGGCAACGCACATTCCGGGAAAGTCCAACGTGATAGCAGACAGGCTAACCAGAGCTATTCTGATGCCTTATGAATGGTCTCTGAATAACTGAGTTGCGACTCGGATCTTCAGCAGGTGGGGTCAGCCTTGCTGCGATCTCTTTGCCAGTCCTCTCAATGCCAAATGCAGCAACTACTTCACCCTGATCCCCCCACAGGGGGAGTCACCCAGGGATGCACTAGTCCACGGTTGGCCTCCCGATCTGCTCTATGCCTTTCCTCCATTTCCTCTGTTACCAAGAGTGATTCAGAAAGCCATATACTTGGGAAGCAAGATGATTCTAATTGCCCTACACTGGCCCTGCCAAGTCTGGTTTCCCTTTCTTCAGCAGTACACAGTGGACGGTCCTTGGACTCTGGATCCAGTGCCAGACCTATTGACTCACATGTCGGGACAGTCCCACCCCTCCCTACAGTCCCTCAGGTTGACAGCCTGGCTGCTCCACTTCTATCATTAGTTAGACTACATTCCCTTTCACCTGAGGTGGTGCATATCCTATCGTCATCTCACAAGTCCCCCACCAGAAGAATTTACTTCAGAAAATGGAAAAGATTTTCCATCTGGGCTCAGGCCCAAGGTCTGGACCCTTTCACAGCCCCTATATCGACGGTCTTAGACTTTTTAGCTATGCTCTTCCGACAGGGCTCCGCTCCCTCTTCCATTAAGGTGCAGCTGGCGGCCATTTCTAACTTTCATGTATCTTACGAGCCCGCTCTTATGGGCCATAAACTTTGTAAGGCCTTTTTGAAAGAAGCCTGGTTACTTCACTCTCCTGTGTCAGAACCCGTCATGCCATGGGATTTAAATCTGGTGTTGCAAGCCATCACTTCTCTGCCCTTTGAGCCGGCTGCCACTTGCGAACTAAAATTCTTATCCTGGAAGACGGCGTTCTTGGTTGCCATCACTTCAGCTAGAAGAGTATCAGAACTTCAAGCGTTGTCCATTAAACCCCCGCATTTGATCTTCCGTAAGGACAGGGTATCCTTGAGACTTAATCCGTCCTTCCTTCCTAAGGTGTCTTCCACGTTTAGCCTCCACCAATCCATTGAGTTACCGGTGTTTTTTCCAAACTTCTCCAACAAAGCAGAGTTCAAATTTCATCAATTGGATGTGCATAGACAACTGAGATTCTATTTACACAGGACGAAACATCTAAGGAAATCGGATCAATTGTTTGTGTCCTCAGAGAATAGAACGGGTGGCCCTGTTTCCAAGTGCACAATTTCTAAGTGGATTAAGGATTGTATTTCCTTTATTTACTCATCAGCAGGCAGAAATTTACCATTCCCAGTTAAAGCTCATTCCACCAGGGTAGTCTCGACTTCAATAGCGTATCATGCCAGGCTTTCCTTGGACGACATTTGTGCAGCGGCCACCTGGGCTTCTCATCATACCTTTATCTCTCATTACAAGCTGGACCTGGCGTCTAGAGGCCGGGCTTCCTTTGGTTCCACGGTTCTCAGGAGTATTTTCCGGGTTAGAGGTGCTAGGGACGCTGTCCCATCAGTAATGAATGTAGTCGAGATAGGACCACATAACATCAGTTAGTTATGTACTCACCATAACGATCGATGTATGTGGTCCATCTCGCCTACATTTTTACGTACCCTCCCCCCTGCCCCCTTCCTGAAGGATTTGGAGGAAAATTGCTCTGAGACCCTTCAAAATTGGTTATTTGTTCCTTTTTCCTGGTTGGCGAAATTCCTCTTAGTGAGGGTTGTGTATGTGGAGTGATTGCGATGTATGCAAACAAGATCGGGGGGTTGGGGCAAGGTGCATCCTGGGATACCGGGTTATTCCAGCCAATTAGAGACTTCGTGCTAGAGAAAAATAGTCGGCTGAGTCGGAGCCGATTCTCGGCTCCGAACCCGTCAGTAATGAATGTAGGTGAGATGGACCACGTACATCGATTGTTATGGTGAGTACATAACTAACTGTTCGCAACCTAAGCTTGAAATTGATTTTTAAGAATATTACTAGTGATATACCAGCAGGCTTAAAAAAATCAAGAACTATCATACCTATTAATGACCCTATCCTTACAGCATTTCATGATATCTGTGATAAACTAATACTTGAATTATATAATGACAATGCTTTTATGGAAATGTATAACTTGTCTGTTAATGAAATTGAAGATTTACATGACTTACAGTCAAATGAAAATATCATAATTAAGGAAGCTGACAAGGATGGCTGTATAGTGATTATGAATCTAGCTGATTATATTGATGGTATGGGTGAATTATTAATGGATGCACACTCATTTAAACCTATACAAAATGTTGATGTTGGGAAGCTTATTAGTAAAGTCAATATTGGCATTTACGAATTACAGATTAATAATGATATAACGTTAGATATTTTTAACTTTCTAACACTACCTAGTCCTACTATTCCAGTTTTATATGGACTACCCAAGATTCATAAATACTTATTACATCCTCCAATGAGACCAATTATCTCGGGTAGAGGGTGGATTACTGAACCTATTTCAGTCTACTTGCAGGATGTTCTTAAAGATTTCCTATGTTTTGTGCAAAGCTTCATTAAGGATACTGTGCATTTTCTAAATCTATTATATCAGTGGTATGAGACAAATATTGAAAGGGATATTTTATTTGTTACTCTGGATATAAAATCCCTCTTTACCTGCATTCCTAATGAATATGGGATAAATAGTATAAGACAAATTCTATGTAAATATGGTAATTTTACAGGTAGGTAGGTTGAAACGTTTTGTGAGCTACTGGAGATAACCCTCGAGAATAATATATTTTTATTTGATAAACAGATTTACCATCAACAATTGGGTGTAGCTATGGGTAGTCCAGTGGCTAACACATATGCCAACTTGACTCTTGGTAACTGTGAGGAAGAATTTGTTTTTAATGATAGACAAAATACATATAAACCTAACATCCTTTTTTATAAACGTTTTGTGGATGGTGTTTTTATTATATGGCATGGCAGTGAGGACTTAAGTAATTTTGTGAATTTTTTGAATCAAACTACTACTTTTCTGACCTGTGAAATGAAATGCTCACAGTCAGACATTAATTATCTAGATGTCAGAATCCAATTGCAAGGACGATATATAACTACTAGCATATATAAGAAAGATGTGCATACTAGTAAATACTTACATAAAAAAAGCATGCATGCTGGGCACACTTTTAAAGGTATTATAAAGAGTCAATATATTAGGGTTAATAGACTTAATACTGATGTCAATACATGCATTGAGCAAATGAATGAGATGACTAAAGAATTTAGATATAGGGGATATGATATGTCACAATTACCCAGCCTTGGAGAAGAAGTATTGAATCAGAGGGTAAATGAAATCAAGCCCTACTTCTCGAAAGATGGTTATGTCCCTAATAGGAAACGGGAGAGCAATATGTCTGGTCGTATGAGATATATCATGACATATAGTAGGAATAGCAAACCTACTGAAGATATTATTAGAAAGAATTGGGATATACTAAGAGCTTTACCTGGTTTGAATGACATAATTCCTGAAACTCCCCTGTTTACATATAAAAATTGTGGTAATCTTAAACAACGTTTATGTTACAAAGATTTCTCATTAAACAGAAAAATTATAATTACTCCAAACAAGAAAGGCACATTCTCTTGTTTTAATTGTTCATGCTTCCCTGACATATGTTCTTCTAACACCTATATTCATCCCATCAAAAAGAAAAAAACATTATTTTAGATGTTGGGCAACTTGCAATACAACTTTGATAATTTATTTGGCTACATGCACATTATGTATGGCATTTTATGTAGGAAAATCTACTCGAAAACTTAAAAATCAAATTATAGAACACAAATCGAACATCAGAAGGGGTGTTTTAACAAATGCATTAACTAAACATGTAGATGAAGAGGGACTGGCACATAGTTTTTTTTTAGGGTCATAGATGTATTAGAACCAAGTTTATGAAGAGGTGACATTAATACTAAGCTGGAAAAGAAGGAATATGAGTGGATTATTCGACTTCATGCAGATTGTCCACCTGGAATTAACAAACAAGTTTCTATTAAGCCAATTTTGAAATATAAACAACAATATATGAAAGTTTGATAAAATGGAATGATTTTTTCTGTTATTTTATCATTTTTATTGAATTGTGATGAATTAATGATATGTACCTTTAAACTTTAATGTTTATTAATTAATATATTTATATGATAGGTTAGGTAGTGTCATGTGATTATTTTAATGTTGTATAAAAGAATGTATATGGCAGAGAATTTATAACACTGATAAAGGACCTTGTCCAAAAGCTTTGTCGTGGAAAACTAGAATATTTGTATTAAAACCATTTTATATCTTCTATGCTTGGTGATGTGAAGCTGTTTTTTTCTCTTAGGACATTTGGTTGTTTTACAGCTTCGCTTTATCTCAGTGGTGCTTTTTTACTGTTTTTATTATTTTAGATTTCCTTGCCTCCTCCTTTCAAAGCAGAGCAAGCTTCCCCACCATCAAAGTTCAGTTAGCAGCCATCTTCAACTACTACGTCGGAGATAATGTTTCTCCTTTAACTTCATCTAAGTTATGTAAGGCCTTCCTTAAAGTACCTTTTTACTTAAACCTCCAATTAGGGACCCCACTCTACCTTGGCACCTGACTTTGGTATTACAGATTTTAATGCTTTCACCTTTTGAACCTTCAGCTAAAGTAAAAGTAAGTTCTGTCTTTGAAAATGATCTTTCTACAGACCATAGCTTCACCAGGACGAGTATCTGAACTTCTCGCACTCTCTTCAAAACCACTGCATTTGATTTTTCACCAAAGATAAAGTTACCTAATCCTTCCTTTCTACAAAAAGTTGCCTCTGAACCAAACATCAATCAAGTGATCAATTTACCAGTTTTCTTTTCCAAATTTGACAATAAAGGAGAATATACCTTTCATCTTTTAGATGTACATAGGCAACTTTGCTTTTACCTTCACAGGACTAAGAAATTTAGGAAAATTGATGAATTGTTTGTCTCCTTTTCTAGTAATAAGATGGGAAGACCAGTCTCATAAACTACAGTAGCGAAGTGGATAACAGATTGTGTTTCCTAAATTCATTCTTTCAGAGGCCTAACATTATCAAGACAACCAAAAGTGCACCCAACTATGTTAATAGCTACATCAGCTGCTTTTTGGGATAGAGCTTCCATTGATGACATTTATGCAGCTGCCACATGGTCTAATGCTCACACTTGTATTGCTCAGGGGCGGCTCGTGGCATCGGGCTGCCGGACTGCAGCCCCCTCAAATTAAAAAAGAAAATAAAATAAAAAAAACAAAAAAAAATTATTTTTTAAATTTTCGCGGACTTCGCGCATGCGCAGTAGTCCCGACTACCGTCGGGCTATGCGCATGCTCAAGGCAGTCCGGCAGGACACATAGAGGGACGCAAGGAGATGTCTGTGCACTTTTAAAGTGCACAGACACGCTGAGAGGATAGAACGCATCCAGACTGCAGCAGCAACAGCCAGAACACTCTCGGGAGGGAGCTTGGGATCTCGTCATCGGGAAGGAGCTTTACTGGGATCTCGCGGGTCTTTGTGAGTATTGCGCGGGCAGGATATGGTATGGAGAACAGACAGGTAAGTGTATGGTGCATATTACTTTATGTGTTGGTGCTTGGAACTTGAGTTGTGTATGTGTTAGCTGGTGCTTGGAACTTGAGTTGTGTATGTGTTAGCTGGTGCTTGGAACTTGAGAGGTGTGTGTGTGTGTGTGTGTGTGTGTGTGTGTGTGTGTGTGTGTGTGTGTGTGTGTGTGCCCCAGGAGCTCATGGTGGTGTGGTAGGGAATACCTCAGGCTTGAACCCTGTACCCTGTATGCAGGTGTTAAAGACTTGAGTTCCCTACCCACCACCATTTGTAAAAATTGCAGATTTTGCCTCATATTTGATCTGAGCTGTTCCTCATAATATCTGTGGTTTGTAAATGTTGCAATGCTTGATATTTGATGGTGTAGTAGTAGCATTGTTGCCTCACAGCTGCAGGTTCTCAGGTTTGATTCTTGGCTGGGGTTCCTTCTTTGTGGGGTCCGTATCTTCTCCCTGTGTTTGTGTGGGTTTGCTTTTGTGTCCTCCCATGTTACAAAGACATGTCTGCATTATTTCTTCCTGGGCCTCTGCTGAAAATTGTTTTTTTGTTCCAAGTCAGACTGTCCCGATTAACAAATGTTAAATAAAATTGACCGGCATTTGAATTTCAGACTTCAGGTTTCTGAATGTTTAATTCCTTGCAGATTTGATGGTGCAGTGGTAGTATTGTTGCCTCGCAGCTATAGGTTTTCTGGTTTGATTCTTGGTTGGGGTGGCTTTTGTGTGGATTTGCTCTGGTGCCCTGCCATTTTACAAAGACGTGTCTGCAGTATTAATTCCTGCGTCTCTGCTGAAAATTGTTTTTGTTCTGTCCGCAGTAAAATTGACCGGCATTTGAATTTCAGACTTCAGGTTTCTGAATGTTTAATTCCTTGCAGATTTGATGGTGCAGTGGTAGTATTGTTGCCTCACAGCTATAGGTTTTCTAGTTTGATTCTTGGTTGGGGTGGCTTCTGTGTGGAGTCTGCATCTCCTCCCTGTGTTTGTGTGGATTTCCTCTGGTGCCCTGCCATTTTACAAAGACGTGTCTGCAGTATTAATTCCTGCGTCTCTGCTGAAAATTGTTTTTGTTCTGTCCGCAGTAAAATTGACCGGCATTTGAATTTCAGACTTCAGGTTTCTGAATGCTTAATTCCTTGCAGATTTGATGGTGCAGTGGTAGTATTGTTGCCTCACAGCTATAGGTTTTCTGGTTTGATTCTTGGTTGGGGTGGCTTCTGTGTGGAGTCTGCATCTCCTCCTTGTGTTTGTGTGGATTTGCTCTGGTGCCCTGCCATAATTCCTTGCAGATTTGATGTTGCAGTGGTAGTATTGTTGCCTCACAGCTATAGGTTTTCTGGTTTGATTCTTGGTTGGGGTGGCTTCTGTGTGGAGTCTGCATCTCCTCCTTGTGTTTGTGTGGATTTGCTCTGGTGCCCTGCCATTTTACAAAGACGTGTCTGCAGTATTAATCCCTGCGTCTCTGCTGAAAATTATTTTTGTTCTGTCCGCAGTAAAATTGACCGGCATTTGAATTTCAGACTTCAGGTTTCTGAATGTTTAATTCCTTGCAGATTTGATGGTGCAGTGGTAGTATTGTTGCCTCACAGCTGTAGGTTTTCTGGTTTGATTCTTGGTTGGGGTGGCTTTTGTGTGGATTTCCTCTGGTGCCCTGCCATTTTACAAAGACGTGTCTGCAGTATTAATTCCTGCGTCTCTGCTGAAAATTGTTTTTGTTCTGTCCGCAGTAAAATTGACCGGCATTTGAATTTCAAACTTCATGTTCTTCAGAATACATAGTAGCACAACCTTTTTTTCTAGCAATTTTCTAAGTTTATAAGATGAATATTTTAAATTTGTCCCTATTTTTGGGACTGTATTGCCCCATTATTGGCTTCGTCCAGGTTTTTGTGCTAAGGTTGACAGCTATGGCAAGAACTGAATTCACTGAATATGGACTGTAGAATTGTGCATATTTACTGATAAAGGTGCACTGTAGAATTGTGCATATTTACTGATAATGGTGGACTGTAGAATTGTGCGTATTTACTAATAATGGTGGACTGTGGAATTGTGCATATTTACTAATAATGGTGGACTGTAGAATTGTGTATATTTACTAATAATGGTGGACTGTGGAAGTCTGAGTAGACTTTTTTATGATAAATGTTCTCAACTGGGCAGCTTTGCCATTATGGGTGCATATGTTTTGTTTCATTGCTTACTGGAAAAATGTTCAAAACAAATTTAAAACACCCTCTAACAAGTGTACTGTATTGTACAAGGAATATAATTTTTAGTACAATGAGGAAGGTGTATCAAAGAACACATGTATGTTTCATATGCATGGGGCCTATGATTCGAAAACAGCCCAAAATTAATCTTTATCTGCCACTGGCAAAATGTATTTTCTTTGAATGTGGGTTTCAATGCTGTTTCAATGAATGTGAGTTTCAAGGGCAGAGAAGTTTTAATGCTAAGTTTTCATTGTGAGACTGCATTGCTTTGTTTAACAGATGACTTAATGTTTGTGCTGTAAAATACAAAATAAAACTTTCAAATGAAGTCCAATCATTGAAGTAAAGCAGTATGCACATTAGTGTTTATGGTAAATGGAGTGAAATAGCCAAGTAATGGTTAATTGGAATGGCTGCAGAGGCTCCAGTTCAACCATTATTTTGTCAGGGGGGGGGAAGGGCAGCAAACTCAGACAGGCCCAGCTGAACTATACCTCCCAACTGTCCAGATTTTCAAAGAATGAATAGATTTTTGCTTCTTATTTTTGGTTTGTTGTTCATAAAATTTGTAGTTTTAATTCCTAAATGATTTGCCAGAAGTCACTAAATAATAAGTTTCAGACTTCATAACCTTCATAAAATGCATGTTAAAGTAAGAGCCGTTCTATCAACTGTCTCAATTTATACAAGAGCAATTTTAGTACTGTTTATATGTGCCCCAATATATTTGGCCTTGTTCAGATTTACTGCATTAACAGGTTGAGAGGTACATGCAAATAAATTGCTTTATAGAATTAGGCATAGCCAACCTCTCAACTGTCCCCAATTTTTGGCTCAAAATGTTGCTCTTCCCCCTAATAATCCCTCTGCAAAATAGCAATTTTGGAAGAAAACATGGAGGGTTTACAATTAAGAAATAACTGTAATAATCTAAGTTATAGATTACTTGAAATGCATGTAGATTCTTTTATTTTGTCAGCTGCTCAAGGTAGCAGTACTAATATTAAAGTGTCCCTTCTTTGACAGTTAGAAGCTGTATTGTGTGTCTATTTTATATTTTTGCATCACATTTTTGGTCCATTTTTCATAAAATTGTGTTTTTTGGCAAATTAGTGACAAATCACTAAAGACTGAAGTTAGAAAATGACAGACATTTGAGTTTCAGATTTTATACCCTTCAGAATATTCATACTAATGCAAGACCTATTCTATTATCTTTCTAAGTTTATTAGAGCAATATTTAAAAATTGTCCTTATTGTTGTGCCTTTGTCCCACTTCTGTGTATGGCTTTGTCCAGATTTCTTGCTCTTGAGGTTGAGAGGTATGACAAATGTGTCAGGGCCATCACAGTCAGCCAGAGAGATTTCAAATTGTGACATGCTTGTTGCACCCCACTCCCTCATGTAGTGACTCTGGATGTGTCCAAGCAAGGCAAGGAGTAGTTGTATCTACCTTGGATGGGGAGGACACACTGCATAAGTACTACAGTGGCTTTTCATCTGTCCTTGATTTTGCAGAATGGTTTGGTTTCTGTCATATTTTTGTACTGTTGATTTATGCTTATTACTCAGATTTATGCTTATTACTCAAAGTGCCTGTTGCTCTGTGTTTAAGTAGCAATGCTTTAATGACCATAAGGTAAGCTTGTCTGACATCGTAAGATGCAAGTAAGCTTTAATAAGCATACTGTTAAAGAATTGCCAACATTGAAAGCCTTTCTGTTGTTGCCATGCAGAGAATACTTGACTAGATAATGTATAAGCCTTGGGTATTAAAGGACAGGATTCCATTATTTTAAAAAGCTCATTACACTTGTTGGAGACTTCCAGTCATCTCTACAGACTTTACCCGTAAACTAAACAGAATGCCAATCATGTGAGGTCCATAACCTGTACAGTAATCCTTTAAGCAATGTATCTTGAGCTTGTTTCTTGTTTGCTTTTCATTTTTTACTTTTATCATGTTTTCCCCATGAAACAAGTTGTCATGCAGCAGGTCTTTTTTGGATAAGAAACATTTTTACAAGTGGGGGCATCACATAGATTTCTACTTTCAGCATGTTGCTTGGTACTTTAATAAAGCTGAATATATTATAATTAGAACTGCAGTGCAAGGAGAAGTGGTTTGAGTTGAGTGCTTCTGGTTTTTCTTATACTTGATTTTGACTGGCATTCCAGTAATGTATTTAAAAAGTAATTTATTTTTCATGCCTCACAACCTTTTGTTTCCATCTAGATATTAAGTAAGCTGTCATGCAGCCAATGCATTGAAATATTTTTATTCTTCTACACTTATTTTTGTCTTGATTGGACTTTCATAATGATGGTTTGCCACCCAGGGCAGCGTATTTAAAGTTAGTTTTTTGTGGTTTTGTGCATAGCTCCTCCCCTTTATGGTTGACCACACCCCTTCCCTTTGACCCCACCCATTCAGCGTCTCCTGCAGCCCCCCTGTGATTTGAAGTCACCAGCCGCCACTGGTATTGCTCATTACAAATTGGACATCATCTGCTGGAACAGAGCTGCATTCAGTTCTGGGGTTCTCCATAATATCCTTCCATGAGGTCCACCAAAGGTTACTATAGCTGGAGACTCTGTCCCATTCATTAAGGAAAGAATGAAATAACTTCAGATATAGAAGTTATTTACTTACCATAACTATGCATCTGTGTTGTCCAGTTTCATTGTTCCTCAACTTCCCCCACACCTTCCCCAATCCATTTCTTTGGGAGAGACCTAATGGAATTGTTAACAGGAACCATATATGTCCTTCTAGGTTCATAGGTTGGTACTAGGCTATCAGCCCTAGAGCCTATACAAGCCTAGCCATAACAATTCCCTGGCTATTTCTTCCCACACTATTTACTTCCCTGGACCCCTGTCTAGCAGGGCGACTGACATGATCCCCGGGGTGAATTTTATTTGTCCCATCCAGTCATCAAGGTTCCTTTTGAAGAGGGCCAAAAAGGCACTCTGCTTGACATGTATGGGCAGTCTTTTCCAGAGTCTGCGGAGTCTCTGGGTCAGGAACCTATCCTTCCAGCATGTTTTGTTTATTGTGGTGACTAGGTTTAGATCCCTGGATTGTGTGGCTCTGAGGGATTGGGATTTCTTTAAGTGTAGCATGTCCAACAGCTCTGGGTTTGACATGGCCTTGTATGTTAAGCAGAGATCGCCTCTGAGTAGACAGAGTATAGCTGGAGTTTTTAAGGTGGTTAGCGTAGGGCATCTGCTTTAGGCCTGTGATTCTTTTAGTGAGGTATTTTTGCGGCCTTTACAGTTGTTGCAGATGTCTTGAGAGGTACATACCAAATGGGGCATTGTATTCTATAATGGGTCTAATGAGGGATGAGTACAGTGGGACAATGACCCTTTTCCTGGATGAAAAGCCCTTAGTGATGAGGTGTGCCACATAGGATTTCCTGACTGTTGTGGCGATGTGGTTATCGAAGGTGAGACCCCTGTCCGCCTGTGTCCCTAAGTCTCTTATCACAGTTTCGGTGTTTAGTGTACTGCCACCTATGTGGTAATTCATGGGTACATGTTTTTTCCCAAAGGGGATAACTATACAATGTTAAGTTGCCATTCTCGCCTTCATTCTTGCTGGATGGGATCGGAGCTGAACCTTGGCTCCGACTCTGCCTATACTATAGCTCAAGAGCTATTTTTACCAGCTTGAGGCAGCCCTATATCCCACAATACCATGTGCTAACTCCCCAGATCTCGTTTGCCACTTCGCTACGAGGTTGTCTTTTTTACCGGCTCAGGTTAGTAAGGAAGTTTTACTTAATTGAACTAGTTTTCAGGTAGTTTTTCCCCAGTAGTTATCTTTGTCTAGGTCCCTACTGATTACCTTATTCTCGGATCCCTTTCTCTTGTAGCCCTTCTTCCCTTATTTAGTTAATTTTTTATCTTGGGCCTACGGGCTTTACCTCAGTTTCCCCACCCCTTCCTATCTGTGTGTGTGGGTTTAGTCAGTTCCCTTAACTCCTTTTATAGTTAATTTTAAATTGAGTGTGTGTGTGTGTGGACTGACTGTGTTTTTACTGTGGTTTAAACTATGTCCAAAGACTCTAAGGTCTCGGGATTCAAGAAGTGTGACTCGTGCTGTCAGAAAATGTCTCTGACAGACGGTCACACTTCTTGTGTCTATTGCTTGGGGCCTTTACACCTGCAGGACTCTTGTTCCGTTTGTCACGGATTTAGTTCAAGAGTTCAGCAGGAGAGGTGTAACAAGCTTATTCTAAGGGGCTTGTGACTCCCCGTCCATGTCTGGCTCGGGGAAGTCATCAAAAACCGCCAAACCCTCGGCTCCAGCTTCTGAGTCAAGGGCTGGTGTTATTGAGATGGCTCCGACCTCGGTTCCGGCTGGCTCCGAGGCGAGCAAAGTGGTTTCCGCTCCGAAACCATCATCGGAGCCTACCCCAGCGCACAAGCACTCTAGGTCTCCCTCCCTAGAGTCCGTTAGATCGGCTCCGAGATCCCCTCTCTTGTCGGAGCGGAGTCATAGGACTCATTCATCGAGGTCATCTAGGCTTTCCGACCATGACATCGAGAGGGTGGTCAGTAGACTCATAAAATCTCAGGCACTGGCCCAAATGCTCCAGAGCCCATCTCACCAGACTGCGGCTCCTGTGATATAATTATCTATTCCTCCTCCGACTCCTCACTCGAGCTCGGAGTTTCTCGGAACCGTGACCTTGCCTACATCGGAGCCGATACTTCCTCCTTCGGCTCCGGTGTCGTCGGCTCCGACCTCTTCATTGGTTCCGTCCGAGGAGAGGTCTGGGCGCTGAGACTTCATTGTCGGCTCCGAGGGGGCGAGTGGCATCGGACCCTTATCTGACCCCGCTCTCCCTCTTGGAGCTTTGGCTCTGGTTAATTCGGCCCCGACATCATTCTCGGAGCCTTCTCTGTTGGCTCCGGGGGTGGTTCCGGTCTCTTCGGAGCTGGTGCTACCTTTGGTGTCTGATAGGGGAGCCTTCGAGGTGATGAGGAGTGTGCTGGACCCAGTGTCCACTCCAAGGTTAAGTTCTGCGGCTCCTCCCTCCATAGTGCCTGTTACTGTCTCTGGCCATTCTCTTGCACCTGTCAGCAGAGATCCACAGCGTGGGGTACCCACTTTGGGTGTCTCCTCCTCTTCCAAGGGCTCCCCTGAAGTTTCAGGGGAACCCCCTAGGAAAAGAAAGTGCAAGAGGAAGCACATGGACTCCCCCGAGTCTGTCACGTCGGACACCGACTTGGATGAGTCGGAAGGTTCCCCCAGATCCCCCTCTGAGGATGTCTCCTTTTCAGACACCCTGGAAATCCTAAGACAGAGGGGAAATTGGTCCACTCTTAAACCTTCCGAGGACGAGTCGGTTTACCTTGACACTTTTGGATCTCGCCCTTCCACCTCCTGGGTGTCTCCCCCTTTTGACCCACTAATGGAGGTAGTGGCTAGAAAGGCGAGGGCAGCTCCTGACTCAATGGAACCTACCCCTAGGAGGCCTTCTAAATTTATTTCTGCACCAGATGATAAATCCTTTCTCACCAAAGGCGTTTCAGTTGATGCTATGGTGGTAGCAGCAGCCACTAAGAAGGAATTGGCTGATCCTTCTGTATCTGTTCATCCTCCTAACAAGGAGTCTAGGACCATGGACAGGTATGGCAAGTGGACCTTTGCTTCAGCGACCTTTTCTATGCGATCACTGAACTATTTATGTCATTTCACCCGCCTTCAGAGAGACTTGCTCAAAGAGCTGGGTGAAACGGTACAGGATCCTTCTGCTGCGGGGTTTAAGGACAAAATAAACTCTCAGCTGGCTACCCTGAACTCCATTGTTAACTCCTCCATGCGGCTAATTTCTTATGCAGCGGGCCGCTGGTACAGGCGTTGCGTTAAGACGTCATGCTTGGATGCGGCTCTGTAACTTTGCCGATCCCTTCAAGGCGTCCTTCACTAACACCCCCTTTGATGGTTCGGAATTGTTCGGATCTCAGGTGAAGAATACCCTCACCAGATGCGAGCAAGATGGTAAAACTCTCTCTCTGACGTGGGAGTCCATTTTTCCACGCCTTCTAGACCTTATCCTAAGGGACAGAAGGGGGGAAAGATGTGGTTCCGCAAACCACAGGGAGTCGCACCTGCCGCACGTGGTGATTTTCCCCCTAGAGGCAGAGGGGGAAATAACAACAGACGCCGCCCCAGGGGCAGAGGGGGTCCTCAGAACCAGGGTTCTAGGGAATCTTTTCCTGATCAACCCTTTCAGCATCCCTGAGAAGCTGCCCGACTGTCTGCTTTCGGAGGCAGTTGGGGGAAGATTATCTCTGTACCCGGAAGCCTGGCAATCCCTCTCCCAAGACACATGGGTACAGAAGATCATATCCGAGGGTTACAAAATCCCCTTTACCATCCCCCTGGTACAACCGCCAAAACCCCTACCAGATGTACCACCCACACAAAGGGGTCAGGCTCAGCTAGAAATAGAAATGCTATTAGCAAAAAGAGTCATCCAGGCAGTCCCAGCAGATCAGCTAGGGTCCGGAATTTACTCCAGGTTCTTTTTGGTACCAAAAAAGACAGGAGACTGGAGATCTATTTTGGATCTCAGCAGGTTAAACAAATCTGTGCTAAAGACAAAATTTTGGATGGTAACACTGCAGTCCATTCTACCCTTTTTGGGCAGAGACAACTGGATGTGCTCATTAGACCTCCAGGACGCGTACTACCACATAAAGATACACAGACGCTCCAGGAGGTTTCTCCGCTTCCGGCTGGGAGTCAGTCATTTTCAATTCAGAGCCCTGCCCTTTGGTCTCACCACAGCCCCCTGGGTGTTCACCAAATGTTTGGCAGTGGTCACGGCTCACCTGAGACAGAAAGGATTCCAGGTGTCTCCATACTTAGACGACTGGCTCATTTCCGCTACCACCAAACACGATCTCATAATGACCAGGGATTACACCATTCAGCTTTGCAACAGTCTGGGTATTTCTATAAATTTTGCAAAGTCCTCCTTGTTGCCTTGTCAATGTATAAACTTTATAGGCGCCGTATTAAACACCACAGAAATGTCTGCAACACTACCACCCCAGAGAGTGGCAGACATAAGGCAGAATGTTCAGACCCTGTTTCAGCCCAACAAAGTCCAGGTCAACAGAGTATTGAAAGTGTTGGGCCTCATGGCGGCGATTCTTCTACTTCCATTAGCCCGCTTCCACATGAGGCTCCTTCAGTGGATGCTTTTTTCTCAGTGGTCTTTTCAACAGCTACCAATGACCCACAACATTTGGATAACCCCATCTTGCAAGAAACATCTCTCCTGGTGGATGGTTTCCCCCCAGCTTTTTCAGGGCAGACCCTTTGTTCTCCCCCTTCCAGTTGCCACTGTCACAACGGATGCCTCCCTGATCGGGTGTGGGGGGGCATTATCAGGGCAGGACGGTCCAGGGCACTTGGCAACAGTCAGAATGCCACCTGCACATAAATGTCCTGGAGATGAGGGCGGTGCGTTTGACGTTGCAAGCCCTTCAGAGCTCTCTTCCCAAGGGGACTATAGCAATTCAGACGGACAATATGTCTGTGGCGTGGTACATAAACAAGTAGGGCGGAACAAAGTCCTATCCCCTCTGTCGAGAAGCACTCAGACTTTGGCAATGGACGATTTCATCTCAGCGTTTTCTGATAGCAATGCACATCAACGTCATAGCAGACAGATTGAGCAGAACTATCCTCATGCCTCACGAGTGGTCTCTAAATCAAGCGGTAGCAGACGGAATTTTTCGGAAGTGGGGCCAGCCTTGCTGCGACCTTTTCGCAACTTCCCAAAACAGCAAGTGCCTCGACTTCTTCACGCTTTTTCCTCTGCCAGGCCAACCCCTCAGAGACGCTCTTGTTCACGTTTGGCCCCGGGGTCTTTGCTATGCTTTTCCTCCTTTTCCGTTGATCCCGCAATTAATTCAGAAAGCAATCGCATTGAGATCCAAAATGATCCTCATTGCCCCTTTTTGGCCTCGACAAGTTTGGTTCCCGTTCCTGCACAAATACCTACTGGAACAGCCTTGGCATCTGGAACCCCTTCCGGATCTATTGACCCACCTCACGGGCAAGCTGCATCAGTCTCTACTTTCCATCAACCTCACAGCTTGGTTGCTCCACTTCCAGCCATAGCCAGGCTTCCCCTCATCTCTTCTCCTGTTTGTGATATCATTCTGGCCTCCCATAAGTCCAATACTAGGAAGACTTATGCTAGTAAATGGAAGCGTTTTTCATTCTGAGCGCAAAATAGGTCCTTAGATCCTTTTCATGCACCCATTCATGAGGTTCTGGACTTTTTGGCGGAGCTTTTTCATTCTGGATCATCATCGGCCACTATCAGAGTACAATTAGCGGCCATTGCTAACTTTCATGTTGGACTCTCAGAAGCAAATATTATGTCCCACAAGCTATGTAGAGCTTTTCTCAAGGGCATCTTTTTGCTCAGACCTCCAGTAAAAGATCCGCCTCCACAATGGGACTTGAATTTAGTTCTAACCTCACTAATTCTGCCCCCTTTTGAACCTGCAGCTTCTTGTTCCCTCAAACTACTTTCTTGGAAAAACACTGTTTTTAGTAGCTATAACATCTGCCAGAAGGGTCTCGGAACTCCAAGCCTTGTCTGTCCGTCCTCCTTATTTGGTTTTTCATAAAGACAGGGTAACTCTCAGAACAAACCCTTCCTTCCTACCAAAAGTGTTATCGGAAGCAAATCTAAACCACTCCATTGATTTACCTGTCTTTTTCCCAGACTATACCAACAGGGCTGAACAAAAATTGCATTCATTAGATGTTCATCGCCAATTACGGTATTACCTAGACAGGACAAAACAATTCAGAAAATCAGATCAGCTCTTTCTCTCTTATGCGGCAAGTAAGAAAGGGCTTCCGGTTTCGAAAGTTACCCTTTCCAGATGGCTGACATCTATTATAACGTTGGTCTATGAGTTGAGGCACAGGCAACTTCCCTTAGGCCTAAGGCTCATTCAGCCAGGGCTCTATCTACTTCAACTGCATTTCAAGCAAGGTTACCACTAGATGCCATTTGTGCAGCAGCTACATGGGCTTCCAAACACACTTTTATTGCTCATTACAAGCTTGACTTAGCCTCCAGAAATAGAGCTGATTTTGGTTCCACTGTACTCAGGAGTCTGTTTCAGTGAGCCACCCAGGACTAAGATGCTAGGGACGCTGTCCCATCCAGCAGGAATGAAGGCAAGAATGACAACTTAACATTAAGAAGTTATGTCTTACCATAACGTTCCATGTTAGTTGTCTTCTTCTCGCCTTCTTTCTTGCGTCCCTCCCTCCTGCCCTCTAGCCTGGACAGACTCGAGATTGAGTCCTTCCTTTTTGGGGATACAATATGTTGCGTCTTTTCCTGGTATCCTTAGTGTTACTATCTGGTAATCTTCTAATAAAGAGGATTATAATATTATTATTATTATAATATTACTTTTGATGCTATGTCTTAGCTTCCATACGAGATCTGGGGAGTTAGCGCATGGTATTGTGGGATATAGGGCTGCCTCGAGCCGGTAAAAATAGCTCTCGAGCTATAGTATAGGCCAAGTCGGAGCCGAGGTTCGGCTCCGATCCCATCCAGCAAGAAAGAAGGTGAGAAGAAGACAACTAACATAGAACGTTATGGTAAGACATAACTTATTTCTTGGCACTGAGCTTGAGCCCATGGCTCTGGCACCAAGCATCTGTTTCTTTAAAGCCCTTTTGTAGAGTATCCACCTCAACTTGCCTGACAAGCGACAATCAGAGCAGGTGATCGGACAGGTGGTAGAAAAGTTATGAGGTTGGTACATGCTAACGTCTGCTTTATCCCCAACATCTCTTTATGGCCGACATACATTTGCTGATTTGCTATTCATACGCTGCATATTCATTACATGAGGGAGTCTGCTACAGGCTGACTCATACGTCCAGCCAGTTAAGTCTATTGCTGCTGTGAGGTATGTGCGATGCTGCACATCAGCAAATGTATGTCGGCTGTAAAGAGACTGGTATAAAGCAGACGTTAGCACGTACCAACCTCATATCTTTTCTACCACCTGTCCGATCGCCTGCTCTGATTGTCGCTTGTCAGACAAGTTGCTAACCTTGGTTCATATAAGTACCCCATTGTTTTTTTTTCCCTTAAATTTTTGGCTACTGTGTTTCACTTTGATTACATGTCAGCTAGGAAGGGCAAGTGTCAGTGTGGAAGGCAGATTCCATATAAGGACTCTCACGACCTTTGTTTTGCCTAGGCTCAGGCCATGACCATACTGCCTGTGCTATCTGTAAGGCCTTTGTACCCAAAACCCTTCCTAGTCATTTAGCTTCACTAATGTTATATCTTCAGAATCAGCTCCTTAAGTGTCTCGCGTGTTACATGGAGGCTGCGTCAGGCCCTTCAGATAAGCCGCACCCTAAAAATGCCAAGAAGCTACGAATTGATTTACCCACTGCTCACTCTAATCCGGATGTCTTTCTCAAGGCCGATGTTGACCCAGAGGCCGTCCCGGAGGTGGTAGATGCTCCTTTGACAGGTACCGGTGTGGAGGCTGTGAAGGACCCTACCAGCACGTCCTTGAGGGAATTGCAGGTGCCCACCTCAAGCCTAGAGGGGAACCATGGCTTGTTGTTACTGAAGGCCCGTGTGGCATCACCCATATCATTGTGTGACAGAGATGTTCCTACTGACATTGTGGAGCGCAGGCTGACATCCAGCCTGTCCACCTTCCACCACTTGGAGGTTCCTGAAAAGAACAAGCTCAAAACTAAATATGTTTCTCCTGCCCCTCAGGATCAATCACCGGATTGGCAGACCTTTTCTCAAGGCCTATTCAATACCTTTATGGCCCTTTGACAGTCCTCAGCTCCCTGTCTTCCTTCTCCTTAATTTCCTTTCTCTACACTTTTAAAGAGTATTTCTGAGGAGGTTTCCACAGATTAAGCGGAGTCATCAGGAGATGAAGCTTTGGCTTATTCAGCTCAAATTTCTTCCCCTTTGGGTAATGCCTCTCCAGAAGAGGAATCTAATGGCACAGATTCCCCTGGGGAGGATGTCTCATTTGGGGAAGCTATCCTTAAGATGAGAGAGTTCAAGTGGGACTGCTGCCAGGTATCTGACATCCAAAAAAGGTACTATGACCTCCTACAGATGGATTTGCCCTCACCATCTACCATACCACCTGTTCTGCCAGCCTTCCTAGATGCCTTTGCAGCTGCTTCAAAGTTTCCTGATTCCCAGCCTCCAGCCCCCAAGCGCCCAGATAGATTTTACAAAGTGCCTGAGGAATCCAGGTTCCTATGTAAATGCTGCCTTCTACCTCCTTGCTTCCCTCAGATAAGAAGAGCAAAGTCATGGCAAGAATAGGGAAAAAGGTCTGCACCTCAGCTGCTCTGACCTTCAGGGCAATTAATTATCGAATTCAAATGGCAAAATATTCCTTGGCCCTTCTATCAGACACAAGAAAATTGCTGTCTGAGCTCCCTGATTCTCCCACTAAGCCTAAGCTCTCCTCCATTCTTAATTCTTCAGCCCAGTTTACAAGGCACTCCATTAAATGCAATTATGATGCCATGGAGACCTCAGCTAGAGCTGCAGCATCTGGGTCCATCCTGAGGAGGTATTCATGGCTCAAGCTCAAACCTTTGCCTGTTAATATTAAAGCAAAGATCATCAGTGCTCCTCTGGACAACATGGCTTTGTTTAGTACCTCGGCTGCTGAACTGTTTAAATCTTTACAAGAGAAGGGCAAGGAATTGCAAGATTTAAAACACATCTTTGTTTCCTCTGTCCCTAGGTTTCATAGGAATTCTCCAACCAAGACCACCTTTGTCAGGAAGCCGGACAGGCCCCAATCATCCAAAAGTAAGAGAGATCCTTGAAAACAATTCCCACAAAAATCTGCCTCTTCTACTCCCACCCAGAAACAGCCCTTTTAGGCTAAGCCTCCAGGACCATTAACTCTTCTGCCTCTTCATATTTCTCTCTCTCTCTCTCTCTCTCTCTCTCTGCTTGTAATCAGATTACCTAGGACTCTTGAGTCCTTTCCATCATCCGACAAGGATATTTTATGGTGTGGAAAACCCTTCCTTCCTTGAGGGGTATTCCACAACCTCCAAAAGAGCAATTGGAAGTTTTTCCCCATGTTATACCCGGCCTTCTTTCTCAAGGCTCTATTCAGAAAGTGCCACCTTCCCAAGTTGGAAAAAGATTTTACTCCAGTATGTTCCTGGTTCCCAGGAAGGATGGCCCTTAGAGGCCCATTCTAGACCTTTCCCATCCAAATACCTTTCTGAAAGTTCCCACCTTTCATATGCTAACATTACCTACCCTTCTTCTTCTCATTCTTCCCTAGGCCTTTTTGATGTCATTAGACATCAAAGATGCCTATCTTCATATTCCTATTCATCTTTGGTTCAGGAAATGTCATCACTTTGCTATTGCTTCCTCACATTTTCATTTCTGTGCCTTGCCCTTTGGACTGTCTACGGCTCCAAGGGTCTTCAAAAAATGCTTAGCTCCTGTCATATCCTACTGCACACTATAGGGCATACAGACTTTTCCTTACCTAGACCTACTTCTCCAGACCCCATCTCTAGACATCCTTCATGAGAACCTGTCCTTCACAATCTCTCTCCTGGAGAGTCTAGGGGTTGTTATCAGCTATCAGAAATCTGCCCTGATACCTTCCCAAGACCACATTTTTCTTGGCTGCAGGATTCAAACAGACTCCTTACCTTCAGAAAAGGTCCTATCCATAAGTACCTACTTCCAGGGACTCCTGCTTCTCCAATCCCTGACTGCCAGGGAGTTTCTTCACCTCCTGGGGTTCATGGCCTCCACTGCCCCCATGGTCCCCTTAGCCAAGTTACAAATGAGAAAGTTCCAGAGGTTCTGAGGATAGTTTGGATGCAACACTCCCGTCCTCTGGAGTTTGTCATCCCACTCCTGCCTAACTTGAAAAGGAAGTTATACTGGTGGATACTTCCGGTTGCAAGCAACCCTGGTCTACCCTTACAACCTCCTCTCCCCATTCAGGAGTTGTACATGGATGCTTCAGACCTGGAATGAGGAGCAGCTCTGGAATTCTGGAAGGTCATAGATGTCTGGTCTCCAGCCCAAACAAGGGAGCACATCAGTATAAAGGAGATATGGGCCTTGATTATCAGCCTCCAAATTTTCAAGCCTATGCTTTCACCAGGGGTTCTAAGGTGGTCTACAAACAATACAACAGTCCTCTGGTATGTCAACAAACAGGGAGGGACAATGTCTTAGCTCCTGTACAGACTGGCTTTACAGGCCTGGGTGTTAGCCTTGCAGAGTCAACTTTCTCTTCAGGCTGTCTACATTCCCTCAACTCAGAATGTTGTAGCAGACACACTCAGCAGGTCCTTGACTCAATCCAATGAATGGATGCTACACAGTGATGTGTTTCTGGACATGGTTCATCGATGGGGTATACCTCAGGTAGATCTCTTTGCCTCCCCCATGAACAGACAGCTTCCCAAGTTTTGTGCCAGGGTCTCAGATCCCATGGAATGGAAGATGGATGCTCTGTCTTTGTCTTGGAAGGGGATGTTTCTCTATGCATTCCCCCTTCCCACTTCTCTTAAAGTTCCTGCTGAAAAAATCCAGCAGGAGCAACCAGACATCTTGCTGGTGACCCCCTTTTGGCCAAGACAGCATTGGTTCCCCCCTTCTCTTGCATTTATCCAAGGGCGATTACGACAAGTTACCCCACAGAATGGACCTGCTCACACAGAACAAGGGAACTCTAGTACATCCTCAGATTTCAACTCTGAATCTGATTCTGTGGGTGATAGGGTTTTGATTCCCTTCAAACACCTCTTTTCTGAGGATGTGCTCCAAGTTCTGCAGGAGGCCAGAAAACCCACAAATAGGAAATCCTACATTTCCAAATGGAAGAGGTTTTCCATCTGGTGTCTTAAGGATTTACAACCACTGTTAGTGGATGTCCCAGTGGTACTGTCCTATCTGTGTGAGTTATTGAAGAGTGGACTGTCTTACGCCTCAGTTACAGCCTATCTTTTGCTATCTCTGCATGTTTGCCTATGTCTCCCCCTTTAGCTTCCAGGTTGGAAGTTAAACTCTTCATAAAAGGTGTCCTTCACATCAGACCACCAAGGAAACTAGTCTCTCCTCTTTGGGATCTGAATTTTCTCTTGGAGAAACTTACCTTGTCCGCTTTGAGCCAGCAAGTTCCTCATCTCTACAACATTGCACCTGGAAAACTGTCCTTCCATGGCCATTACCTCTGCCAGAAGGGTGTCTGAGCTACAAGCTCTGTCTTCCTCCCCCTTCACAGTCTTCCATAGGGATAGGGTCTCCGTATGTACTGATCCTTCCTTTATGTCCAAGGTAGTTAATGAATTATCCCTCAATCAGTCTTATCAACCTTCCAACCTTTCTCCCTTCTTCTCAATCCTCCAGTGAGAGGATTCTATAGACTTTAGACATGCATAGACAACTCAAATATTACTTGGAAAAACCAAAACAATCCGTAAGTCTGAATGCCTGTTTGTTTCCTATCACCCAAGGGCCCTGGGGCAACCTGTTTCCACCCACATTATCTCCTCTTGGATTTCTAAAGCTATTTCTTTCTGTTACACAGCCAATGGAAAAAAAATCTATCCTCTCCTGTTAGGGCACATTCCACTAGAGCAATGTCTTCCTCTGGAGTTTTTTTTAAAGGGTTGGACATTTGCTCTTAACTGGAGGCAGCTACCTGGTCTTCTCTTCATAGCTTCACTAAACATTATAAATTAGATGGCATTTCCAGTCCAGGGCTGGTTTTGCCAGAGCTGTTTTGCATGGGTTTGTGGAGAATGCTTCTGCTGCTCTGCAGAATTCTTCCTCTGCATGAGCTTTGGTACTCTCCCTCTATCATATACTCTATCATATGACTAGAAGGACATAGAACAGTTGTGTAAAATCTAACCATATATGTTCTTCTCTTCTATATGCTGCAGTATTATTCAGCCCTCTCCTGCCTTCCCCCTGATGCTTGCCTGGTTTTTAGTAGCAAATTTTCCTCACTTAAGTTCAGGCTGGTGTTTTTTGCGGCATTTAGTTCTGAAGTTGGTACCTGCTGACATCTGTGTATTACCCGACATCTCTTTATGGCCGACGTATGTTTGCTGATGTGCGGCGTCACACATACCTCACAGTAGCAGTAGATTTTGTATACTGGCTAGACATGAGTCAGTTGGTGATAGGCTTTCTTATGTAATGAATACTGCAGCATATAGAAGAGAAGGACATCTAAGGTTGTGCTAAGATTTTACAAGACTATTCTTTCCTGTTTCAGCTCCTGATCTTTATCTATCACTTTTCTGTCATATCAATGTTTTGATGCCTTGTTGCGATATTGCATATTAGCTGCAAGCTTAATCTGCGTTAACACAGTGGTCACGAGTATTATGCATAAGGAAGGAGATCCAGAGTTGGATCCTAGAATCTAGAGGTTGTGGTCAAGCCGGATCTGAGTATCAGATCTGAACCCATTCATTGAGGAAGAATGAAAGTGGACAATACAGGTGCATAGTTATGGTGAGTACATAACTTTTATGTTTTCAAGAAGCTAGGATCCACCTATGGGTGGGCAACAGCAGCCCTGCATGCCTTATTCCCTATGCAAACTGTCAAGTGTCAACTTGTTTCTCCATCTGCCATCTTAGAAATCCATAACCAAGTACAGGTGTTTAAGGACAGGTAGAGCCAGTGGAATGGTACCTTTGTTACATGTTGTTTCCCTTCGCAGTTTCTTTGCTGGACATCCTACCCTGTCAGAAACAAGTGACAAAGGAGAAGGTCAGTAGGCCACTTTCTCAGTGGAGCCATCAAAGGGGCCCCACTGGAACATAAAGGGTATTGTTACTCAAGGTTCTACTTAGTTCCTAAAAAGATAAGGGATATCAGGCTCATATTAGAAGTCTGTGGCTAAATTACATATATCCAGAGAAACTTTGCATGATCTTGGTGCAGTCAAGCCTTCATTATATGACAGCATGAAATTAGAAACCACCAACAATCTGTTGTATGGCAGAATGACATATCTCCCCAACTACCTGTCTCCATAGGGGTTCCCCAAGGATCCATCCTTGGACCCCTACTCTTCTCTATTTTCACCATTAATCTAGCCTCTGCCATCAAACATGGCGCACACATACAATATGCTGATGACTCGACCATCATCTGCTCAGCCCAGTCCCTACCCAAACTACAAAAAGTCACACAGGAAGCCTTTACCTCTGTTGAAACTTGGTTATCCGATGCCCAATTAATACTCAACCCAAACAAAACTAAACTACTCATCTTTCAACCCACCAAACATACTCAAAACAACTCTCACTTTAACATCACAGCAAAAGACAACAACACTATATGCCCAACTGAACACACCAAATTGCTAGGAGTGGAAATAGACAAACTAAAATTTGACATTCACATATCCATGACCATAAAAAAGTCCCCAAAAAACTAGGAGCATTATACAGAAATAAGCAACTTCTCACCAAAGCAGCAAAGATTTCAATAGCAAATTCCCACCTTATCTCCACCCTACTTTATGCCTCTCCAATATATACCAACCTAAGGCAATGCGATCTAAACAAGCTAGAGACCTGCTACAACAAAATCGCCAAATTCGCCACAGGGGCATCCTACCGTAGTTACCACTGTCTCTCACAAGCTGAACTGGGCTGGCTTGAACTCCCTCACCTCCTTCAATGGTATCGACTCTTATTCCCCCACAAACTAATAAACCATCCACTAAATGTCCCATCCCTCCAGAATCTACTCCAACCCTATCGCACCACCAGACCACTAAGATCCAGCAATAAAAATCACTTGCGGATCAGTAAAGCCAATAACTCTGCTAGTGAAGCACTATTCTCTTGCACCATAGCCAAATTATGGAACTCCCTCCCACCCACAATTTCCTCCGTACCATCATGCAACCACTTCACACACCTAAAAACATGCTGGCTATGCCCTTGCAACTCCCACTCTAATATCACCCGCCCCATCCAACCACTACCTTTCTTTCCACCCCACTAACTACCTTGATTATAGCAAGCTCAGATGCTCATAAGCCTAGTACTTATTATACAGCAGGAACTTCTTATTGTAACATTTGTTAATGTCTGTTATGTACTTCACAGATAAAGATTCTAGTTGTCTACTGATGTACTATGTTCTTCATTTGTAAATATGTTTGTACTTAATTGCTATGTTAATCAAATTGTTAATCGCTATGTAATCCAATGTAACTACTGTCTTTTTATTTTAACTGTGGAGCTTTTCTCCCGGGGCCTCTGCTGAAAATGGACCTACGTTCAGTCGGACACTCCCGGTCAACAAATGTAAATAAATAAATAAATAGATATGTTATTTGGACCTTCACAATGCGCATTTCCACATAATGATTTGGAGAGCAGTCCTAGAGGTTTCTGTGCTTCCCTTAGAGAACAACATTACCAGCTCCAGACACTTCCATTTGCCCTCAACTCAATCCCATGGTGTTTACCAGATGCATGCTCATGGTGGGAGCTAAGAATGGACAGCAGAGGCCAAGGTCTCCTCCTGTTTGGGTGACTCTGCTCCTAGCTTTCCCATTTATTCCCAATTTGGTATCAGCAAGGGGAGTCTCTGATCACATTATTCCAGTTTCTGGAGATAATAGTGAATGCAGCAAAGTCACAGCTGCAACTTTTTCAGCTGCTTGATAGGCTGCAGTCTATATACCAACTCACGCAAAGCAATTCTGTCAACATAGGGTGAGAGAGAGAGAAAATATAGTCTCTCTCCAGTCGATATCTTCCCTCTTCTTGCTTACAAAATCCCCAGCACACCTATGAATAAAGGTACTGTGACTGATGGTGGTGGCTATTCCTGTGGATGTGCTTTATATTGAACAATGCTGTAGTAGCCTTAGCTGTGGATTCATGTTGAGTCATTGAAGGTAATTTCAGTAAATGGAAAAAATGAAAACTGTTTGCTGAAACCATCTTTGAACAAGTAAACAGTTTTGTTTTTGCAGAAGGGCAAGCCCCTGCACACCAAATGTGGAGAAACCCAAGACCTAGGTTGCACAGCAGTTGATAAAAAACAAACTCCTATTAGCAAAAGTAATTTCAGAGAACAGCACTTGCTGTTTTTGCATTCTCCAAAATTATGTTTGATGAGACGATATGCTCCCCTTAGCTTTGTGGGTTTTATCCTGCAAGGATATAACAACTGGGCAGCTTTCAAAGCTTTAAGGCACCTTCCATGCACCCCTAGCTTGAACTCAGCTGATTAAAAAGATAGATTTGAATGCCAAGCCCTTTAAAGATTTCCTGCCACCGAAGAGTATGTTTCTCTGAGGCTTTCGAGGATTAACGGTTGGCTTTTGCTGTTACTTTGCTAGGCAGTCAGTTAGCTGTCACAGTGAGCATATCAGCTTCATTGAGCTTTATCAAACATTTTTTTTTAAAAAGAATAATAATACTTTCCTGTTCAGGAAAGTTATTTTAAAACTAGGACTTTATTTTAATGGGCTATCGTGAGACTGTATTGAACTTTTAAACAGGAGAGCTGTTTTTTTCCTGTCAGTTTAAAAATTGTTTAAAGTATTTAAAAAAACATTTTATGTGGAAAAATGTATAGTCACTTTACTTTTGGGGGCTTACAGTGTTTCAAAGTGCTTTTTTACTGTGTTTTTTCTGACCTCTTGACCACTCATCTTTTAGTCTGTATCCCTCTGGTATAGCACCTACAGTCACTATGGTCTGGGAGTTAGACACATCCTTTGTGGCTGTTGGGGTCCCCTCAGTGAGCAGGGAAGAGCCACTCTTGTTGGTCGTTGGACAGATAAGGGTTCTATTCATCCCTGCAGAAGCTGCTGCCATTAATAAAACTGTTGGGCCTATTTTTCCTGTCAAAAAGAAACAGAAAACAAACCATGTATTGACTCCTTGTCAAATTTCCTTGGACAGGAGTAATCTATTGGGTCTGGCTTAGGGTTTGATTCAGGATCCAACATTGTCTATTTTTCTGTTCAAACATCAGACCTCTGCACTGATCTCAAGCTTATCGCTTCCAGACCTCTGAATCCTTTCCTACCCATAATTTCCCAGGGTGAACCTCAGATACCCAGATCTCTTTTGCCACTTGACCATTTTGACTGTGCTGAGAGCTCTCAGTGATTCAAAAAGGATTTCCTTTTAGCTACACTCCTCTCCTACCACAAGAGTTGTTTTAGCTCACTATTTTTCCTCTAGAAGATTTTCTTTAATAGAATTTTAGCTTGTATAGCTAGTTTCTGTGGTAGATTTTAAGCCTTTACATAATAGTCTATTTTAAGTACTGCAATCATAAGAAGAGTATTTTTCTAATATTCTCCTTCCTTACTGGATATTAGTGTGTTTTCATGTGAGCCAGCTTTTTTATAGGTATTTGCTCTTTTATGATATCAGAAGTATCTGGTTTTAAAAAGTGTTTGGACTGTGGGCACAAGTTACCCCCTCAGTATCCATGCTCTAAGTGCATCTGTTGCCTTGGTGCTGCTGACCTAGACACAGATTGCCAGTTTTGTGAGGCCTTCTGTGCCAGGTCCCTCCGGACTCAGTGACACAAATTAGTACTAAAGAGTTTTTTTCCTGCTCATACAGGGGGCACCCTTTCACTGTCTTCCTTTTCTGAAAAAGAGAAAGAAAAATCAAAATCAGTGGTTCAGGACAAAGTAGAAGAAAGGAAAGAAAAGGAAAGGAGCAAATCTCCTTCAAAGTCTTCAAAAAAGAGATCCCAATAACCATCAACATCTGTTGGTCCCAACCCAAAGATTCTGAGAATGTCAGAATTGTCTACCTCACGACTATGATCTCCATTACCTAGAACCAGTTTTTCTCCAGGGCCAGTGAGGTTCAGGCTTCAGTCACCCATCCTTCAGGAGAAAAGATATTCTTGATATTTTTTGTTAGCATCATCCTCTTGATCATCTAGAAGTCTTACAGAGATTGATGTCGACAGGATGATGAAATTTCTGCGGATGCAGATACAGATTGTGGGTATCCTGGCACTGTCACCTGGGAAGGTGCAGAGTGTTGGCCATGTTACCCCCCCCCTGCCATACAGGAGTCTGCACCAGTCCAACCATTGGCTTCAGGTTTATCGGAACTGATTGGAACCATAGCTCCTTTGCTGGTGCTGGAACTTCTTGCATCTTAAACACTGACTGCATCCCAATTTCTTGTGACCCTGATCCCATTAGATCTGGATGAGACTTGGAGTCAAAGCTTTGGAGCCAAGCCCCAGGGAAGTGAGTTGATGTTCAGATTCTTGAAGTAATCTATTCATCTCAGGGCTTCGACTCTAGATAGCTCAGATCCGAGATCCACTTTGAAGCTGAGGTTCATTGGCAAAGAGGTTTCTATTTCCACTTTGGAGCAGAAGAAACCATTGTTGCCAATAGCAGCCTCTGCTTTTGAACAGTTTGAAAGGGTTTTAGCTACTTCCAAAGGCAAGATAGCTTCTACTAGTTCAGTTCCACCCAAATCCCATCTGCAGTCTGCTTCTTCACCTCTTCATCCAGTTGTACAGGGACATTCGGCACCAAGAGTTTCTGAAGAAGTCTGCTTCGTCAATTTTCTATCTGATTCTGACCATTGTACTGAACCGCCAAATGTTGCTCCAAAAAATGGACCTGTAAGTGGAAACATCTAGACTCATCAACTGTGTCTTTCACAGATGATACCGGCTTAGAGGAAGGAGATGGCTCCCCTTGCTCCCCTTCTGAAGATGTCTTCTTTGAGGACTTTCTAGATTTAATGAAACAGGGAGAGGGATGAACATCCCAAGATCCCTCTCCTAATGTGTAAGTATTCGCAGAAGCCTTTGGTTCTGGGCCAGCTTTGTCCTGGGTAGTACCACCCATTGATCTGCTTATTGATCTAATGACTCAACGGATATGGAAGGACCTTAATGTGGTGGACCCTGTACCAAAGAAAGCTGATTTCGTAATGCCTGCAAACTGACAGGATGCACTGGAGTAAGAGTCCACCTGTAGTTGCTAATGTGGTGGCAAGAGCCGCCAAGAAAGAGCTATCAAAAGAAAGCTCTTCTGTTCATTCTCCCATTACAAATCTAAGTTGATGGACAGATACGGAAAGCAGACCTATGAGTCAGTGACTTTTGCCCTTAGATCAATGAACTATCTTGCTCACCTAAGAAGATTCCAGAGAGACTTGATAAAGGAGATTTCTAAGTCCCTCTCAAGAGTTTTTCCAGTGGGTGTTCAGATGACAGAGGACTCTAAGCTTTCCACCATGCAAATCATCTTCTAATGTGGCCATGCATCTGCTATCGAATGCAGCTGACAGCACAACTGTATAAGCAGGCACTGGTATCACCATGTGCCAACATGCCTGAATGCGACTATGGGACTCTGTGGAAGGCTTCAAGTCCTTCATTATTGCCCCCTACAATGGTTCCAGCTTATTTGGACCTAAAGTCAAGGATACACCTACAGGATGGCAAGACTTCTCCACCCTTCAAAGAACATTCTGTAGGAACCAGAGATCAGAGAAGATGAGGGTCCATAAATAAGAGTTCTTTCCATGACTCCCAAGGTGACAGACCTTCCCGTGGCAGAGGGTGAGGCCATTTTAATGGACAATGTCCAAGAGGCAGAGGCACAGTGCGATATTGGGGCTTTCCAGGTCTGCTGTAGAAGCAGTCAGAGGGCACCTCTCCTTACACCGTCAAGCCTGGCAAAAGATAACATCAGATTCATGGGTGCTAAGGCTCTTCAGTTTCCTCTTTACTCCAACCCCAGAAAATGAAGAAAGTCCCCAATGTTCCACCCAATCAGTGAGACTTAACGGTCATAGAAATTTCAAAGCTGCTAGAAAAAAAGAGTCATCCAATCAGTCCCCCACCACCAGTTAGAATCCTGAGTCTATTCCAGATTTTTTTTAGTGCCAAAGAAGACTGAAAACCTAACACTCTTTTTGAATCTAAGTCACTTAAACCAGTTTGTAAAACAGACAAAATTCCAGATGGTCATGGTTCTACAGTTCTGGCTGTGAGCCAATCATTTCCAATTCAGAGCTCTGCCATTCAGTCTCATCACAGCCCCCAAGGTGTTTACCAAGATCATGACAATAGTAGTGATGCACATGCGCCTACTGGGGAGCCAGGTCTTCCCATATCTACATGATTGGTTTCTCATTGTCCCCACTGAGCATCTACTGCTCAGAAACCAGGACCATGCATTTCTGTTGCTTCTGAACTTAGGAATTTTAATAAACCTACCAAAATATCAGTTACCTCCAACACAAACCACAAAATCATAGCATGCCACATAAACACCAAACTTCAGATAGTCAGTCTTCCCCAGTCCAGGGTCCAATCACTTTACCTAACAACCCTGCATGTTCTTCATCACCCAAGACCATCAGCAAGGTTAACCCTACATCTCTCAGGCATCATGGCATCTACAATTCTTATCATTACTCTAGCAAGAATTTTCATGAAAGTACTGCATTGGCGTTTATCAGTACAGTGGTCACAGTCCAGTCATCCTGTACATGTAAAAATTCGGATTACTCAAGTCTGCAAAAACCGCATCGCTTGGTGGATAACTTCCCCATCTGTGACCAAGGGCCATACTTTCCAGATGGCTTCTCCAACAGCAATGGTGACCATGGATGCACCCCTTATGGGGTGGGTTGGGGGGGGGGCAATTTCGAAGGGAAGATGGTCCAAGGTATATGGACAACAACAGAGGCCAGTCTTCACATCAGTATCTTGGAGCTTAGGGCAGTTCATCTGGGTTTGCAGGCATTTCAGGAACTACTCACCAAGGGTGTGATATCCATACAGACAGCATGACTTTTGTATGGTACATTAATAAACAAGGAGGAACTCGTTCTTACCCGCTATGTTGGGAAGCCATGAGGGTTTGGCAATGGGCGATGTCTTCACAATACTTTCTGATAGGAATGGGCATCCTGGCAACTTCCAATGTATTTGTGGATAAATTGAGCAAGACAATACTAATACCTCACAAGTGGTCCCTCAACCCTGCAGTGACACAAGTCATTTTCAGTTGCTGGAGCCAACTTTGCTGTAACCTATTTGCATCCTGTCTAAACAACAAATGCAGCAGGTACCTTGTGCTGATATCACCACAGGAAAAGATACCAAGGGGTGCTCTTGTCCACAATTAGCCTCTAGGTCTCCTGTACGCCTTTCTCCCTTTACCCCTAATAAGCAAGTTCATAGAGAAAGGAAGACAAAAAAAGGCCAGGGTTATCCTCATTGCTTGCTCCCTTTTGGCTCCGACAAACTCAGTTCCCCTTCCTATGGCCTCTTCTAGTACATCCTCCATGGATGTTGTATCAGTATCCAGATCTACTATCCCATGTGTCCGGACTGCCCCCTCCAGATTAGAAATCCATGAGACTAACTGCATGGTTCCACTAACTTTAATCATGGCCAGAGATGTCAGGCTTCCTCCTGCAGTAGTCAGTATTCTTTCTGCTTCACAGAAACTGTCCACTAAGAAAGTTTACCAGAGCAAATGGAAGAGGTTTTCAATTTGGGCGTATTCCAAGGGGCTAGATTCCTTTTCAGCACTGGTTCTTTCCATACTTGAACTTCTGTCTGATCTCTTTGACAAAGGCTCCAGTTTTACAACTGTCAGGATTCAATTGGTGGCTATTTCCAGTTTTCATTTTGGAATTAACGATACTTTGCGTACCTCAAGATCTCAAAAGATTTTCTTAAGGGTACATTTCTGTTGAGACCTCTCATTAGAGACCCAGCACCTTTATGAGACAAGAAGAGAAGCTAACACTTGCTCCATTTGAAGCAACTAACCTGGCTGACTTGAGGTTCTTAACACTGAAAACCATTTTACTGAGTGTTCTGACGTCTACAAGAAAGGAATGTAAGTTACAAGCTCTTACCATGAGTCTATCCTTTTTCATTTTCCACAGACACAGGGTTTCTCTGAAAACTTCTCCTCATTTTATGTCTAAAATGATATCTGAGTTTATTTTAAGACAAACTATTCATCTCCATTTTCTTTCCTGACCCTAAAAATGGGGGAGAAAGTAAACTGCATACCTTGGATGTCCACGGACAACTCTGGTACTATCTTGCCGGAACTAAATCTTTCAGATCTTTTTATCACTTGATGTTATGTAGTTCCATCTCGCCTTCATTTTTACATGTGAGTTCGGAGCCGATCCTCGGCTCCGACTCGGCCGATTACAAAGCTCAAAGTCTCTAAGTTGGCTTGTGGCAAGGTAGGTATCCCATAATGCAGTGGTATCAATCCTCAGGTCTCGTTTGCCGCTTTACGAGTTCAGAAGTGCTCTTCTTGGCCGTGGCTAAGTGAACCTTTTCATTTGTATTTTATTCTGTTTATACTTAGTATATAGTTAAATTAGTAAGGAAACACTTAGAATATAGTTAGTATGTTAGTTTTTACATAATAGTACATATTAGGTGTTTAATATTTCGCTGTTGTTGTTATCAGTTTGGCTGTCTTTTTTTCCACAGGCCTGTGTGTGTTTATTGGTATCCCGTAGTGGTAGCTTAGTTCCTCTCGTTTATTAGCTTATATAGAGTATTTGTCTTTTAGGTATTTCTAATTTAGTCCTTTTTACTGATTGTTATTGGGACTTTCCTATGCGTGTGTATACCTGTGTTTAAGCGTAGGTAGTTTAGTTAACTGTTTTCTGGTGTGGCGTGTCTATCTTGTAGCAAAGTCCGTTTTTCATTAGAGGACTTTTCTAGTTGTGTGTTCTTCCCTTGTTTCTCTTTGGGCTAGGCCCATTTAAGTTAGAGGACCTAGTCCTCTTCTTACACTGTTATTTTCTCTTCTGCCTTATTAGGGCTAGGACCATTTGAGTTAGAGGACCTAGTCCTCTCTCCTATTACTTCTCCCTTTGTGGTGTGTCTTTATCGCCCTGTTAGCTGTGGTCCATTTAAGTTGGAGGACCAAGCTAGTTTCCCTTCTATAGTTTGTCTGTGTCATCTGCTACTACAGCTGTCTAGTATGTCTAAAGATAAGGATCATAAACCTTCGGGTTTTAAGAAGTCACAAAAATGTAATAACAAATGTCCATAACGGATGGGCATACTGTGTGTATCTATTGTTTAGGGGTCATTCATTTACAAGAGAGCTGTATCTTTTGTCATGCTTTTAGCTCTAGAGTCCTTCAAGAAAGGAAAAACAAGCTTATTTTGAAAGGTCTCTTAAAACCATCTTTTGAGGAAGCTTTAGGTAGTTCTTCATCCTCTCAATCTGCAAAGTCTTCCTCTAGTCAAAAAGAAAAGAATGCTAAGAGGCCATCTCCAGTGTCCTCAGAGATCTGAGTCTCCTGTTAAAATGTCTAAAATTATTAAGACTTCCACCTCATCAGCTCTACTGCCTTTGGAGTCGACTGAGGTCATTACCATTGATGAGCCTATATCAGCCTCAGGAACTTCGGAGGTGAAAAAGGATTTTTCTAATCGTAGCCAACTGACATTCCTCCAGTCTCTCCTACCTTGAGATCTCCTATTTTTCAGAGATCTCGCTCACCAACCCTTTCCTCCAGGTCCTCTAGTAGCAAACTATCAGATGATGATGTGGAGAGTGTGGTGCGCAGACGTTTGAAGGTGCTGGGGCTGACAGATTTGCTTTCAGCTCCAGCACCCCATGAGGACTTGCTGGAACTGATATCTGCTCCATTTTCGGTGCCATCCTTGGTGTCTAGGAGCTGAAGTTCGCTAGTTGGCCCCGAGGGAGATTCTCGGACTGGAGCCACCTCAGTTCTGAGTCTACCTCTCGCTGCATCTGCTCAGTTGAGCTTGGTTCCTACATCGGCTTCGGAGCTGATTTCCATGGAACCGAGGGCTACCTCTGCTTCTTCGTAACCAGTGGTGTCCTCGGAACCGGGGGAGTCGGCCTTCAAAATGAGGAGTGTGCTGTCCAAATCTGCAGCTCTATGCAAGGATACTGATGTTCTTCCCCCAAAAGCACCGGCCTCTGTCTTGGCGCCATCCTATCCACAGGATAGCGGAGATCCACAGCCTCAGAACACCTCTCTGGGGGTCCCCCCTTCTTCTGAGACCTCCCCAGAATACCCTTCTGAGGAGCCTTCTCAGAAGAAAACATGCAAGAGGAAGCACGTAGACTCCCCTGATGAGTCCGTCACCTCAGACACTAACCTCGAGGAGTCAGAAGGGTCTCCAAGGTCATCCTCTGATGATATCTCCTTTGTAGATATCCTTGAGATCCTGAAACAGAGAGGTGGCTGGCCTACCATCATCCCTTTTGATGAGGAGTCTGTGTACCTGAAGGCTTTCGGATCTCAGCCTTCAGCCTCTTGGGTGTCTCCTCCTTTCGACGAGCTCATGGACTTGGTCAGTTGAAAGGTGTGGGAATCACCTGATAACATGGAGCCAGTCCCTAGGAGGCCAAACAAATTCCTGTCAGCCCCCAAGGAGAAGGATTTTTTGATGAAAGGCATGCTAGTAGATGCTGTGGTGGTTGTAGCAACCACCAAGAAGGAGCTTGCAGAGACATCCTCATCTGTCTATCTGTTGAACAGTCTCCTACAATGGACAGATATGGAAAGCATGTTTTTTCTTCAGCAGCTTTTACCCTTAGATCACTGAATTATCTTACCCATTTTAGAAGGCTTCAGAGAGATCTCCTGAAGGAACTAGGAGGTACTTCAACTGCAGGGGTACCAGAGAAGGTTACCGCTCAGTTATACATCTTAAACTCCATAATAAACTCCTCCATGAGACTGATATCATACACAGCAGATGGAGCGAGTAGAGCAGCAGGTTTAGGAGTTTCCCTGAGAAGACACTTCTGGATGCGCTTGTATAACTTTGTGGAATCATTTAAGTCTACCTTTACAATTGCCCCTTTTGATGGCTACTCACTGTTTGGACCAAAAGTGAAGGATACACTCAACAGATGTGAGCAGGAAGGGAAAACTCAGTCTGCTGTTGGAGTACATTTTTCCATCCCTTCAAGACCCTATCCTAAAGGGCAGAAAGGTGGGATAATGTGGTTCAAGAAATCCCAGAGATTTTTGCCAGATGCATGAGGTGATTCCTTCCCCAGGGGCAGAGGAGGAGGAAATAATGGTAGATGCTGTCCTAGAGGCAGAGGGGGTCCACAGAACCAGGGAGAACATGATTCCTTTCACGGACATCCTTATCAGCACTCCTGAAAGGAGGCCCAACTGTGTTAGTCTGGAGCCAGTTGGGGGACGTTTGTCTTTGCACCCAGAAGCCTGGCAAAATACCACAAAAGACAAGTGGGTACAAAACATAATATCCAGGGGATACTCCATACCCTTCTACTAACCCCCTCCTCGAACCAGAAAAATCCCAAATGTTACACCCAATCACAGGGATCAAGCAAATGTAGAGATTCAAAAGTTGCTAAACAAGAGAGTCATCCAAACCGTCCCCGCAGACCAGATAGGATTCGGAACTTACTCGAGATTCTTTTTAGTGCCAAAAAGAACAGGGGACTGGAGACCCATATTGGATCTCAACAAATTAAACAAATCAGTAAAGAAATCCAAGTTCTGAATGGTGACACTGCAGTCTATACTCCCTCTTTTAGGGAAAGACAACTGGATGTACTTGATAGACCTCCAAGATGCGTACTACCACATAAAAATGGACAGAGCATCGAGGAGTCACTTACACTTCCAGCTGGGAGCCAGTCACTACCAGTTTTGTGCTCTGCCCTTTGGACTCACTACAGCCCCCAGAGTGTTCACCAAATGCATGGCAGTAGTAACGGCTCACTTGAGATGTTTGGGATTCCGAGTGTTTCCGTACCTGGACGACTGGCTCCAAACTGCCATCACCAAGCATCTACTTCAACAGATCAGAGACATGACTCTACAAGTTTGTGCTCAGCTAGGGATTACAATAAATTTGCAAAAATCTGCCTTGTTAACCTGTCAGCATGTTACCTTTATAGGTGGAGAAACAGACACCATTTCAATGATGGTGCGCCTTCCCGCCAACAGAATGGCGAATCTCAAACAACAGATATTACTGCTTCTTCCCAAAAACAAGGTCAAAGCAAAGATAGTGCTCAAACTACTGGGAACAATGGCCTCAACCATAACTCTTGTTCCATCAGCCAGGATGCACATGATAATTCTTCAGTGGTTACTCTTCTCCCAGTGGTCATTTCAATAACTTCCTCTGTCTCACCCATTCATAATAACAGAAACTTTCAAGAAGGATCTTCGTTGGTGGATTCAGTCCAACGAGTTAACCATCGGGAGACCATTTTTTCCACATCAACCTGTTGCTACAGTGACCACAGATGCTTCCCAGATAAAGTGGGGGGCATTACCTGGGTAAGTCAGTCCAAGGCAAGTGGCAAGAACACGAGGCCCATTTGCACATCAGTGTTCTAGAGATGAGAGCAGTGCTTCTGGCATTGCAAGCACTCCACAACTCTTTACCTCTAGGAACGATTGCAATCCAGTCAGACAATATGCAAGTGGTATGGTATATAAACAAACAAGGCGGAACCCGATCTTACCCACTTTGTCAAGAAACTCTGAGGGTTTGACAGTGGGCAATATCTTCCCAATGCTTTCTAGTCACAACGCTTATCTCGGGAAAGTCCAATATGATAGCCGACAAGCTCAGCAGGACAATTTTGATGCCTCACAAGTGATCAGTGAATCAGAACATAGCAGAAGAGATCTTCCACAGATGGGGCCAGCCTTGCTGCAATCTTTTTGCCACCCCTATGAATGCCAAATGCAGCAGCTACTTCACCCTTTCTTCCCTCCAGGGGAGACACCGAGAGGTGCACTTGTTCACAATTGGCCCTCGGGACTTCTTTATGCTCTTCCCTCGTTTCCCCTCATATCAAACGTCATTCAGAAAGCAAAATCCTTGGGAAGCAAGATGATTCTCATTGCTCCATACTGGCCTCATCAGCTTTGTTTTCCCTTTCTCTGGCCTCATCTACTGGGGGATCTGTGGATTCTGGACCCAATTCCAGACCTACTGACACACGTCAGAAACATTCCACCCCTCTCTCCACACCCTCAGACGTTCCATCCCTCTCTCCACACCCTCAACTTGAGAGCTTGGCTGCTCCACTTCCAACCTTAGTCAGGCTTCAGGATTTCACTCCAGCAGTAAAACATATATCTTGATATCCTCTCATAAGCTTTCTACCAGGAAACTATACGCTAGTAAATGGAAAAGATTTTCTCTTTGGGTGCAGACTAGAAACATAGATCCCTTCACTGTCCCAATTCTTGACTTCCTTTCAGAACTCTTCCAACAAGGCTCAGCCTCTGCCACAATTAAGGTTCAGCTAGCAGCTATTTCCAATTTCCACTTAGGACAGCAAACGCCTAACTTGATTGCACACCGACTGTGTAAAGCCTTTTTGAAAGGCACTTCCTTACTGAGACCTCCATTTAAAGAACCTGTCCCTCCTTGGGATTTAAATTTTGTCCTTTCACACTTAACCTCACCACCCTTTGAACCTTCATCCACTTGCGATTTGAAATTCCTCTCTTGGAAGACGATTCTTCTGGTAGCCATAACCTCAGCTAGAAGAGTTTCAGAGCTACAAGCACTTTCAATCAAGCCTCCTTATTTGATCTTCCATAAAGACAGAGTTACTCTTCAAACTAACCCTTCCTTTTTCACCAAGATTTGCTCCCAATCTAATATTAACCAAGGAATTGAGCTTCCAGTATTTTTCCCTAACCATACCAACAAGGTAGAACACAGACTTCACCAACTTGATGTACATAGGCAACTGAGGTTCTGTCTCCATAGAACTACAGAATTCAGGAAGTCATGCCAGTTATTCATATACTTTTTGGAGGCAAGAAAGGGTATGTCAATCTCTAAAATCACATTACCCAATTGGCTTTCTAATTCCATAACTTTTATATACTCTTCCAATAACAAGGAACTTCCCTTCAGAGTTAGAGGTTATGCAACCAGATCATTAGCAACATCCACTGCTTTTCAAGCCAGGATTTCAATGGACAGTATTTCTGCAGCCACAACTTGGGCAAGCCCACATACTTTTATTACTCATTACAAAGTTGACTTGGCCTCCACGGACAGAGCTTCCTTTGGTTCCACGGCGCTCAAGAGTGTATTCCCATGAGTCATCCGAGAAAAAGGTGCTAGGGACACTGTCTCACATGTAAGAATGAAGGTGAAATAGGACTACATAACATAAAGAAGTTATGTACTCACCATAACGTTCCATGTTTGTAGTCCATCTCACCCTTCATTCTTACGAACCCACCCACCTACCCCCATCCATATAGTCCTAGAGGACCTGGCACAAATTTTGTGCCTTCTTTATGTTGGAGACCTTTCACTATTATTTCTCCTTTACCTGAGGGTACAGTACAGCTAATTTCTATTATAGTTAGCAGCAAGCAAGATCTGTGGATTGATACCACTGCATTATGGGATACCTACTTTGCCATGAGCCAACTTAGAAACTTTGAGCTTTGTAATTGGTGGAGTCAGAGCTGAGGATTGGCTCTGAACCCTCATTTAAGAATGAAAGGCGAAATGGACTACAAGCATGGAACATTATGGTGAGTACATAACTTCTGTTTCCTTTATATAGAAAGGTTTGAAGATATGACAGCCTGTGTCCAAGTAGACTATTCCAAATTGTTGCCTAAGGCTTTTATCTTTTGTTAAAATTCACCACAGCAAAAACTACATCAAGCATGGCCAAGGCCCACTCTACCAGTGCCTTGGCTTCATCTATGCCTTTTTGGTAAGGGTTGGATTCTAGAAGAAGGTCCTGTGTACATACTTTTGCAAAACAGTATATGCTTGATTCCTTTTTTTAGTTCTGAATCAGGCTTTACTAGGACATTCTTTTGGGTCTCCTGGACTCTTCTCCCTCCACCTCCCAAAATTAGTAAGCTATGGTAATCTACTCACATAGCTTAGGCTGCTGCAGCAGTGATCAGTATGAAGAACACAATACAGTTGCATAAGTAAACTTATAACAGTAGATGTTTGAAAGATCATTGATGCTGTAGCTACTCCCTCCACCCCCCCTTGTTTCTTGGTTGTTGTTTTTGCCAGGGTGTGGACTTTTATTTTTATTGTTCCTAGCAATGTCCGTTCAGGGTTCAGTCTCCCTCTCTCTGTTAGCGTGAAAGCTCTGAAGGGCTTAATGCCCAAACATGTGTTTTTAGTTAGCTCAACTCAAGCTAATTAATGGTTTGAGCACATAGAAGATGTCCTGAAGCTTTAGAAGCTGGTCATAGGTTCATAGGTAGGTAGGTAGGTACTAGGCTATCGGCCCAAGGGCCTAAGTAAACCTAACCAACAAGGTTCCCTGGCTTACGCCACCCAAGAAAGTTAATTTCCTGTGCCCCTGTCGAGCAGAGCCACAGAAGTGATCACTGGGGTGTATTTCCTATTTCCCATCCACTCATCAAGATTTTTCTTGAAGAGTGCTAATGAGGAACTTTGCTTGACATAGATTTATAGCTTGTTCCAGAGTATAAGAAGTCTGTGGGACAGGAATATATCCCTTCAGCAAGTCCTGTTCTTTGTGATGACAAGGTTTAGGTTCCTAGACCATGTAGCTCGGAGGCTTTGGGATTTCTTTAGGTGTAACATGTCCAACAGCTCTGAGTTTAACATAGCTTTATATGTTAGGCTGAGATCTCCTCGGAGTAGGCGATATGCTACAGAGTAAAGCTGGAGTTTTTTGAGACGGTCAGTGTAGGGCATCTGTTTAAGGCCAGTAATCCTCTTTGTGAGGTACTTCTGTGGTCTTTCTATCTGCTACAGAGGTCTTGTGAGGTATATTCCAAAAGGGGCATTGTACTCTATAATGGGTCTTATTAGTGCCGAGTAGAGGAGAACAATGACCTCTTTTTTCCTGGATGAGACCCCTTTTGTGATGAGGTGTGCCACATAGAAGGATTTCCTGACTACTGTGGCGATGTGATTATTAAAGGAGAAACTACTGTCCACCTGAGTCCCAAGGTCTCTTATCACACATCTGGCATTAAGTAGACCGCCGTTTATGTGGTAGCTCATGGGTACAGAGTTTTTACCAAAGGGGATGACAATGCACTTTTTGGCATTGAGCTTGTGGCCATGCCTCTGACACCAGGCATCTGTCTCAGTGAGGCCCTTCTGTAGGATGTTCACATCATTCGGGGACTCGACTATGGCTCCTAGTTTGCAGCCATCTGCGAACTTCATTAGCCAGAGGCCATCAATGTTAGCCTTTACTTCAGAGAAGTAGATGCCAAACAGGAGAGGTCCCAGGACTGAACCCTGTGGTACTCCACTTGTCACTGGTTTAAGTCAGATTTGGAGTCTGCAACTTTTACAGTGTGAGTTCTGTCAGTGAGCCAGTTGGCAACCCATCTTGTGATGTAGGGATTTATACCTAGTTTAGTGAGTTTAGCTATAATTCCAGAATGAGGGATGGTGTCGAAAGCCTTGGCGAGGTCAAGATAGGCTGTGTGAACCACCTTACCCTCGTCTGTGGCTTTGGTGACTGCCTCAATGAAGTAAATCAGGTTCAGAAGGTATGATCTGCCTTTCACAAGCCCAAACTGGATGGGGTCTAGAGTTTGGAGGTTACCAATATCTTTGTTTATGGGTTCCATGATGATACGTTCCATGGCCTTGCAGACATGCTCGTCAGGTTAATAGGGCGATAGTTCCCAGGATCAGTGGTGGCTCCCCCTTTGTGGAGTGGGATAACTTTTGCTGTACGCCATTCAGTGGGCACAAAGCCTGATGTGAGACTATGATTGAACATGGTGCTTAGGTGCGGAGCCAGTTCGTTCTGAAGTTTGTGTAAAACGCAGCCTGGGATGTTGTCCGGTCCCATGGATGCTGTGTTTCTGGTTTTAGAGAGTGCAGCTGTTACCTGCATAGATGTGATTACAGGGACTCTGCATTCTTCCTGTATAGATATGCGCCCTTTAGGGGGTGAGAGGGGGGTAAAGTTAGCACTGAACCTATCTGCCAGGATGTTGGCAATATCAGTTGGTTCTGTAATTTTCGTACCGTTGTGCTGCAACTCAGATTAGATCTGGGTGTTGCCACTGAGATTCTTGACATAGCTATAGAATGCTTTGTGGTTGCCCTTAGAATCAGTGGCAATTTTGTTTTCATAACTAGCTTTGGAGGATCTTATAAGGGATCTCAGCTTCTTACTGAGGCTGACCAGGGAGCTCTTCCACTCATTGGATTTTACTCTCTTTTGCAGTTCCGGCTGTTAAATCCTTGCAAGATATAACCCATATAGCTTAGGCTTTTGCAGTAGCAATCATTCGAACATATCTACTGTTTTGGTAATTTTCCTTATATAAGAAGCCACATGATAATTCTTCAGTGAACTGTACAGGTGATCTCTGTGGACTCTCATCAAATCCACATCTGTATCTCAAGCTTTTAGGTGCTGGTGGTAGTGGTGGACATATCTGGACAATTTCTCCCTTAGCAGTTTCAACTTCTTTTTTCATTGGTGATGTTATAATAGTCATGTCAGCTTCATTGTTCCTTATTATTTAGCTTCACATGGCTAACTTCAGTGATGGCGACTGTGAGTGTAGTGGTGTGTTGTAGGATATGGCAGGGTGCTGAGCACCATGGGAAAGTTTAGTTTGCAAAACTATCCATGTTATGTTGTCCTATATCCCCTTCATTCTTACTGGTTGGGTTCAGAGCCAATCCTTGGCTGCATACTATAGTTCAAAGCCTTTCACTTGGCTCATGGCTGAACACTTGTCCCATCATGCAGTGTGTGATTCCCCAGATCTCGTTTGCCTCTTAACAAGATTGAAGGTTCTTCATCTTGGCCATGGTTAAGTTTTTGGAAATTTTAAATATCTCGTATTTTTCTTAGCTGTTATTGCTTTTTAGTTACATAGAACTGCTTTATATAGATAGTTGTTAGGCATCTATCTCTGCACCATTCCATTCTCGGGACAGCAGAGATTCAGGGACCTCAGGGAGCCTCATTGGGCAGGTCACACTGTCCCAAGAACTCCCCAGAATACCCTTCTGAGAAGGCTCCTTGGAAGAAAACATGTAAGAGGAAGAATCTGGACTCACCAGACGTCAATCACCTCAGACACTGACCTCGAGGAGTCATAAGGGTCCCCATGGTCGCCATCTGAAGATATCTCCCTTGCAGATATTTTAGAAATCCTGAAACAGAGAGGTGGCTGGAAGCCCATCAGCCATTTTGATGAAGAGTCAGTGTACCTGAAGGCCTTCGGATCTCAACCTTCAGCCTCCTGGGTGTGTCTGACTTTTGGTGAACTAATGGAATTGGTTAGTCGAAAGGCGTGTAAGTCACCAGACACAATGGAACCAGTCCCTTGGAGACCAAACAAATTTATATCAGCTCCATTAGAGAAAGATTTTCTTACTAAAGGCATTCCTGTAGATGCTATGGTGGTGGCAGCAGCCACCAAGAAGGAACTCTCTGAAATGTCCTCCTCTGGCCATCCACCAAACAAGGAGTCTCAAACGATGGACAGATATGGTAAGCTTATTTTCTCATCAGTGACCTTTACCCTTCGATCGCTGAACTACCTTCTGCACTTCACTAGGCTACAAAGAGATCTCCTGAAGAAGTTAGGATACTCTCCAAGGTTCACTAGCTGCAGGGGTTCAGATAAAGTGACCTTTCAGCTATCCACCTTAAATTCCATAGTTAACTCCTCAATGAGGCTGATTTTCTATGTAGCGGATGGAGCGAGCAGGGCAGTGGGTTCAGGAGTTTCCCTAAGAAGGCACTCTTGGATGCACTTGTGTAACTTTGCAGAACCCTTTAAGTCTACCTTTGTCAACGCCCCTTTCGATGGTTCCTCACTCTTTGGACCAAAAGTCAAAGACACACACACCACAGGAAGGAAAATCTCTCTCTGTCATGGGAGTACTTTTTTCTGTACCTTCCATGCCATATCCTAAGGGTCAGAAGGGTGGAAAAATGTGGTTCAAAAAAATCCTAGGGAATTTTTCAGGATGCACGAGGTGAATCCTTCCGCAGTAGCAGAGGGGGAGGTAATAATGGTAGACGTCCACGAGGCAGAGCGGGTCCGCAAAACCAGGGTAATCATGATTCCTTTCGCGGCTGACCCTTCTAACGCTCCTGAAAGGAGGCCCATCTGTCCTACTCTGGAGGCAGTTGGGGGGGGGGTGATTATCTTTGTACACAGAAGCCTGGTGAGATATCACAAAAGACAAGTGAGTTACAAAGTATAATAGCCAGAGGTTATTCCATTCCCTTTTGCCTTCTCGTCCCACAACTCAGAAGGATCCCAGATGTTCCACCCAGTCAAAGGGAACAAGCAACTATAGAGATTCAAAAGTTGCTAAAAAAAGAGAGCTATACAAGAAGTTCCCACAGACCAAATAGGATTCGGAACTTACTCAAGATTCTTTTTAGTGCCGAATAAACAGGTGACTGGAGACCCATATTGGATCTCAGCAGACTAAAGGAATCTGTAAAGAAGTCCAAGTTCAGAATGGTAACACTGCAGTAAATTCTTCCCTTTTTAGGGAAAGACTATTGGATGTACTCCATAGACCTCCAAGATGCGTACCCCCACATAAAAATGGACAGACCATCAAGGAGTCACTTACGCTTCTGGCTGGGAGCCAGTCATTACCAATTCTGAGCTCTGCCCTTTGGTCTCACTACAGCCCCCGGAGTGTTCATCAAATGCATGGCAGTAGTCACAGCTCACTTGCGACGGCTGGGATTCCAAGTGTTTCTGTACCTAGACGACTGGCTCCTGACTGTCACCAGCAAGCATCTACTACAACAGTCAAGAGATACCACTTTACAAATCTGTTCTCAATTAGGGATAACAATAAATTCAGAAAAATCTGCCTTGTTGCCATGTCGGCATATTACCTTTATGGGAACAGAACTAGACACCGTCTCTATGATGGCAAAGTTACCTGGAGAAAGTTTTTGCACTCAGAGTACAGATTGCCGATCTCCTACAAAGACAAAAGTAACAGTGAAAACAATTCTAAAAGTCCTAGGAACCATAGCAGCAACCATAACCCTAGTCCCTTTAGCCAGGATGCACATGAGAATTCTTCAGTGGCTCTTTTTTTCTCAGTGGTCCTTACAAGAACTTCCCATGTCGCACCAGATCAGAATTAAAGTCATGCAAGAAGGATCTAAGATGGTGGCTCCTTTCCAGTCATGTCACGTTAGACCGACCCTTTACCCCACAACAACCTGTGGCAACAATGACCATGGACACCTCCCAGATAGGGTGGGAGGGCATTATCTGGGGAGGATGACCAAAGCACATGGCAGGAACAAGAGACTCATTTGCACATTAGTGTTCTAGAAATGAGAGCAGTGCTCTTGGCGTTGCAAGCACGTCAGGACTCTCTTCCACTAGGAACAATTGCAATTCAAGTCGACAATATGTTGGTGGTTTGGTACATAAACAGGCAAGGAGGAACCAAGTCTTACCCCCTTTGCCGAGAGGCATCAGGGTATGGCAATGGGCAATCTCTTCCCAATGCTTTCTGATAGCAATGCACATCCCGGGGAAGTCCAATGTGATAGCGGATAGGCTGAGCAGAGCAATATTGATGCCTCACAAGTGGTCCTTAAAGAAAGAGATAGCGGAAAAGATATTCCAAAAATGGGCCCAGCCTTGCTGTGACCTCTTTGCCACTCCCACAAATGCCAAATGCAGCAGCTGCTTTGCCCTAATTCCCCCTCTGGGGGCATCACCAAAGGATGCACTTGTCTATGATTGGCCCACGGGACTACTTTATGCTTTCCCCCTTTTTCCCTAATACCTAAAGTCATTCCATTCAGAAAGTATACTCCTTGGGAAGCAGGATAATTCTCATCGCTCCAAACTGACCTCGTCTGATTTAGTTTCCCTTTCTCCGGCCTCATCTTCAGGAGGAACCGTGGACTCTGGACCAAGTTTCAGACCTTCTGACTCATATGTCGGGAATGTTCCACCCCTCCCTCCAAACCCTCAATTTGACAGCATGGCTGCTCCAGTTCCCAGCTTAGTCAGGCTTCACAGTTTTACGCCAGTAGTTAAACACATCTTGGTATCCTCACACAAGGCTACAACGAGGAAGCTGTATTCTAGTAAATGGAAAAGGTTCTCATATTGGGCACAGAGTAAAAACATTGACCCCTTTTCTGCCCCAATCACTTCTATTCTTGAGTTCCTATCACAGCTTTTTCGACAAGTTTCAGCTGCTGCTACTATTAAGGTGCAGTTAGCTGCAATCTCAAATTTTCATATAAATGATGGAACTTCGAACCTGATGTCACAGATTATGTAAAGCGTTCTTGAAAGGTACGTGCTTATTAAGACCCCCCCCCCCATTAAAGAACCTCTGTCGCCATGGGACTTGAATTTTGTTCGAACATATCTGACCTTACCCCCATTTGAATCCTCATCAACTTGTGACCTTAAATTTCTGTCTTGGAAAACAATTTTCTTAGTTGCTATTACCTCTGCAAGAAGAGTTTTGGAATTACAAGATTTATCAATCAGACCTCCTTGTTTGATCTTCCATAATGATAGAGTATATCTCCGGACTAACCCATCATTTTTACCTAAGGTGTGTTCACAAAATAACTTAAATCAATCCATTGAGCTGCCAGTGTTTTTCCCTAATCATGGCAACAAGGAAGAATACAAGCTACACCAGTTAGATGTCCACAGGCAACTTTGCTTCTGTTTACATAGAACCAAAGATTTCAGGAAGTCTGATCAATTGTTTGTTTCCTTTTCAGAAGTCAAAAAAGGCATGCCATTCTTTAAAGCCTCACTGTCTAACTGGCTGTCAAATTGTATTACCTTTATTTATAGTTCTAATAACAAACAATTACTATTCAAAGTCAAGGGTCACACTACTAGGGCCATGGCTATGTCATCTGCTTATCTAGCTAGGCTATCAATGGACAGTATTTGTGCCGCTGCTACTTGGGCAAGACCTCACACCTTCATTACTCATTACAAAGTGGATTTGGCCTCCAGGGGCAGGGGCTCCTTTGGTTCCAATGCGCTGAAAAGTGTACTCCCATAAACCACCCAGGGAATATGGTGCTTTGACAGTGTCCCAACCAGTAAGAATATATTTGTTGTCCAACTCGCCATTCATTACGATCAATTTCACTGTTCCCCTGCCTAGGGCTTCTAGAGAACCTAGAGGAATTTTCTCCTTGGACAAGGAACTCCTCTGACTTTCGTTCTTCTTAAGCATCCTTTATTATAGGACTAGTGTGCTCATATGGTTATCGTTAGCATCAAACAAGATCTGGGGAATCACACACTGCATGATGGAATAGGTGTTCAACCACTAGCCAAGTGAAAGACTTCGAGCTATACTATGCGGCTGAGTCGGAGCCAAGGATCGGCTCTTAACTCAACCAGTAAAAATGAATGGTGAGATGGACAACAAGCATGCAATGTTATGGTGAGTACATACCTTCTTTTTTTTCCTCTCTTCTTAATCTTCTGCATTACCAAGGATGCACTTAGATGTTGAGAATTATGGGAAGACTTAGTGCAAAAAATATTGACAAAACCAAAAATAGTATGGGAACAAAGGGCCCAAAATAGGGACAGTTTTTAAATATTGCTCTTATTAGCTTAGAAAGCTGTTATAATAACCGTTTTGCATTCACATATATTTTCTGAATGAAGTCTGAAACTCAAAGGCTTGCCATTATTTAGCGATTTCAGTCCTTGATAATTTAATTTCAAAGAAAACCACAGATTTTATGAGGAGCAAACCAAAAATATGAGGCAAAAATCTGGAGAGTTGAGAGGCACAAGTTTTTCAGCTCCATCTGTTTAGTGTATAATGTCACTGCTTACTTGAGTTTAAAATAACTTCTTATTTCTGCAGTATGCCATTGCTATGAGTAGCTGTATCTTGTTACATGATACTACATGGCGTAGACCATGTATTGAAATGTTCTAGTGTGGTAGTGCTGTTTATAAGTGAACACTATACTTTATGCACTGGACTTGTTTTGATTGCCATCTTTTCTTTTTAGTTAAAGCAGGTTTGTGTTTACAGGCTTGGGAGAAATGACTTGCAGTACAGTTGATTCTTTTGATTATTATAGAATGTATTTCAGAAGTAAAATGAAACACTAACAGATTACAAAGGCAGAAGTTTAAGTGATAGATACCATTATTTATAAATGTGGTAGCATAGTAACTCTGAACATGTTTTTCAGGTGTGGAAGCTTTAGTGACGCACGTTTCCTCCTATGAGTGTTGTTGCACTACCCCTTTCTGTACGGTGAGTATTAAGAACCTATGCAAAGTATGTGAGCACTGGCTTGATTCTGACCTAAAGAAATTGAACTATTCATGTTATACTATATACGATTACATTGCTTCTAAGTGTGGCTGTTGTCATATGTTCTTTCAATTCTGGTCCTAATCCCTTTCATATATAATACAGTGCATTCCTCTGTCAATAGCCTTTTGCTTGTGTCTTGCACAGACATGCACAGTCATCTTAAAGCAACTAAACTACCTTCATAAGTGAAGGTTTGTGTTGACTTGCACGCATAAATGTGCAATGTCCAAGTTTGTCAGGTGATTTCAAGCTGTGTTTTCTCAGGCTCTGACCTACACTTGTACTTTATTTTTATTTTATTTATTTTATTTTACATTTGTTGGCTAGTCCAACTGGATATATGTCCGTTTTCAGTAGAGGCCCGGGGAGAAAAGCTCCATCAGTTGTACACTTTTACAAAAAGGCATAAATGGTTACATAAGAAAGATAGCAAGTGAAAACAATTAATATAATCAGATAAAAAATAAATTGGCATAAAAGGTCACATGACATCATAGCAAGTTAACCAGATAATGTAAAAATATAAAAATTTTTTTTTTTTTTTTTTTTTTTTTTTTTAAGTTAACAAGGGTAATGGTAGAGAGAAGAGTTGGCATTAGTCTGGATTAGTGCAGGAGCAAAGCCAGTGTTTATTGAGATAAATTTTTAGTTGATATTTGAAAAGTTGGAAAGAGGTTAAAGAAGTGATATCAGAGGGTAGTTTATTCCATGTTTTTCCGACAGAGTTGGAGAATAAACTGACACCTGCATTATTGTTAGGTTTGGTAATATTAATCAGAAGTTTATTTGAGGAACGTAGTTGTTGCAGGTTGTTGTATGGAGAAATAAGGCTAGAAAGTATTGGTGTGTTGGTTGGCTGATATAGAATCTTATAAGCAATTAAGATCTGTTGAAGTACAAGTTGGTTACGAAGTTCAATCCAGCCTAGTTCTTTTAGGTTCAAGCAGTGATGAGTTCTAAAAGGAGATCCAACAGCGAATCGAGCTATGTTATGATAGGATGTTTCTAGTTTCTTCATGTTGTTTTTGGAAAGATTAGTGTAAATGGGGGAAGCATAGAGAAGAGTGGAGATTAGGTGAGATCTAGCAATGGTGGACCTTGCTGTGGGTGTTAGGAAAGGTTTGATTCTGTAAAGGGATCCTATTTTTTTATTAACTAATTTTATGGTGTTATTGATGTGAGAGTCGAAGTTGAGGTTATTATCAATAGTTATTCCTAATAGTTTTGTGGTCAAGTCAGGAGAGATGAGTGTTCCGTCAGTGGACGTAAGAGTAAAGTAAGGTGGAGTAGATTTACGAGTAGGCGAAAAAAGTAATAGTTTTGTTTTCTTGGGGTTAAGGAGTAGACAGCAGTAAGAGAACCATTGTTCTACAGCACTAAAAGCTTTTTGAGTAAGTGACTGGAGTTCTGTTTGAGAGTTAGCAGTACAGATTATAGTTGAGTCATCTGCGTATTGTATGCAGGTAGTATATGGGATAGCAGATTGAAGGTCATTAATAAAGATAGAAAATAGCAAAGGACCTAGGATAGAGCCTTGAGGTACGCCTAAGGAGATAGGTAGAAGATTAGAAAGTGAGTTTTTCCAAAGTACTGCCTGCTGACGATTTTCTAGGTAAGATGCAAACCAGGACAAGGCATGATGATCAAGAGCCAGAGACTGTAGGATATGTAGTAAAAGTTTATGATTCACCATATCAAAAGCTTTGGATAGGTCGATGAAGACAGAGAAAGATAGATAGTTATTGTTACAGTTAATGTTAATGGAGTTAGTGAAGGAGAGTAAAGCAGTAGTGGTACTATGTGAGGGTCTGAAACCATGCTGACAGTTAGAAAGTAAGTTGTTGTTGAGAAGGTGATTTAGTACTTGTTTGTGAATACATTTTTCCATGATTTTTGCGATTGGTGAGAGGAGAGCTATTGGACGAAAGTTAGAGAAATCATTAGAGTTTCCCCCTTTATGTAGTGGGATGATATGAGATATTTTCCAGATAGAGGGGAAGATTCCTTCCTTTATAGATCTATTAATCAGGATGGAAATAGGGTAGGCTAAGGCTTTGGCACCTATCTGTAAGAATTCTGCAGGCAGTTTGTCTGCAGAAGGAGTGGTAGGTTTTAACTTTAGGAGCAATGATGTGATAAAGGAGGTAGAGACTGGTTGTAAGTGGAGGGTAGGAGGTGGATTTGATATGGATGGAAGAAGATTTGAGGTATCAGGAGATAGATGACTAGCAAGTGTTTGGATAGTATTTGTGAAGAATGAGTTGAAGTCATTTGCTGTTTGTTTAGGGTTTTCTGGGTTAGAGTCCTGAGGATTAGGTGTAATGGAGTGACCTGGAGACAGAAGATTATTAATACTGGTCCAGAATTTTTTAGGTTCCTTATTAGTGATATTTTGCAGCTGAAGGTAATAGTTTTTTTTGTCTGTCAGGATAGCTCTTTTAGTGCTGTTTCTAAGCTCTCTAAAGTTTTGGCAATCAGTTTGATTTTTAGTGGCGCGCCATTTCGACCATGATTTATTTCTAATAATGATTTTGTGCCTAGTATTATTAGTTAGCCAGGGTGCTACTTTTGATTTGGTTCTGATGGTACGAGTTGGGGCATGTTGGTCTAGAATTGATAAGAATGTAGAGTTAAAGTAATCTACTGCTTCATTAAGGGGAAGATATTTCAATGAGGACCAATTACAATATTTTAGATCAGCTAGAAAATATTCTGAGTTAAAAGTCTTTTTTGTTCTTAGTGTTCTAAGTGTGGCAGGTAAGGTTAGGTTGATTTTGTGTCTAATGACATAAGTTAAAGAATGGTCGCTTAGATCATCTGGAAGGGTACCGGACTGGTAGGTTTGTTGGGGGGTATTAATCAGAATCCAGTCTAGGATAGATTCATGGTTGTTGGATTTATCAGTTCTGGTTGGACAGTTATAGGCTTACTTTAAAACTTAGATAATGCAGGGTGGTCTGTACATCCATTTGCAATCATTTGCTAGTCTGAGACAAACAATGAAATACACACTATGCTAAAAAACAAAAAGATGTTTTGAGCAATAACAACACATTTAGTGAGTTCCTAAAACAGTGGTTTATCTGTCAGCACATCAGATGGTTAACCCGTTTTCAGTGGGTGCCTAGTCACTTTTATATCCAGCAGCAGTGCCACAGTGTTGGTTGTGAAGATAGCTCAATTTTACAATATTTTGTTAGATTTGTAGAAATGTTTAAAAATAGATAAAAACAAACTTTTCCACCTTTAAATTAGTTTAGGATATAATATTTCATTGTCATTAGCACATTTGATATGCTATGTGAAATAATGACTCCGAAATAATTGAAAGATAGCTCTATCCAAGTGTTTTCTGCTCACAAACTGATTTTATTTCATTTAATCCCCACATCTTGTTCTGCACACCTCCAAATAATTCTATCTGAATTCTAGTTAAATCTGTATTTGTATACACAAGTGTGGTAGTGTGCAAAATTTCACATTCAGTATTTCTGGCATTTGTCATATCATGTATAAATAATATCATGCATGTAGAATATCAGGGTGTGTATCTTTAGCTATGTTAATGCCTAGATACAGGAACTTGCATGTTATGTGATATACCTTTCTAGAAAGTCACTGTAAAAGGAGGTTGGTGACACATCCAAAATGCCGTTTAGTGGGTATCCTGATGAACATCCAAATATTTCATTGTATCATAAGTAAAAAAAATGCGTTCATTTTTGAGATTTTATATACTTAGAAATATAACAGATGTACTTTACAGTCTGAAAAAATGGTCTGGCTATATACCCATCATAGTTCTGTCCCTGCAGAGCAGTTAAGCAATAAACTGGAAGCTTTGGAGGAACTAGAATATTCCTTACCATACCTCTCAACCTCTTAACACAAAAACTCTAGGCAAAGCCAAAAATAATGGGGAGACAAAGGTCTGAAAATAGGGACAGATTTTAAATGTTGCTCTTTCAAATTTAAGAAGTTGCTAGAAAAATACAGTAGACTCCCTCTTATCTGGCGTCTCTAACTGGCCTCCTCTTTAACCAGTCATCAAATTTCTGCTGTAGCTTTAGCAAGAGACAACAGAGAAGAACAACACTTCTGCCTCCTCTGGGCTAAATAATGACAGACATCTGAGTTTTAACCTTCATATTTATTCGAAAAATGCATGCTAACACAAATACTGCTGATTTACAACCTGTAAATGCTATTTTGTATGCTTTTTCTGATTAACCAGCCTTTCCTTTATCCAGCCTAAGGTCCGGTCCCAGCGAGACCGGATAAGAGGGAGTCTGCTGTAGATTTTATGTTAGCATGTATTTTCTGAAGGAAATTAAGTCTTAAACTCAAAAGTCTGTCATTATTTAGTAACTTTGGTTCTCAATAATTTGTCAGAAAATCATAAATTTAATGAGGAACTGAACAAAAGATATGAGACAAAAATCTGGACAGTTGAGCAGAATAGTCAATAATCCTGAAAGAGTGCTACATTTCTTCATGTCTTTGTGAAGGAGGGTGGTTAGCATCATACCTGAGGAGAAAGTGAAAATAGCATCAAAGGAGGGTGGTTAGCATTATACCTGAGGAGAAAGTGAAAATAGCATCAAAGGAGGGTGGTTAGCATTATACCTGAGGAGAAAGTGAAAATAGCATCAAAGGAGGGTGGTTAGCATTATACCTGAGGAGAAAGTGAAAATAGTATCAAAGGAGGGTGGTTAGCATCAAAGGAGGGTGGTTAGCATTATAACTGAGGAGAAAGTGAAAATAGCATCAAAGGAGGGTGGTTAGCATTACAACTGAGGAGAAAGTGAAAATAGCATCAAAGGAGGGTGGTTAGCATTATACCTGAGGAGAAAGTGAAAATAGCATCAGAGGAGGGTGGTTAGGATTATACCTGAGGAGAAAGTGAAAATAGCATCAAAGGAGGGTGGTTAGCATTATACCCGAGGAGAAAGTGAAAATAGCATCAAAGGAGGGTGGTTAGCATTATACCTGAGGAGAAAGTGAAAATAGCATCAAAGGAAGGTGGTTAGCATTATACCTGAGGAGAAAGTGAAAATAGCATCAAAGGAGGGTGGTTAGCATTATACCCGAGGAGAAAGTGAAAATAGCATCAAAGGAGGGTGGTTAGCATTATACCTGAGGAGAAAGTGAAAATAGCATCAAAGGAGGGTGGTTAGCATTATACCTGAGGAGAAAGTGAAAATAGCATCAAAGGAGGGTGGTTAGCATTATAACTGAGGAGAAAGTGAAAATAGTATCAAAGGAGGGTGGTTAGCATTATACCTGAGGAGAAAGTGAAAATAACATCAAAGGAGGGTGGTTAGCATTATACCTGAGGAGAAAGTGAAAATAGCATCAAAGGAGGGTGGTTAGCATTATAACTGAGGGGAAAGTGAAAATAGCATCAAAGGAGGGTGGTTAGCATTATACCTGAGGAGAAAGTGAAAATAGCATCAATTAGAGAGAAGGTCAGAATTCCTGTGAATGAACTTGTGAATTGCTCTTTACAAGCGTTCAGCATCTTACATAGATTAATACAGGCTTATGTAACTGAACTAAAGAATTGAGCCTAAGATTGTGAAGTTGGTAAGTTGGATAATTCTGTAATAAGAGACATTAGTTTGAGGTATAAAATGTGTCTAGCAAGGGGCAGGCTGTTGAAAGAAGTAATTTGCCTAATCAAAAGCTGCCAAGTGTGCAATTCATGGTATTAAGTGATGAAATTGATGCTTCATATGTAACTATGTTTGTAATTAATTGCTATGTTAATCGCTATGTAAATCCAATGCAACTACTGTCTGTATATTTTAACTGTGGAGCTTTTCTTCCCGAGCCTCCACTGAAAATGGACCTACGTCCAGTCGGACACTCCCGGTCAACAAATGTAAATAAATAAATAAATAAATGCTTTAAGATGAAATGCAAATCAGATAAGACAGAAGTAAAAAATAGAGTACAGTGCAACAAGAATGAGAATGACAGAGCCTAGCAGTGCACAGTATTTAAGACTGTTAAAATTCTAGTTTCATGCAATTAACAGAATGTGTGCTGCTGGTGTCCATATTGTTGTCAATGCCTCAATTAGTTGCATGCTGTTCCTTTATTACTGGTAGATAAGAAAGCTTTGGGTTACTTTTCCACATCAGGTGCTTGGATTTTTTCCCCCAAGACTGACAATATAGTGCAGCATAAACAGGTTGCTCTTCATATGTGATAGTAAAGAAAGATTGTGTTTGCTTTAGAGGTAGCTCAAATGGATTAAAAAAATTCCACATTATTTATCAAAATGAGTTTTTTTTTTCATTCTCATATTTATAATTTACTTGCATTTTAATTACATCATATATCATATCAGATCCACAATAGAACACTTACCCGAAGACCAGATCACAGAGACCACAATGCCAACACAACACATCACTGACAATGGTAAGTATAGCTACTGCGGAACGGAATGTATTCCCGCTTCTGCAATAAAATAAAAATACAAAAAGAAACATGCATATAGCAGGGGGGCAAGCCCCCATGCACCCACACACACACACACACCCTCACTACTTAAATATACCAACTCCGAGATCGCACCACATTGCGGAAATGGGAATACATCCCGTTCCGCACTACTTATACTTACCATTGTTGGAGAACTGCTCTGTCTGCGATGTGGTCTCAGTGATCTGGTCTTCAGGTAAGTGTTCTTGCGTGGAACTGATAGGTTCCCATCATATCATATCTTGCATGCTTGATTCTTGTAATATTTTGTAAGTTTACATTAATATTTTAAGTTTTCCATGTCCCATATTGCATTTCTTTTAGTTTTATGCCACATTTGTTGAATAGTGCTGCTTCATATCTACCTTTTCCATAGTGTTCTTACACTCGTCAGTATGAATCCATTGTCTTTCACTTCCAAGCTGTTACTCTCTTCTAAATATATACGTTATGTTCTTCCTCTCCATCTTTTCTATATTTTCCTTGCCATTTTTTTGTTTTTTTTCTCCAGAATTTTTTTATACTTTTGACTGGATATAGATATGTTGTAACATTTTGAATACAGAGCCACATCCTCTTACTTTGCCTGCTCTTAATTTTAAGCTTGTATTTCATTCTCAACTTTTACTGGTAACCCTCCATGGGACAGCGTACTCTTTTCATTAATGCTTCTTTTCTCTGACTTTCTTATAATTCATAGCTTTTTACCTTATAAAATTCTTTGATAGCATGTTTATACAGGGCTTTATGCAGTACTGCGTAACTATTAACTTTTCATTTACCATCTATTTCTAGTGACTAATTCAGGAAATACTCCGGTAAACCACTGCACTGGAATCTTTTTTTCATTGCTTATTTTGTCAACACATTTTTTTCTGCATGATCTCTCTTAATTTCTTTTCAGACTTTTCAGAAGAATATTTAGCACATATTTTCATGTGATTTGATATGTAAAAACTCTGCTTTTTTTCTGTATAGCATATACCATTTTTCATAGGATTCAGACTTGACCCCAAGTGCATTTAAAATGTGTTTAACAATAGCATTTCAAACTTCTCAGGTACAGTATATGAGTTTACCAGCTTGTTGAACGCAATAAATAGATGTTAGGTTGTCTATCTCGCCTTCATTCTTGCTGGATGGGTTAGGAGCCGAGCCTCAGCTCCGACTCGGCCACTCTAAAAGCTCGAGAGCTAGTTCCACCGGCTCAAGGCTCCCCTATATCCCACAATGCTAGGCGGTAACTCCTCAGATCTCGTTTGCCGCTATAGCGATCGAGGTGCGTTTCAACCGGCTCGTCAGGTCAGTTTAAAAAAACTAGTTAATATCTTAGATAAACTCCCCTTTTAAGTTAGTTTTCTTCACAGTTTTATAAAGTAAGTAGTTCCCTTCCATTTCCAGTCAAAATTTTCCCTTTTTTTTCTTGAAACTCTCTTGAGTTCTTCCCTTGGGCCTTAGGCCCAGTCCCTCCCTTCCTACTAGTTGGAGTGATTGTGTTTGTTGGGGCTTAATTTCTAATTACTTGTAATTACTTGTAATTTAATTTAATTTAAGTTTAATTTAAATTTCTAATAAGTGTAATCGGTGTGTGTGTGGTCTTGTGTGGTTACACTTTTTTTACTTTAGACATGTCTAAGGATTCAAAGGTCTCAGGCTTTAAGAAGTGTGACTCGTGCTGTCAGAAGATGTCTCTGACAGACGGTCACACTTCTTGTGTGTACTGCCTGGGACCTTTGCACCTGCAGGACTCATGTGCTGATTGCCATGGCTTCAGCCCTAGAGTCCTGCAGGAGCGTAAAAATAAGCTCATTCTAAGGGGCTTATTGAAGCCTGAGGGTCCCCCGACTCAGTCTTCGGGGAAACCCTCGAAGCCTACCAGACCATCGGCTCCGGTATCTGAGTCGTCTTCTGGGGCTTCGAAGGCTGTTCGAACATCAGCTCCGGCCGGAGCCGATGATTCTCGAACTCATGTCCCTGCTATTTCCTCGGCTCCGGCCGGAGCCGAGGCAGACACCGGTGAGTCGGCTCCGATCAGATTGTCGGAACCGACCTCCAGAAAAAGGTCCCAGTCACCATCTATTGGCTCCGTTCATTCGGCTCCAGCATCTCCATTGCTGTCTGAATGGAGCCATAGATCTCACTCCTCTAGGTCATCGAGACTTTCAGATCATGACCTTCAGAGGGTAGTGAGTCGACTTCTTAAGTCCGAGGCACTGGCCCAGATGCTTCAAAGCCCGACTCAACAGTCGATGGCTAACCCTATCACTCAGAATATTCCTCCTCTGACTCCTTTGAGTTCGGAGCCGGGGCGGCTCGGACCCGAGACTGTGGCTGCGTCGGAACCGATACCGTTGTCTTCGGTACCGTCATCTGCTCCGATTTCTTCCTTGGAGGAATCTCGGCGCCGGATTTCCCTCATCGGCTCCGAGGGGGCGAGTGGCATCGGACCCTTGTCCGACCCCGCTCTCCCTCTCGGTGCTTCGGCGCTGGTGAGTTCGGCTCCGACATCAGCCTCGGAGCCATCACTGTCGGTGCCGGGGGAGGTTTTCAGCTTTTCGGAGCAGAGACCTCTGGCTCTGCCCGACAGGGGTGCCTTTGAGGTCATGAGGAGCGTGTTAGAACCTGGTTCGACACCACAGTCGGCTCCATCTGCCCCTCCCTCTACGGTGCCTCCGGTGATTTCTGCTCACTCCCTCATCCCGGATTGCAGAGAGCCAGCTCCTCAAGTATCCCCAGTGGGGATCTCCTCCTCTTCCGAGGCCTCTCCTGATCCGGTAGGAGAGCCTCCTAGGAAGAGGCAGTGCAAGAGGAAGCACATCGACTCCCCTGAGTCTGTCACCTCTGACACCGCTTTAGAGGATTCTGAAGGGTGCCCTCGTTCCCCCTCTGAAGATGTCTCTTTTGCAGACATCCTCGAGATCCTCAAACAGAGGGGGAATTGGCCAGCCCTCAACCCTTCAGAGGATGAATCGGTGTATCTTGAGGCGTTCGGCTCTCGCCCTTCCACCTCCTGGGTGACCCCTCCTTTTGACCCCCTTATGCAGGTGGTGGCAAAGAAGGCCTGGACGGCTCCTGACTCTGTGGATCCCACCCCCAGGAGACCTTCAAAGTTTATCACTGCCTCCAAGGACAAAGAATTTTTGACCAAAGGCGTCTCTGTGGATGCTATGGTGGTGGCTGCAGCCACCAAGAAGGAGCTAGCTGATCCTTCAGTGCCTGTCCATCCTCCTAACAGGGAGTCCAGGACTATGGACAGGTATGGGAAGCGGATGTTCTCGTCAGCGACCTTTTCTTTGCGCTCGCTGAACTACCTGTGTCATTTCACTCGTCTCCAGAGAGATTTGATCAAGGAAGCGAGTGAAATGTTAAAGGATCCAACAGCTGCGGGTTTTCAGGATAGGATGAACTCTCAGCTGGCTACCCTCAACTCAATAGTTAACTCCTCCATGCGCCTCCTTTCGTATGCGGCGGATGGAGTGAGTAGAGCGGCAGGTACAGGTGTAGCCTTACGTCGGCATGCCTGGATGCGGCTATGCAATTTTGCGGACCCTTTCAAGGCGTCCTTCAGTAACTCCCCGTTTGATGGATCATCCCTCTTTGGTCCTCAAGTGAAGGAAACCCTGACTAGGTGCGAGACTGAAGGCAAGACTCTCTCTGCCGTCGGAGTCCGTTTTTCTACTCCTTCTAGGCCTTACCCCAAAGGCCAGAAGAGCGGAAAGATGTGGTTCCACAAACAATCTCAAGGAGCTTTGCCTGACGCACAGAGTCGGTTCCCCTCTAGAGGCAGAGGGGGGAACAATAATGGTAGACGCCGCCCTAGAGGCAGAGGGGGCCCGCAGAATCAGGGCAGTCGAGAGACCTTCTCCGACAAGCCCTTTCAGCATCCCTGAGGTGTTGCCCAACTGTCCACCTTCGGAGGCAGTCGGGGGAAGATTATCTCTGTACCCAGAAGCCTGGCAATCCCTAACTCAAGACAAGTGGGTACAGTCTATCATTTCCGAAGGCTATACAATCCCATTCTTTCGCATTCCAAAGCAATCAAAAAAATCTCTTCCAGACGTTCCACCCAGTCAAAGGGAGCAAGCAGCGCTAGAAATATCAAAGCTGCTTGCAAAAAGAGCCATTCAACCAGTTCCAGCAGAGCAGCAAGGGTCCGGAATCTACTCCAAATTCTTTTTGGTTCCAAAGAAAACAGGGGACTGGAGACCCATTTTGGATATCAGCAACTTGAACAAGTCTGTCAAGCAAACGAAATTTCGGATGGTCACGCTGCAGTCCATTCTACCCCTTTTGGGGCGGGACAACTGGATGTGCTCTATAGATCTCCAGGATGCGTACTACCACATCAAAATGAGCCGACGCTCCAGGAGATTCCTCCGCTTCAGGCTGGGAACCAGTCATTTCCAATTCAGGGCCCTGCCCTTTGGACTCACTACAGCCCCCCGAGTGTTTACCAAATGCATGGCAGTGGTCGCCTCTCATCTGAGACGTCAAAGATTCCAAGTGTTTCCGTATTTACACGACTGGCTCCTTACAGCCCCCACCAGGCATCTTCTGCTTCTTGCCAGAGACTATACCTTTCACACATGTCAAACATTAGGCATTTCAATAAATTACGAAAAGTCTGTCTTGTCACCTTGTCGTGTTATTACCTTCATAGGCGCAAATCTAGACACAGTCAGCATGTCAGCCAGACTCACAGAGCAGAGAATAGCAGACATACACAGACAAGTCTCTCTTGTCTTGCAAAGCAACAAAATCTAAGTCAGACTGATCCTGATGGTCTTAGGGATAATGGCGGCTGCTATCCCTCTTCTTCCTTTAGCCAGATTCCACATGAGAATATTACAATGGATGCTATTCACACAATGGTCGTACCAACAACTTCCAATGTCCCATTCCATTACGATAACACAATCGTGCAGGAATCATCTTTCTTGGTGGATCACATCCCCCCAGCTCTTCTTAGGAAGACCCTTTGTTCTTCCCCTCCGGTTGCTACACTGACAACGGACGCCTCCCTGATCAGGTGGGCGGGGGGGGGGCATTACCAGGGCAGGACGGTTCAGGGCATATGGCAACCTTTCGAATGCCACTTGCACATAAATGTCCTAGAGATGAGAGCAGTGCTTCTAGCGTTGCAAGCCCTACAAGACTCTCTTCCCAAAGGAACTATAGCAATTCAGACAGACAATATGTCTGTAGTGTGGTACATCAACAAACAAGGTGGAACCAGGTCCTACCCCCTATGTCGAGAGGCACTCAGACTGTGGCAATGGGCGATTTCTTCTCAGCGGTTTCTGTTAGCAACGCACATTCCCGGGAAGTCCAATGTGATTGCGGACAAATTGAGCAGAGCTATTCTCATGCCTCATGAGTGGTCTCTGAAGAATTCAGTGTTGGACAAAGTCTTTCAAAAGTGGGGCTGACCTTGCTGCGACCTTTTCGCTACTCCCCAAAACAGCAAGTGCGACGATTATTTCACCCTCTTTCCCCAACCAGGCCATCCCAGCAGAGACGCTCTAGTCCACGATTGGCCCCGGGGACTTCTGTATGCTTTTCCTCCCTTCCCACTGATATCTCAACTAATACAGAAAGCCATCGCTCAGAAAGCTTCCATGATCCTCATTGCCCCTTACTGGCCTCGACAGGTTTGGTTCCCATTTCTTCACCATTATCTGTTGGAGCAACCCTGGCATCTGGACCCAGTTCCAGACCTCTTGACCCATCAGTCGGGTCAGTTGCACCGCTCCCTCCCTTCTCTGAACCTCACAGCATGGTTTCTCCAATTCCAACTCTAGCCAGGCTTCCTCTAATATCTCACTCAGTTCGAGATATTTTAATAGCCTCTCATAAATCTTCCACTCGGAAGATTTATCATAGTAAGTGGAAACGTTTTTCCTATTGGGCGCATTCAAAGGATATAGATCCTTTCACTGCTTCCATTCAATCAGTTCTAGATTTTCTAGCCGAACTTTTCCACTCAGGTTCGTCTCCTTCTACCATCAAGGTTCAATTGGCAGCTATATCTAACTTTCATGTTGGAGTCTCAGAGTCCGCCATTATGTCTCACAAACTCTGCAAAGCCTTTTTAAAGGGAGTTTTTCTCCTCAAACCACCTATCAGGGATCCTCCTCCTCTATGGGATCTCAACTTGGTTCTGACATCCTTGATTCTTCCCCCCTTTGAACCCGCGGCTTCATGCTCAGTGAAATTGCTATCTTGGAAAACACTCTTTTTGGTAGCTATTACTTCAGCCAGAAGAGTCTCTGAACTTCATGCTCTGTGTAGTCGATCCCCTTATCTTTTGTTTCATAAGGATAGGGTGTCCTTACATACCAACCCGTCCTTTTTGCCTAAAGTAGCTTCAACGGCAAATTTGAATCAAACCATTGATCTTCCTGTGTTCTTTCCTAACTATTCGAACAGATCGGAACAAAAATTACATTGGTTAGACGTTCATCGCCAACTTAGGTACTATTTAGACAGGACCAAACAATTTAGGAAGTCTGACCAACTGTTTGTTCCTATGCAGAAGGCAGAGTGGGTCTTCCAGTTTCTAAGGTATCTCTTTCTAGATGGCTTACTTCATTGATTACCTTTGTGTATGAGATCAGACATCAACAGTTGCCAACCAAACCCAGAGCTCATTCAACTAGAGCTTTAGCTACATCTATAGCTTTCCAAGACAGACTGCCTATTGATTCGATTTGTGCTGCAGCTACTTGGGCTTCTCCCCATACCTTCATTTCTCATTATAAGTTGGACTTAGCCTCTAGAGACCGAGCCAACTTTGGTTCCACTGTACTCAAGAGTCTGTTCCGATAGGCCACCCGGGACAAGGTGCTAGGGACGCGGTCCCATCCAGCAAGAATGAAGGCGAGATAGACAACCTAACATTTAGAAGTTATGTACCTACCATAACGTTCCATGTTGGTTGTCTTATTCTTCTCACCTTCTTTCTTGCGTCCCACCCTCCGTCCCCCTAGCCTGGACAGACCTAGAGGAGTTTGTGTTGTGACCTTTATCCTTTCTACCACCTCTATATATCTATATGGGTCTATCTTAGTACATCGACAGTGCAAAATAGCGAAAACGAATTAACCAACACCGGAAGATCGAAAGTCACGTCACCGACGCCAGAAGATCGACAAGGCAGAAGACCGACGGAGGAAGACACCGACGCTGAGAACACTGCAATGGGGAAAGGATGTGTAAGTATGCGGTAGTGACGGACGATAGGGTGCGAGTAAGGTAAGTGTGCGATGCTGGTGTTCTGTAGGGGTAGGGGTGGGATAAGTGAGTTAGGGTTAGGGCGCGGGTTAGGTGAGTGTGCGAGTGAGGTAAGTGTGCGATGTTGGTGTTTTGTAGGGGTAGGGGTGGGATAAGTGAGTTAGGGTTAGGGCGCGGGTTAGGTGAGTGTGCGATAGTGACGGACCTTAGGGTAAGGGTTTGGGTTAGGGTTGTGGATAGTTGTGTATGTATGGGTTAGTGTTCGTTTGTAAGGATTTTGGTGTGCTTGTGTTGTGTGTGTGAGTGTTGGATAGGGAATGTGTTTTGTTTGTTGGTATGATGTGTCGGGTGTATGCGATGTCGTGTTTGTGAACTGTCGATCTTCTGGCGTCGGTGAGATGAATTTCGATGTTCCGGTGTCGGTAAATTCGTTGTCGCTATTTTGAATTGTCGATGTACTAAGATAGATCCATCTATATATATATTTATATATATATATATATATATATATATATATATATATATATATATATATATATTTTCCTCAGTCAGGTTTAGGGCACCTTTTTAGTCAGCCTATAGAGGTGGGTTATCCCTTTTCTCCAATATTATGGAATTTTCCTAGCTGGGCCTAGCTTACAAATGAGATCTGAGGAGTTACCGCCTAGCATTGTGGGATATAGGGGAGCCTCGAGCCGGTGGAACTAGCTCTCGAGCTTTTAGAGTGGCCGAGTCGGAGCCGAGGCTCAGCTCCGAACCCATCCAGCAAGAAAGAAGGCGAGAAGAAGACAACCAACATGGAACGTTATGGTAGGTACATAACTTCTAATTTTTAATCATATGTTGTTTCTTCCTATATGTCATTTTATTCTGTATTCTTAGAATATTTTCATTTTCGGAAAAAATGTCCTCGCTGATGTACAGGTCTTCATTCATTCATTAATTTCTTTCTTTCCAAATGCGATCCATCATATTCCTAACTTTTCTTTTTGTACCATCTAACTCCCATGTTCAAAGTCAGACATATGTCTTCAAACTTTTAATGCCCATAAACCAAACTGTCATTACCTTTTAATATTGCTGTTAAATAATCTGTGTTTGTATTGATGAATATGGATAATAGATTCAACTTCTTAACTTTGTAAATTAATCTGTTTAGGTTTTATGTCATTTGTGAATCACTTTTTATGCTCACATTTTTCTGCTTTGTCTCATTAATGTATGATTTTTGCATTTTCAGTTTTATTGATCAGAAAAAGATCTGAAGCTTTTAGCTCTCCATCTTCCTTTTAAATGTAGTGCTCCATGCACTCCTGTGTTCACTTGATCAGAAAAATAGACCTTGATAAACTTAAGTCATGCTACAATAAGATTGCCAAGTTTGCCAACAACTCCACCTTAAGAACACATCACTCTCTAGCTCTAAGGGACCTACAATGGTTATAACTTCCTCAACTACTCAGTTACCACCACCTAATCATTGCCGGCAATATTATCAAATATCCTGATAAAACCCCATCATTAAGTCAACTACTCATTCAATACATAGCAAATCGCCCTCACTGCTCTAGTGACAGATCACTCCTCTATATCTCTAGGGCTAACAATACTGCAGGAAAATCACTATTCTCCAACACCGTTGCTAGAAACTGGAATTGCCCTCCCCCTTCGCTGACCTCTGCCTCCACCACCTCACACTTCAAAAACTCGCTTAAATCACATCTTATGAATACCTGGCTATGTCCATGTATTTCTTAAAATGTAAAGTTTTCCTACCCTTTTCACCTTCCTACCCAGGAATGCTTTCCTATTTACCCACTGTAATACACTACAGTACTAAAACTGTAACAGTTATTCTTCCAGCTTGAAAGAATCTCCTAAACCATATTGTTTGTAACATAATTTATTGCTGAAATGTGTCTTGTCTATCTTTATATTTCAGTGTAAATATATTAATTGTGTTGTTGAAATGTATCTAGTCTGTTTTACAACTCTGTATAATAATATTGACTCTTGTTAGCTAATGTGGAGCTTTTCTCCCCGGGCCTCCACTGTAAATGGACCTAGTCCAGTCAGAATTTCTCGGTAAACAAATGAATGAAACAATGAGTAAAATGAATAAAATAAAAAATAAATATTGGATGTGAGAGTGTTCAATCTCGCTGTTTGTTCTTACACATGCGGCTCCGAGTCAGCCGCTTGGCAAAGCTCTGCATCGAGAAGAAGCTCGAGACCAACCTGTCTCCCACAATTCCCCTCTGCCTTTACCTCAGATCTAGTTTGCCGCTGCAACGTTCGCATCATTTTTGATGAGCTCGGACCACCTGACAGGTAAGATTGCTTTTTTATCTAAGATTCTTAGATAATTTTTTTTTTTCCTAGTTCACCTTTAAGTCTTGTGTGTGTGTGTGTGTGTGTGTGTGTGTGTGTGTAGTGAGTCGAGGGTTTCTCTTTTTATACGTATATATTTTTTATATATATATATAGTTAGTTAGTTCCCTCGGGGCCTACCCCACCCACTAACTTCTAAATTACTGCTGGATTTGACAAACTACTGGATTTGACTAAACTTTACTGGCTATTGACATTATTGTTGGCTGTTACTGTCTGTTCAAGACTGTGTAGACTTTTAAAAACCTTACTGGATTTGACTGTTATTATATTATTATTATTATGTCTGAGAAAGCGAAGTCAGGCTTCAAACGGTGCCAATGTGGACAGAAAATGTCTGTCACAGACAACCATAGTTCCTGCGTCTACTGTCTTGGCCCTCTCCATCTGCAAGAAGACTGCTCCATTTGTCATTCTTTCAGTGGAAGGGTCATGACAGATAGGCGCAGGAAACTCATGGACAGAGGCCTTTTGAAGCCTGCATTTCAAGAGGCTCTTGATGCATCGGACCAGACATCTAAATCCTCGAAGGAATCGAAGATGTCGGAACCCATGTCATTGGCTCCGAGCTCTTCATTTAAAGTTCGCTCACCGGTTCCACAGACCTTGGGGCCGAGTGTCGAACGTCTGTCTGTTACCGAGCCTCGAGTCTTGGAACCGGTGATGGAGCTCCCACCTCCTGTGCTCTTGAGGTCGGCTCCGTCTTCGATTCCTTCGATGCGTTCTTCTAGACCCCTCTCTGACACCGATGTAGACCGTGTGGTGCAGAAGTTAATGGAGAATACGGCCTTGTCCAAACTCATCTCAGTCTCTTCCCAGTTGGTGTCGAGACTCGAAGGCCTTCCCTTATCTCCATCTGTTCCTCCTCCGAGGCCTATTCAGCCTTCGGAGCCGGGAGAGGCTGATCTGATGATCGTAGAGCCCTCGGTGCCGGAGCCGTCTTTTTCTCGGTCGGCACTGTTCACCTCGACTCCGACGGATCCATTACCGGAATCGCGGAGCCGACGATCTATCCTTGGTTCGGGGACCTAGAGTCGGACCGATGTTTCGGTTCCGACTCTCCCTCTCGGTGCCTCGGCACGGATCAACTCGGCTCCGTCCTCGGGGTCGATGCCCTCGGTCCCCGTCTCGGGGATCCTTCCGCTTTCTTCAGAACCGAGGGATTCTTCGACTCGGGACCCGGGGGCCTTCGACCTCATGAGGAAGGTATTGTCGACTCAGACAACCACTTCAGCAGAGACAGCTTCTCCTTCCCATAAAGGCCCGATATTATGTGATCCTATCTCGCCTACATTCTGTACTGATGGGCTAGGAGCCGATCCTCGGCTCCGACTCGGCACGCTATGCTATAGAGCGAAGCCTCTCATTGGCTGAGCAATTCTCTATCCCAGGATGCACCACCACTAATCCCCCAGATCTCGTTTGCCGCTTACAAGCTAGGATGTGGTCTCAACTTGGCTGAGCTAAGTGCTGTTTTTTTCTAAAGTTTTCCTGTCAGGAAATTCTCTATTCTTACCCAAAAGCTGTTATAACAGCTATTGTTGTTGTACGCGTGTGTTTTGGATTTATTTTGTGGTAAAATTTGTGAGTTTGTTAAGGAAAGGTTTCCCGTTTAAGTTAGAGGGGCCTTCCCCTATTACTTGGCAAGTTTCTCTTTTTTTAAGGAGGTCAAGTTCCTGTTTAAGTTAGAGGATTCTTGGCCCTCCTTTTTGGTGTTTGTGATATTTGTGATATTGGTATTAAAAAAAAAAAAAAAAAAAAAAAATATATATATATATTTTATATTCTTATATTGTTGTGTAAAATCTTTCTTTGACTAGTTTGATTGACCAGATAGTGATTTTTTTCTAAGGTTATAGTGACTGCTTTAGAGACATTATGTCTAAAGAACATAGACCCTCAGGGTTCAAAAAGTGCACGAGGTGCAATTATAAAATGTCTATAACCGATGACCACTCCTCGTGCGTATATTGTTTAGGCGCCAAGCACCTACAGGAGTCCTGCAGCGTGTGTCATGCCTTTTCCTCTAGAGTCCTCCAAGAGAGGAAGAATAAATTAATCTTGAAAGGGCTGGTTAAACCCTCCTTCGAGGAGGCCTTATCTTCCTCATCCTCTCCAACTAAGAAAAAGAAAGCGTCGGCTCCGACCAGCCCGTCGGAACTGACTACTAAGAAATCCAGGCAGGCTTCTCCATCGGCTCCACGGACTTCGGAGCCGAGGGCGGAACGGTCTGCCTCGATGCCCCCAGTCTCGACTCCTCTGGTTTTGGAGCCGATGACTGGGGCTTCGAGAGGCAGGTCACCTTCATCGGCTCCACTGATTTTGGAGCTGATGAGGGTTGCCGGCTCAGACTCTTCCCCTTCGGCGCCGAAGCCCTCCTCGGCACCGAGGGAAATTGTTTTGGGATCTCCCTGGGCACCGATACTGGTTGAGTCCATTTGGAGCCGGTCCCCCAGTCCTTTGGAGCCGATGGAGAAGTTGGTTCGGACCCGATCGGTTTCCTCTAGATCTTCCAAGATGTCGGATTCGGACATCGACAGGGTGCTCCTAAGACTGTTTCAGTCTCCTGTGTTCCAGAAATTAGTTTCGGCTCCAGCCCATTCGGCTTCAGAGCCGATGGCCCACCCTGTAGTTCTGGTTCCTCCTCCAACAGCTTCGGCATCGTTGGAGCCGGTGCTGGTGGAGCCGATGGAGGTTTTCGGGTCGGCCCCGACCCTTACTCCAACCCCAGCTCTCGAGTCGGAGTTCGGTACGCGGACCTCCTCTGCCGGCCCCGGGGGGCGCTTCGGGACTGATGTTTTCAGTGCCGAGCCTTCCTCTCGGTGCGTCGGCTGCGGGGGTACCGTCTACCGTTGTGGCCTCGGGGGTTGGACCTTCCCAGGATTCTGGTGGTCCAGCCTTCAGGGCCATGAGGAGTGCGTTAGCCAAGTCTTCTTTGGCTACCTCCACGGTCTCACCAGCACCTTCCCTACATACGGAGACTGGGTCTTTGGCAGTCCCCCTGTCATTAGACAGCGGAGCCCCGGGGCCTGAGGTCACCCCCCACTGGGGGTTCCCCCCCTCCTAGAGGTCCCTCTGAAGCTTCTTCAGAGGAACCACCAAGGAAAAGATCGTGCAAGAGGAAGCACGTCGACTCCCCCGATGAGTCTCTCACGTCAGACACTGATCTTGATGATGCAGAGGGGTCCCCTAAGTCGTCCTCAGATGATGTCTCCTTTGCAGACATCTTGGAAGCCCTTAAACAATGAGGCGGCTGGCATTCCAAACCCCCTTCTGCTGACGAGTCGGTGTTCCTTAAGGCCTTCGGGGCTCAGCCCTCCGCCTCCTGGGTGTCTCCACCCTTTGACGAGCTCCTAGATTTGATCTGTCGAAGGGCGTGGGAACATCCAGATTCTGTGGAACCGGTGCCTGCTCGCCCAAATAAGTTCCTATCAGCACCCCCAGAGAAGGATTTTTTGACAAAAGGTGTGGCTGTAGATGCCTTGGTGGTGGCATCTGCTACCCAACAAGATGTAGCAGAGGCTTCGACGTCCGTCCATCCTCCTAATAAGGAGTCTAGGAGCATGGATCGGTACGGGAAGCGCACCCTCAGTTCAGCGGCCTTTACCTTAAGGTCCCTGAACTATTTAACGCACTTCACCAGGTTTCAGAGGGATCTGATCAAGGAGCTTTCAGATACCCTCTCGGGTAACCTACCTGAGCAGCTGGCCCAGACGGTTAGCTCTCAGTTGGCTACGCTGTCATCATTATCAAACTCGTCCATGAGGCTCATTTCATATGTGGCCGAAGGGGCGAGTAGAGCGGCGGGTACGGGTATTGCTCTACGGAGGCAAGCCTGGCTCCGTCTGTGTCATTTTGCGGAGGCCTTTAAGTCTTCCTTTGCCGACGCTCCCTTTGATGGGTCCTCTTTGTTTGGACCCAAGGTAAAGGACACGTTGACCTGCTGCGAGCAAGAAGGTAAGATTTTGACTGCCGTAGGGGCACGATTTTCCACTCCCTTTCGGCCTTATCCCAAGGTGAAAAGAGGAGGGAAAATGTGGTTTCGTAGATCCCAGAAGTCTTATCCCTTGCAGCAGGACGATCCCCCTTCTAGAGGCAGAGGAGGGGGAAATTTTTCTGGAAGACGCCGTCCCAGAGGCGGCAGAGGCCCCCGCAACACTGGAGACCGCGAGTCCTTTCGTGGCTCTTCAGCCTTCCACAATCCCTGAAGGATTGCCCGACTGTGCAGCTCCAGAGCCAGTCGGGGGTCATTTTTCGAGGCACCTAAAAGCCTGGGAAGGTATCACTCAGGACCGATAGGTGCTTCGAATTATCGCCGGAGGTTACGCCATCCCTTTTTCTCACCCCCCACCTCGACCCAAGAAAATCCCGGACCCGCCACCCAGTCAACGGGAAATTGCAGCCTTAGAAGTCTCAAAGCTGCTTCGAGAAGGAGTCATCCAACCGGTCCCCGCAGACCAGATCGGATTGGGGACTTACTCAAGATTCTTTTTGGTGCCAAAGAAGACCGGGGAATTAAGGCCCATTTTGGATCTCAGCATTCTAAACCGTTCAGTCAAAAAGTCCAAGTTCCGAATGGTCACCTTACAATCCATTCTCCCACTGCTGGAGAAAGGTGTTTGGATGTGCTCCATAGATCTCAAGTACGCCTATTACCACATTCTGGTAGATCAGGCGTCCAGGAGACATTTGCGCTTCAGCCTAGGAGACAGTCATTTTCAGTTCCGCGCGCTGCCATTTGGTCTCACCACAGCCCCCAGGGTGTTCACCAAATGTTTGGCGGTCGTGACTGCTCACCTGAGGAGTCTAGGATTCCAGGTGTTTCCGTATTTGGACGACTGGCTCCTAACTGCCACCTCCAGACGTCTACTATTGCAAAACCTACAAGCCACAATATCACTAGGCGCTTCCCTTGGAATCACCTTCAATTGGCCAAAGTCTGTGTTGCTGCCATCTCAACGCATAAGATTCATCGGAGTAGAAATAGACTCAAACCGAATGCGGGTCTATCTTCCTACAGAAAGGATACAAATCATACAAGCTCAAGTCCGAGCCTTGCTTCTCAGATCCAAAGCTCCAGCCAGGATGGTCTTGCAACTATTGGGATCTATGTCGGCCACGGTTCTTCTAGCCCCCCTAGCAAGGTTGCATATGAGAATTCTCCAGTGGCTTCTTTCGACACAGTGGTCCTTTCAGGATCTCCCGCTCAGTCATCTCATACGGATCACGGAAACCTGCAAGCGGGACCTTTGTTGGTGGCTGGTGCCCTCCAATCTGGATCAGGGTCGAACTTTTGTTCCAACTCCTCCTATGGCCACTTTGACCACGGACGCCTCCCAGATGGGGTGGGGGGGGCATTCCCTTTGTAGGTCAGTCCAAGGCAAATGGCATTCGGAAGAGAGTCTTCTTCATATAAACATTTTGGAAATGAGGGCGGTGCTTCTATCTCTACGAGCCCTCCACGAGTACCTCCCTCAGGGCGTAATTGCCGTTCACTCCGTCAACATGTCAGTGGTCTGGTATCTGAACAAGCAGGGAGGAACCAGATCCTACCCTCTTTGCAGAGAGGCCATGAGAGTCTGGGAATGGGCAGTGGCGACCGGACGTTTTCTGATAGCAACTCATATCCCTGGCAAATCCAACGTGATAGCCGACAAACTGAGCAGAACTATCCTCTCTCCTCATGAGTGGTCTCTGAACAATGCAGTGACAACTCAGATCTTCAGCAAATGGGGAATTCCTTGTTGCGACCTCTTCACAACCCCGCTGAACGCGAAGTGCAGAAAGTTCTTCTCTCTCACTCCAGCTCCGGGGGAGAGTCCTATGGACGCACTAGCCCATCCTTGGCCCACCGGCTTGCTATACGCCTTCCCCCCAGTTCCCCTTCTTCCCAGAGTGATCCAAAAGGCATCTCACTTGGGGAGCAAAATGATCTTAGTGGCTCCTTACTGGCCTCGTCAGGTATGGTTCCCCTACCTTCGGAAATATGCACTGGACGGTCCATGGTTCCTGGATCAGATTCCAGACCTATTAATTCATCAGTCGGGACTACTCCACCAGTCCCTTTACACTTTGAAGTTAACAGCTTGGCTCCTCCTCTTCCGACTTTAGTCAGGAATCATACCTTAGACCCGGAAGTCATACATATCTTATCTTCGGCCCATAAGTCTGCCACAAAAAAATTGTATACTAGCACATGGAAGAGATTTGCTATTTGGGCTCAACTCCGGGGTCTGGATCCCATCACTATTCCTGTATCGGAAGTCCTAAAATTTCTAACTTCCCTTTTCAATCAAGGTTCTTCAGTCTCTACCATCAAGGTCCAATTGGCAGCTATCTCAAATTTTCATGAATCTATAAACCCACCTTTAATGAGCAACAGATTGTGTAAAACCTTCATGAAAGGTGCTGCGCTTTTAAGACCTCTGATTTCTCATCCTGCTCCTCCGTGGGATCTCGATGTGGTGTTACGTGCCTTAACTTCCTCCCCCTTCGAACCGGCAGCAACATGTGATTTGAAATTTCTATCTTGGAAAACTGCTTTTCTGGTCGCAATTACTTCTGCCAGAAGGGTTTCAGAGCTTCAAGCTCTATCTGTAAAACCACCGTACCTGGTTTTTCACAAAGATAAGAGTATCTCTCAGGCCTAATCCATCCTTTGTCCCTAAAGTTTGTTCCAGTTTTTGCCTGCAACAGTCATTAGAGCTTCCAGTTTTCTTTCCAAACTACTCAAACAAAGCAGAATACATATTCCAGACATTGGATGTCCACAGACAATTGCGTTTTTATTTAGACAGGACCAAACAAACAAGGAAAACAGATCAATTGTCTGTGTCCTTTGCAGATAATAAATTGGGCAAAGCCGTCACAAAGGTCACTATTGCCAAATGGATCAGGGACTGTATTACTCAAGTTTATTCCAATTCTAATAAAGAGCTTACGACCTCTGTCAAAGCTCACTCTACAAGAGCTATGGCTACTTCAATAGCATTCCATTCTAAGCTTGCCATTAGTGACATTTGTGCTGCGGCTACGTAGTCTTCCCCGCACACTTTCATTTCCCACTGCAAATTGGATGTGGCATCCCGGGGGCGAGCTTCATTTGGTTCCACAGTGCTCAGGAGTGTTTTCCAGTGAGCCACCCAGGATTTAGGTGCTAGGGACGCTATCCCATCAGTACAGAATGTAGGCGAGATAGGATCACATAACATCTTTTAGTTATGTACTCACCATAACTTTAGATGTTTGGGATCCATCTCGCCTACATTCCCAATAACCCACCCTCCTTCCCCCTTCCTTGGAGATCAGAAGAGATCGGACGGTCCGAATTCTATTGTTTCATCTTGAAACATCTGGCAGTGTTATATGAACAAGTTATGTGTGTGTGCATGAATGCGGACAAACAAGATCTGGGGGATTAGTGGTGGTGCATCCTGGGATAGAGAATTGCTCAGCCAATGAGAGGCTTCGCTCTATAGCATAGCGTGCCGAGTCGGAGCCAAGGATCGGCTCCGAGCCCATCAGTACAGAATGTAGGCGAGATGGATCCCAAACATCTAAAGTTATGGTGAGTACATAACTAAAAGTTATCCTCCTCTGCACCCACGGCTACTTCAAAGCGTCGAGCACCGGTGTCTCAGCCGCTCCCAGAGGGAGCCCCCTTTTCCTCGGAGGCTTCATTGGATGCCCCCCCCCCCGAGGAAGTTCCGAGGAAAAGATTGTGTAAGAGGAGACACTTGGATTCTCCACAAGAATCCTTAACATCGGACACTGACTTAGATGAGTCAGAAGGGTCCCCGAAATCACCCTCAGAGGATGTCTCCTTTTCAGACATCCTGGAGATCCTGAAGCAGAGAGGTGATTGGCAGGCCCTACCCCCTTCTGAGGATGAGTCAGTCTTGCTGAAGGCATTCTGTGCTCTCCCTTCTTCCTCCTGGGTCACTCCGCCCTTCGATGAGTTGATGGAATTAATTGCTCGAAGGGCGTGGGAGACACCTGACACGGTGGAGCCAGTCCCTAGAAAGCCTAATAAATATATTACGGCCCCTCAAGACAAGACATATCTCACAAAAGGAGTTCCAGTGGATGCTATGGTGGTGGCAGCTGCCACTAAAAAGGAAATGTCTGAATCTTCCTCATCTGTCCATCTGCCTAACAGAGATTCTAGGACTATGGACAGATATGGGAAGCGCATTAGTTCAGCGGCTTTTTCCATGCGATCGCTGAACTATTTGACGCATTTCACACATTTACAGTGGGATCTAATCAAAGAGTTAGGAGATACCCTCCAGGGTACTACAGATGCTGCTGTCTCGGAGAAAGTTACAGCACAACTCAATACCCTTACATCAATTGTGAACTCGTCCATGAGGCTCATTTCATATGCAGCCGAAGGGTCGAGTAGGGCTGCGGCTTCAGCGATTGCCCTTCGTAGGCAATCCTGGATGCACTTATGTTCCTTTGCAGAAGCCTTCAAGGCTTCCTTTACTAACGCCCCATTTGCCGGTGCCACTCTCTTTGGCCCCAAAGTAAAGGAGACCCTTACCCGGTGTGAGCAAGAGGGAAAGACTCTGTCTGCTGTCGGAGTCTGTTTTTCCACCCCATCCAGACCGTACCCCAAAGGGCAACGAGGTGGAAAAATGTGGTTTCGAAAACCCCAAGGCTCTTTCCCAGGCACACAGAGTGATGCCCCCTCCAGAGGCAGAGGGGGGGGCAGAGGTGGAAGACATCGCCCTGGCGGCAGAGGGGGTCCGCAAAACCAAGGTGACAGGGATACACTCCCTGGGAAGCCTTTCCAGCACTCCTGAGAGGAGGCCCAACTGTCCTGCTCTGGAGGCAGTCGGGGGTCGCTTAGCCTTTTACCCTCAGGCCTGGCAAAGTCTTACTTCAGACAAATGGGTAAAAAGCATTATTACCAGAGGTTACAGAATTCCTTTTCTATTTCCCCCATTACCGCAGAAGAGACTCCCAGATGTACCGCCCCATCTGCGAGATCCTGCAGCTATAGAAATTTCAAAGCTGCTAGAAAAAAGAGTCTTCCAACCAGTCCCGGTGGACCAAAGAGGATTTGGAACTTACTCAAGGTTCTTTTTAGTTCCAAAAAAGACAGGGGACTGGAGGCCAATTCTGGACCTAAGCAAGCTCAATACTTTCGTCAAGAAAGAAAAGTTCCGGATGGTCATGCTTCAATCGATCCTTCCATTCTTACAGAAGGACGACTGGATGTGCTCAATAGATCTCAAGGACGCGTACTACCACATCAAAATGGCCAGAGCGTCCAGGGATCACTTGCGCTTCCGGCTGGGAGCCAGTCACTTTCAATTTTGAGCCCTGCCCTTTGGTCTGACCTCAGCCCCCAGGGTCTTCACCAAATGTATGGCAGTGGTAGCGTCTCACTTGAGACGCCTAGGATTAAAGGTGTTTCCGTATCTGGACGACTGGCTCCTTACTGCCACCACCGAGCGTCGACTGATTCAGGCCAGGGATTACACACTAGAACTCTGTGTTCATCTCGGAATTTCCGTAAATTTCGAAAAATCTGTATTACAGCCATCACAGCATATCTCATTCATAGAAGCAGAATTGGATACTCGTTGCTTGATTCTAAGGCTTCCTCCAGAAAGAATAGCCTCTCTACAAAATCACATATCTCTTCTCCTGTTGTCCAAAAAATCCCTGGCAAAACTGGTTCTGAAAGTTTTGGGTCTCATGGCAGCTTCCCTCATTGCGATACCCTTGGGAAGACTGCACATGAGAGTCCTTCAATGGCTGCTATTTGCACAATGGTCGTTCCAACAGTTACCTCTGACACACGAAATTCACATCATGAACATCTGCAAATCGCACCTGTCTTGGTGGCTTCAGACTTGCAATCTCTCCGGCGGCCGACCATTTGTGCTACCCACTCCGACAGCTATGGTGACCACGGACGCTTCCCTGATAGGGTCGGGGGGCATCTTTCAGGGACAGGCAGTCCAAGGAGAATGGACCAATCTAGAGTACAATCTGCACATCAATGTTCTGGAGATGAGGGCAGTGTTTCTAGCGTTGCACCATTTTTCTCCCCTTCTACCTCTAGGGACCATTGCAGTCCGATTAAAGCTACTCTGTTTTATCCATTTATTGTGGTGGTCCGTTCCAGTTTGTCTTCAGTATATTTGGATTTGGTTGTTTGGAGCAGACCTTTGGGTGACAGCGTCTCCTTGTTGTTACATACCATTGCAGTTCAGTCGGACAACATGTCCGTAGTCTGGTACATAAACAAGGAGGAACCAAATCTTATCAATTATGCAGAGAGGCCATGAGAATTTGGCAATGGGCAGAGTCCACGGGTCGCTTTCTGATAGCAACGCACATCCCGGGGTTATCCAACGTCATAGCGGACAGGTTGAGCAGAGCCATCCTGTTACCTCACGAGTGGTCCCTCAAACAAACAATTGCGGGCATGATATTTCACAAGTGGGGCCAGCCTTGCTGCGATCTGTTTGCGTCTCCAATGAACGCCAAATGCAGAAGCTACTTTGCCCTATTACCCCCTCCAGGGGAAGTCCCCAGGGACGCTCTGATTCACGATTGGCCCCCGGGTCTCCTGTACGCCTTTCCTCCTATACCTCTGATTCCAAAATTTCTACAGAAAGCCAACAACCTGGAGAGGACAATAATCCTCATTGCCCCATTCTGGCCTCGTCAAATTTGGTTTCCCTTTCTTCAAGCACACCAAATACGGGGACCCTGGATCCTGGACCCAGATCTACTGACCCACTCATCAGGGGCTCCTCACCCGTCGCTTCTATCCCTCAGACTAGCAGCTTGGCTGCTCCGCTTCCCTTCTTAGCCAGGTCTGATCTTCTTTCTCCTGCGGTTCAAAATATTCTAGTGGCTTCCCATAAAGCTTCCACTACAAAAATTTACATTAGTAAGTGGAAGCGTTTTGTACACTGGGCAACTACGCAACATTTGGATCCCTTAATAGCCCCACTGAACAAAGTCTTGGAGTTTCTATCCATACTATTTCACCAAGGAGCTTCTCCTGCCACTTTGAGGGTTCAATTGGCTGCCATTTCAAACTTTCATGTGGGAGAAAATGGGGCGCCTATTATGGCTCATAGGCTTTGTAAGGCCTTTCTAAAAGGGTCTTTCCATATCAGGCCACCAGTCAGGGTTCCTACACCACCATGGAATCTGAACCTCCTATTATCACAGCTAATGCTACCACCATTTGAACCAGCCTCTTCCTGTTCTTTGAAGTCTTTGTCATGGAAAACCCTCTTTCTGGTAGCTATCACGTCAGCCAGACAGGTATCAGAACTTCAAGCTCTTTCCATTAAACACCCATATTTGATCTTTCACCCTGATAGGGTATCTCTTCGCACTAATCCGTCCTTTCTTCCCAAGGTTTGTTCTGTCAATAACATTAATCAGTCCATTGAGCTCCCCACATTTTTCAAGAACCATTCCAATAAGTTGGAATATATGTTACACAAGTTGGATGTTCATAGACAACTCAGATTTTACTTGGATAGAACAAAGGATCACAGAAAGACGGATCAACTCTTTATAGCTTTTGCGGACAGCAGAAAGGGCATGGCAGTGACGAAGTGAACCCTTTCCAAATGGCTATCCGATTGTATTATTTTTGTTTATACTGCTTCTGAGCAGAGTTTACCCATCAAACCGAAAGGACATTCTACTAGATCAATATCTACATCCCTGGCTCATGCGGCCTGCCTACTGTTGGACACTATTTGTGCGGCCGCCACTTGGTCTAAACCACATACATTCATTACTCATTACAAAGTGGATAGGGTTTCCAGGGACAGGGCAACCTTTGGTTCCACTGTGCTCAGGAATGTTCTTCCGTGAGTTTCTCAGGATCACGGAGCTAGGGACGCTACCCATGTGTAAGAACAAACGGCGAGATTGAACACTCTCACATATAGAAGTTATGTCCTTACCATAACGTTCCATTTGGAGTGTTCATCTCGCCTTTGTTCTTACATTCCCACCCTCCCACCCTCAGGAAGAGCGTCCAGTTTAGGTGTCTGGTTTGGTTCTCCCGCTTCTGTTTCTCTCAGCTGTTACGGCTGTTTTCAGCTATGCCTTCGCATGTATGTTGTATGTTTCATTCCCGTTGGAATCTGGTTTTGTTTGCAAACTAGATCTGAGGTAAAGGCAGAGGGGAATTGTGGGAGACAGGTTGGTCTCGAGCTTCTTCTCGATGCAGAGCTTTGCCAAGCGGCCGACTCACAGCTGAGGATCGGCTCCGAACCCATGTGTAAGAACAAAGGCGAGATGAACACTCCACATGGACCGTTATGGTAAGGACATAACTTCTATTTTACAACCTTGGGCTGAACATGAAAATGGTCAAGTTTGAGTTTGTGTTGTACCCCAGAAGTCAAATATGAATAAACAAAATAATTACCTTTAGACTCTCTTTTTCCTTGCATCTATATACTTTACATGCATTCTTAAATTATTTATCCATTTTGTCTGTGTATAGTATAAAGTGCCAGGAACAAAATGGATAAACTATTTTTGTATCTTTACGGTGGTGCAGCGGTTAGCGTTGTCGTCTCACAGCAAGAGGTTCTCCGGTTCAATTCTCGGTTACAGCGCCGTGGAGTCTGCATGTCCTCCCTGTTGTTGAGTGACGTTTAAAGAACTGCAGGTAGGTGCGTGTGTGAAAGAGCATGCCTTCGTTGAAGGTTGGGCATCGGGCTGGCACCTTGGCACCGTAAAAATCTACTGCCAATCATAAGCAGATCGGCATTCCGCTGTGGCAAACCCTAACTGGGAAAAGCCGAAAGACATTACTTTTTACTATGTAGTTGTGTTCTGTTTCCCAAAAATGCCTTTTATCACAGGTTTACAGCATGACTTTCATATGAATTCCTTCATTATCATAAAAAATGCATTATGTTTTTTTCCAATTAATGTAACCTTCGAATCCTTGAATTTTTATCTGATCTCATGTGCAATTTATGTTTTGAAGTTCTCATATGTATGTAATCTGAACACAAAGAATGATGATCATGAATAAATCCTTGTTGGAGTAGCTTAAGGTATATGGTTTTAGCCATACTGCATTGGCCTGCTTCTTAAAGCTTTGGGTACTGTCTGTGTGTTGCACCTGCCAGGAGTGCGTGGGGCACTGCATTTAAAAGGAAGGTGGAGAGCTAAAAGCTTCAGACCTTTTTCTGCCAAAGAAGGAATTGTTTCTAATTGCGGTTCCCATATTTCCTCTTAGTTGGCGGCCGACTTCAGGCTGGGCAAATAAGTCCCCACTGGGGAAAGACTTGCTTTTAAAATGTAATTTTCTGTAGAAAACTTGTGTATGTTTGACAATAATTTTGTATTAGTACTTGTGAAAGAAAGAAAGTGAATGGCCATTTCATGACAGAAATGTGTCTGTTTCTTTGAACTTTTTGTGAGGAAAATTTGCTTTATGACTAAAAACCCAGACAGTTAGCTAAATATTGGTTTACAACCTTGGGCTGACAGTTTCTGCTGGTGTGGGACTTTTAGTGGTATATGTTCCTCAGCACCAGTAGTTCTCATTCTTTATTCTTGTCAACTCTTCTGGGTTATGCTATCTATTTTCCCATATTCTTGGCTTACTTATGGAGCGGCATCAGTTTCTGTGGTATTACCTTATCCACTGCACAAGAAGAAAAATATTAAGGAGTCTTCAAAGATATTTCTGTCTTTTTCTTTGCCTCAGCCACTGGGTATGTTCTGCTTTGGCCTTCCATTGCTCCTCAGACCATCCATCATGCTTTCTGTCAGTCCTGTTGGTGTAGCATTTGCAGTCGGCAAAGACCAGGTAGATAGTCATGTCCTCTGTAGCTGTAGACAGGCCAAGGAGATCCACTTTTGTCATGGGCTTGGGTAGGGGCTGGTGAAGTATCTTCATTTTGCCAGAAGAGGATTGTGGAAGCTGGAATCAGTGTACTTAAGGAGGAAAGCCTTACTAGGGGACATGGTCATTGCTAAAGATTTATGGTACAGTGCCATAGGGGTTAGCATTGTCGCCTCACAGCAAGAGGTTCTCCGGATCAGTTCTGGGCTTGGGCTTCCTTCTGTGCAGAGTCTGCATGTCCTTCTTGTGTTTGTGTGGGTTTCCTCCTACGTTACAAAGACAAGCATCGGGAGCATTTTTCCCTGGGCCTTCGCTGAAAACTGTGTCGTTCCAATTCGGAAATAAATAAATACATTTGATTTTTGCGTTTTCCAAGCCAGATAAAACTTCAGTCTAGAAAAAGAAAAGGGTTCCTCCCCATTCTGACAAGAATTTCCAGTCAGAGCAACAGTCTTGGCAGGGGGAGAGGTTATACCTCAGAGGATTTAATTCAGTCAGAACTTATGATTCTGATGAAATCATAGACATTCATCATTATGATCTCTGCAGTCATGTAAGCTATATGGGTTATATCCTGTATATGATATAACAGCTGGACATCTTCCAAAGCTTCATGGCACCTCCCATGCGCCCTAAAAGTTAGTCAGCTGGAGCTGAGCTGAGTAAAAGTCTGGTTTAGGAGCCATCCCTTGTGGGTTTTGAGGAACAAGGATCGACTAACACTGTTACATTGCTTGGCAGATAAGTTATTTTCAGGGAAAAAGCCTTCCACTTTACTTTTTTATGATAGAAAAGTTTTTTTTTTCTGTAAAAGATGTATTTTTAGCTAGGAAAAACATTTTTTTCTGTAAAAGATGTCCTTTTAGCTAGGCAAAAAAGTTTTTTAACTGTCTTGTGACTTTAATGTACTTTTAAATAGAAGCGTATTTTATTTTTTATATTTATGGTAAAAAGTTAATAGCTGTTTAAAACTACTTGTGTGAAGTTGTTCTATCTTGCCGTTCATTCTTACAGATGGGTTCGGTCAGCCTACTACAAAGCTCGAGTTCTTCAAATAGCTCGAGACCAAGTCTCTATCCCATGATGCACCTAGAGTTACCCCAAATCTAATTTGTCGCTGCAATACATCGGAGGTTCTCGCTTAGCTCAAGCCAGTAAAAAAAACTTTTTTCTTGAAAATTTATTATAATACTTATAAAAATATTTTGATATTTATCTTTAGATACTTAGATTAGCTCTTATAGCTTATTCTGTAGTTTCCCTTCCCTTGGTGTGCCTTTTTTCTTAACTAGTAGTTAGCTGTCTTGGCCTCGTTTTATTTTAAGCCTTGTTAAACCTTTAATAGTAGTTTATATTGTAGTTGTGTGCCTTTGTATAGTGACTTTTTCTGTCACAGCTTTGATATATTTAGTCTTTAGAGTTTAGATAAATAGTATAGAGTGTGTGTGTGTGTGCTGATTAGTATTTTAGCCCATAGTTTTAAAAGGGCTTGTTTGATATTTCTTGTTTGAGTGTGTCTAGTTCTTTACAGCACCCTATTGAGATTGTGTTTGTTACAGTATGGCTGACCATGATAAAGATAAACACCCTAAATTAGGGTTTAAGAAATGTCCTAAATGTGGGCAGAAAATGTTTGTCACTGACACAGTCATGTGAATGGTGTTTACTGTTTGGGAGCATTGCATCTTCAGGAAAGCTGCTTCATTTGTCATTCTTTCTCTTCTAAGCTTCTCCAAGAGAGAAAGAAAGTTAATCAACAGAGGTTTAGTTAAACCATCCTTTCAAGAAGCTTTGAGCGACCAGGACAGGTCCAGCAAATCCTCAAAGTCTTCTAAGGCTTATACTTCTTCTGAGGTAAAGAATTCTAAAATACCTTCGACGTCAGTTCCACAGACCTCGGAGCCGACAGTCTTGTCCTTTTGAAGTCGGTCTCCGGTTCTGGAACCGATATCCGAAGTGCCTAAGGCTCCACTCTTACAATCTGTACCTCCTTCTATTCACTCATCTCGGTCTTCAATAAGTCTTTCCAATTTGGATGTGGATCGTGTAGTGCAGAAGCTTTTAAAGGCACTGGCCTTTGCTAAATTTTTATTGGCTCTGACCCAAATGGCTTCAGAACCGAACACTCTTTTTTTTTCGAATATGAAAGTTATGTACTTACCATGATGCTGGATCACTGCTGTTGACTTCTTTCTGTGTCATCCATCCCTTCCTTCATGCTCTGTCCATCTTGTCACTGGTATTGGTGACTGTTTTTCATACCTTTATTAAATTATCACTTAAGACATAGGCAAACATGCATTAACAAAACAGAAAACCAACAATATTACCTTTTTTCAATTTATATACATTATGCATCATATATCTTTTCATCTGATGTTGTCAAACGTCATTTATTATTGACTGATGGGTCTGGTACAGATCCCTCGGAATCGACTTGGCCATTATACAAAGCTCACACCAACCAAAAACTCTCGAGATAAAGCTAGCCCGTACTGCCTCTCTTCCCATTACCCTAGATCTCATTTGCCACATTGAAAATTGGACGCATCAACTGATGCTCTCAGCTAAGTGCATAAAAATTTCTTCTTGTCCTAATTATAATAATTTAAAAATCTTTAAATTCATTACTGCTAAGTGTCATTGATACCTTTTTGCTTGTGTGACCCTTTTTGGAGCTTTCTACCCCTTTTTTTACCTTATGGTAATTCTCTTAACCTTTGTTGGTAATAGGCCTCCTCTTCCCTCTTACCATTGGCAATCTTTAATACCATCGCTGGTATTTTTTGTTCTGCCTTCCTTTCCTTTCCCTTACCTGTTTGGGTATCCTTTTTATACCATAGTTGGTATATCCTTTAAAAAATATATATTTTAATTGATCTCCTTTCTCCCCTTTTCTATGTGTGAGTGTGTGTGCATGTTCTGTGCAACATGTCAGAGAAACAAAAAGGGATCTCTGGGTTTAAACAGTGTAAGGACTGTGGCAGAAAGATGTCCAACTCAGATGGGCATCTTTCTTGCATCTACTGTCTAGGTGTCCCTCACTTGGAAATTCCTTGTAATATCTGTAAGGGCTTTAGCGCTCACACTCTTGCAGAAAGATGAAATAAGTTAATTCTGAAAGGCTTATTAAAGTGTCTTTTTGGTGAAGCTCTATCTGAGGCAGAGACTTCAAAATCTGCAAAGTCTGAGACAAAAGAACGAAGGCACTCGGTACCGTCTTCCCTGAAGGTACATGACTCAAAATTACAAAAATCCCAGGTTCCTACAGTCTCTTTGGAACCGAAGGCAAAAATACCTAAAATATCACCAACTTCTGCTCCAGCACCGAAGACAACAAAATTGGTTCCAGTTGTTTCTACGGCGCTGTCTGTGGCTCTCAGGACCATGGCAGTTTAAAGTCCTCTCTCAGCTCCTACTCTAGGAGGCGGCTTGTTGGAGCAGGGTGTGACCCAGGTTCCAAGGTTGTCTTTCTCAGTTCCAGGCTCCCATCCCTCTTCCGGCAGGCCTGCCTTCCAGATTATGGAGAGAGCTTTGGCCTCAGCAGGCTCCTAGTTGGTTCCATCCCCATCAGAGTGCCATATTTTTGTTTTCTCTGGTTCGCAGCTGCCACAATCTGCTACATCTGGATAGTGAGCACAACAGCTGCAAGATATCTTGGTTCAGGGTTCCCCGACTTCGTAAGTTCTCCTCAGAACTTCCCCCTCAGGAGCCACCCCGTAAGGGAATGTGCAAGAGGAAGCACCTGGATTCTCCAGAAGAATCAGTCACTGAGGATATGGATTACGATGAAGGGGAAGGGCTCCCACGGTCACCCCCTGAAGATGTCTCCTTTGGAGACATCCTGGAAATATTGAAACAGAGGGGTGACTGGAAGCCCTCAAACCCATCCTCTGAGGAATCTGTTTTCTGGCAAGCTTTTCGTGCTGTCCATCTACTTCTTGGGTGACCCTGCCAGCTGACAATCTAGTCAAATTGATCATCCAGTGAGCATGGAAGGCTTCTGACACCATAGAGCCAATTCCCCGGAGATAGGATAGGATTCTTACAGCCTCAGAGGATCAGCCCCCTTGGTCTAAGGGTCTAGCAGTGGATGCCATGGTGGTTGAGGCAGCCACCAAAAAGGAACTCAACAAACAGAGTTCAACTGCCCATCCTCCTAACCAAGAGTTGCAGACGATGGACAGATTTGGGAAGCAGGTCTTTGTTTAATCAATCTTCACTATTGGGTCTTTAAACTTTTTGGCACACTTCACTAGACTCCAAAGGGATCTGATAACTGAGTTTTCAGACACCCTAGCAGGAGCAGTGTCTGACAAAGGATTTATCTTGGTGGATGAACCCAAAAACACATTTATGGAGTTGTCCTTTCCCCCTCCCTCAATATCAACCAGACTATAGACTTGCCAGTCTTATTTCCAAATTTTTCAAACAAAGGAGAGTACTGCTTGCATAGGTTGGACGTCCACAGACAATTATGTTTTTACTCGGACAGATCAAAATCCTCTAGAAAATCAGATCAGCTATTTCTATCCTTTCCAAGTACCAGTGTGAGCAACCAGTATCAAAGGTCACCTTGTCAAAATGGTTGAGACTGCATTACCTTTATATACAACCAGAATAAACTCAAACTACTAACAAAAGTTAGAGCTCATTCTACGAGATCTGTTTCCATTTCAGCGGTCTTCCATTCCAGAACCTCTATGGAAGACGTATGCACAGCTGCAACTTGGGCTACCCCACATAGCTTTATCACCCATTACAAATTAGACATGGTCTACAGGGTAAGGGCATCCTTTGGCTCTATAGTGCTCAGGACTGTCCTTCCTTAGGGCCCCCCAGGATCTAAAGTAGCTGGAGACTCTGTCCCATCCATCAAGAATAAATAAAGATCGACAACATCAGATAAAGAAGTTATGTTCTTACCATAATGTTGCATCTGTGTTGTCAATCTTCATTCATTCTTGACATCCCACCCTCCTGCCCCCTCTTAGAGATGCCTGGAGGTTCGGAACTAGTCCTGGGGTTTCATAGGGTTGTTGCTCAGATAGGGCTTCCGTATTTTTCTTAACTGTTAGACCAACTTGATCTGAGGTAATGGGAAGAAAGGCAGTATGGGTAGAGCCTTAGGTTGAGAGTTTTTGGCAGGCGTGAGTTTTATATAACGGCCAAGCCTTAGAACTGAACCCATCAGTCAAGAATGATTGAAGATCGACAACACAGATGGAACGTTATGGTAAGAACATAACTTCTTTTTTGTAACTATCATCAGTCCACTATTATATAAATTGCAGAATTCCTGCCTTCCCTTAAACTTCACTCCTTCTCCTGAACATTATTCTGCATGCATTGTTCCTACCATTTCCATTTATTTCTATGTAATTTGCTCTTTCCTTTTTCTAAAGATCATTCTTCCAGTTCTTTTATCTCTCTTGTAATATTTACTGCTTCAAATACAGTTGGTTTAGGCTTTGATTTCCATTTTCTAGTGATTGCTTTTTTAGCAACCAGTGGAATTAAACCTAAGGGCCTACTATGCCTAGGCAATTCAGATCCTGTCTCTCCTTTCAAAAGAATAATTTCCCCTAATTGCAGCCATTTGCTCAGCCAGTATCTCTGACAGAGTACTCAGTAGACAATTTTTTAAATCTGCCAACTCATTACACTCCCAAAACCTATGTTCCCACTTAGCTCTTTCATTCCTATCATACCTCCAATATTGTCAATCTAGCTGTGGAAAAGTTATTTGAAGTCTTCATTGGGTATAAAAATACCAATGCATACACTTTCAAGCAAAAATTCTAAACTTTCTGGACTTTGTTTCATACTTGGCAGCCTTACACATCCTCCCACTGTTTTCTTGTAAATTAGTTTTCCAGTCTGTCTTCCCAATCTTTTCTTACCTCCTCTGATTGATCATTATACCACCATGCAATTATCCATTTTTAACAACAGCTAATGTTCTAGATTCAGTGAAAACCTCTACCAGAGCAGTTCTTTCACTTAAGATTACTCTATCCCCTTCTCTTTGCCTATACTCTGATATCAATACGTGATAGTGAAGGCAATCTGTTTTTTTTCTTTTAAACACCTTTATTGAATTATCACTTGTGACATAGGCACATTTACATTTAAGTAGTCAAACTGTATTAACGAGTTAAAATTCACAAACACTATGCTTCACATATATTGCTATGGGTCTACTTTAAATTACCGAAAACGCAGTTGACCGACACGCGGAAGAGGGAGACGAAATGGCCGACAGGTAAGTTTACCGACAAGGTGATGTGCCGAAACCGAGTTGACCGACACGCGGAAGAGGGAGATGAAATGACCGACTGGTAAGTTTACCGGAAAGGTGATGTGACGATAGCGGATACAGCGACTAGGGTAACGTGTGAGCGCATCTCGGTAAGTGTGCGATTGTGACGGAGTTAGGATCGGTAAGGTAAGTGTGCGTTGTTGTGGGATTTTGGGTTAGGGTGTGGGATAGGTGAGTGTGTGGTAGTGTCGGAGGTAGGGAGGTAGGGTTCGGTAAGGTAAGTGTGTGATCGTGACGGAGTTTAGTGTAGGGTGGGTTAAGTGAGTTAGGGTTAGGGTGCAGGTAGGGTGAGTGTGCGATAGTGTCGGACCTTGGGTTAGGGGTGGGTTAAGTGAGTTAGGGTTAGGGTGCAGGTAGGGTGAGTGTGCGATAGTGTCGGACCTTGGGTTAGGGGTGGGTTAAGTGAGTTAGGGTTAGGGTGCAGGTAGGGTGAGTGTGCGATAGTGTCGGACCTTAGGGTTAGGGTTTGGGTTAGGGCTAGTGGCTATGCGATGTAGTGTAATGTGTTGTTTACGTTTAGTGTGTCGGTGTAATGGTGTTCGGTGTTTTGCGTTGTCGGTTTTGTGTGTTGTCGGTTATCTGGTGTCGGTGGTTTATGTGTCGGCGAAGTGGCGTGTCGGTATTCTAAAGTAGACCCATTGCTATACATCATATAACCTAAGCAGCATTACATAAATTGTTCAATTCCTGCCCCCTTTTTTTGAAAGCAACATCTTTATTGAAGCATCACTTATGACTTAAGCAGTTATACATTTATATAATTGAAAACAAACCACACTGACACAATGCTAGTTGCAAGCATTTTACATCACAAACCATACCGACACACTTGTCAGTTGCAGTAATCTACCCAGTCATTTTCAGTCAAACATTGCACAGCTCATTTAAGTCCTGCCTTCTTTTAAACCTCATTCCTGCCTTGTATGTATTGTTCCCACAATTCCCATTTTTTTCGTATGTACTTTGCTCCTACCTTTTTCTAAAGATCTCCGTTCCAGTTGGTTTATCTCTGTTACTAACTATATTTACTACTTTTAATGCAGTTGGTTTAGATTTTGATTTCCATTTTCTAGTAATTCCTTTTTTGGCAGCCACCATAATTAGAGACAGTAAGGTCTTACCATGTCTATCCAATTTAGAATCTGTATCATAGCTTAGAAAAAGCATCTCCCTTTTCACACCAGTCTGCCCACCCAGCATCTCCAACAATGCATCCCGCAGAAAATCCTTAAAGTATGTCAACTCACTGCACTCCCAGAAAATATGTTTCCAATAACTTCTTTCTTCCCTGCCACACCTCCAACATTTACTGTCTACCTGAGGAAAATTTCTCTGGAGTCTACTTGGGGTATAAAGATTTCCAAGGAAAAATCCTAAATCTTCTAAATTTTGTTGCATGTTTGGGAGACATACATATATCCTTCCATTGTTTCTTTGTGAATTGCTTATCAAATCTCTTTTCCCAATCCTTTCTGACCTCCTCTGATTGATTCTTATAGTTATCACGCAATATTTTATATGCCATACTAATTGTTCCTTTTTTAGTGTTCTAGACTCTACTAAAAACTCTACCACTGTTAGTGGTTTGTTTAGGACCCCCCCCGTATTTCTTTCTGTTTGTCTATACTCTGATATCAATCCTTAAGGGAAGGCAATCACTAACCTGCAGTCCAAATAAATTCTTGCCATCTTCCCATTCTGTTATCTTTCTCTCCCTACTTATTTGCTCCCAATACCTTGGTTCCTTTGCCAGTTTTCTGCAATAAATTCCAACTCCCTCTTGCCTACTGTCTGTATCCCTAATTGCAGTCATCCTTATCTGCGGAATCATCTTCTCCATTCCCATGTCGGTTTAGTTCTTAGAATACTTTTTGCTACTTTATAGATAAAATATTCTGTATCATTATTGTTATTCTCCTTAAAAGTCTGCATCCAAAATCCCAGTCTCTCCTTGTTTCTTGGGCTTCACCCCTGTTTCAACATCATCCCTTTCCACTTTGCATTATAGTTTTCTGCTTGTGCTATGTATAGGAGCCTTAACTGTGTAGCTCTGAAATATCCCTTCAACGTGAATAATCCCAATTTGCCCTGTTCTACTGGAAAAATCAGTTTATCCCACTTGACTCTTACCATCTTCCTTTCCAAGATAAAGTCCTTCAGCTCTTTAGTAATTGGTGTCCACAGCTTCTCTGGTTGATAAAAATATACCTGACCTGTATATAAGACTAAAGGGACTAAAAACCTTTTGATTGCTTGTATCTTACTATCCCTATCCATGTAACAAAGCTTCCATTTTCTCAGTCTTTGTATTATCTTTTGTTTAGTCTCTTCCCACATATCCTTAGCTGCCACACCAGAATAATTTTTAATCCATACTCCTAAGTACTTCATTTTATCATCTCCCCATAAATAAGGATATTGCTGAAACAATTTGTGTATGGGTACATAATTTACCGCTATTGCCTTTGTTTTAGCTTCATTAATTTTATATCTCATTAAGATTTGAAACTGTCTCAAAATATACCACAACACTGTAATATTTCTGGTTTTGTCAGGTATAAAATAATAATATCTGCAAACAGAGCCAGCTTTTCTTAACTGCAATACCAATTATATCCTTGAATTTCTGAGTCACTTATTTTCTTTGCCAGTAGTTCTAAATTTAATGCAAATAACAAAGGGGAAAGAGGACAGCCCTGCCTGGTTTCTCTGCTCAAGCAGAAATTATCAAAGAGAACTCCACCCACTTTAATGTTTGCCTCTGACCCCTCATATATCCTCCTAAATAGCCTTATGATCTTTTCAGGAAATGCAAATGCTTCCATTGCCCTATTCATAAAATATGTGCTTACTATGTCAAATAGTTTCTTTGCATCAAGACCCACAAACAACAGTTGTGTTTTTTTACATTCTTCTTCCCTCTGGATCATCATTGTTCTGTTAATGTTGTCAGCTGTTTGCCTTCTCTCCACAAAACCGCATTGATCCATATCTATCAATTTTGACACCATTTCCATTCTTTTATCTAGTATAGACATAAACACTTCATAATCATGGTCTAAAAATTGAAGCTGGGTCTTATTGGTCTTTAACAACTGTAGTTAATACAGCCACCACAGCTTTCTTCCTGTTAAAAGTTTCCCTTATCTTTGACTTTTTTCCCTCCTAACTTCCACAGAAATACCAGCTGTTCCTGGAGACCTTCTTGCAGCTTGATTAGACATCACCATTTTTGTATCATCTCCTCCTGTCTTAACTGTTAGTTGTTGAGCCTCATCTTCCTCTAAGCTAGGCATAATTAAGTATTTCATAAATATTTAATTTTTGTTTTCCATATTTCTCTGCGTTATACAAATTTTCAAAAAAATTCCAAAATATCTCTAGTAGCTGTACAGGTCTCTGGTTATTTTTCTTTTTATAGGCTCCCTAAGTTTGATGACAACCTTTTTGTGCTCTGGACTTATCAAAAATAATTACTTAACAGCAATCTTCTAAATCCATGCAAATTATCCATATACTCCCTTATTTTCTCTTTAGCACTGTGCATTTATGCCTTTCCTTGTTCTGTGAGAGTCATCTTATTCTGCAGTACTTTAACCTTTGTCATCCCCTCTAAGCAATTCCTATTACAGCTTAACCATATCACTCTCTTATTTCTACTCTATTTTTAAACACAGTTTCATTTTATCCCAATGACTAGCTATAACTTCTGAAGATATTTCTATCTTCCCTAAAATCTTGAATAATTTCCACTACCTATTCCTTAAATTCCTCTCTTTTTAACTGGTAGGTGGGAGTATTTGTGGCTTTTGGTGGATTTTGGTGGTTGGCCCTTTGGTCTGGTCTGTAGGGAAGTGATTTGTTTATAAGTGAGGTATGGTAGGGAAAATGTGATCTGAGGAGATGTAGCTGTGCATAGCAGTATAGGAGAGGAGGTGGGATTTAGGAGCTGAAGATTCTGAAGTGCCAACCTTGGATCCGATTGGATACAATAACCCACTGGCTGAAAAGACAACATGGATCTAGTGTTATGATAAGTACATGACTTTCATTTGCTTTACCTTTTTGTGGCTGGTAAGTACTTTTCACTGTGTGTTTTCTGGGAAAAGGTTACTTTTTACTGCTTATCTTATATACCAGCTATTACTGCTAAATTTCCCTCAGAATCTGGCACCATTTATGGCTTGACCCTGGAACAATATACTGTTTCCTCCGTAGGTCTTTCTTATAGGTTCATAGGTGTGTACTAGGCTAATAGCCCTGGGGCCTTTACAAGCCTAGCCCATAGAAGTGCCCTGGCATTGTGCCACCTGTCATTAGTTCTCAGTGCCTCTATCAACTAGAGACACTGGTGTGATTCCCGGGGTGAACTTTCTATTTCCCATCCACTCATCAAGATTTCTCTTGAAGAGGGCTAGTGAGGTGCTCTGCTTGACATGTAGGGGAAGTCTGTTCCAGAGCATGGGCAGTCTCTGGGTTATGAACCTGTCCCTCCAGCATGTTCTGTTGTTTGTGATAATGTGGTTGAGGTCTCTGGAGTGTGTGGTGCAGAGGGACTGGGATTTCTTTAGATGTAGCATTTCTAACAGAGCTAGCTCAGACATGGCTTTGTAAGTCAAGCAGAGATTGCCCTTTAGAAGACGATATGAGACAGAGACAGTCTTCAAGACACAGAAGAAAAAGTAAGTGCTCTTGACACCACAGCAGGCTGGTAATTTGCCACATCCACAAGAGGGTGACTCTATTCTGACCAAAGCTGGTTCATTTTCTTTGGATTCCTCTGGTGTAGTCCCTACAGTCACCACAGACCAAGGGTTAGGCACATCCTCTGTGGCTGTTGGAGTCCCCATAGTGGGCAAGAAAGACACAAGTTTGTTGATCATAGGAAGGGGTAGGGAACATGCCTCTGCTTAGGCATAATGGTGTGCCCATCCCTGGCAAAAATTATTACTGACAGTACTGGGTCTGTTTCTTCAGAAGTTCCAGTCAAAAAGAAACCGAAAACTAAACATGTTTTCACCTGTATTTGTTAAACTGACCTGAATAATTTATTAGGCATAGCTTGGGCTCAACTGCAGGCTTTTTTTCCCTGAAGAGGTTGGGGGAATGTGAACGGATAGATACAGTTTTATCACCACATTTCTGATTCAGATTCTGATGAAGTGTTTCATCTAATAGTCCTCTATGAAGGATTCTCATTCTCCGAGACTATTTTGGTGTTGTCACAAGTAAATAATAGGCTAGTGTGGGCCATTTTATTACTAGCCGGTTTCTCTTTGGGTGCTTGAAGTAACCTATCCCATTTAGTGTAAGATTAGCCTTACCCATCCCATGGTCAGTAATGATACATTATCCCTAGTGAGAATAACTGGGATCATACCTATATAATTTCAGGGAACCCATACATGGGATAAAGCATTTAGGAGTTGTCTCTGCCCATTAATTTACCAGTTGTGGGGTAAATATTCTGTTTCCTACCCACAGATCGACATTGGTTTGAATATGGACAGGGATGAGGTTTGTTTTATTTTGTTTTCAAAAAAGTCCACCAGGTTGAGTAAGCATGACCTGCCCTTGATGAATCTAGACTGAGAAGAGTCCAATGTTTGGAGGTTCCCTATGTCCTTATTGATTAGCTCCATGATAATTCTTTCCATGGATTTGCGTACGAGGCTGGTCACACTTATAGGTCTTTAATTGTCCAGGTCTGTGGAAGGTCCTCTCTAATATGTGGGAATGTCTGAAGCTGGTTTCCATTCCCTTGGTACAAAACCTGTATTGAGGCTGAGGTTGAACAATGTTATGGGGGTTGGGGTGGCTAAATCATGTTTCATGCTATTTAAGATGCAACCAGGGATACTCTCAGGAGCCGTTGATGCATTATTTTTAGCTTATGCCAACACTTTTAGGACCTGGACTAGTATGATAGTTGGAGGCAGGCCAATTTCAGTATATCATATTTATTTATTTATTTGCTTTTATTTACTGGGAAAGTCCATTTAAAAATGAAATGCCCATTGTGAGTTGGAGAGAAAAGCGCCAAATCAAGGAAGGAAATCCATTTTTGACAGTTCAGAATGAAATGGTCAATATTATTTACAAAGTATTTCTAAAGCAAACAGTCAACAAACAATTTACAAAGCATATCAAATTAAGGAAATAAATGATCTAAAGTTGTTTTCATTTGATCTTCAGCCTGAGGGACTCGGATCCGGTATGGATTCAACTTGGCTGCATACTCCAGCATTGGATCCAAAGTCCAAGCTCCTCCCCTACCCATAATACCCTGCCTGCTGTCCCTCCTCCCCTCACATCTCTTTTGCCACTCATTTTGACCAGCAGCGTTTCTCCACTGCTCCAAGCTCCATTTGTGGTAAGTGTATTTCTTTTGAGGTTTTTTCTCTTTTTTCTCTCTTCTTGATTTGCCTTGTCTCTAATCTAACCCTACCCTGTCCCCTTTGTGCTCGGCATAGGTGTTTAAAAAACAAAAACTTTCCTCTCTTTCCCTTTCCTTATCTGTCAGGCGTATGCAAGTTGTCTTCCTGGGCATGGCCAAGACCCCTAAGCCTGGCTTCAGAAAGTGCGCAGAATGTGGGTACAAGCTTCCTCCATCTAATGCTCACACTCTGTGCATTGTCTGCCTGGGTGTTCCCCATTTATACACCTCCTGTTCGATTTGTGTGGGCTTCAATCCCTGCACTTTGATCGACAGGAGGAACAAACTTATACAGAAGGGCCTACTCCCACCTCCTGCAGAGGCCTCTTCTTCTTCCCCTCTGGCTTCTGGGAGTCAACTTCCCGGCAGTAGGTCTGGTGATGGAGAGAAGGCCCGCTCTAAAGAGCAGGATCGGCCAAGGAAATGGTCTCCTGACTGCTCACCCTCAGGCAAACTGCCAGTCAAGGCACCCCAGATCCAAGCTGGAGTTTTCCTTGACTCTGATTGCCTTGCTTTTCTCCAGAGCTGGAGACCTCTCAGGCCTAGTCCCCAGTCTGTACTCCCCCCCCCCCCCGGTGCCATTCCAGGTTCTAATCAGTAGCATCTTCTATCCGGACCACTCAGAGTCTGTCCAAAGCCAAGGTGGACAGGATGATGCTGAAGTTCCTTCGGGCCCAGATTCAGTTGGGAGTCTTGTCTGCTGCATCCCCTCTGGGGCGGGGAGCATGCAGTCCTCCTTTCTCCCTATCACTCCTTCTCTAATCCGACCCTCCGTTTCAGCGTCCTTCAGTTTAAGGTTCCTGGGTGTTAAGGGGTCAACGCTGATGGTCCCTGGTACCTCGACTCCAACCACTGCCCTGGGTGGTTTTGCTCCAGTGTTTTTAGAGCTGACTGACTCTCGGAGACGTAGCCTCGGTGTTGGATCCGAGGGGATGGCATCAACTTAGAGGCTTTTGGCATCATCCCTTCCTCTTGGCTTCCCGGGAGGCTCGACTCCAGCTCCCTCCTCGGTGCCGAGGGCAGCGGATTTGACCACGGCTTTAGCCATTCTAACTTTGGGGATCCGCTCGCCTTCAGTATTCGAGGTGGTGGAGTGGGTTCTCTCGGTTCATTCGAGCGCCTTGACACACTCATCCTCTGAGTCCATACTGGCTCCCTGTCTCTCTGGGATGGAGTCTGCCATCCTGCCCCCTCAGGGACAGCCAGTTACCAGTTTGCCCCAGGATGTTTCCATATGGGAACTCCCTGAGCCTTCCAAGTCCTTCCCAGAATCCCCCTCCTTGGAACCCCCTCGGAAGCATTTGTGTAAGAGGAGGTACTTAGACTCCCTGCTGGAGTCTCTCACTGATGATACTGACTTGGAGGAAGGAGAGGGTTCCCCCGATCGGCTCCAGAGGATGTCTCCTTTGAAGACATCATGGAGATTCTTTGTCAATGTGTTGGGTGGTCTACCCTCAAACTCAACCTGAACAAGTCAGTATTTCTGGAGGCGAGCACAGGACCCTCTACCTCCTGGGACCCCCCCCCCCGCAGATCCCCTAGTGGATCTCATCTCATCTAGGGCATGGAAGGAGCCGGACATGATTGAGCCTATCCCCCAACACACGCACAAAGTGCTTAGCTCCCCTACTGACAAACCCCAATGGTCCAAGGGGTTTCCAGTCAATGCCATGGTGGTTGTGGTGGCCCCCAAAAAGGAGCTGGCTCAAGAGAGCTCCTCGGTTTACCACCCCCCCCCAGACAGGGAGTCTCAGGGAATGGATTATTTTGGGAAGTGGACCTACACGTCACCAACTTTTGCCTTATGTGTGCTGAATTATATCGCACATGTAATCAAACTGTAGAGGGACCTGGTCAAGGAGGCCTCTGAGTCTGCCCCAGGGTCCATATAGGCAGAGGAGAAGGTTTTTTCCTCCCACATGGCCACCCTCATGTCCATCTCAAATACCTCCAAGAGGCTTGTCTCACATGCTCTTGAGGGTACCTCCAGGACTGCAGGAACAGGTGTGACCATTAGATGCTATGCCTGGCTCTGTCTTTGCTCCTTTTTGGACACCTTTAAGGCGTCTTTCACAAATGCTCCCTACAACGGTTCCACCTTGTTTAATCCAGAGTGAGAAAGATGGGAAGACCTTGTCTGCCGTTGGGATCCGCTTCTCCACCCCACAATGTTTCTTTTCTAGGAATCAGCTTGGGGTTAAGAAGATGTGGTTTCAGATGTCTCAGGATTCTTCCCAAGATGCTCAGGATTCGCCTTCCCCCAGGGGCAGGGGGGGATATAATAGATGCCGCCCTCGTGGCAGAGGGGGTCTGAAAATTGGGACACCTTCCCGGCAACCCTGAGGGTTGCCCGACTGCTCATCTCTGGAGGTAGTCAGGGGCCACTATCTCTGCACCCAACAGCCTGGGGAGTCAATTACAAATGATGTTGGGTTCTGCAGATCATATCCAGAGGTTACTCTATTCCCTTTATCCATCGTCTCATTACTCCCAGACACCTCCCAGACATTGCCACATAGTCAGCCTTAGAAGATGCCAGACTGCTCGTAAAATGAGTCATTCAGCTCATTCCCCCCAGACCAGTCCAGATTAGGCATTTATTCCAGGCTTTTTTTGGTGTCAGAATGGGGGACTTAAAACTAATTTTGGATCTTTCAATCCTGAACCTGTCAGTTGCCAAGACGAAATTCCGGATAGTCACCCTTCAATCCTTTCTGCCCTTCCTGCAGATGAACGACTGGATGTGCTCAATGGACCTCCAGGACACGTACTGTCATATCAAGATGGACAGACGCTCTCTGAGTTTCCTCTGCTTCCAGTTGGGAGCCAATCATTTTCAGTTCAAAGCACTCCTGTTTGGTCTCACCACTGCCCCCCGGTGCTCACCAAAGTGATGGCGGTAGTGGCAGCTCACCTGCGGCTGCAGGGCTTTCAAGTCTTTCCCTACCTGGACTATTGGCTGCTCTCTGCTCCCTCCAGGCATCGGCTGATTCAGGCCAGGATCATCTCCTTCAGATTACTCCGTACCTGGGTATTACCATAAACCCTAACAAGTTTCAAGTGGCACCAATACAGTTACTGGATTTCATAGGTGCTCGACTAGACACTACTCAAGGCTAGGTGTTTCTACCTCCAGACAGATTATCTCTCTCCCATCTTGTGCTTTACATTTCTTCAAGCCCACCTTCTCCTGTGGAGCTTAGTTCTACGGGTTTCGGGATACATGGCGGCCACAATCACTCTTGTCCCAACATCGTGACCCCATTTGAGGGTTCTGCAATGGACCTTAGCAGTTCACTGGTCCTTGTTGGACCTTCTCTTGTCACATCCTGTTCGACTGTCTCGTGGTTGCAAGGACTCCCTTCTTTGGTGGCTCCAATCCCCAGATCTCCTTCAGGGTCGGCCGTTTCTTCTTCGTGATCACTATGACCATGGACATTCCATGCTAAGGTTGGGGGGGCATGGCATGGAAAGGACGGTCCAAGGCACATGGTCCTCTCTGGAGACCAATCTGCATATCAGTGTCCTGGAGATGAGGGCGATGCTTCTGGCATTACAAGCTCTTCATGTCTTTCTTCCTCCTGGGCTATTGCCATAGAGATAGACAATACGTCAGTAGTCTGGTACATCAGCAAACAGGGGGACCACACTTATCCCTTTTGCTGTGAAACCATGAGATTGTGGGAGTGGGCAATCTCCACCAGCTGTTTTCTGGTGGCAGTGCACATTCTGGGTAAGTCCTACATTCTGGCGGACAGGCTCATCCATTCTATTCTGATGGCTTATGAGTGGTCTCTGAATCCTTTAGTAACGGACAAGATCTGTCTAAAGTGGGGTCAGCCTTGCTGTGATCTCTTCACCGCTCCTTCCAACGCGAAGTGCAGTGAGTATTTTGCTCTGAACTCCCCTCCGGGAGAGTCCCCCAGAGAAGCTCTAGTCCATGCTTGACCCTCCAACCTACTGTATGCATATCCTCTCCTTTCTTTAATTTCCAAATTCATTTAGAAAGCTCAATGATCCTCATTGACCCTTCTGGCCTTGACAAGTTTGGTTCCCAACTCTGTGATCTCATATAATGTATCCTCCTTGGACTCTAGATCCAGTTTTGGATTGGATTACACACCCCTCAGGGTTGATTTACTACCCAGACCTAGTCAGCCTCATGCTCATGGCTTGGCTGGTCCAATTCCCGTAATAGCAAGGACTCCTAGGCTGTCTTCTCCTGTTAAGAAGATCCTGGTAGTGGCACAGCATTTTTCAATCTGGGCCTCTCAACATGACCTTGCTCCCTTCACTCCTCCCATCTCGGCCATTTTGGCGTTTTTGGTTCTCTGCAGTTAAGGTCCAGTTGGCAGCGATTTCCAATTAACACATAGGTAAGAATTCAGCTTCCTTGGCTTCTACCAAACTTTGTAAGGCCTTTCTGAAAGGTACCTTTCTTCATAAGCCTCTGGTTGAGGACCCCACGCCCCCTTGGGATCTTACCCCTGTTCTGCAAGCCTTGGTTTCTTCTCTATTTGAACCAGCTACTTTGGTTATTTTGCAGTTTTTATTGTGGAAGACTGCCTTTCTGATGGCAAGTATCTCCGCCAAGAGGGTTTCTGAAATTCAAGCCTTATTGATCAAACCCCCTTATTTCGTCTTTCATAAAGACAGGGTGTCCCTTTGAATCAATTCATCTTTCCTACTGAAGGTGGCCTCAGAATCCAGTATTAACCAGGTCTTTAATTTGCCAGTTTTCTTTCCAAATTTCCAAAATAAAGGGGGGTACAAATTGCATTTGCTAGTTGTGCACAGGCAGCTGCGCTTCTATTTGCATAGAACATAACCCTTCCTTAAATCGGATCAGGTTTTTGTTTCCTTTTCCTTACTTGAGGAAACCTGTTTCTAACGTTTCAGTTGCTTGTTGGATTTCAGAATGCATTTCTTTGGCCTACCGAGCAAAATTTTTGTCTCCACCATTGTTGTCTGGCACATTCCACCAGATGTGTTTCTACTTCTGCGGCCTTTTGGTCCTGGGTTGCTCTAGATGATATCTGCTCTGTGGCGACCTGGGCATCATCGCACACATTTATTTCCCATTATAAATTGGATCTTATTTCCAGGAGCAGGGCATCCTGTGGCTCAGCTGTGCTCTGGAATATCCTTCCATGAAGACATCCCAGGGTTTATCGGTAGCTGGGACTCTTTCCCTCAGGTTGAAGATCAAATGAAAACAACTTCAGATAAATAAGTTATATACTTACCATAACATTCCATCTGAGCTGTTGCTTTTCATTTGTCTTCAACTGTCCCTCCCTCCTGCCCCTGGCCTAGTGTGAGCTGTGTAATGGACTGGACGGAAGAGTCATAGCCCCTCTATCCTGGCTAGCTTTCCTTTTGATAAGCCTTTTGTGGGTTGTGCCAAGTTTATAGGCATGTTGTTTAGGTTGGGATGCTGCTGTTCTGCAACTAACTCGATCTGAGGGGAGGAGGGACAGCAGAGCATTATGGGTAGAGGAGGAGCTTGGACTTTGGATCCAATGCTGTAGTATGCAGCCGAGTCAGATCCGTACTGGATCTGAGTCCCTCAGGTTGAAGAGAAATGAAAAGCAACAACTCAGATGGAACGTCATGGTAAGTATATAAGTTTTTTTTTCCAAGATACTGTGAGTAGAAAAAAATAATATATATTAATACACTTGTATAGTATCCATAGAGGACAGGATTGCATACTTTAAACTGTAGATTTGGTACAGTTGCATAGTTCATTAGTTGCCAGGTGATACTTTAGGGTGGATTTGAATTCAAAAGCCTGATGTGGTTTGGAAGTTTATTCCGTGCTTGGGAGGGGTATAGGAGCCTGCAGGCAAATTTGCTAATTTTATTGTAGGTGCTTTCTAGCTTGTGCTTGGTGAAAGAGTTGAGATTTGTGAATATTGTTGAAGTATATAGGAGAGTAGAAGAAGAAGGGAGGTGGCAACTTTTTTTTCACTATAACTTAGCAAGAGCGTTGCACTGTAAAGAGAGTCTAATTTTCAGATCTTTTTGATTGTAGTGTCAATGTGCAGATCAAATTTTAATGGATCAGTGATAGTGCATAGTCTTAATTGAACTCCTAGTTCAATTTTTGTGGTGTTTGAAGAAATAATATTAAGGTCAGTGTTTTGATTCATAATCTGATGATGCCATTTTTATTTGTTCCTCAATGAATGGATATCGAATTCAACACTGGATCTGACTCAGCCACATTTACAAGACTCTCAGATCCAACTCACAAGCTCCTCCCTCTACCCATAATGTCTAGTCAACCTGCTATACCTCAGATCTTGTTAAGAATCATAATGCTATAGACGCAGAACTCTTAAGAGCTTTTTAGGTGTCTTCCTGTACTGTAAGTCATATGTTTTTTACTAATTTCTACCGTAAGATCTTATCTATTACCCACCTTGCTGTCTTTGTTGTTAAGCTTTCAAATTACATCTGCAGTGCTAATCTTTCTTATCTTTTACCGGTTTTCTACTACTTCTACCCTTGGTAGCTCTCAGAACCATTGTTGGTACTTCTTTATACCCTTGTCTTTTTTACCCTCAAGAGGGCATTTTCTCTCTTACCATTGCTGGTAGTTAAAATAAATAAATAAATAAATAACATTTCTTTCCCATTTTCTTTATTTCTTTGTTTCTTTGTAGGTTGGGAGTTATATATATTAGTATTATGGCTCAGAAACCAACAGGCTTCAAAAAATGCATTTCATGTGGGCAGAATCCCTAATTTTGATGCCCATAGGGAGTGTGTCTGCTGCCTTGGAGCTTCCCATGTCAGCAATGACTTCTCCATTTGTGCAGCCTTTAATTCTAGGGCTGTTAGTGAGAAGAGAAACAAATTAGTTTTGAAAGGATTGCTGCCACCTTCCTTTTCAGGGGCTCAAACCCCTGCTAAATCAGCCATAGCCTTTGCAGAGGTGAAGGAGTCACGTAAGAGGTCTCCAACTTGCTCTCTGAAGATGACTACTACTTCGTCAGAGTCTGCACAATAGATTCTGAAGGTATCCAATCCAGCCTTTTTAGATTTGAAGTGGAAGCACTCTAATTGCATCTCTGATTTGACTGCTGTTCATACCAAGTATCTTAGAACCTGATCCCCAGGGTTCACCATAGAACCTGTTTCTCCTCAGCTCCATTCCCCTTTTCTTCAGGAGACTCCAAGAAGAGAGTATCGGCCTCAGTCCACCACTTCTTTCATTAGGTCTTCTAGTAGCCTTTCAGAAGCCGAAGTGGATAAGATGATGACGAAGTTCTTCAGAGCTCATATTCAGATGGGAGTTATCCCGTCTACATCTCCTATCAGATCTGTGAGCCTCCCTCCTGCTTCTCATGCAGTGATCTCTCTCCCTTAGATCTGACCCATGGTTTCAGAGCCCCCAGATCCAAGAGAAACAAGAGTGTCAGTGTTGGATCTGAAGAAGGCTAGATCTTTGACTATGACTTCTTCTTTTTCCCTGACTTGTTTGGTTCTGATTCCTTTGGATCTGGACAGGGTTAAGAGCTGAAGCATCAGAACCAGGTCCAAGGAGGCTAGGTTCCACTCAAGTGTTGCCGGAGTCATCCTTGCCCCCTGGAGCTTCGGTGTTGGACAGCTCGGGACCAACACTTGCTTTGAGGCACAGGTCCAGGCAGGCTCAGGGAGTGGGAGCATTGGCAGCTACAGCTCCGGTATGGCCAACTATTACTTCTCCTGGTCCTTCTGCCTTCAAGGTAGCGGAGAGGGTTTTCTTTCGGCCAAGAGATTCAATTACTCTCTCCTCTTCGGATCTTGCATCCATTACCTCTTTGGGCCTTAGCTCTGATCCTCTCAGGTTATTCTACAGGGACAGCTGGCACTGTCAAGCATTCAGACAGTCCCCATTGAGGATTCCCCCCTTCAGATACCTTTCCAGATCATTCCACTGAAGAGCTTCCCCAAAAGAAAATGTGTAAGAGGAGAGAGACAGCATCCCATATGGAATTTCTCACTGAAGACATTGAATTTGATAAAGGGGAGGGTTCCTCCAGATCTCCACCAAATGACGTCTCCTTCAGAGACATCCTAGAGATTCTCAAGCAAAAAGGTGGATGGTCCTCTGATACCCTCTCGCAAGAGGAGT